>NC_135535.1:172064374-172675937 GCF_045843805.1 Urocitellus parryii
TGGGGGTCTGCAGCAGTGTCAGCTTCAGTTGCATCCAGGGCAGTGGTGTCTTCTGTGGCAGTAGCACCCATAAAGAAGAACTCCAGGTAAGTTTAGGAGGCAGCAGTGGAATCAGAGGCAGCAGCAATGGCAGTAGCAGTGCAGGCAACAGTTGATTGACAGGAGATACAGATTCAGTGGCAGTGACCTCGGAGGTAGCATCATCTGAGGTAACCGAGACCGTGCCCAAGAAGAGACCTCCAGGCACAGCAGCAGCATCTGCAGCTATTTAAGTATTTTTTATGTGTTATTGGCTAAATACTCAAATAGTCCAATATAACAAGCCTCATGATCTATATTTTACTTTTGAGCATTTGGACTCAGAAAAGAGCACTGCCTGTCCATGTTGAGCTAGGAAGCTGTGGAGTTGTGAGCTTTCCAGAGTTGCCTGGTTTTTGTCACTAATTGCCAGTGATAACCCCCATTTATTATGGTCTAGCTATGAGGTGTCTTCCAAAAATCTCATGTGAGAAAATGCAAAAATTTTCAGAGGTGAAAAGACTAGATTATGAGAGGTATAACCTAATCAATGGATTAATCCACTGACATGAATTAAAAAGACAGCAACCATAGACTGGTAAGGTGTGACTAGAAAGTAGGTCACTGGGGAGTGTGACTTTATAGTTTATATTTTGTGCCTGGTGAGCAGAGATATCTCCCTCTCGCCCCCTCCCCCACCTCTCTCCCTCCTTCCTGGTTGCTGTGTTCTAAGCTGCTTTTCTTCACTCTGCCCCTCCGTGATGTTCTGCTTCATCTTGGGACCAGAGCTATGGAGTTGGTCAACCACAGACTGAACTTCCAAAATCATGAGCCAAAATATACTTTTTTCTTCTTTTATGCCATTCGTATCAGGTATTTTGGTCACAGTGAGACAAAAGCTTACTAAAACGCCGTTTATTCCATTTCAGACACTGGGCAGTGTGCTGCTCTGTAAACACTTCTACTCATTCTCAGCATAGCCCCTTCAGACAAGCTCTCTCTTCCTGGAACATTCTTTCCTCCACAGTGTTACATCACTTGTTTCAGAGGTAAGTATCTGCTCAAACATTGCCTCACCAGTAAAGCCCCTCTGTGACCATTCTTTCTGTATTAAGTCTGTCCTCCAAAATACTCTTAAACTATTAAAAGGATTTAGAGGTTATTTTTGCTAAGAGCTCTGACTTTTCACTTGGGATACAGATGTTCAATGGGTAACAGTAAGTAGGATAAAAACTTGGCATCTCTGCTCTTATTTTATATCTGTATCCTTTTGTTACCTCTTATTTTATATCTGTATCCTTTTGTATCCTTAGGTCAGATTCCTGCTCAACTCCACATATACACATACAAATCATTTGAAAGGTATACATCTAAAAACTGGTAAGATAGGTGTGGTGGTACATGCCCATAATACCAGCATCTCAGGAAGCTGAAACAGGAGGATTGCAAGTTCAAAGCCAGCCTTAGGAGTTTAGTGAGGCCCTAAGCAACTTAGCAAGACCCTGTCTCAAATTTTTTAAAGAAAGAAAAGTTGGGGGGGGTTTCAGGCTGGGGATTTGGCTTAGTGGTATAGCACCTCCTCAGTTCAATCCCTAGTACATAAATAAATAAATAAATAAATATTTTAAAAATAAAAATAAATAAAAACTGGTAATACAGTTTATTAGCCATAAATTTATCTAACTTCTCTCAACCTCCTTCAAGGATGAAAGTATCAAAATAAGAGTGTTTAAGATATTTTCAAGGCTTTTTAGGGATACCACATTCAAAAGGTTGTCGACTTCTAGCTTTAAACATCCTACTCGAGACCCCTATATCAGTACCCAGGCATCTCCAGTCTTTACCTTAAACCTCAAGGCTCAGGTATCTCAATCTTGTCTTTCTGAAAAGAACTTTTATCTGAGTCATTCTCTCCTATATTCACCTTGAATTCCAGGAACAACAGGATGATATAAACAACCTATGATGAGTCGAAACTACCAAGCAACAGCAGCTTTCTTTTTGCTGATAATGATCAATTAAACCACGTCTTGACCATGTACACTTAACTATGCATACTCTTTGTCCCTTAGTTTTGTTTCTTACCCTGTTTAAATTTGAAGCTCATGTCAATATCTCTGAAAACATAACTGAGGATGCAAATCCACTTCTCTTCCCAATATGGCTATACTGAATAAAATGCCTTTCCCTGCTTTTCCCCATTACTTTTTCCATTTGATCCTTAGGGCAAGTGGTTGGTCCTCATATAAGGGAACTCCCCAAAGTCAGCTCCCTGTCCCCATCCTAGTACTCTGGTAATAGAATCCTTAGTCTAAAATATTTGTATATCATAACACTTTTCATCAGCTGAAATCATACTGTATCTTTTAAAATTGTGTGTGGTGTGTGTGTGTGTGTGTACACATGCACATGAGCACAGGTGCAGGAAGGCAGGGATTTGACACAATTTGTACAATTCTGTGTTCTTGGAGCCCAACATAATGCCTGACATACAATAGGTGCTTCTCAACGAATGTCTCTTGAATGAATGAATAAATGAATGAGTGAGGTATTATGATGCACGAATAATATAGGAACATTGAGAGAACAAAATTCCAGGAAGCATGGGCTTGGGAAGGAAACTATTAAGAATTCGTTAACATTTGGGCTGATTCTTAAAGTAGGATTAGGGATGAATATCCCCTTTGTACTAGGACAAAATTGTGGACTTCGCCTAACGTGTGGAACCTTTGTAGAAAATTACAAACACATGCGCAATACATTTAGACCTTTTGTTCCCTAATGGCCTACTTCATTCTGATCCAAATAAAGCCTGACATTTCAGAAAGCAGGGTCCTGTGATCCCAGGGCACAGTTTTGGATTCAGGCTAGCTTGGACTTCATAGCCACACTCTGCCACTTCTCTAACTTCAGCAAATCAATTACCCTCTGTGACCTCAGTTTACTACCTCATAGAATTGATGATAAATTCTAGGTTCCAGCATTTCCCTAAGTGTACAAATGAGAGAAGGTATTTCAATCACCAGGTACTTAGAAACTGCCCTAGAATGCTCAGTTCTCCCCTTCATCCCTACTTCCCAAACTGGCCTGGACGGGTCTGGTTTTGAGTTTGGATTTTGCAAAGTGTGCTGACATGTTTTTATTCTCAGTAATTTCTATAAACTTCAGGGTTAGATCGAAAGATGATTAGTGTCTCCCTCCGCTGCCCCCGGGGGACAGCTGTTTTTTAATACACTCTCATTTCTCCATAGGGCCCCGAGGGGCTGTCACCAAGGGCAGTCGTCAGTGCTCACTGCTTCTCCATCACCTTGGATAGGAAGGAGGACACGCAGTCCCCTTGGGGCAGCCAAGTACAGGGAATGAGATGAGAGGAGGCCAGGCTGGCCTTGGCTTCCTGTCAGCAAGTCTGCTTCCAGCATCCATCCTCTCCCCACAGACCAAATGGGCCCCAGTGGGAAAATGTTCCCACAATACTATACCAGCCCTTGGGCAAAGAGCTGATCCCATTACCCATCAGTCTTCATTACAATGAGAGAAATTAAAGCTGAGAAGGTCCCACAGGAGGTCCAAAACCATTTCCTCCCCTTCTTTGCAAAGGTTCAGTCCCACAATTAGCCTATATAGCAGCTTCTTAGAGAATTACAGGGTTGTTTTTTCCCTCTCAAAAGAGTCCATTTTAAGGAATGTAGTTAGAGTCCCCTTCCCTTCTGTCACTTTCTGATATTTAGCTGACTCACCTAAAAGAACCCAATACAGATGCCAGGACCACTTCTGAGTTATGAGAGCTGACAGCCAGGCCCAGACAGGAACCAAACCGAAAACCTATGCCAGTCACTGGTGCTAAAGAATCTGACCCGCTACATGGCTGGAGCTCCTGCTTTCTCCAACATTTCTGAGCTCTGGGGAAAATCAAAGATGGTTCTCAAAGTGGAGTTCACAAACTAATAGTGCCCAGAATCACTGAAGAATTTCAGAGAAATACTAAGTTTTAGACACTAGTGTAACCAGCTTGAGCTGAAGTTCTGAGGGAGAAGCCAAACCATCTGTTTTAACAAGTCTTTTGGGTGATACTTATGCACACTCAAGTTTGAGAACCACTGGCCTAGAAATCCTAGCTGTATGAGAAGTCAGAACTCTGGGGCAATGCCTGCATGAGGAAAGAAAAAAATAATATTAATCCTAACCTCCTGAGAAGGAGATACAGCTGCAATAAATGGGTTCATTGAACCATTATAGATGCTAGGCAGAAAAAAAATTGAACAATTCCTGGGTCAAGCTTAGTTCCTGGTAGAAAGGGTAGGTGGCAGTTTGAAAAATGTCCATTGGATCTGAAAATGCAAAGTAATTTATAATGAAACTGTGGGGAAGGAAGGCATAAGTTATTTGCATTGAAGTATATTTGCTATAGATAAGAGGGGTTAGAAGACAGACTTAGTGGTGGGTGGGTAGTCTACAAGGAGAAGCAACCATTGCTTCTGGACTGCCTGGAGATGTAAGCAAGATGTAGTGCCATCTAGGGGATAGGATTTCAGCTTAGGTTTTAATTAACATTCAATAATGTAAAATGGTGTTTTATTCTTTTGGGCCTGTAGCTTATTTCTGATTAGCAACCTTTATCTCTCTTTCTTTTTACCCCCTGACCCTTGGTGATTAAATTCAAGAGATCTCAAGGATCTTTTTCCCTTATCACTAAGGGGGGAAGGAGGATCCCCTGTTTTAAGTGATTAAGAACTTGCTGGCCTAAGAGGGGTTAGCTGGTTGACCCTACCTTGAAGCCCACTGGTTGTACTTTTATCCAGAAAGATCATTGAAAGGAGATGGCTTTTAGAATCAAGCTCTTAGTCACACTGAATTTCTCAACATGTGGGAGGTCCTAGTTTTGGAGGTGGTGAATCATGACCCAATGTCACCCTCGAGATAACCCTCACATTTCCAATACTGCATGAGCCAGGTGATAAGCAGGGAAGATAGAAAATTCTAACCATCTCAGTCCTCAGGTTTATTTAGGTTTTCCGTTTGACTGATGTTTATTTTCATTTCTTTCTACCTATATTCCTTTTGGTCTTAGCTCAGTTAAGACAGAAAGTATCTCCATCTAATAAACCAAAGGCCTTTTCTCTTAAGTCCTTTCTCAGAGGATGGGAATAAAACTAATATTTATTTAATATTCACTATATATATTTTTCATTTTACTAAGCCAGTTACATACATCATCCAATATAATGGCCAGATGCCCCGGTAAGGTAGGCATTATTCAATTTTTTTAAAATGAAGCCATGGAGGCTTCAGGAAGCATGAAGTTACTTAAATAAGAAGAGTACTTGGTATGGAATGGAATTGTGTGTGATTTACCACCCATAACTTTCCTCTCCAAGTCTATCTCCTAAACATGAGCATTCTTTTTTTTTTTTAAATTGGAAATTGAGTGTGTGCACAAGAGTAAATAAATAAATCTTTACAGTCCATTGCATTAGGCAGGAAAGACTGGTTTATGTTACAATAGCAAATGCCGACATCATAGCGGCTTGGCACATAAAATATAAGTTTTCACTTAATACAAATTCCACCGTAGGTCCAGAGATTGTCTGAGGTACCCTATCCAGCAGTGGCTAAAGAGGTCCAGGCAATGGCTATCATCTAACTCAGCCAACATGACAGGGGAAGAGTGCCAGAGAGGTCGCCTGGCAGGTATTTCTGTCTCTGCCTAGGAGTGATGCATCTCCCTTCCCCTCTCATTTCTACTGAGCAGAACTGATGTTATATGTTCCCCTAGTGGCAAGAGGCCTGGGAAATGTTGAACTCTATATAACCTGGATCAGTTTTGAGGAAACAGACCATATTCTCTGGAAAACATGGATAAGAGAAAATAATGGTTTCACAGAGAAAATAATGGTTTTTAAGCATTTAATCACCCTCTCATAGAAAAATTCTCTTAAATTTTGTATAGTCATTCCTTCTTTTTTTTAAAAAAAAATATATTCTAATCCTTGTCTATATTTCCTTAGGAATAGGTAGGATATCTGTTCTTGAACTTTATATGAACAGAATCAGAATGTTTGTATTTTTCCATGATTGCTTATTTGGTTCAATGTTTTAGAGATTTATTCATACTGCAGTAGGACTCTAATTCACTTATTTTTACTGATGCCCAGTTTTATATTGTGCAAATATACCAATATTTCTGTACCTATGTGCAGATAAGCTATGTCCATTTGTTTTCTAACCTGAATAATGTTGCTTATGAACATTTGTCTGTGTATCCTCACAGGAACACTCTCAAGAGTATTTTAGGGTCTACACTGATGAAATGAACTGCTAAGGTATATGGAATTCTTATTCTCCGTTTCAGTAGAAAATGAATAATGATTTAGCCATAAATGGAATTTGACAATAATCAGTACTGGTAAGGATATGTAGCCATGGAAATTCTCATTTACTACCAAAAAGAGCATATATCAATAAAATCACTTTGGAAAACAGTGTATAAATGATTGTATAAATGTTGAGGGTAAAAGGTTAGTGAACACAGCTTCTATAAATCTTGGGATGATGATGCTGACAGAGCAGTAGGATATTAAGGCAAATCCACATCCAAGGCAAAGTCTTCCTAGTGAGCATAAACACACCCAGGATGAAAGGCCAGGCATGATGGAAGAGGTTGTAATTATCCTGCTGCTGAGTAACTGGCTGATTCCCCTGAAGAACATGACTGTATTGGAACACAGCATTGGTCTCTGTTGTTGGCAGTCAGACACGTAAACGAAAATATGACCATATTATTGTTGGTCAGAAAAATCTACATTATTTAAATCATATATATCCTTAATCCCTGCTGATCTGGACATGTCAAGTCTTGAGTTCTGTAAACAAGTACAATAGTGACTGAGAAGAGATATGGGCAACCCTATTTTTGAAAGAATCCTCTACAGGGGTTCCCATTGGCATTCATTCACACAAAGAAAACAACTATCCTTTAATTAGTGCCCATTTTGAGAGATCCACCCGTACATCTCTTTTCCAGAACTCCTGTCACTATTTCTCCAATCTTATTATTCCAAGTCACTGACATAACCATTAGCTACTGCTTATGAAACAGTGGGTATCTATACTCTGAATATTTCTCCTTTCAGTTAAAGTAAACAAACATTCACTAACCAAAGTTTTCCCTCATTATAAAATATACTTTCTCCACTGTAATTTATGGTGACTCTTGACTGGAGCTATAAAACTGGCTGATGTGGGCATACTGTCAGAAACATCTATAAATAAAAAGTGAAATGTTTTGTTACAAGAAACTCCCCATTAGGTTGAGAATGTTGAAAAAGGAGTCCCAATGCAAGATGAGTAGATGCCATGGAAATCTTTTTGTTCGTTTGTTTTATTTTGTTTTTGTTGTGGTTGTTTTAAGATCTGTTTAAGATCTTACATAAACCACTCCCAGGTTCTAATGAAGTACTTCAGAACACGAGAGGCATTATAGAGTAATGGGTTAGAGAGTATCAGAGAGCTCCATTATCGTATATACAGTTACTACCAGGTTCAGTAAGAAATCAGAAACCATTTCTCAAAACAAAAATGTTTGAATGACATCCACAAAGTAGTAGAGTTGGTAGCTACCAGCTTTGCCTTTACACAAACATTAAAAACCAAGAAGACACCAGAAGAACTAATTTGTCAGAACTATAGAAAAATAGTCAAAAGCTTCCAAATGCTGAATCCAGCAAAAGAACACTTCTGGTCACAGTGCCACATGCCTATAATTCCAGCTACTCAGGAGGCTGAGGTATGAGGATCACAAGTTCTTCAAGGCCATGGTGGGTAACTTGGCTAGATTAGGGGTGGGTCTCGGAGACCATAGCCTGCCTTTCTAATATGGAACTCTGGTTACTATTTGCAAAGGGAGCAGAGCAGACGTGTTTCACAGGTGATTATGTTTATCTGTTCTAAAATGTCAGGGCTACTTGAGAAACCTGGACAAGACATTCATCTTTGTTTTGCCTAACTCAGAACTCACAAAGGGTATACAAACAGCAGGAAGTGCTGGAAACTGCTGTTTGGTGAAGAAAAGACCTGAAGACACCTGGAACAAAATATTACACTTGAGACATAGTAGCTCACCTAAATCCTGAAGGAAATGCTGGTGAGGCTTTATCTATTGATTGATTGATTGACTGATTTTTGAAGGGAGATTAGAATAATCAAAAACAGCATGTACATGCCCAAGACAGGATGAACTGAGAAGAGCCAAAGCTTTCACCACTGACGGATATCTCTAGGCTCAGAAAAAGCAGCCTTTGAAGGAGTGCCCCAGTACAAAGCCAATCTGAAAAGTCAGGAAGAGGTGGCTTATTTTTTAATTTTATTGTTTCACTTTTTAGCTTCTGGCATTCAAGGAAGTCTGTCAAAACACTAACTGAACATCAATTAAAAGACCAAATGCTTCAGGGCATATGCCTGACAAAGGACTCACAGTTTGTGCAAAAAGAGTTTGGAAAAGTCATTAAACAAATGAACAATTTCAACCTTAGATAACCAAAAAGAGCAGCTCTAAGAAAGGAAGAGAATGTGATTTCCAGAGATGCTATGTAAACATTCAGTTTTCAAGAGCAACAACAAAAATTACAGGGCTATAAATAAACAAACAAACAAACAAAGGATACTTCTTTCAAGGGAAAATATTGATAAAACCATCTCTAAAGAAGCCTGGACATTAGACTTACTAGACTTTAAAATAACTATAATTAATGACTTTCAAAGAGCTTAAGAAAATAATGTACAAAGAAACAAAAAAAATCTAGAAAATGAGCTAGAAATGAAATGAGAATATCAATGAAGATATAAAAATGAAAAAAGCTCATTAAATAGAAATTCTGGAGTTAAAATGTACAAAAATAAATGAAAAATTTGTTAGAAAGATTCAACAGCATAACTGAGTGAACAGAAGAAAAAATCAATGAACTTGAACACAGGGCAATTGATATTGACTAGTCTGGGGAGCATAATGATAAAATAATTTAAAAAGGTAACAGAACTAAGTGGACCCATGTAATAGCATTCAAAAGACCAAGATATGTATGAAGGGAATTCCGAAAATACAGTAGGATAAAGAAAAAGAAATGGTATTTAAAAATATATAACAAAAACATCCTTATATTTGATGAAAGATGAGAATCTACAAATCCAAAACGTTTTGTAAAATCTGAAAAAAAATAAACTCAAAGAGGTCCACATAAGATATATTTTCAGAAGTCAAGAAAAAGAAAGTACCTTGAAAGTAGCCAAGAGTAAAGAAGTTCACCACATACTAGGGATCCTTCGTAAGACTAATACCCAATTTTACAAAAGAAACCATGGAGGCAAGAAGGAAGTGAGATGACATATTTAAAGTGCTTAAAGGGAAAAAGAGCTGGCAATCAAAAATCATCCTTCAAAAATAAAGGTGAAATTAATAAACCTAGATGAAACAAAGTTGAAGAAGGTTGTTAACTAGTTGAACAGCCCTAAAAACCATGCTAAGGGGAATCCTTCAAATTGGAATAAAAGGACTATAGATCATAGTCCTCATAGTCCTCATATAACTCATAGCTGAATCAAAAAATATGTATTTTTGATAAAGGAAACTATAGAGGTAAACATAAGAGCCAATATTATTACATAGTTGAGTTTTAACTCTTTATTTCCTACATGATTTAAAAAACAAATGCATAAAAATAATTATAAATCTTTGTTACAGAATACATAGTATATAAAGATTAATTCGGGCAATATAAAGAGAGGAAATTGAGCTAGATAGGAGCAGGTATTTTGCCTACTATATAATACCAGCTAAGTTGGTATTCATTCATACTAGATTGTTATAAATTTAGGATGCTATCTGTAACACAGTTTAAATTGCCACCTATGGCAATGACTAGAACTATACCTAAAATGTACACACAGAAGGAAATGAGCTGGCCATAGTGGTGCATACCTGCCGCTAGGGAAGCTGTCAAAGCCAGCCTCAGCAACTGGGTGAGGCCCTAAGCAACTGAGGGAGACCCTGTTTCAAATTAAAAACAATGAAAGGGCTGGAGATGTCACTCAGTAATAAGCACTCCTGTGTTCAATCTGACACCAAAAAAAAAAAGTAAATGAGAAAAGAATCAAAATGATATATTACCAAAAATTAAGCAAACACCAAAGAAGGTAGAAGTGGAAGAAATTAGAAACAAAAGAAGTGACAGAAATAAAGAGGAAAATATCAAAACACAGAACTTGACAGGGTGGAATTTTGAAACCACTGAACTGTATGCTGACTGAACTATATACCTTATACAAGGGATACAATTTTGATTCATAGATACAGCTATGGTTTGAATGTGTCTTCTAAAAAGTATATGTCAGAAAATTAATCCCAAGTGCAACAGTGTTAAGAGGTGGGATTTTTAAGAGGTAATTAGGCCATGATGCTTCTGCCCTCATGAATAGATCAATACAAATTACAAAAGGGCTTGAGACTAAAACTGGTTTCTTAATCTCTCTTATACTCTCTTGCCATTCTACCTTCAGCCATGGGATAACATGAAAAAAAAAGGCCCTTATCAGATGTCACCCCCCCAATCTGGGTTTATAAGAAATTAATCATTATAAATTGCCCAACCTGTGGTATTGTGTTATAGCAATGCAAAAAAGGCTAAAACAGAAAATTAATTGGGAGACATTTGGCTATTATAGTAACAAATATCTGAAAATGTAGAAAGATGTTTTGGAACTGGATAATGGATATAGGTTGGAAGAATGTGAAGCAGCAGAGTAGAAAAAGCCTAGATTGCTGTGAATGTAGCATTAAGGATAATTTTGATGAGAGCTCAGAGGAATAAAAGGAGTGTAGAAAAAAGATTATTTGAGAGGTCACAATCAAAATGTTGGTAGAAATATGGATGTTCAAAGCCATTCTGAGGAACTCTCACACGGAACTGAGAAATAAGGTGTTAGAAATTTGAGTAAAGACCATCCTTTTTATGCAGTTGCAAAGAACTTAGCAGAATTGTCCTAGGACTTGTTGAAGGCACATTAAAGAGTGATGTACTAGGACATCTGGCAGAAAAAATATCTAAGCAGAAAGTTTTCAAGGTGCCACATGACTTCTTTTGACTTCTTACACTAAAATAGGAGAATAGAACAATGATCGGAAGATGGAATAAATCATTAAAAGGGAAGAAGATATTCTCCAACTCCAACCATTTAATGCAAATGCCATAATTTCACTCTTCCTTAAAGCTGAGTAATATTCCATTGAGTATATATACCACATTTTCTTTATCCATTCATCTATTGAGGGGCACCTAAATTGGTTCCATACTCTAGCTATTATGAATCGAGCTGCTATAAACATTAATGTGATTGTGTCATTATAGTATGCTGATTTTGGGGGGGGTATAAACCAAGGAGTAGGATAGCTGGGTCAAATGATGATTCCATTTCCAGTGCATAAATGCATCCTACTCTTATGTATAACTAATTAAAACAAATAAAAAAAATTTTAAAGGGAGGCAGAATTAAAAGATTTAAAACACTGTCAGCATAGACATTCAAAAAATGAAAAAGTATGTTCAGGAAAGAATATGAAGGGTGTGGCCAGGTGACTATTTCCTAGAGAGATTAATATAGATAGAAGGAAATGACGTTCATCCACTAAGACAATGAGAACAGTATTAAAAGGTGATACCTTTGAAAGGTATTAGGTCATAAGAATCAATGGATTAATTATAAAAGGGCTTAAAATGGCAAATTTGATATCTTGTTCTTTCTTGTGCTCTATCTTTTTCTTTTCTTTCTTTCTTTTCTTTTTTTTTTTTTTTTGGTACTGAAAATTGAACCCAGGATCCTTGACCACTGAATTATATCCCCATCCTTTTTTAATTTTGAGACAGTGTCTTGCTGAATTACTTAGGGCCTTGTTAAATTGCTGAGGCTTGACTTTGAATTCATGATGCTCTTGCCTCAGCCTTCCAAGCTGCTGGGATTACAGGTGTGCACCACCACATGCAGCTCTCTTATTTCTTCTGCTTCCTGTCATGGGATGACACACACACACAAGCAAGTCCTCACCAAATGCCAGTCCTTTCATCTTAGAAGCCTCGGGAACTATAAGAAATCAACTTCTGTTTATTCTAAATAACTCTGTCTGTGGGATTCTATTATAGTAGTACAAAATTGACCAACCTGGACATAAATATGTTGAGGGTGAAAGGATGGAAAGATATATCACCTACAAATGGCCACAAAGTGAGAGCGAGAGTGGCCATGTGAATATAAGACGAAATAGACTTTAAGTAAAGATACCAATCCAAGGCACTACCAAGGAAATTACGTACTTCAAAAAGGATCGATTTATTAAGAATTCATAACAGTAATAAGATACACATACTAAATGATGTGATTTCAGCATATGTGAAGTAGATGTTGACAAAACTGAAAAGAGAAGTCAATGGCTCTGCAGTAATAGTTGCAGACTTCAATATGCCACTTTTAAGAGTGGATGGAATACCCAGACTAAAGACAAGTAAGAATAGAGAAGACTGTAACCATACTACAAGTCAATTGAATATGAAGATATATATGAAAAACTCAACCCAACCAAAGCAGAATATACATTCTCAATGCACATGGAACGGTATTCAGGATAGACCATAGGTTAGACCACAAAACAAGTTTCAATGAATTAAAAAATTTTGTAATCTTAAAAAGTATATTTGCCTCCACAATAGAATGAAGTTGGAATTCAGCAACAAAAACAAAAATAAAATTTAAAAAAACATGAATATATGGAAATTAAATAACATCTTCTTTAACAAGCAGTGGGCCAAAAAAGAAATCATAATAGAAACTAGAATGTACTTAAAAATAAATGAAATTGAAAAACATGACATATCAAAACTAAAAAAAAAAAAAAAATGTGGCACAACCAGTCCTCAAAGGAAACTGTATACTTGTAAAAAGCTACAGTATGGGCTGGGGTGTATCTCAGTGATAGAGTGCTTACCTACCATGTGCAAGGATTTATATTGCATACCCAACACTTCAAAACAACAAAAACAAAAACACTATATTGAAGATGGTTTTCAAATAACAACCTAAATTTACACATTATGGAACTAGCAAAGGAATAGAAAGCTAAATTTAAAACTAGCAAGAGGAAAAAAAAATTAAAGATTCAAGTTTAGATGCATGAAATAGCAAAAAAATAGTATGAAGACTTACAGAAACTAAAAACTGATTATTTGATAAGATCATGAAACATAACAAATCTTTAGCTATACTAATAAAGAAAAAATTAAAGAAGATATAAAATCAGAAATGAAAGTAGAGACGTAACTATAGATCTTATAGTTATAAAAAGAACTATAAGAGATTAATCTGTACTCTTGTAGCTAACAAATTAAATAACCTAGATAAAATCAATGAATTTCTAGAAACACTGAAAGATTATAAAACATTATGGAAACTGAATCAAGCAAAAATATAAAGTAAAAAAAAAAAAAAACAGAACTATAGCCATGATAAATATTGAATATAAAACCTCCCTGAAAGAAATGTTCAGAAATAGATGGACTCACTGGTGAATTCTACCAAATATTTAGAGAGAATTAACACAAATACTTTTCAAACTATTCCAAAAATTTGAAGAGAAAGAAACAATCCTAATTCATTAAAGGTGCCTATTATACTTTAGATTTGGAATGTCCCTTAAACAATCTGGTGTTGAAGCCTTGGTCCCCAGGCAGCGATGTTCAGAGAATAGGCTCTTGGGAAGTGAATAGATCAGGGAGACTCTAATTTTAGTGGAATAATCTATTGATGGTTTCATAGTCGAATTAACTAATTGGAAGTGGTAGAAACTGTAGGATGTAGGATCTGGTTAAAGGAAATGGGTCCTTGGAGACTTTCCCTTGGGAACTCTATCTTATCCCTGGTCTGTCTTCCTTCTTTCTCTTTCTCTTCTCCTTCCTCTCCTCCTGCTCCTCCTTCTTATTTTTCTTCTTAGATGCCATCATTTGAGCAACTTTCTTCCACCCCACCTTTCTTTCATGACATTCTGCCTCACCTGAGGCCCCAAACAACGGAAGCTGGCTCATCATGGACTAAAACCTCTGAAACCATGGACCAAAAGACATCTTTCCACATTTAAGGTGTTTTTCTCAAGTATTTTGTCACAGTAACAAAAATCTGACTAACACAGAGCTCAATGTTACCCTAATACCAAAGACAGATTAAAAAATCATAAGAGAAAAAAAATTGACAGAGAAACATCCTTTATAAACATTGATTTCAAAACGTTCCATAAAATACTAGCAGTCCAAACTAAAGAGCATGGCAAAATATACCATGGCAAAGTGAAACTTGTCCCAAAAAATGCAAGTGAAATTAAACATAGGAAAATCAATTATTTTAATGTATCATCTTGATGGAATTAAGGAAAAAAACTTTCATCTCAACTAATGCAGAAAAAATATTGACAAAACCCAAACCCTTACATGATTAAAAAAGAAAACTCAGAAAAAGTTGAAGTAGAAAGCAAATTTAACATGACAAAGGCTATTATGAAATATTTACAGCTAACACCACACTTAGTGGTAAAAGGCAGAAATGTCCCTCCCACAAGATCAGGAAAAAGTTAAGAATGACTGTGTTTAGTACAGCTATTCAACATTATCTGGAAGAGTAAGTAAGCAAGTAGTCAAAAATAAAAAAAAATAAATGAATAAATGAAATACATATATGTTGGAAAGGGAGTAAACTGTTTTATTTTCAGATGACGTGATCTTAGATATAGAAAATATGAGGAACCAAGATGGTGGAGAAAGGGTAAGATACAGTGTGGCTTGGAATAGAAGAAGCTGGAAAATAGCTACTCAGCAAATTAGTTGACCGAGGGAATTCCTTAAGAGTTTAATTGTGAACACAGACTTGAAGAGACACAGAAATTCTGGTTTTTTGAAGAGAGGGTGAGAAAAAGTGCACTGTGCTGAACTTACTACAAGGTAAGGGCAACACAAAAGGAAAGACACGGTTCCCAAAATGTATCTAGAAATAGCTGTAAAACAGAAAGGTGTTCTGAAATTAGCTGATGCTTGACAAGTACTCTGTACTTCTCACCTTGCAAGCAAGGTGCTTGTGGAGGTCATGCCTGAGTCTGTTACTGTGAGAACCCTGGATATTGGAGCAAAGTTTGCCATACTACCTTGGCCAAGACTTAATGGGTATCCTTTGGTGGACCTGGACGAATACCATTGAAATATACTCACAGAAGATTATATGCAGTGAGATTTGGGTCAGAGATATAGAAGGAAGTGTAGCCCACTTTCTCTTTGAGTCAAGTAGCTAGAACAACCAGCTGAACGGGGTCAAAAAACTGAAAGTCCAGTGTGATTTTATGTGGGAACTGGGCCTCAGAGGGCCAGAGTTAGAGGTGGTGAAGTGTATTGAATCTGAAATGCCTTCTTTTCCAAGAAAGTTGGTTTTCCTGCCCTACAAGTGTGTTTATTGGGGAGCCTGCTGTGATTTGGAGTGCAAAAGAAGTCATCAGTGTCTCCAGGTCTGGTGACACATTGAACTAATCTGTCAGGAGTAGACTCTGATAAGATGGTACTACCCATTCCATGCTACCATATAATGGTGGTCAGGAAATTTGAGAGCCATTTCAACCAGCTTTAGTCCCTGGCCACCCCAGCTGGGAGCCTGCTGAGCAGCATAAAAGGAAAAAGGTTTAAATAACCCCAGCTCTTCCTTTCTCCAAGGCTCATAGCCCAAAACACAGAAAAAGAGCGCAGATTGACAAAGAGGGAATATCCACTCTTGTCCACAGTTTCAATCACTTTAGGGGAAATAATTTTTTTCATTTAGCATTAAGGCTGCGTTTGCATTTGCTGACTGATTCATGTATATACATTTCTTCTTCTTCTTTTTTTTAGTATTTTTATTTCTTATTATCCTTTTTTTTTTGTCCTGATGTGATTTTGGGGGATAGAGGGGTGTGGGGAGTTCTTCTTTACTTTTCTTTTTCCTTTATTTTTTATTACTCTTTCTTCTCTTCCTAACATTAAATTCTTTTATTATCTCTTTATTTTTTCTTATTTTTATTTTACTTTATTTCATTTTATTTTTGTCAGCTGCTCATGGAAATTTTCCCCCAAAAGATAATATATTAGACCACAAAACAAATCTTAGTAAGTACAAAAAATTAAGATAATTACCTGCATCTAATTAGATTATAAGATAATATAATTAGAAATCAATAGAGAGAATAAGTGCAGAAATTCTACAAACATATCGAGATTGAGCAATACACTTTTGAATGACATGACAAATGGATCATAAGAAAATGAGGATTTTAAAAAAATTTCACTCAAATGAAAATATAAATACCATGAATTAAAATATGTGGGATACAATGAAGGCAGTTTTAAGAAAGAATTTTATAGCTGTAAGTACCCACACAGAACCAAATCTCCAATAAATAAACCTAATAATGCATCTCAAGGTCTTAGAAAAACAAGAACAAACCAATCCCAGAACCAGTAGAAAAAATAATAGATATTAGAGTTGTAATAGAGACTAATGAAGAAATATAACAGATAAGTGAAGGTTGGTTCTTTGACAAGATAAACAAGATTGATAAACCCTTAGCCTAACTAACCAAAGGAAAAAGAGAGAAGATAGAAAATAATATAATTAGTATAATTACCAATGAAACTATGTATGATAACATACACCAGCATAATACAGAGAATTGTTAGAATGTAAATTTTTAAAATAGTCCCTAACAATTTGGAAAATCTACAAGAAATGGATAAATTTCTAGACACATGTGACCTACTATATTTGAACCAAGAAGATAGAGAAAATATAAACAGAGCAATAACAAGCAATGAGATTGAAGCAGTAATAAAAGTCCAAATGGATTCACAATTAAATTTTATGAAATATTCAAGAAAGAATTAACACTAATGTTCCTCAAACTGTTCCAAAATATAGAAAGTGAGGGAAAGCTTCCAAAATTATTCTATGAAGCAATCATCGCCCTGATACTAAAACTGGAAAGGACACATCAAAAAAATTACAGACTAATATTTATGCTTACCACAGATGCAAAAATCCTTACAAAATACTTGCAATCTCTATTTAAGAACACATTAAAAAGATCATACATCATAATCAAGTTGATTTAATTCTAGATGTATTAGGATTTTATGGTGGAAGAAAACCAACTGTATATTTATATGCATGACTATAAAAGGGGACTTATCATATTGAATTATACAATCAGAAGCTCAATGGCCATCTGCAGGCTGGAAGGCTGGAGTCATAGAGTAGCTGCTCAGTCTAGGAAGCTGAAGCCTCAGAAAAAAAAGAGAGACCAACGATGCAGCCCCAATCCAAGACGGAAACTCCATGAAGAATTTCTGGTGAGCGTCCATGTTGAAAAACTGAGATAAATAGAATCCACTGTACACAGGCAATGGTGGCAGCAATAGAGGTACCCACTCGAGAGAAATGGAGCTTGTGTCTTCTTTCTTTTCTTCCATCTTTTGCTCCATTCAGGTCGCCAGACTACTGGACAGTGCCACTCCCATTCAGGAATGGTTTCCCCCTCAATTTTCTTTCCTATCCATCTCTGGAAACATCCTTACAGACACATTGAGAAGTCTCTTAATCTTAAGCATCTCTCAATCCAATCAAGTTGACAATCCAGATTAACCATGCCAAATCCATCCCTTGTCAATCTGATGCCCAACCATCTCTCTTAAAATACTTAATCTCTTTTCATACTTCATCTCCAAATTAACACAATAATAAGGACAAAATTCCACCCCATACACTATATTTTATACAATCAAAACTGCACTGATTCCTTCCTCAGAATTGGAAATAAAGTTTTTGAGGGGTGCTTATTCTTCTTCTAATATTTCACAACTTAAATACTCTGTTGTAGATATAAAAACACTTAACTACTGACATTAAGTCAGCTGGTATTACGTTATATAAAAAACAAATTTAAAAGAGGAGATAAAATAAAGGTACTGCTTAATGTATGCTTATATGTGCACAACATATTCTTAACAAAATAGGAAAATACTGATAATTATAATTATCAGTAACTTTAATTATAATTATCAGTAATTTTAATTTCTGTAACTGGTCATATGGCTGTAGTTGATACTTTTAACTACCTTCTTCTACTCCTTATTTTCTATTTCCTCTGTCTTTGGCAAGCACCTTGGTGGGTCTTGATTCTTTACCTGGAACAGCGAAACACACCCACATTCTGGAAAGATCTGGGCCAATTGTCATCCTGTCTGTATTGGATTATTGCAGTTTCCCATTCACCTTAATAAGAAAATATGTAACACTAAAAGATGCCTGAAGAGATCTCCTGCATGCCAGCCATACTCTTCCTTACCTCCATTATGGAGTAATAATCCAATTTCCCCTTTGTAATCACTCCAATGAACATTATAATTCCCTTTGCAGCCTGTTGATTCAGAGGCATGAGGAACCAGGGGAAAATTTTAACTTCCAGGTCAATAAAAGCATTGTTGTGCCTCTTGATAGAAGCATTGACCCTCTGTAACTAAGACTACTAGACTAGCAGTGCATAAGCTGTGGGGCAGGAAGCAAAATTTGTGGGTCACTAGGGGTAATGGTGAGTAGTACCATTTCCATTTACACCCCTTGATTCCAGGATCCCATAAATCCTAGCTATGAGAGATACAATACTACATATTAGATACTGATTCAGAGGATATAAAGCCTTCTATAGAAACTTGCCTCAGTCCTACAAGGCATTGCAATCTAGCTGGCACTGCAACTGAACCTTTGAAAGACCCACCCATAATTCTTTCAAACCAGCTTCTTCATGATTGTTCTGGACATGGTAATGCCAGTGAATCTCATAAACATGAGCCCATTCCTTCCTATATTTCTTTGGCTATGAAGTGAGTGTCAGAAGCAATACTGTGTGGCATAACATGAAGGTGGATAAAGCATTCTCCAAATCCACAGATGATAGTTTTGGCAGAAGCATTACAATCAGAGAAGGCAAATCCACACTCAGAATAAGTTTCTATTTTAGTAAGGACAAAGTGCTGTCCCTTTCATGATGGAAGTGGTCCAATATAGCATTCTGCAAGCAGGTTGCTAGCTGACCATCTCAGGGAATGATACAATATCAAGGGATCAGTGTTGGTCTCTGGTGATGGCAGATTGGGCACTCAGCACTAGTCATAGCCAGGTCACCTTGGTGAGTGGAAGTATATTTGTTGAGATATGCAAAACTTCATCCTTGTCAACATGACCCCTTTCTTTTTGATCCCATTTTACAATGGCATGTGTGACTGGGGTAAAAGATTGATTGCTATCCACAGACTGAGTCATCCTATTTATTTAATTACTAAAGTCTTTCTCTGCTGAATTCTATAAAGAAAGCAAAAGGAGAAAGAAGCAAGGTGCAGAAACAGAAATGCAGAATGGCAGAAAGACTCCTTGTCCAAGCTGCTAGCTTTATTTATATCAATAGGTTACATTATGTCACTGCATCAGTGCTACATTATTGTTCATTGTGTCATTAGGCAGGTTACAGAGTTAGCAACATTATAGAGCTTATTCCTCAATTATATACTACAGTTGCAATGTGCAGTGTTAGGAGCTTTGTGAAGCTCTCAAGAAAGTTTATTGTTTAAAGTTACTGTTATATGGACAGGTTCAGGCCCAGTGAAGCTTGAAGAAACATTGTGGTTGTCTAACAAGAGAATTCCTTTATTGCCAGGAGCTGAGTGCCTGAGATCAAGGTCAAGGCTGATAAAACTCTAGCACAGAGCCTCTTCTTGCAAGGCATTGCCATAGCAGCTAGGCATTGCACATGTATTAGTTATCTTACTAGTTCCTGGGAGAAACTACAAAATATTCCAAGTGTGGAAAACAGGGTTCCTGTTACCCTCTGGGAGTTTGCTCACCAGAGGAACACTGACTTATACATTTTCACAGCCAGAATCCCTACAGAAGTCACCTTTTGGTGAGCATTTAAATAGGACATAAATATCCTCTCATCCTTCACCCATTTGGAAGGTCTATTCACACACCTCTTTCCAAATACCTTTATCACCAATTTACAATCATGTAATTTCTAAGTCCCTGACCATCTAGCCAAACTGTGAATTGGTATATGATAATACTTGCAGTCTTTTTTCCTTCCAGTTAGTAATATCCTTACAAGAACACATCAAGGAAAAAAATTAGGCTAATATCCTTAATGAATATAGACCAAAAAATAATCCTTATAAAATGTTTGCAAACCATATTCAATAAAATATTTAAAGGATCAAGTTGGTTTAATGCCAGGAATATAATAAAAAATTTAAAAGCAAGGGAAAAAAATCACATAACTATTTCAATAGGTGCAGAAATTTTTTTTGAAAAGATTCAAATGATAAGAATCCCCTAACAAGCAGGAGAGGGACTGGGGTTGTAGCTCAGCAGTTGAGCACTCACCTAGCACATGTGGGACATTGGGTTTGCTCCTCAGCATTACCAAAAAAAAAAAAAAAGAACGAATGGAATAAAGATATTTTTAAAATGTGGGTTTCTTAAAAAAGAAGGAGGAGGAGGAGGAGGAGGAAGAGGAGGAGGAGGAGGAGGAGGGGGGGAGATAGAAGGAACTAACCTCAATATAAAAAAAGATTATATATGATAAACCCAAAACCAACATCATGCTGAATGGGGAAAAACTACAAATATTTCTTATAAAATCAGGAAAAAAAAAAACAAGGTTATTTACTCTCACCACTTCTATTCAATATAGTACCCATGATTTTAGCCAAAGCAATTAAGCAAGAAAAATAAATAGAACTACAAGGGATACAAATATGAAAGGAAAAAGTCAAATTATCCCAATTTGCAGATGGTAGCATCCAAAACTTAGAAGTCCCTGAAGACTCCACCAGAAGACTCCTAGTCCCAATAAACAAATTCTTCAAAGTATTGAGATACAAAATTATCATATAAAAATCAAAACATTTTCCATATACCTAAAGTGAACCCACTAAGAAAGAAATCAGGAAAACAATTCCATTCATAATTACTTACAAATAATAAATGAATAAAATGCCCAGGAATAAATCTAATCAAGGAGTTTTAAGACTTTTACAAGAAAAAATATAGTGATGAAAAAAAGAAATTAAAGAATATACTAGAAAATGGAAAGATCTTCCACATTCATGAATAAGCAGAAATTATGTTGTTAATAAGACCATGTAACCAAAAACAATCTACAGATTCAATGTACTCTCCATCAAAATACCAATTTCACAGAATTGGAAAAAAAATCCTAAATTTATACAAAAGAACAAAAGATCCAGACTAACCAAAGCAATACTCAGCAAAAAGAGGACTGTGGAAGCACCATAATACCTAATTTCAATTATATTACAGAGCCATAGTAACAAAAACAGCATGGTACTGACAAAAAAACAGACAATTAACCAATGGACTAGAATAGAAGACACAGAGACAAACCCAAACTGTTACAGCAATGTGATTCTTTTTTTTTTTTTAAAGAGAGAGTGAGAGAGGGGGGAGAGAGAGAGAGAGAGAGAGAGAGAGAGAGAATTTTTAATATTTATTTTTTAGTTCTCGGCAGACACAACATCTTTGTTGGTATGTGGTGCTGAGGATCGAACCCGGGCCGCACACATGCCAGGCGAGCGCGCTACCGCTGAGCCACATCTCCAGCCCCAGCAATGTGATTCTTAACAAAGGTGCCAAAAACATATGTTGGAGAAAAGTCAGTATCTTTAATAAATGGTGCTGGAAAAACTGGATATCCACAAGTAGAAGAATAAAATTACGTTTCTTTTTCTCCACCTGTACCAAAGTCAATTCAAAACATATCAAAGATACAGAAACTTTGCAAATGCTGGAAGAGAACACAAAGGAAACACTATAACATACAGTTAGAGGGAAAGACTTTCTCCATAAGACTTCTATAGCTCAAGAAATAATACCAAGAATTCCTAAATGGCATCAAATTTAAAAAGTTTCTGCACAGCAAAGAAAACAATTAATAGTGTGAAGAAAAAAACTACAAAGAAAAAAAATATCTTCGTCAGATAATTTTCTGCCAGAGGATTAATATACAGGTATATAAAGAACTGCCAAAACTCCAACACCAAATCAATAATCAAATAACCCATTTAATAGATGGGTAAATTAATGAAACAGAAATAAACATATGAAAAAAACAATTTAAAATAGGTAAAATGTACTTTATCAAAGTTAAAATTTTTATGTATTAAGGAACATTATTCATAAATTTAAAAAGATAATTTACATAATGGAAAACAATACTTGTAAATCATGTATCTGATAAGGGTTTTACCCTAATTAGAGAATTTTTATAACCCCACGTCATAAAGACAAACCAATTTATGAAGGGCAAAAGACCTGAAAAGTCACTTCTCCATAGGAACAGAAATAGCAATAAGTCCATAAACTGATGGTCAATGCCATTATTCATTAGGGAACAACAGACCAAATTGCAAAGGGTACCACTTCATATCCACTAAATCACCTACAATTAAAAAAAAAAAACCCAAAAAACAAAAAACAGAAAATAGGGAATGTAGGCTAAGATGTAAAGAGAATGGACTAATCATATATTGATGGTGCAAGGGTGAAATGGTTCAGCTGCTATTGGAAATAGTTTGGCAGTTCTTCAATTCTACTGCTGGGTAGGTAACTAAAAGTCTTAAAATCAAGGACTCAAACAAGTATGTTTACATGTGTATTAGTAGCAGCACTCAAAGGTGTAAACAGCCCAAATGTTCTTCAGTAGATGAACTGATGAACAAATTGTGCTATATTCATAAATAAAATTAAATAAATACTGATACTTGCTACAACATAGATGATCCTTGAAAATGCTATGCTCAGTGAAGAAAAAAAGACCTGGAATATGGTATGATTCTATTTATGTGAAATTTCCTTAATAGCTAAATCCACAGAGACAGAACACAGGTAGGTTGCTGCTAGAGGCTGTGGCAGAATGAGAAGAAACTGCTGGTTATGTAAGGGATTTGGTCTTGAAATGATGGAAATAGCTGGGCATGGTGGTGCATGCCTATAATCCCAGCCTCGGGAGGTTGAGGCAGGCTGATCACAAGTTCAAGGTCAGCCTCAGCGTTTTAGCAATGTTCCAAGTAAATTATCAAGACCCTGTCTCAAAATAAAAATTAAAACTGGCTGGGAATGTCTCTCAGTGGTTAAACATTCCTGGGTTCAATCCCTGGTACCAAAAAAAAAAAAAAAAAAAAATAGACAGGAAAAGAAATGATGGAAATATTTTGGAATAAGGTGGAGAAGGTTTCATAATACTGTGACTGTAGCAGATGCTGCTGAATTGTTCATTTTAAAGTGGTAAATTTTAAGTTATGTGCATTTCAATTCAATAAAATACAAAGGGAGGGAGGGATAGTTGTTTATGAAGACAAAGGTCTTGCTCCAAACTCCTAGTGATTTTGTGCTGCAGCTCTCCTGTTGTAGCCTGTCAAGAGGTCCACACAGCATCCCTAAGGACCAAAAACACTTCCAAGTATCACTGGATTTGGTACATTGTAGAAGTAAGTGGCAAACAGAGCCAGCCCTGCTACAGAACTTCTTTGGCGCTAGCTGGCTCGCTCTCTCGCGCGTGCACTCGCTCTTGCGCGCGCGCGCGCTCTCTCTCTCTCTCTCTCTCTCTCTCTCTCTCTCTCTCTCTCTCTTTTTGTTTTTGGTAAAGGGTTCAAAACAGACACTCAAATATGCTATATGTGGCCTCCAGAATCCAAAATCCCCCGTACAAAATAACTGGGTCTCTTTCTGTGGCCTTGAGTAAAAAGTCTTCATTTGGAGAAAATAATATAGCATGCCTTGAATCCCTACATCTCTAAAAATTTCAACTCTATACGCTATATTTTCACTGGATTTACCTTCTGCTTTCTGGCCTTTATGTATATGCCACAATATGGACTACAGTGATATTGTTGGTTATATAAAAGCAAGACCGCAAAACTCTGAATAAGCTTCAGCAACCATCTCAAAAACAAAGATTGTTTTTAAATGATGTCCATAGATGAATGAATTCACTGCAGAAGTTCCATTTATATGATGAAACAACTTTTCATTTAGATCAAAAGACTGCTTTTCTACAGTAATTTCAGTTACACTTTACTTCAAATTTTCTTACAAGAATACAAGAAGTGAAGAAGAGTTGCTAGAAGTTGTCTTCAAAAGCAGAAGAACGATTTTGCAAATAGTTAATTGAGGCTCTTACAAGTATTTATCAGAGGCTTCAAACAGAAAGACATTTAAATTAATCCCAATAATGGGTCAAGCTTTGCCCACTGAGAGAATCTAAATAGTGTTAGAAGTTCATTCTGTTGAAGATGGAATATTTATTGTTATTGTGAATGCAATTTTAAATTCAGCAAAATAATCCAATCATGATGATTATTTTTTGTGCGGTAAGTATACAAATAAAAATTTGAGTGAATCATAGCCTCATATTCTTTTAAATAATATATTTTTACTAAACTAATAGACCTATGGAACAAAATGTACTTAGAATTTTCAGTAGAACAAACATAATTCCTGAATACTTTTAAAAAAGCATCAATATTCTAACGATAGAGATAAAAACTGTAGTCAAAATACATTTCTGTTTACATATACACAGAGTAACAGAGCCACAGGGTTAGTGTGACAAACATGTTGACTACGAACATTCAGCTTGGCAGCATATGATTTTACTTTGTTGCTTAAAACCAGTAAAATTTTTAAATTAAGGCTTTCAGGAAGTACTTTGCAACTTAAATGTCCTGCGAGAGTATCGAACATTGTTTAAAAGAATCTTACAAATTTGGCATGCATACTGTTAAAAATCAACTATAAATCTTTAATCAGCATATTTAACAAAAGGAGTATCCAAAAAAGATGAACTTTTGAGAATTTAGCAAATTGAGAATTTTGAAGGCAAAGCTTGCAAACAAGAAGACATTTAAATTTAATTCTGCAAAGCAAAAGTGAAACTGAGCAAATTAAACAAAAAGAATTCAATTCGTGTTCAAGGCTTAATTTTTAAATTCTATAATTACTCTTTCAAATATCTCAACTTGTGGATGGATATGTTAATAAAGAGCCTATTTTTATTTCAGAAAAAATGACTTTCGGTAAAAGCAGAATGAAATTAAGACGGCCTTTAGTTTTCTGATTTTGTAGCATCTACGTTTGGTAAAACAGTCAAAATAATTATAAATACAGATAATTTATTTGATGAGATTTTGGATTTGGAAAATATTTTTCAAGGAGAAGTACACTGGATTGAAGCGAAATAACAGTCATCTGAAAATATATGGTCTAAAATACATATCAACTTTAATACAAAAAATAAAATTATGAATCATCTCCTTTTAGCAGTATTTTCTCTGAAATTATCAATTATGTCAGCACTTATAAAGAGCGTACTTTTTCATTTAGAAAAATTATGGTCTACAGAGAAAGATTAATTGAAAATGTCAACAAGTTGAAATGTATTACCCATAAAATACAACTTTAAAAAGTTTTCAGTCACTTCTATTTGAAATATAATTAATAAAATCATATTAAAAACTCAAATGTTCAGAAAGATGCCAGTGACACAGATAAGGCTACAAAATTGATAAGAACACAAAAATGTGTGCCAAGAATAAATTACTTTGTTTCATTTTTTTTATTTCAGATAATATCAAGTTTGTTTTATTTTGCTTTAATGTATACAGAAAACATACTGCTTAAGAATTATAAAATTCTTTTAAATGTCATTTTACATAACTACCAATAAAATAAATAAATAATAAAATAAAATAAATCTTGCTAATCAATATAGATGTATTTTCAAATGATATAATTTAAATTTAATAGGGGTACAGCTGTCTTAGCTTTACTGTCCTCAATTTCTAGCCTTCAGCTAGCAGTTAGAGGGTAAATAAATAGGTCACTGTGTTATCTCCAGGGGCAACTAAACAAATAAAGAAGCATACTATGTGAGAAAGAATTGAACTTGGGAGTTTCATGAATGGATTCTGGTGCCATACCAGGTTTGCTGTCCCAGAATCACCACTCTCTAACTGCTGCTATATTGCTTCAACCTCATCTGTTAAATGAAAACAATACTGGCTTCGCCATGACATTCAAATGAGTCAATGTATATAAAGCACAGTGTTTGGGATGGAGTAGGACTATAGTAAGTGTTGTCAATCTTACTTTTGCAATCTAAGTACAGTTGGTGTTTGAATCCAAAGGCAGTAAGTTTCAGGATCCCCAAAGACACTGAACTCTGCAGATACTCCAGCCTCATATAAAATGGCTTAGTATTTTCATATAATCTATAGGAAATCCTCCAGTACACTTTTTAAATCATCTCTCTAAATATGTATCATATCTTATACAAAATAAAAGTTGTTATAACAACAAGAAAAAAAAATGTGTATGTTCAGGAAGGAGTGCTTTGTTTTCCAAATATTTTCAATATGTAGTTGATCAAATCCCAGAATGCAGAACCTACGGATCCAGAGGGTCCAGTACAACTACAAGATAACCACTTCACTGAAGTTCTCTGTTATCCACAATTTTCCTTTCATTTTCATTGATGTCCTTAAGTGCTTTGTTTTCAGCAATTGAGAGTTGTCCCTATCTTGCAGCTTAAATTTCACTAACTTCCTTCCCTTCCTTGAATCCTTAATCTATTTATTTTAACCTACTGTGTCTGATTCCTTGCATATTTCAGCCAGTCTTGGGGTAAACTAGCCTCAGTTTTCAGCTTCCCCTGATTGACTTGCCAAATTTGTGGTCAAACATAGCACATCAGTGGTAAGGGCATTTCTGAACACAATCTGCCAACAGATTAGGAGGTGATGTAGATAAATCAAAATGTCCTGTTGGGATTTTCAAAGCCTCAAAGGGAAACTATGATGGGTTTCTCCTGCCTCTGATCCCTAAGGTGGAAAACAACAGATTTATGGATGGTGTCATCTCCAACAAGTCCCCCAGGTTACATCCTGTGGTACCTTATTTGGTTTAAATCCAATCGCTGTACTAATTACTGAGATGGCTTCATGTGTGATTTATGCCAAAGATCATCTTTATGTAAATTTAGAAGGCTAGCAGAAAAGAAGCAAGAATGGCTTCCCGCCCAGGAATGCATTTACAAAGGAACAAACCAGACAACAAGAGCAAGAAAATAACTGGCCAGAAGTTTTAAACAAATGCTATTCTTTAATAATATCTGCTGGTAAAACAAACATGGAATAGAATAACTGTGCTTGGATCTCAAAGAAAGATGAGCTAAGTGTTTTTTTAGCCAAATGACTAAATTAGAGAGCTTAAGATTTCCTGAATGCCAAGAAATGAAATTTCATCCATAAGCCAAGTCCTATGGGTTTCCGGCTAAAGGTAATAGAATCACAAATGGCACCTGATATTTTCAAGGTAATGTCCTAACCATAGAAGCAGGGATTTTTTTTCTTCTAATTACAGAATTATGGGGAATCCAGCAACAAATTCTTTCTCCACTCTTCCTGTAAGTTCCTACCATGATTGTTTTATTTGTGTTTAAATCTGTTCACCTGATGACTAAATAATTGGCATCATTCTCCCCACTGTTCCTTATGTCATATCCTCATTTTCGACTAATCTAATCCTCCTATTACATGACATGCGCTTTTCTCCCAACCCCAGACTTGGGCCAAAATAGTTCCAGCTTTGTTGTTTCCTAAATTTACGCATCCACTAAACTCTCTCCATGACGTCAAGATGGGGAAGACCTCTTCTTCCATCCCCCAGAGCCCTCCTTGAACAGAATGCTCTCAGGCCACAAGTAGGGCAGCCACATACTCCATCTAATCTAACCCAACCTACTCTAATCTGATCTGAAGTATCCTCATTAAACGAGACTAAAACTTGCCCCTTCCCTCTAATAATCAACCCTTGTCCTAGGTCTAAGTTCACAGGCATTATTTCCCTCTTGCTTTAACCACTCATCCAACAGAAATGTCTTGATAATTCACCTGTGCTATGCTGAGTTAGAGACTCAGATGCATGCAAAACAAAGGCACTGTCCTTGTTGGTCTTAGTCTCCAAGGCTAATATAACAACAACAACAAAATAGTATTACAAAATAGGTACTATTGGCTTAAAACACAAAAATTTGGGTCTCACAGTTCTGGAGGTCAGAAATTCAAAAGCAAGGCATCATCAGGGTTTGTTCCTTCTGAAAGTTCTAAGGGAGGATCTGGTCCATACCTCTCTCCTACCTTCTGGTTGTTCTTGGCAGTCCTTCTCTTCCCTTCACTTGGAAATGTTTTACTCCAATCTTTTCTTCCCTCAGCATATGGCTTTCTTCCCTATGTGTCCCCATGCTTTCAAGTGGCCTTCTTCAAATTACACTAGTCACTGAATTTAGGATCTACCCTAATATAGTATGATCTCATCTTACACCAAGACTCTATTTCCAAATAAGGCTACTTTGTGAAGTTCTGTGCAGACTAGTTGACTCAGTATGTTTTTACTTGAAAACTCACAGCCTACTTGCAGATAAATAACTAAGGAATCAATCACCACCCTTTTTGATGTGAACTTTGAGAAATATAAGCTAGGATGCTACAGAAACATAGAAGAGGAATAGCCAAGTATCTTGGGATTATGGAAAACTTCCACTGAGTCCTTGTGTTATTAAGTGAAGGTGAAACAATAAATAGAAGTTATATAAGGCAAAATCATACAGAAGGCTTATCAGAAAATGGTAATGCCACAATAGATACTGCTGAACATAATCCAAATAAGCACCAATTCTTAAGATACTTGTATTTATTCAGGCTCATGGTAGGAAGGGGAAGAGAGAGAGGACGAAGTATTGCCATGAATAGCTTATAGAAAAAGAAGTAAACCTGAGAATAGAGTAGTGGAGGAGAGAACATTGCAAAATGATGGTCTGTTGTCTAAAAACACTGAAGGATTAGATGAGGCATTTAGATGGCTTGAGGCATAGAACTTGATATTTAGAGAGTAGTAAGATCCAGAAGTTGGAAGATCTTAGATGTCATGTGGTTGGATATGAATTTCTTCATGTGATCTGTTGGGAAATAAGGACTTTGGGTAAAACAGAAGACTAGAAAAAATACCCAAGTCACTTGAATTGTGATGAGTAACCAAACAAGTAGAAAGGATTTTATGTTTGGGCATCATGAGTTCCAATAACCACCATAATCGCAAGCTTTTAAAAGTATTTTCTGTGAGCCAGGTACTGATATATATATGTTGACCTGATCTTCAAAAATTCTACATAGGAATCTCCTATTATTTTCCTCAATTTACAGATAAGCAATATAGAGACAGGTCAAATAGTTGTTCAGCAAGTGGCAGAGCAGCATTTTCATCTGGCCATTTAACTTCTGATATTCCACACTCAACCACTGCCTCAAAATGACTGACTTACTTTATTTGAGTGCAAAGTTGGAAGAACTGAAGATTAAAGGAATGATGAAATCTCTTTCCTCTCTTGAAATTAGCATATGCAGAAAACCACCAGAAATCAGCATTAACAGGGCATGTGGAAACTTAGTTTTATCAAGTAAAGAACTTGGATGATGAAGATGTGCTAATTTAACATTTGGCAACACCTTATAGGCTACAGTGTCATAAGAAGTTTAATATGGTGAAGGTGGATTTTGGAATAAGCAGAACTCTTAAAGAATATGGGATTAAGAGGTGTGCACTCAATGATATAATAAAAAAAATTGCAAGGATATGAGTCAGTTTTACATTTTCATTTTCACAAAAACTCTGAATAGAGCTGTTTATCACCAGCATGGACAATAGACCAGTGATCAGATACTTATACCTCATGTCAAGTATTTTCCCATAAGGTAGAATCTTTATCTTGCAGCTTCACTATTATATAGTTATAATCATATTAAAGTTAAGCTTGAATTCCCTTGGAGCTACAGGCACAATTTTTAAAAAGGTAAGACTATACTCCATTTCCAGGCTGTTTGTTGCTGGTCTTGTAACTCCTTGTTTTTGTCTTTGGCTGATAAGTTAAGGTTGGCCATGAAAACTACATAACAGGCTGGCAGGTTGCTGAGGCTCATGCTTCCATTCAGAACCATGGCAACTCAGACTTTTTCCATTAAACAGGTTCAGGGAGCCATGTCTGATAGAAATTCAAATAAAAGAAGACTCAAACAAGAGATATGACAGACTAGAAGGATTTCAGGTATTGATCACGTCCTTGGACAAGTGGAGATTGGGTTTTCAACATCAGATACCACTGAATAAATTTATAATAATACTCTAAAATCAAAACTCCTGAAGTCTTTTTACATGCACATCTCACATATCAACAGACATTCAAGGTCACCTAAGACTCAGACAAAAGCACTGTTTTAGTCAGCTTTTTCACCAATGTGTCCAAATAACTGACAAGAATAATTTTAGAGGAGGAAAAGTTTATGTTGGGGCTCACAGTTCAGAGGTCTTAGTTCATAGATGGCCTACTCCATTCCTTGGGCCCTGAGGTGAGGCAGAACATCAGGGCAGAAGGGTGTAGTGGAGGAAAGCAGCTGAGAACATAGCAACAGGAAGCGAGAGAGAGAGCTCTTCTCCATAAGGCCAAAATATACACCCCCCAAGGGACAATCCAATGACCCATTTTTTCTAACCACATTCACCACCCAGTTAATCCCTGTCAGGGAATTAATGCATTGACTAGGTTGAGTCTCATAACCCAATCATTTCACCTCTAAACTTTCTTGCATTGTCTCACACATGAGTTTTTGGGGACTACATCATATCTACACCATAACAAACACCATCTTTTAAGTATGCAGGCAACCATTTTGACAAGTATGGACGTGTACATAGATGTACATACACACACAAACACAAAAACACAAGAAAAGTGACTTATCTGCCCTTTAATCTGTAGTTACCAGTTTCAAAATGGTGGACACTAACCACATGTAGAGATATATTTTTGTTTGTTTGTTGTACCAAGGATCGAACCCAGGGGCACTTAACTACTGAGCCACATCCCTAGAACTTTCTGGTTTTTTATTTTGAGACATGGCCTTGCTAACTTGCTGAGGTTGGTTGAATTTGTGATCCTCCTGTCTCAGCCTGCCAAGTCACTGAGATTACAGGTGTGCATGACCACATCCAGTGGCCACATATGGATATTGAATACTTGAAATATGCTATTATGATGAAGAAACTGAATTTTTAAGACATCATTTCTTACAAGGCCAGAAAGAAGGTAGGAAGGGAAGAAGTCATCAAGTACCACTGTAAGTTTGTTAATTTAACGACTTAAATTACAGAGTATAAATTTGGTTTATCAGCTTTTTGTAATAGATTTTGCATCTGTAGTTGTAAGATATTATTTGACCATTTTGTTGAAGTCTTTATCTGTTGTTGTTTTTTTTTCCATCAAGGGAATAGTACTCTCATAGATTGAGATTAGAAGTATTCCATCCTATTATGTTTTTGGAAAAGTTTGAAAAGAATTGGTGTTGATTCATCTTTAAATGTTTGGTAGAATTTTATCACAGAAGTCATATGCTCCTGAGCTTCCTGTGGGAAGTTTTAAAAATAGCTTAACTCTCTTGTTATAGGTCAAGTCAAATTTTCCATTTTGTTTTAAGTCTATTTGTGGGTAGTTTATGTCTTTCTAGGGATTTCATCTAGGTTACTGAATTTGTTTGCATGTCATTTTCATTGTACTCTGTATAATACTTTCTATTTCTGTTATGTTGATGGCAGTGTCCCCTATATCACAGTAATATTCCCTTTATCCCTTTATCATGGGAAATATTAAAAAGTCACAAGAGACAGCTGAATGATGCTCACATTGGTCAACTCTGGGAGATATATATGTATATGTATGTATTTACATGTATATTTATAATCCATATCTATATGTATAAACTATCTATAGATAATCCATATCTATATATATAAATTATAATCTATATCTATATACATAGGTATAACTATATATAGATTATAATTCCTTGATTAAATGGACTCATTTTTATTCAACTCCATTGAATAACATAAGGATGTAGAAATTCATGCTAAAATAAAATAATTTTAAATGTGAATTAATTAATGCAGGAGAATGAAAACTGTTCCTTACAGGAGCATGTTAACTAAATACAGTCATGAGCCACATAATAACATTTCAGTCAATGAAGAAGAACATATACAAGGGTGGTCCCATAAGATTACTCTAAAGCTGAAAAACTCCTTTTGCTTAGTGATATCAGAGTGGTCATGTGCAACTTCACGCATTGTTCCTGCCTTAGTGGTGATGTTGGTATGAACAAACCTACTGTACTGCCAGTCATGGGAGTGTAACACATGCAGTTATATGTAGCACATACTACCTGATAACAAAAAATTTGTATGTTACTTTTTTATGTACTTACTACACTATAATTTTATTTATTATTTGGAATATATTTATTATTTGGAATATAAATTTATTTATTATTTGGAATATATTTATATATTATTTGGAATATACTTCTGCTATGTATAAAAAGTTCACTGAAAGAAAGTAAGCTGTGTTATTCTGGCAACAATATATTTTGTTAATCACATCCTTTGATTAAATCAAGAAGCCACATCAAATGATTGACCTACGTCATCTAGGTTTCTGTAGATACATTCTACAATGTTTGCACAAAGATGAAATCATCCAACAATACATTTCTCAGAACATATAAGCACCTTTAAGTGACATGTGACTGTATAGAAAGAATAATAAAATTTAAGTCTTTACAGATACTAAAACTAGTAAATGACTACTTCATGGGAAAAAGGTATTTATGTACTTGCATTTTTTTCCTATTTTTTTCTTTTTTTACTGATTTTTTAAAAAAATAAATGACAGCAGAATGCATTGCAATTCTTGTTACACATATAGAGCACAATTTTTCACATCTCCGGTTGTATATAAAGTATGTTCACATCAATTCATGTCTTCATACATAATAATGTCCATCACATTCCACCATCCTTGCTATCCTTCTTCCCCCTTCCTTTCCCTCCCACCCCTCTGCCCTATCTAGAGTTTTCTATTAGTTCCAAAATGTTTTTTATAAACTGTTTTTTTACAAAAGGGAAATAATTATTTCACAATTGAAAAACCTGATGAGTACTTCATGAATTAAGTGATCAAAGTTTTTATGTCTAATGTATATCTAAAAAGAAAAAACTTTGAAAATTTATTGTATCTAAGTCATTTTCTATTGCTATAAGCGAAAACCTGAAGCTGGATGAATTCTAAAGAAAAAAAGGTTTATTTTGGCCTATACTTCTGGAGGCAAGAAAGTCCAACGTCAGATGGTTGCAGCTAATGATGGCCTTTTGCTGCTCTGTGCATGGCAGAAAAGCCAGAGGGGAAACAGGTACATTTGGAAGAGAGAAAAGGGGGCTTAACTTCCATGAGAAAGATGCTAATCTATTCATAATAGATCTTTCCTCATGACTAACATACCTCCCACTGGGTACCATCTCCCAACTTTTCCAGATTGAGGAATTCAGATTCTAAAACATGAACCTTTGGAGGACACACACACAATCCGTAGCAATCACTATATTGGGAAACCTAGAATCATCTGCTATTATATATGATGCATTGAGAAAGACATATCATTCCTGTTCCATTCTTAACAAATAATAACAACAAGATGAATGTAATCATTAGGAGACATTAATCCATATACCATGCCCAGCAACAATGCAGAGTGTACTTCTACTCTTCAAACATATCAAGATCAAAAAAATACAAGACAGCCTCAGAAACTATCCCAGATTAAAGAAGACTGAATGTTCCTGGCAATCAGAGGCAGTATGTAGCCTCAGACTGGCCACTGAACTTGGAAAATAACTATACAAAGGGTCTATCGTGCGGCAACCAACAAGTCCTTAACCATTTTGTGTCTAATTTTTGTAAACTGCTGAATGGGGTACACATATTCATCTACAAAAGTCACTAGTCCATGAGATGAAATATCTTTGTAAAAGATGTAGCACAAATCTGAGCATAGCAAATAACCAATGTATGCTATATATCTATAGCCTTCTTTATTCAATCCTTGACTTATTCTTATTTTGTGGTTGGACTCATTCTGCCATTTTGATTTATGTTTATACATAATCACACCTTTTAGGGTCATTTTTGCAACTGTCCTATCCAATATCAGATTATGAAAACTTTGCTTCTGGCCTTTACTTACCCCTCCTACCTACCTATACACAGTGTGTGTCTCTGAGTGTGTACAAATGTCTCAGCCTTCTCCTGATATTATCCAAAGTTGTTCTCAAGGGTCATCTTGAGATGATTTGTACTGCATGTAAAATGGCAATCTACTGTCATGAGATCTTTTCATTGTAGGTATGGATTTCTTTCTGAGCTCTCCATTCTGTTCCTTGTTTTTCATGTCTGCCTTTGGGCCAGCACCACACTGTTTTGATCACTGTAGCTTTGTACATTTGAAAAACCAGGACGTGAGATGACTTTCTTTTTGTTCTTCCTCAAGACTGATTCATTTATTTGTGGTCTTTGAGGGTTCCATATAATTGAATAATTGTTTTTCTGACTGTAAAAAAAAAATGCCACTGGGATTCTGATAGCAATTTCATTAAATCTGTAGATGGCTTACAGAGGTATGGATATGTTTAACAATATTATCTTTCACTTCACAAATATGGTATCTCTCTCAATTTTTGTCTTTTTTATTTCATCAACTTTTTATATTTTTCAGTGTACACATCTTTCCCTCCTTAGTTACATTTATTTGTCAAACACACACACACACACACACACACACACACAATATTGTAATAGAAGATTTCAAAACTCCACTTAGAAAAATGGGCAGAACCTCACTGAAACATGATCCACAAAAGATCAATAAGGAGAAAAGGCTTTTTTTTTAAATTTTTTTTTTGAGAGAGAGAGAGAGAGAGAGAGAAAAAAGAGAAAAGGCTTTAATGATGCTATAGTCCCATGAACCTAACACATATATGCAGAGTACTCTATTCAACTGACCCAATTGCAGCATAATACACATTTTTTCTCAGAAGTGTAGATGGATATTTCTCCCAGATAGATCACACGTTATCTCACAAAATAATTCTTAACAAAATGAAGATGAAAATTATATCTAGTATCTTTTCCAATGTCCCTCTCCTCTCTGAGAGGACCCACTCTCTCCCTTGAGTGTCCCTGTCACCTTCTCTATCCCTTCAATAAACTCATTCCTGTTACTCTGAGTGACATGTCTGAAATCACAATGAAATCATATTAGAAATTAGTAGCAGAAGGAAAATGGTAAAGTTTACCAAAATGTGGAAATTATTACAACACCCTCTTGAATGACCATAGGGTAAAATAATAAATTAAAAAAATAAGTTATAAATACTTTGAAACAAATGAAAATGGAACAGAACATACCACAATTTATGGGATGCCAAGAAAACGGTACCAAGAGGGAAGATCATAGCAACATTTACATTAAAAGAGTAGAGAAATGTCAAGTAACCACCTAACTTAACACTTCAAAAAGGTAGAAAAAGAGCCAGTCACAATGGCCCATGCCTGTAATCCCAGCTCTGGAGGCTGAGGCAGCAGGACCTGAAGTTTGAGACCAGCCTTAGCAACTTACGGAAAACCTGTCTCTAAATAAAAAGAAAAAAGGGTTGGGTATATTCGTAGCTCAGTGGTAGAGTACCCTGGGTCCAATCCATGGTACCATACATACCTATATACATAAATAAACTTCCATTGAGAGATTCCATCACTGTAGTGAAGCTTATAAATTATACTCCACCGACCTTTGGAATAGACTAGACAAATTAACACTTGTGTTATACTAACACTAAGAATAGCTGGTGATATTTTTCAATTTTCTGCCCTACCTTAAAGTAGATAGCAGTAAGTTTTCACTATGATCTTTGGTTGAAAATAGCAATGTGAGTCTAGATTCTATCCTGTACAGTTTTGTTCCGGGAACAAAACTGTAACCAAAAAAAAAAAAAAAAATTAGGCCTTTCCTTGTGTTTTTATGCTTTGTTGTTATGCAGACTCTGGGGTTCTTGGGTGATCCTGTGGGATCTCCTCAATGTGAGACAATGAGAGTTTGAAGATGGATACCTTGTTTAGAGATGCTCCTACCATGCTTTGCTTTCCTTGTATTCTCTGTTAGACATATGGGTGGACATGACATAAGATTGAAACGCAGAATTGTGGCTAAACTATTTTTAAGGGCAAAAGTTGATCTTAAAACACAATTTAAGTAACTGTCCATCTAGTCTGTTTCAGTTTCTTGAGGATGAGAGATTCGTATCTGAGATCCCCATCTCTTTATGAGTGAATGAAAGATGTCATGAAAGGAAAAATAAGATTACTCCCAAAGTCATAGATTTTCAGGCCTTGAAAATCATAACAAAGGGACTGGAGATGTAGTTCAGGAGAACTGGGGAGAAGATCACCATCCTATTTGACCTGAAGTCTCAAAGCTGATCTAATAAATTTGAGTATTTTGAATGCAGGGAAGATCTAGTATTTCCCTGTGTTCACTGTGTCCATTTATTTCACTCCCCCATGGGAGAAAATACTGAAATGACTGTGAGGGAGCTGAGGCCTTTGGAGAAACTGAAGCAGCATGAAGATCCCTTCTTCAAATTCCCATTCTTGCCATCAGGGCAGAAAGATTTCAGACATGTCACTCAGAGTAACAGGAATAAGTTTATTGAAGGGATAGGAAAGGGGACAGGGACACTCAAGGGAGAGAGTGGGTCCTCTCAGAGAGGAGAGGGACAGTATGACTCTCCTGCACCAAAAGGTTTCCAGAGAGTCCTGCCCAGATCTATTTCTTGACTGTTGACTGACAGCACACTTCAAGTCTCCACTGTCATGGCAATTCTGGGTCACTTTGGCCCAAGCTGACCCATTCTCATTGGATTCTTCATCATACATTCTTACACATTTTATGGTTAGGAAGAACTATCCTTATCTCCCAGAGTTTCAGGATCTGATCACAAAAATCTCCTGGGTTCCTCCCATCTACATTATCTTGGGCCTACCTTTCTCCTGCAGTGAACAGGTAGTTTGCTGAGGGATGTGACATACCTTGTCCACTTAGCTGGGCAGGGCTGCAGATAAATTGTTTCTTAGAAAAGAAACCACATGGAGGTCAGTACAGTGGGCCCGTTTTATAGAATTATTCTCTTAACCTCGTGTTCCTACCATTCACATCTGTCTGTCCACGGCCATGACTACTTTCAGCTCCTCTCTGCACTCTTGCACCTTCTCTTTCCATGGTCCAGGACACTCACTGGGTTTGAAGGAACATTTCATTTGCTTCAAAACTGGAATCAGTTCCTGGCATCACCTCCTGCTCTCACTACCTAGTCTCTGATTCTCTTATGATGAAATTGGACTCTCTACTTTCTCATCTCATGCACTTCATCTAGGGCAAGACTCTCCCCTTCCCGCCTCCTACATAGGACAGAGAACTAGCAACCCTATTTTGGTTAAGGTTAACTGAAACTTCTACACTGAAGGATTATAGGTGCCTCCCGGCAATGCATTAGTCATACAGCTATTCTTCCTTTTTGCTTTTACCCTGCTGGAACTCAAGAGACATGGAAGGGGGCGTTTCAGTCATCCCCTCCCAACCTCAACAAAAGCAATTCTACAATTCAGAATTTCAAAGATTCCAAATAAAAATTATTCATGCAACAGTATTTTAATATAAAAAAACATATTCCCATTGATCTGTTTTGTCTTCTATGAAGCCATGGAGGGAGATTGAGGGAAGACCTAAGAAAAAGCTGATGGTAGGGAAGAGGGTGCGTCAGGAAACCTCATTTTTAGACCTCGCCAACAGTGCTGCCTAGTCCTGGCTGAGCTGACCCTGGAGGGAGGTGTGTGGGTTGGCTGTAGAATTAATTGAATTTCACCACTTGCCTCACATTCCTGCTGACACAAAGTGCCTTCTAAGGAGGGAGGCATCCTAGGAGGCCAGCACAATGGCAAGACCAAGGCTGGCCACTGCTGTGAACCTTTCTTTATACAACTTCTGGCTCAAAATAGCTTGTCTGTTATGGCCCCAGCTGAGAGCCCCACAGGCAAGGAAGGAAGAAGTGTGCTGTCTCTAAGATACGGGCTGGCCCTCCACTCTGAGATGAAGCCCTGGACCTGCAGCTACCCTTCCTCCTCAGGGCCCCCAAAGGCCTCACGTATAAAAAAGGTATGAATTTTAGGTTACTTCCTACTGTGACACTGTATTCATTGAGGGACCTAAGAATCAAATCAAGACCTTCTTTAGCATCAGTTCCCAGACTCATTAATGTGCTGCACATATGTAGGGCCCAGACTTTATGCCTCACTTTCCACTTTGATATTAACCGAGGGTAGAACACAGCTCTGCACTGGGTACTTAGCAGGTCTTTAAATAGGTTGCCATATGCAATCTTCACAAAAATACTGTAAGCGTTGAATGATGAGTCTCATTTTACTAATAAGGAGATAACAGCTCAAAGAATTGAGGAGACTTAGCGAATGCCAAGAAATTTGTAAGAAAATGAACCGGAATTCAAATTTAAATTATACAACTCCAAAGTAAAAGGGCTGTCTGCACAGAACGATTCCGCTCACACAAAAACTGAATTGCCTCTATGACTATTTCCTCTCCCAGGCACCGCCTTTCTCAGTACCTGGCATGATATCATTACTAAATACATGTTTATTAATGAAGGGCTGTCTAAATGAATATGTGATTTATTGGGTTAAATACATTAGAGCATTTGATCAGTGAGCAGAAGCATTATTGTTAATAGCATTTCTTGCCAGCGAATTCTGACGTGTTCAAATAATATTTCTAAGAATACTTTGGTACAACCTTCATTTATTCGTGTATTCAAGCATTCAAAAAATGGCACCTATAAGACAGTAGGCACTTAGGCAGTGATTGGTCCAAAGGAGAAATACACCCTGAATTCTTAGCACACACTGTCTTGTGGGTGGACAGCCTAAAAGAAATGAATGCACAATTACAGCAGAGACATGTGCTGTGAAGGAAAGTCACCCTGGGAACTAAGAATGGGGAGCCAGGTTGTGCTTTCCTGTGTGCGTGCGTGCGTGTGTGTGTGTGTGTGTGTGTGTGTGTGTGTGTGTGTAGTTTTCCTGGGAGATTTCCAGGATGTTCAGAGGTTACCAAATGAAGGAGGTTGAGGATTTAATCACTCTAGAAAGCAGATAGTATGTGCAAAGGTGCTTTGGAAGGAGAAAGCATGATCCACTCTAGGAACAGAAAGAAGGCTGTGGAAGCTGGTCGTGCCCCAAAGGATGCTCATGTCCCTAACTCACCGAGGAAAGTCTTCTGATATTATATCTGCAAATTGCTTACACTTACACTTGGGCCTCCTTCAAACATCCTTTCTCTAGAGAGCTCCTTCTTTCAAAGACCAATCACTCCATTCATGGTGGGTGGATCACACCCATCATCTTTGAGGATTTTACATTTTTGTACTTCTGAGTTCAACCTCATTAATGTCCCTTCCTCTTTTGCAGAATTACCACTATCCATAAGCATGTCTTATACCTCCTATTTAAAAAGAAGGAAAACTTTCATCAATGTTCACACGTAACATTTGCATGGTACTTCTCTCTTCTTTTTTACAGATACCGTTCTTTAAAAGTTGTCTTTATAAGTGATTTGTCACCTCCCTCTCTCTCTCTTCCCATATGTGTGTGTTTCTTTCTGTCTCTCTCACACACAAACACATGCACATCCATATATACTTTTTAAAATCAGTATATATATATCACACATTATTAATTGACACCCAGGACCAAAATATATGTATATATATATCAATAAAATCATGTCAGCACTTCAGAAGCCCTCCAACTGCCCTTTCCAATTCTTCTCTCTTTCTACTCCAAAGTTAATCACTATTCTTAATTTTACCTGTACAATTTCTTACTTTGTTTTTATAGTTTTAGCACCTCTCTATGCATCTTTATATGCTAAGGTGTAGCTTGCCTTATGTAAATTTGGAACTTGCTGAAATTTACATAAGCATACAAGATAAAATTGTGTGTACCTAGCTTCTTTTTATCAAAATCATGTTTGTGAGATTCGTTCATGCTGTTACACAAAGAATCTGTAATTTATACCTTTTGTGGATACAAGTTTTCATTAAATGAGCATAATTCTTTATTCTGTTTTTGATGAACATCAGATTGTTTCTAGTTTAGGGTTTTTAGAAATAATGCTGCTCTGAATATCCTTGCAGTCTGTTGGTACTTACTGTAGACATATGTTTTGGATAAAGCTGCGTGTAAAAATGAGGAGTCATGGTTTTACATATCTACAACGAAAAAAAAATATTTTCCAAAGTATTTACACCAACTTACTCTCCCACTAGTAATGTCTAGAGAAACGTCTGCTGCTCCACGTTTGCCAAAATAGTCACCTTACATGCCAACTATCATGAAGTTGCCTACTTTTTTTTTAAAGAGAGAGAGAAAGAAAGAAAGAAATTTTTTAATATTCATTTTTTTTTTTAGTTTTCTGTGGACAAAACATCTTTATTTTATTTTTTATGTGGTGCTAAGAATCGAACCCAATGCCCCACGCATGCCAGGTGAGCGCACTACTGCTTGAGCCACATCCCCAGCCCAGTTGCCTACTTTTTAAAGTACTCTTATTGATCAACTGGACAAACACTGTGGTAAAGTGCTTGTTGATGGATCTCTTATTTGTTTTTCAATTGGGTAGTTGAATTTCTTTCTCTCATGGATTCATTAGAACTAGTTACATATTCATATATGAGTGCTGCATTGGTTACACAGGCTGCAAATATTTTCTCCCATTTTGCAGCTTGCTTTTTTGATTTCTTAACAATGTCTTTTGTAAACATTTTAATGTATTAATATTTTTGATATTTTCCTTTTTTTATACATTTATGTCTTATTTTCAAAGTTTTTTTCTACACGGGTGTCATGAGCATATTTTTATATATTATCTTTGAGAAGCTTTATTGTCTTGAAATTCACAGAGATTTGCAGCCCCTCTGAAATTTATTTTTGTGGTAGGTGAAAGATAGGGGTCAAGTTTCATTTTTGTCTATTTTGATATCCAATTGTCCCAGGATCCTTTATTGAAAAATCTTTTCTTTCCTAATGTTCTGAAGTTCCTCCTTTATTTAAATAAAGGGACCATTTATGAGTTGGTGTGAGTCTGGGCAGTTTATTATTTCTTTGGTCTACTTGTTTGTCTATATTATTATGCATTGTAATTATTTATTACAAACACACTGCCTTATAATTGCTATACATTGTTATTGTTTATTACATACATACTGCATTTATGTATGATATTTATAACAAGATTCTTTGTAGATATCTTTATCAGATCAAAGCAATTCCTTTTTCCTCCCAGTTTTCAAAGACATCAAAGATGAATGGATATTAAATTTTATCAACATCTTTGTATCTTTTGTGTGTAATTTTCCTTCCTTATTCTGCTGGTATGATAAATCACACTATTTGATTGTCTCACATTCAAACCAATAATACCACTTGAAATTAAGCTTTATATTTTTCAGATATATTATGAGCTGTGATGGCAAAAAAAAGTATTTAACCCACTGCATCTTTCTTTCAGGGTGAGATTATTCTTTGTTTTTCCTTTACACGGGTACCTGTCATGTTGTCATGTTGATCTGGTTATTTTGGACACATAAAACAAATAGAGTAGCATTCCTTATGTTCTTATTTTGATAACAAGTTTTGCCTTATTACAAATCTCAGAGAGGAAGTTTTATTTCCCCCTAAATATAGGTAGAGTTTTCCAAGGACATTCTCTCTGTCAATGAACTTTCCTTTTTTGGAAGGTATTACATTACAGATTCACCTCCCTTAACATTTAGATGGCTTTTCTAATTTCCCTGTTTCATCAATTTTGGTATTTTATTTTTCTAGGGATTTCTTTATTTGATCTACATTTTTAAATGTATTGTCATAATGAGTTTTCATATATTCTCATTATCTCTCCAGTACCTTTCACATCTATATGGCTACTTCCTTTTATTCCTAAAAGTGAATATTTGATCCTTCTTATTTTCTTCTTGTATGGGTCTTAGCAATTTTATTAACCTTTTCAAGGAATAGTCTTTACTTTTTAATCCTTCCCTCATGTTTGTTTTTTCCCCATTTCACTTATTTTTAGTCTTTATGGTTTTCTAATCTTTATTTGAGTTGAACTTATTTTACTTTTTTTAACTTCTTGAAATGAATGCTTAGGTCACTAATTTTTCAGTTTTGATTCTTTTGTAATATTCATTTTTAAGACTATGACATTCTAAGTATGTGTTAATTATGTATATACTTCCAAAAGTTTGATGTAGAGTGTTTCACTAGTGTTCAGATTATATATATATATATATATATATATATATATATATATATATATATACACACACATACATACACACACACACACATACATGTCATCATAGTGCTTCTTATTTTTTAGGCAAATGAGGATTTTTGGTTTTGAGTTCTAGCTTAATGTCACTGTGATCAACAAACCTACTCTATAGAATCTCAATCCTCTGAAATTTGTTGAGTTTCTTTCATGGCCTAGCATGTGGTCAATGTCTTATATGTACTTGAAAATGATGTTTATTTGGAATTTGTTGAAGGCAGTGTTCTTTATATGGTCTATTTTGTCAAATTTGCTAGTCATCTCATTCAAATCTTTGTTCAACATTCTTACTGAGTATTTTGTGTGCTTATTTTATCAGTTCCTGAGAAGGAGGTATTAAAACTTCCAAATATGATTTCAGCTAGTCTACTTCTGTCAGTCTTTGCACTAAAGTGAAAGTTCTGACAATAGGAGCACATTAGAATGAATAGCTGAGCTATTAGCCTTATGAATATCCCCTGACCTGACCATTTTCTTAAGCTCCAGATTCATACGTCAACTTCTCATTCTATGGATCCACTTGACAGTATAATGGGCTTGTCAAATATTACATATTCAAAGCTCATTTTCCCTCTTCTATTTACTCTTCCTTCTGTTTTTCCTCTTTCGATAAATAACAGCAGAATTTCTCCATCTACTCAAAGCAGTAAACTGAGAAATACTTCATTTCCATTTTCCCCTTTTATACCTGTACCATGACCTGCAAGGCAATACATGATCAAAACTTCCTGTCTCTTATCTTATTTAGCATAGTTCTCTTCATAGACTTTATTACTACATTACTTCTTCCAACTTCTCATGGTTTATTCCAACATGGGATATTTGCACATGCCTTTCTTTGTACTTGAACTTCTCTTCCTCATGCACTCCAAGAGTGTTATTCATTTTTTTTTAAAGGAAAGTCCCTAGAAAGACTTTTTTGAAATTTTATTTTATTTTATTTATTCTAAGTAGTGATATATGACAGCAGAATGCAATTCAATTCATATTACACAAATAAAGCACAATTTTTCACATCTCTGATTCAATACAGAGTCACACCATTCATGTTTTCATACACGTACTTAGGGTAATCATGGCCATCTTATAGAATAGACTTTTTAAACTACTTATTTCCTAAACATCCCAATCTCTTATTTATTCTCATTATGTCTTGCAATTGCTTTTATCTTTTTCTTTGTCTCCCCTAATCAAAAATATCTCAAGCCACTCTAGTGCCTTAAATAGTGCTTATTACAGGGCAAGCAGTCAACAGGTGTCTAGTAAATGAATGAACTAACAACCGGTTTGGAGTCCTTTAAAAGTTTTGGTCTTGGGCTGGGGATGCGGCTCAAGCGGTAGCGCGCTCGCCTGGCATGCGTGCGGCCTGGATTCGATCCTCAGCACCACATACCAACAAAGATGTTGTGTCCTCCGAGAACTAAAAAATAAATATTAAAAGTTCTTTCTAAAAAAAAATAATAAAATAAAATAAAAGTTTTGGTCTTTATTCTAATGTAAGGGAAATTTTAAATGGGATAAAATTGAGGAGAGTTGAAAATGATGTTCTTACATTTTGAAAATATTATTCTGGCTAATGTGTGGAGAATGGTTCAAAGGGAGCAAGAATGAATGCATAAAGGCCAATTCATATAAGAACTGATGACTGCTTTTCCCAGGAATAAGGTAGTGAAGATGGAGAGAAGCTATGGTACCAGGAAGAAAGATGGGTAAAAGATGGCACATTTTTTTCTTTATGCAATTAAATATTTACAACTTTTACCAATGTAAAGAAGAGACTTCTTATTGGCAGGGAAGGCTATGAGTTCAAGGTTAGAGATACTAAGTCTGATGTATCTGAGATACATCCAAGTAATGAAGTCAAATAAGAGATTGGTTATATCTTAGGTGACTTCATGCTCATATGTGCTTCAGACAATCAAGTTTATAACAGTTAGTTCAGTACTATAATTCATAGTGCCTTCTTTTAGTCTCAAAATTAATTTTTCACTTTAGGCATATGTCATTAGAGCTTGGTCAGGGTTGGAAGCACATTTGGTACTTTCTATATCTAAATTTAATTCAAGTACTTGGAGAGGATATTGCCTAAGGAGAAAGCACGGAATGAGAAAAGAACAAGGACCAATGACAACCTTGAGAATACTGGGTCTGCAAAGAGTATAAAGATACATCTAGTTCTATGGAAGCCAAAGAAGAAAGACTATAATTTATACATTTTTTATGTAAAAAGATATCAAGTGGTTTCAAGTTAACAGATCCTTGATTAAATATAGTGTCGATGAATGATATTAACATGTTTGCTTCTATCTTTTCCAAAATATCACTCTTCAAGATAACACTAGCATGTCATTAGTAGCGAGGGATCAGAAAATGGAAAAAAAAGGAAAGAAAAGACAAGAGAGGAAGCAATGTTGATCAAGACTTGAGCCAGGAAGGAGAACTGGTAATTCAATTTAGTAAAATTCTATTTAGTAAAACAAATTGTGGGGGAATTGGGACAGGTGTGAATTTTAGGCCATAAAGATTTCCAGCCATTTGGACATTGACATCACATAAAATAGTGTCATACACATCGCACAGACTTTATAGATATTAATTCATAGAATAGAAATCATTTGCTTGGTTTTTAATTAAGCATAAATTTTTCACACCCACTATGGTGGGCAGAATGATGGACCCTCAAAGATGCCCATGTACTAATTCCCAAACATGTGAATATGACCTTACAAGGCAAATGTGATTAAATAAAGGGTCTTGATATGGGAAGATTATTCTGGATTATCTGGATGGTCATCATGCTGATAAGAATATAAGGATATTCACAAGACAGAGGCAGGAACGTCAGGGTAGGAGGTAAATCTGAACATGTGGGTCAACTGAATTTTTTTTTTTTTTTTTTTAGTACCAGGAATTAAACTTGAGGGAGCTTAACCACTAAGTCACATCCCTAGCCCTTTTTTATTTTTTATTTTTGACAGGGTCTCATTAAGTTGCTTAGGGGCTCACTAAGTTCCTGGGGCTGACTTGAATTTGCAAGTATTCTGCCTCAGCCTCAGGAGCTGCTGAGATTACAGGCAAGTACCATCAGCTGGATTTGAACACAGAAAAATACCATGAGCTAAGGGATACAAGTACATCAAAAAGCCAGCAAAGATTCCAGGAGATTCTAGAGAGTCTCCAAAAGGAATACAATCTAGTTTGACTATGGTTTTGTCCCAGATTTAGGACTTCAGATCTCCAGAAATGTAAGAAAACAAATTTGTGCTATTTCAAGTCACTAAGTTTATGGTAATTTATTACAACAGCAATAGGAAACAGATATATCCACACATCCAGGAATGTGCGTGGATGTGTATTTTTCATGCTCTGAAATTACAAGCAATGACACATTTTGGGGAGGACACTTTCAAAGCATCCAAGTTTCTGGATGCTGTACTTCAAATGACAACATACAGAAATATATTTAGATGTTTTAACCAAGAAGATTGAACCGATTTTACAAAAAGAGTTGCTTACCTTGAATCCCATAGCCCGGCATTGCTAAATTGGCAGTAGAACCCAAATTCTCTTAAATACCCATCAGCACGCATTTGTTCCTAATGGCTTTTATTTACTAAACCCGTGTATATTATTCTATATAAGCACAGTTCACTTTGATCAAGAGTATTTTATTCTTTTTATATACCTATTGGTATATACTTTATACTATAGAGTAAAAAATTAATAGCTAAAAAGTATAGTTCATGCAATGGAGAAATTTCTACTCATTTGTTCAATCATCCATATAATCTATAACTCATTTTTTTTTCACTCAAAATGCAATTATTAAGTGGCTAGGATGTGCCAGCTACTATCATAGAGGTTTAAAAAGGCCTGAATAGAATAGCCAATCGTTCTATTTCCACAGAATTTTCATTCTTGAAAGAAAAGGCATTTCATTCTGATAATGGTCATAGTGTGACAGAAGATAGTAGAAGTTTGGAGTGGTCACAAGAGGGAGTTATTTAAATTAATTCCTGAATGGAAAGGATCAACAAGGAAGAGCATTTCAGGTAGAGGGAACAGCAAGCATTATGGGGAACTGTGCAACCATATGGATTTAATTTGCAAAACGGAATATAATGCACTAAGTTGTAATGTTATTACAAATTAAATATAATTTAATTGAATAAGCAAGTAACTTATTCAATATGCAATTACCTTATCTCTAAAATGATGTAATCAAACAAGCTCATTGAGATGAGGTAAAGACTAAGTTAGATGATATTTGAGGGGGGCGATCAGCACTTGATGGAAAGGTCTGTTTACTTTATTCTGCTTTCCTTTGAAAGAGAAGGCACATAATGTTCACTCTATACAATTCTTTATTTCAAAGGTGCCCTCCTAAGAGGAGGGACATAGGGATATGGAGTCAGAGGAGAAAACCAGGGGGAATCCCAATCCCTTTGCACCTGAAAGAAGAGATTGAATGGTGAAATTAGGTGATTGTCAGTCATGGCCAAATTAACATCTCTACTCAGAGAGAGAGAGAGAGAGAAAAGAGCTTTGAGATGAAAAATGGTGAACAGAGAACAGTGGGCTGTGCTGATCAGGGAGTCCACATAACAGAGAAAAAAATATATAATTTGGACATCATCCAGCTCTAATTCATTGGGTTAAGAAAGATGTCCTTCCTTTGGTTATTTTCCCAAACCAACTAATTAAAAATGTCTTCGCCCAGTGAGAGATCATGATTGACAACAACCATCTCTTAAGCCTACAGCTGTTGAACAGTGTGCTTCCTTTATTAAAACATTTGCACTTATAATAGATGAATTGTCATCACTTGGAAATTATCCGAGCACAACCTTCCATGACTGCAGTGGCCTCGTGAGCCCCTCTGGGACAGTAAGAATCCAGCCCTCACTGGTGAGCAGGCTGGGGTCGGTCACAGCTGAGTGGGGGCTAATGACTTAATACCAAGAGCTCACAATGTTGCATGTCAGGCACCGTCAGAAGGCAGAGTCACAAGGCTGGCTGCGGGAAGCATAGCAGCCCATTCCTGGGAGGAGTGCCCACAGCAGTTCCCTGGAGGAGCCGGAGAAACCCAGACTCCATAGAGGAAAATGGGAGCCTTGTTAAAACATCTGTCATGTGCCAGATTCTCCATGGGAGACTATCAGGAATGGAAAATACAGCGAGAAGTGTTATCTTTCTTTAAAGTTTATATTTGTTCATCTCAAGAGCCGTCTTTAACCAATACAACCTGTCTTCCATTCCCACCGCTCACTGAAACTGACTTCCCTGATACCAGCTATGTCCATCTCAGACTCTTATAAGGGCAACTCCTAGGCCTTCTTACCATGGTCTTCTCCCTTGGGTAATGGGATAAACAAAATACCATTTTCTTGCCACTATTTCTCATTCCATTTTAGTCTCCCTTTCTAGGTTTTTTTCTTCAGACTTACACTTTGCCATGTTGGTCTCCTGATTCTGATTCTCTCACATTCTCCTCTTTGCATGCTTCTCCTGACAATCCAGCCATGACCATGGAACCGGCAGCCAACCAAATGTTGAACACACTTTCTGGTAGAAACATTTTCTGCCACTTCAAAATTCACAGACATGCGTGGGTTGTGAATAGACAGATAAGTATGGGTTTTATTCTCCTGACAGTTCAGCATACCAAGGGACACTGCATCAGCTGGCCAATTTGCAACCTACGTTCAGATAACTCTGATCATTATAATGAATCTTGAGCCTGTTTATCTAAATCTCCAGCCTATTTTCAAACACCTTAGCAATGTTACAATTCAAATCAGTACTAGTTGATCCCTTGATAAGAAAAAGCACACGTAAGTCACATTCAATGGCATCTCCTGGCTTTGGTATCTTTTTAAGATCACCAAGAATCTCCATCTCATATGTTGTGAATTTTTAGCTTTCTTAGAGATTATTTTTAAATATATAAGAGAGTGACATATTCTGTTTCAGGTACTAGTGATAGAATACAATTTCTGGATTCCTTTCTTTCTTTCTTTCTTTCTTTTTCTTTTTTTCTTTTTCTTTTTTTTTTTTTTTTTTTGCAGTACTAGAGATTTAGGAATGGAACCTAGAAGTACTTTACCACTGAGCAACATCCCAAGGCCTTTTTATATTTTATTTTGAGATAGGTTCCAACTAAGTTGCTGAGGGTCTTGCTAAGTTGCCCAGACTGCCCTCAAAATTGCAATTCTCCTGCCTCCACCTCTCTCTCTCTCTCTCTCTCTCTCTCTCTCTCTCTCTCTCTCTCTCACACACACACACACACACACACACACACACACACACACATACACACTCTCTATTATTCATAAGTGTGGACTTCACTGACTATGATATCTGTTTGTGTCAAGAACTTTATGAATGTTAGTAATAAATAGTAATGGGGAAATTTAAAAATATTTTAGCCTAGCAACAGTGCAAAATTTGAGAAATTTTTTCTCAAATTTTCTTTCCTTTGGAATTTCTTATCCAGATGAGATATCATATGCCAGTGTCTCCCTGATTCTCCCCACTAAAGAGAACTATAATTCTTGGATATAATGCAAGAAACAAGTCAACAAGAGCTCTGAAAGTGGAAAGAGAAACACATGCTTATTAGGGAACCTATAATTGGAAAAGCAACTTAATGACCGAGTGTCTTAGGCCCTAGCCAACAAAGGAAAGAAGTCCAGTCCCAGCATTTCCTAAACTTCTGCTGGACTGAATGGCAGGCCCTCTGTCAACACCAGGAGCCACTCATAGACCTGGCTGTTAAGCTCTCACTATTGCACCTTGAGGAAGACTGAGATCCTAATAGTGCGGCATTCAGTGACTATGTGAATTTCAAGAACCAGGCATTGTGTGAACTGCAAACTATGCCAATTATAAATACTCACAGGAATAGCATTGAAAAACAGTGTTGAAGTGGTCAGAGCTTCAAGCAATGCATCTGTTTATCCTACTTCGCTGAAAGGAATATGGCTAAATGTATAGATCAGTACTAATTCAAGGTCAGTGACTAATTATTTAGCCAATTAGTTGGCACATTTGTTGATACCATTTCACTAAGTGCAAGGTATCTAATGCAAAAAAAAAAAAAAAGCTTTCAACGGATGGAATAAGATAGTTCATTGCATCTATAACATGACTCTTTCCTTAGTAATTCTTTGATTTGATCAATGAACCCATGAGGAAAGTGACTATGTTCTATTGTAAAAGTAACTATGATTCCATTGATGGAAGCTAAATACATGTTTAATAACATAAATTTCCCCTTACCAAGATTGAGCTGGCTCCTGCTTGTGCTGAGTACCCTCCTTGCCGACAGCATTGCCCAATGCTGAGCCTCTGATCCAGCACCTTTCACTAACTGTTAGAAGTATAAGTTCATTGGATCCCTTCCATTATAGAAAGAGATTTATCTTCTCACAAATAAATATTTATTTTAGATATATTGTCCCTTTCCCATTTGTAATGATTCTTCCAATACTTCCTTTCATATGTCTGATGATCCCTTCACCACACTATTTCTGACTCCATACTTTTTTTTTTTTACAGCAATATAAGTTTACCAATGGACTTTTTCCCATGAAATTCTCTGATAATACCACATACTCCATCATCCAGAAGTAGCTGGTCTGATAGAATGCCTGCCGGAAGGCCTAGTTGAGGGCCAACACCCTGTGAGTTAAGACTGTTGGCTGTAGCACACACACTCTTTGAACCAGCAGCCAGTACACAGGGCCGATTCTCCCACCACCACATTAAATGGGCCCTGTACTCAAGAAGTTCTACCCAACAAATTTCTGACTTTCAATTATCATGACCTATGGGTATCTGAGTTTAGAGGTCTTTATTCCCAAAGGGGAAAAAAAAATGCTTTCACAGAGTGAACCACCCTTGGAAATTGCAGTTGCTTCCTGGTCTGGTCTTCAACCTACTGAACTACTAGGCCGAGAATGACATTGTGTTCTAACTGGAGTTATTTATACCAATTAACAAACCAGAATTAGTACCCTTCTAACTGAATAAAATAGAAGAAAAACTATGTCTAAAATAGTCAGGGGATGTGTCTGGACCCAGGGAGCTGATTGGAGCACCCACATCTAAGAACAAAACAAGAGGGCAACAACAATCCAAGAGAGGCAGGTCTAACAAGAGCTTTCATAATAAAGGTTCTTTCATAATGAAGGTTGACCTTGCTCCACCGGACCAAGAATCCCAACCAGATCAGAGGTTGGCAAAGGCAAAGAGAACTTGAAATGTGTTGCAGAAGAAAAAAGCACATACCACAACTAAGTACAAAAAGTAAGGCTGTAGCAGCTATGCACACTAAGCTAACTGTACCAGTATCTATAATTTCCCCCTTTATGTATTATTATTCATATCTATATGTATGTATATGTATATTTATATTTTAGTTGTTAATGGACCTTTATTGATTTATTTATATGTGGTACTGAGAATCCAGTGCCTCACACATGCTAGGAAAGCACTCTTATCACTGAGCCACAACCCCACCCCTCTGTGTGATTTTTAATGCATTGTGCAACTAGTTTACTTTTCACTCCATAGGTCAAAAGAGCATACAAAGCCACATCCAGAACCAATGAGGAAGGAAGTATATTACTTACAGACACTAGACTCTGAGATGGGTACAGTAAGCGATGGGATGTTTTGTTTCCTCTTTGGCCTCATAAAGTTGCTACTTTGTGCAAGTTTGATAAATGCAGAAGTGTGAGAAGAGTTGCTGAGCCACACTAATACGGGCTGTGCAAGTCTTGTACCTGTTTGCTTTCAGACCCATGTCCTGACCAGAGTCCAGAAAGAAGGCAGTGTGAGGAGATTAGAAGCAGGACTAAGCAGAAGAGGAGCTTTATTTACTCACACAAGAGGGAAAATATTCCAAAACAAGAGGTAGATAGAAGACAAAGAGCCAGGATTATAATTTCAGAAAAATTGTCAGGGCCGCATCAGACTTCTGACAACTGAGAAATGAGGGAGTATGTCAACCTTGGCAGAAGATTTAGGTCCTTCTTTCAAAACAACTATGATTGACATTCTAAACAAGATAGATTGGACATGGGAAAGAAGCACGGTGTGTGACATGGTGAGATAGAGAAGACTTAGCATGATGTGTGGTGGTCATAGAGAGGGTGTTACTATGGTAGATGGAGAACTAATGGAGTTGGGAGTCAGGTAGGTCTAGTAGTTAAAATTGATCACCCAGTAATTGCTTACTTTACCTCTCTGCATTTTGAGTCAGATGAATTCAATGGTATGAGTTCAAAGCAAGTATTGGCTATGCTGTGCAACTGCTAGCTCATGAAATTAAAATACAGGTCAGAGTTAACTTGATGGGTGGTGGCAAGGAGAGAACTGCCTGAGCAAGACAAAGGACACTTTCTCTTCAAACCCAAGCACATAAGAACAAAGGGAGAGTGATGAGGTGTTAGAGGTGAACCAAAGAAACTGAAGAACAGACAGGAGCTAAGAGACCAGGATCGGAATAGCAAGGACTAATGGAGAGAATTTCAGAGGCAAAGTTAGTTTCATTTAAAGATAAACTGTAGCCCTAGGGTATGCACTGAGAGTATTAGCAAATGATATCAAATTCACAGAAAAGAAGAAAAAAAATCAAACACTTGGAAGAAAGAAAAAGAAATTATCTTACTGTTATGAGGCAACTGGCTTCTTCGTACTATAGAGCACATATCTGCCAACACAGGCAAGTGAAATAGATTGGGAGATGAGGGAGAGGGTCCAACTAGGGAGTGAGAAGAATAACACTCAGTAGCACTGTCCAGAAAGATGAAATGTGCTTGATGAGCCCTGAGTATGGGGCAGCTGCTGGCCTGGGACTTTCCTTGTTCTGTGGTGGAGGCTGCATCTAGGGCCAGAAGGATTCCTGGGCACTGAGGTTGTGTTTGTAGAGAATGTTATTAGCTCTAAGAAATAGGAAAAGCTCCCCAGAGCAACTAGCCCGCCTTCAGAAATGGTCCAGTGGAAAGAAAATATTTCCAGCTCCCTCTCACACAGACAAGGATCACGCCCACTGTGCTCTTTGCAAAGATTCCATTACAAGTCACAGCATTTGGCGTATACAGATTTCTCCCCAAAGCAAACAGTCCCTGAGCTCCTACTGTTTGTCTGGGCCCAGATCCCTGCAGGGAGGAGGGAGGACTTAGAGAAAGCCACTGAACTCAAGGAGCACACTGTCTGCAAGGAAAATGTGACAAGTACTTAAATATGTATAAGAAGAAAGTAGAAAGGGATAGGGCCGCAGCAGACAGGAAGAGATGGTATTATTATTTCGTGAGCTCCTGATACATCTCAGGCTGCCTGGAAGTGCCCTTGGCAGACTCAGCTTGAGAGGCTGTTTTCTTTGTTTTGTGGTGTATTTGCTTTCTTCCTATATTCAACACTTGGCAATATAGCGGCTTCCTCACTGCATCCAAATGCTCAGCATTATCCAGTTTATAATAGGATCTTATATGGATGTCTGGGGATCCATTCTGGAATGATACCACACACAGCACCCAGAAAACCCAGCACTGTGTTACCAATGGATTGGATCCATTCCTAAGTGAACCTATAATATTTTTCTTCAACCATGGCACATGCAGCTCTAAATCAGGCACAAGCCTAGGCAGGGTCCACTGAGTCTTTTTGCAGCCTTTTTATCCAGATACAAAAGAAAAGAAATCTGTGTTTCCCTTTGCTTTATGCACTGTGCTAGCTCAGGACCCACATCCCAGGCATGTGGGATGCATCTGGTTCACATAACCCCAGAGAGGTCATTCTCTAAGCTACCTCTGCCCATCTCTAGCTCAGCCTGCCTCCAGTTCTGCCTGCTTCCAGACAGAGCCCAGCAAGCTGGTGACTTCCACTCTGCTCTTTGCAGAGGGCTTCGGTTATGCTCTGAGCTCCTGAGAGCTCCTTTTGTTTATGAACACAGTTCATCCATCATCACTGTTTAGGGAGGTTCATGGTTTGAAGTCCAGTGCCATTCTGATCAGTGGTCTACATCATCTCTTTTAATCTCCACAATACTCTGGGGAGGTCAGGAGCACCATAAATCATAGACCAGGCTTCACTTAAAATTATTAGAATAAAAAAATTCACAGGCAGTTGGTTAGGTTGAAAGAAGTAGGAGGTAATATCTATATTTCAACATAAATACATTGACTGGAAAATTATAACCTGACCAAACCATGCCTCTTAGTAAGATAAGAACAGAAACTTGACTCCAGATCTTTGGGCTCCAGAGCCTACAGATGACTGTGCTTTATGAAGCTGGAATTCATGCCAGTTGTGTGCACGAGGATCTTATCAGTCCTTGAAAAACAAGTGAAGGATGTAGCTTTTTAGACAGTGTGAGCCTACAATGGGCAAAGTGCTGGATATCAGAAATATCACATGTGTTTCCAAAAAGGGCAGCCCCCAACTGAAGCATCCTTCTTGTCAATTATTGCTCAGTTAATTCATCTATTCCATCAATTCCAAAAAATTCATGGAGGACTACTACATGCCAACCCTCAGGTACTGAGAATGCAAAAGAAGGGTAAAATTTTATCCTGTCTATAAGAATCCCATAGACTGATAGGAGAAAAAGATATTTTTAGAAAAGTGTTTAATACCGTCTATACATGATTCTTAAAAATACAGAGAAGAATAATATCAATGTTCATTAGGGAAGAGGAAAGGTTCATAAAGGAGTTAACACTTGAGCTTGTTCCTGAAAGATGTTGAATTGCAAGAGGTGCAAAGAAAAGGTGTGAACTTCCTCATTGAGGATGTCTGTGCAAACACTGACCATGTGAAACAGACTGCAGAACTTTCAGGAAATGCAAATGGACCCTTTGGTCAGATCCCTTGTCCTCCACCCTACCTGTCCAGATGCAAAGACTGGGCAGAGGTAGAGAGGAAAGGGAATAGGTTAAGTCTGGAGAAATTGTTTAGGACTGGTCTTCACTTCCACCAACTCTGAGCTAAAGCTGTTGTTCAAGATGTGTTAGGAATCCTCAGATCAGAATTTGGCCAAATGCTGTGGCTGATGCCAGGCCGGTCGGTCTGGACTTGTTACCAGCCTCATTCGAGAGCACTCAAGTACACATGGTGTCTGACACAGAATCAAGAAAATCCATATCTGCAACCACTCATCTGTCTCTTCACAGTGTTCCTAGTCACTGCCTTGCCGTCTTCTTTCTAAGTAACACCCAGAAAGAGGTGCCCGGTAAGAATTGGTTTGATAAAACAGAGCTGTCAAAACACAGAGTCTTACCCCAACACAGTGGCACACTCCTATAATCCCAGCAGCTTGGGAGGTTGAGGCAGGAGGATAATGAGTTCAAAGTCAGCTTCAGCAATGGCAAGGCACTAAGCAAGTCAGAGAAACCCTGTTTTTAAATAAAATACAAAATAGGGCTGAGAATGTGGTCCAGTGGTCAAGTGCCCCTGAGTTCAATCCCCAGTACCCTCACCCTCAAAAAAATAAAAATAAAAAATTTAAAACCAGAGTGTTATCCTACAGACTTTCCACACAAACAGCTGCAACCCTGTTTCATTCCAGGGCAAAAGGTAAGGTAAGGATATGTAGGGAGGGGGACTAGGGAATTGACATACTAGGAAAGAAGGCCAGGCCAGGAGAAAGATTTAGGCAGGTAGCTGAGTTGGTGTGGAGCAGGAAGGATACAGATAAAGATGCACCTTTCATTCACTTTCTGTTTGTTTTTAAATTCCTCCCATTGTCTGACTCCATAGCCAGCACATTCTCCAAGGCCTGCTCTGAGAATTCTAAATAAATATTATTTTTTGTCATCTTTCTTGCAAATATAATCCAGTAAGCATTTACCCAGCCCCTTTCCAAGCCCAGGAACTGTGCTGAGAATTGAAATCTAAAAGAATAAGGGTTTGAATTCCATTTTCATGGATCCCACAATCTAATGAAGAAGAACATAAAACTCAATGTGTAATATTAATAAAATTCTATAAATGCAACAAAAGAATTAAGCACAGAGAGCTGAGAAGATATAGAAAAGAAAGCCTTAGGGATCAACTCAAGGATTCTTAGGGGAGCCAGATTACTCAACTGGATATTTAAAGATAAGTAGGCAATATTTTCAGTATTAATGACATTATCGATAATGATAACCACTCTTAATAGACATGTCATGAAGTGATTATGCTGAATAATCCTGTATCCATAGAATATAACAGCTGCTATAATATGAAGGGAAAGTAATGGAACCATAATCAAGTTAGGAAACTAAGTCAATTTTCTAAATCTTTAACAGATGAAATAGAAAATAATAAATGAGTTTTGGGGACACTAAATTGTATAATAAGCAAAGCTAATTCACTAGACATACATATTTTGTACTTCACAATGTTTCCAATTGATGTAGTACATTAAAATCATAAGAATACATTCTAAACACACACAGAAAAGTGTTATCTTGATTCACAGCTTTAGAGGTTTTAGTCCATGATTGGTTGACCCTTTGCTTTGGGCCTGTGGTGGCAAATCATGATGGGAGTGTATGGTGAAACAAAACCAATCATCTCAGGGCTGGGAAGCAAAAAAATAAAGTAAGAGTCCAGGATCCCACAATCTTTAGAGGGCGCACCCCCAGTAACCTGAAGCCCTCCCACTACGTGCCATCTCTTATGGTTTCTACCACCTCTCAATAGCGCCACCTTGAGGACCAAGTCTTCACTACCTGGGCTTTCCAGGGCCATTTAAGATCCAAACTAAGGCAACCTTCTATTTGATTATTCCTGTGGTTGGATTAAAGCCCACAGTCTTGCTGTTTTCCATATTTGTCTTCTGGTTTTGTTTGTTAGTTTGTTTTGTTGTGAGTAGAGGGTTGTTAATACAATACAATAATCTCTTTTATTCCCTCTATTAATTTCTCAACGATATTTATTTTCGTTTTTTTTTTTGTTTGTTTGCTTTTAGTGATTTCTCTAGGACTAACAATCAGTATTTTTACCTTTCAATATCTAGTTAGATTAATATTGTGCCACTTCACACCTGACATTTTCCACTTCTGATATAATGCTCCACTTCACTCTTCACACCTCCCACTTAACACTTCACAAATGTAATAAAGAATAGTATGATTTGATGTACACAACCCGTTTCTTTAGTGTTGTTGTGCCTTTTTAATTTTTTTCATACATAATAGATCTTACCTGAGATGCTATTTTTGTTTTAAATACTCAGTTATTATTTATAGAAATAATAGAAAGAAAAAATGTGTAGTATTATGTGTAGCTGCTTATTTTCAGTTTCCACTGCCTTTCTTTACTTCCTATTCTGGGTGTCTTAATGGTATCATTTCTCTTTGGCTTTTAAAGACTTCCTTGTGAATTTCTTCTATTACAGGTTTGTCACCAATAAATTCTCTTGGTTTTGTTTATGAGAAAATGTTTTTATTAATTCCCTTCTGAATGATGCTTTTGTTCATTCACAATTCTGGATTGACCCAGCCCTACTTCCACCCTAACCCCTTAAGGAGATCATTCCATTGTATTCTGGGCTTTCTCTCTTCCTGATGAGAAATTAGTGGTCATTTCCATCTTTGTTCATATATAAATATTGTGGGTTTTTTTTGCAAGATACTCGAAAGATTTTCTTTGTGTGTGTGTGTGTGTGTGTGTGTGTGTTTAAGCAATCTGACTATGATATGCCTATAGGTGATTTATCTTGTATTTTTATTTTTGCTTGGAGTTCAGCCAGCTTTTATTTGTAAATCAATGTTTTTCTTCATATTTTATAACTGAAAAGTTACTATATTTCAAAGCATTTTTTTTTCTTTATCAGTATTGGTCTATTAATCGTTTGGAAATCCTACCTGAGGCCCTATTGAAATTTTTATTCTCTTTTCTTCAGATTAGATGATTTTTTTTTGGATCTGTATTTAAGTTCAAGGTCATTTTTTTTCCTGCTTCCAATCTGCTGATATGACCATTTAATGAATTTTTCACTTCAGTGGATTCCAAAACTTATTTTTGGTTATTTTCTTAAAGTTTCCATTTCTCTTTGATGATTTCTGGTCTTTTCACTTGTTACAATAATGTTTTATGTAATTCTTTTTAGCATATTTCTATGAGTTCATAAAATGCTTTTATAGTAACTGCCTTAAAGTTTTGTAGAGTTCTAATTTTTTTTTCCTGCTTAATCTATATTAAGGGCCATCTTGTGGTCAGTCTCTATTAATGCACCCCCCATGTCTATGGATCACATTTTCTTAAGTCTGTTAGTGTTGAGCAATTTTTGACTTATACTAAACATAGTTATATTAAGTGGTTTATCTTCTTGTGAAGAGTGTTGGGTTTGTTCAAGTAGATAATCTGACTGCTGCTTGGTCCTCTTGGAATGGAGTAGGTTTGTTTTCTTTTTATTATAGAAAGTCCGTTGAAAGCCAAATCTGATTCCCTCACCTAACTTGGCAAGACTCAACCTCCAAACTCTGCCCCTCTTCAAATTCATGTTGAAGTTTTCTTCTGGACTTTGTTAGAGAGGTCTGAATTAGGTCTTTCCTTAGAGTTCAGTTCTCCCATGTGAAGGAAGAACCAACTGGCTGGCTCTGAATCTTCCAAGTCTCTCTGTGGCTTTACACTGCCAACCTCTTCATCAAACACTGATGGAGACCCATGAGAAAAACTCTTCTCAGCTTTCTGCACTCAGGTGCCTGCCTTTTAAACACCAAAAGCTTCATTTCCTCAAACCCTAATATCTGCCTTCTTTGATCCATGATAATTGCTGTCCATTGCTTGGAGTCTAGCTCACTGTACTTCCATCACAAAAACATCCCACAGACAGAAACGTCAGGCCAACATGGGGTTCACCTAATGACTTATTATTCTTCTCCAATGACTGCCATACTCTTTTCATTTTATTTCCCAACTAGCAGTGAACAAGGCTTCCAATTTTTGCACATTACTTTTCCAAAATGTATTTTCTATTTGGTAATGACAACCACCCTAGTGGATATGAAGTGGTCTGTTACTGAGTGTGTTTTTTAAAATTTTGTTTTTAACTTCCTTAATGATTATTGATGTTGTGTGTCTTTTCATGTATTTATTGGCCAGGCCATTTGTATATCCTATTTGTTTAAATGTCTATTCACCTCCTTTATGTCCATTTATTAAATTGATTTTTTTGTTGTTGAGTTGTTGAAGTTCTTTATATATTTTAGTTATCAATTCCTTATCAGAAGTCCTAATTTTACACAGTAAACAAATGAACGTTTTATTACGTAAATTATATCCTCTCCTTTAAAGTTGGCTGTAAACTTTTCAGAAGATTTCCACTGCATGTAGCATGACAAAACTGCCTTCTACGAGATCATGGTCAAGATACTGTAACTGTAGCTAAGGGATCTTCCTAACCTGGAAAATTATTTCCTCAGAATATTTGCATCTGCCAGAATCCTGGATTTTTAACTTCCTCAACTTTTCATGTAATCAACTCTGTCTCATTTTCTATAATTTAGCTTAGATATCAGCTTCTCAAAGATTCTCCACTATCTCTTTATGAAAGTGCAATTTCTGTCCCCTCCCTCATTGTTCTTCATCACAAGATCCTGTTGATCCTCTGTGTGGTACTAATCATAGATCTAAAGGCAGTACTTATTTATTTCTGTGTTAAATATTTCTCCAGGTATAAGGGGAGACATTGCCTCCTTTGCCATCACATGTGAACTGTGTGGAAAGAACTATACGTCTCCTGCATTTACTCTGCTGTCACCTTGTCAAGAAATGCACAGACGCTTCAATATTCACAAGTGTTTGATATGATTAATTGCATTTGTAGTTAAAAAAATAATCTCAGTAGATCTTTAAAAAGACTTTGATAAAATTAAACATCTATGCTTGGTAAAACTTGGACATCTGAAAAAAAAGGGTAAGATGAGGTCAATGTGATTGAAAAATAATCTTCAAATGGAACCCAGTGTAATTAGGATCAAAGTAGTAAACATGATAAAGAAGGAAGCATATTAACCAGAATGACTTTTCAATGGGATACACTGGCCCCTGTTTTTCTGGGCAGACTAGGTTAGCAGTTAAGATTCCATGCTCCAAAGTTAACACCATCTGGCTAGAATACTGTGAGAGTACTGGTTTGCCACTCCTGAGTTTGCCTCACTGGTAACTCCATCTCTGCAAGTCTCTTAGGATTTTGAAATTTGTAATTCACTCCACACAAGGCCTAGCAATCGAGTAGGAACTCGGTAAGTATGAGCCGTTGTCTTTTTAAAATAACATTTCTAGGATGAGTTTGTGTATATTAGAAGAATGCCGATCAAAAATAAATATTGCCCCAAATGAAGACTGAAGAATCTTAAAAGCTGGAATTGGCTACAATCCTGTCTTTGTAATCTGCTCTCTCTTGCTTCCTCTTTTTATTTTTTTCCATCCGGTTTCACTCATTGGATGGCCCTGGATTTCTTGGTGACTTAGCAATAATTAAGGAGGTAAAAGCTGAGGCATAGTAAAAGGTAGGGCATGGTTAGTGATACCCTTCAGTTATTGATCCAAAACTGAGTCTGTTCTTTGCTATCCCTTCTGCCAACTGACCTGTGAACTAGAGGAAGGTATTGTCCTTGTTGATCCTCGGTCCCTAGTGCCTAGTATTTTTCTTTAGTACCTAGTTTGTGTCCTATAAAGAAAGAAGGAAGGATGTATGGGGGAAAGGAAGGAGGGAGAAAGGACAGGGAGAAGAAATTTTCAGAGATCAATTCGGTCATTGCTAGTGTTTTTATTATATTGAATTTCTTGCCTTTTCTTCTTCGGCAGCAGTTCTTAAAATAACCTAAACCTATGATCCATGAAACTGAGAAAGAAATGAAATCAGAGGTAATCTGATTTTGTTCTGACTCCCTTTGCTATTGTCTCTGAGGCAATTGGGAACAACTGAGAGATGGTTCCAAGTGGGGGAAATTAAGTGTGTTCTGTCAGAGGCAACACGTGGAGCTGTGCCGCAGGCCTGTGCTTAAAGCAAGGCTTGTTGAAGTTTCTGGAAAGCATTTAGGCTCAAATTTTCTCTCAGTCCTCCATCCGGCGAGCTATACCTCAGAGCATCAGTCACATTTTCCCCACTCTTAGTCTTCACCCCGTACCTCCTGTGGCTGGAGAAAGACCTTCCATCAGAGATAAGAGTGCTCAGTAATTAGTAAGTCTTTGAGTAGCCAGACAATGACAAAATTAGCCTGAATTGATTAGATAAATTAGGACACAGGCAGAATTGGAGTTCTTAACAATAGAGAAGCACAAGAAAGTACCAGTTTGTCCTCTGTAGCCATGGGCTCTGCATCCATGAATTCAACCAGCCCAGATCAAAAAAATATTTGAAAAAAAAAAATGGGTCTATACTGAAGATGTACAGATATTTTTTTCTTGCCACTATTCTGTAAAAACTTCAGAGTAATAACTTTTTACATAGCATTTACACTGTATTGTCAGTCACTTAGAAACTATTTAAAGTATGTGGAAAGACATAGGCTGTCTCTCCATGCTCTTGTTCCTTTGCTGTGCAGAAGCTTTTAAACTTGATGTTGTCCCACTTACTGATTATTGGTCTTATTTCTTGAGCTCTAAGGATCTTGTTAAGGTACAGTGCCTGTGTCTGGATGTTGGAGTCTTGACCTTCTGTTTTCTTTTAGCAGTTGCAAAGTTTCTGGTCTAATTCCTAAGTCTTTGATCCAATTTGAACTGACTTTCATGCAGGGTGAGAGGTAGAGATCTGGTTTTATTCTACATATGAATATCCAGTTTTCCTAGCACCATTTGTTAATCTATCTTTTTTCCAGTGCATGTTTTTGGCAGTTTGTCCAGTATTAGATGGCTATATCTATGTAGGTTTGTCTCCATGTCTTCTATTCTATTCCACTGGTCGTCATGTCTATTTTGATACCAATACCACGCTGTTTTTGTTACTATAGCTCTGTAGTATAACTTGAGATGGGAAATCAGTGGAACAGAGGAAGGGGATTGAGTGAGAGGGAGGAGGGGTGGGAAAAGAACTATGGAATGAAATTGACCAAATTATGCTACGTATGTATATGAATGCACCATAGTGAATTCTAACTTTAGATAAATGTATAAAACATAAATTAAAAAGCAATAAAAAATAGAAGAATATATGGAAGAATGTGCTTAGGCTATATGCAAACACTAATTTTATATAAGCAGCTTGAGCATCTATTGATTTGGGTATCCATGGGGGTCCTTGAACCAATCCTCTGCAGACACTGAGGGACAACTGTCTTTTGAAAAAGCCTGTCACCTCTGTGTTACAGTGAAATGGATCCAGCCCTGTGCTCCATTTTATTATGGTGTGTATGTGTGTCTAAAAGTGTTTGTGGTGTGCGACTGAGTGTGTCTTAGTGTGTGTGTCAGGAGTTTAGGAGAGCCACAGAGAGAAACATATGGCAGCAGAAGATCTTAGGTCTTTCCCTATTTTTTCTTCCATGTCCTATGTTCTGTTGCAGACTGTTCCGGTTTGGGAACTGTCAGAGGGAGGACAGGCTGACAATCTCATGGATTCCAAGCTGCACTTAGCTGTACTGGGAATGAGAGCTTCATTCTTAAGAGGCTGAAAATCCCTCAGATATAACAACTCCAAAACTCCAGGAATAGATCAAGCATGGTGTAGAGCTATTGGTGAGCCACCAATAATTTAAGAAAAAAGAAAAAGGATCAATTAAGAGGTGGGCGGTTATGGAACTGGTCAGATGGGTGTTCTCTGATTTGAAACTGCTGTGGAAATGAGAGGGTGCCTGGAAATGGAACACAAGCCATGTGGTCTTGGTGGGAGTGGACAGGCCGAGGGGTGTGGAGAGCAGGTGCACACAGCAGAGCTCCTGGGCAGCAGGAAGAAGAGATCGAGAACTGAAGACTTGATGTGGGTTCCAAACTATCAGCTTTTGGACTCACTCTGCAAGTTGGAACATCTTTTCTTTAAGCCTTTATGACACAGTGACAGATGTCTCTGAAGTGCACTTTAATTTCATTCTTTCCAAGGCTTTGGATGGCAGGTATTATTATTCCCACTCGACAAATAAAGAACTGAGAATGGGGTCAAGAAACTTACCTGTGATCTACTGTAAAAACCTGTGCTTCCTCCACCCCTGACACTTCTATCACATCACCTCTGTCTTGGAAGATCCCTTCTGCTGGCAATCTGCTTGTCACTCAGGGAAGCTAACCTTGGCTTTCCAGACTATGAAAAAGGATATGGAGCTAGAGGTTTCCTTGAGAGCCCATCTTGCTCTAATGTTCTAGGCATCTCAGGAAGGGACAAATGGAGAGGAAGGACCCAGTTAAAGCATATCACTAAAATATATAAAAACTGAATTGATTCTTGTATTCCATAAACAATGGTTTGTGGTTCCCTGTATGCTGCAGTGTAGTCATTTGAATGCAGAAATTGTCCCTTCAGATCCCAGCTGTGTCAGAAACTGTGTGACCTTGTACACTTACTGAACATCTCTGAGCTCTGATCCCTTACCCCTTAAAATGGGTACAACTACATGACCTGAAACATTTCATGAAGGATTAAGCGAAATAATCTTTCCATTTCTTTCCATAAGAAGGCAATAACACTATCCATCCAATGGCTGATCTCCATGAATCTGGGCTAGTCTCTTGCTCACATAAAAGTGACCCCATTGTCATGGATTCTGCTAGCACTGTTCTCCTTAAAGTAAAAAGTATATATCCATGTCTGAGACCTGATGACTGAGATTTTACTGAGAATTTGCAATCACTTTTGAGTTACTTTTCAATGTCCATGTGCTATGAAGGTTGGTGTCAGATTGGCATATATTGTACAGAGCACAAATGTTCAGAATGTTCCTTTAAGGTATTCAGATATTACTCTTTGAAGGAGTGAACCAGGCTGCTGATGTCACAGGCCCTCATGTGTCACTCGGTGCTAAATACCACTGGGTAAATCATATAAAAGAATTAGAATGGTCATTTGGAATCACTGATAAGTGACAATCTCCACTCACATTCTACTCCAGGTTGGGGATAGAGAGCTCTGTCCAGCAGCAAAGGAGAATAATATTTGTATTATTTGTAATTTGTACTTTTGCAAAAGGCAAGTGAACATCTAGTTCTAGACACCAGAGGAGCTATCCTCTTTCTGCTTTGAATATCTGAGTCTAGATATTTTTGAATGCAAAAATTGTCTAGAGGAAGTAGCTGTGTGGAAAGAAGCTAAAGAAGAAAGACCACTTCTAGACATTTTCTTTTAGACATTTTCCACCAACATGGGAATAAAGAAGGAGGCTAGCAAAGACACAGGGAGGTGAGCTGGAAACCAGAGCTAGTGGGTATTCACACGTGATGTGTCAACTATGAGATCCAGGGAGCCGCACATGTGAGGTCAATGGAGGCCAGCCTTCACAAGACTACTGGAAAGTCTTGCAAGAGCCCCTTTCCATACTCCGAAAAGACTGCTGTCCCCAGCCATACCTGAGGGCTCAGGCTACCTTAAAGGTACATAATGGTCATAGCTGTCTACAGGAACTGGCTAACTTGGTACATATATTATTTCCCTAAATCTCACAATGATACCGAGAAGGGACTTTGAAGACTCAACGACAGAGACTTCACCAGAATCATGCATTTCTTAGGCACTGAGAAAATTCTCTTGGAATGGATAAAGAGGATTTTTCTTGGTTTGGGCTTAGACATATCTTACTCTGTGGACAGAGTTAATACGGAGGTAACACAGCTTGTGACAGAGCTTAGAGAGCCTGAGGGCAAGAACAGTTTGTGACTATGATCAATGCTTAGTCTAGCCTCTGTGCTGTGTTTAAGGTTTAAGGTCAGGCTCAGATCCAACTATGGCCTGATCAGCTTTGTGCTTCAGCATCTTCTTCCCAACACTTGGAGTCTGTCCTGCAGATTTCGGGATCATTTTCCTCCCACTCACCTCTAAGTTAGCAGTCTGTATCACTCTGCCCACGACTTCCCATATGTGGACTACTCCACTGTAGACCATGGACTCCCATGGTCCTCAGTGCTGTATCCTAACTCTTGTCAATTATGGAAAAGGCTCTGCTACAAAACGGCAATGCCAGGATGTGGCCAGGTGACACAGAATGCTGCTTCCTGATGGGCTGTGACATTCTCACACCTTCTGCACGTAAAGACATAATTATGAACAACAATACACAAGCTGGGGATGAAGGATAACCCACTATTGAATCATGAGTTATTTCACTGCAATTGTGTTTAAACTTAACTGCAATTAAATCATCAGATCATCAAAATGAACCAGGGAGACCATCTTGGGTGGCCTCAGTCTTTGTCCCCAGTCTCTTCCGAACATCTCCTGGTGACCTGCAGGAAAGGAGAGTACATCTGAAGGCATGGGAAGATGAGCTTCCCCCCATCACTGGTCCTCTCTCTGTTGGCTAGTTTCCATTTCCTTCCCTGAAGACAAACCAACAGAATACAAAACTACCGTGACCCAAATGTGTAACATACGGTACAATTAGTAAAACTGCATTAAGAACCAAATTGGTCCTCCACTGCCACTTTTCAGATAATGAGGGAGGGAAAACTAGGAAAACAATTCCAAAGCCAATAGCTGGGACATGGTGTGAAGTTCCCCAAGGAAGAAAGCTCTGAAGATAGACTCAGTCTCAGGATCCAGTGCCTTGCCTTAAGGAAAATACCTGTAATTTTTTTTTTCTGACAAACAGAAATTCTGGAAAGCAACTTGGCCATATGTAACTTCAAAATAACTAAAATCATTGCTCTACTAACTTCATTTCTAGGGACTTATTGTAAAGAAACCAAAAAATACATAAACTGAGATTTATTTCCACATTGATCATAACAGTGAAAACTTGAAAATAGTTTCAAAGAACAGCAATATGGCAATAGTTAAGAAAATTATAATGGGAACAAACAATGGAAAAATTATGCAATCATCAAAAATGATGTTTACAAGGAATTCTTAATAACACTGGGAAATGCTTCTGATAGACTTTTAAACCAACAGCAGCACATAAATCTACAAGTGCAGTGTGATCTCAACTGCTTAATCTACCAGTTGATGCCTTCATCTAGCTAAAAAAAAAAAAATCCAAACTCATTGTAAATACATAAAAAGTATAAATAGTGATTATTGCTGGATTTTGAGCTCTTGGGTGAGTTTAAAGTTCTTTTGTTATTTTAAGTGTCTTGCAAATGACTCATAAAGGATATATAATGCTTTGATATTCTAAGAAAAATATTCCTCCTTTGAATGAAAAATTTCATCTCCCTCCCTGCCTGTTCTTTTTCCCAAACCAAGTCAGGCTCCCTCTCATACAAAAGACCATGAAAGTTTCCTCTGCCATAAACGCTTTCTCAAGCTCCCAGAAAGAGGAATTCTGAAACCTCATAACACAAACTCTCTGAAGTTCTCCAGGTCTCAGTTTAGGGACTGTTCTTAGCTTTCACAGGGCCAGCTCACCTGCCCATTCAAAGCAGTTGCTTACAAAGTGTTCAGAGCCAGCAAGATGAGATCAGGTGGCAAAAACCCTTTTTGAAAAGTGGTCTTTAATCTCAAAAATTAGAACTAGAGAGACTAGGGTCATAGCTCCAATCTCTTACTACCTTGATACCCAATGTATGGTCCCTGGGTTCTCAGCATCAGCATCACCCAAGAGCTTGTTAATAATGCAAATCTGGGGGCTTCAACGCAGACCTACTAAACTGAATTTTGCATTTAACAAGATCCCTGGTGAATCTTGTGTACAGTTTGAAAAATTCCATTTGATAAGATAGGTTTGCAGCAACTGGACATAATAAAGATGATGAGAGAGGGCACTGGATCTTTAGTACCAGCTCTGTTACCAAAAAGCGGAAGGACCTTGAAAATCTGGATGCCCTTGCCTGAGGGATATAACATCTAGATTTTAGTTTCTGCATCTGTAAGATGGGGATAATAAAATATCTCCATTATAGGGTTTGGATGGATCAAATTAGTTATCATAAAACTTTTAGGATACTCCCCGAAATGGAATAAGAATTAAATGATTTTTATCATCATCATTGTGATTACGCACGACAGTTGTAAGAATCAAATGAGATAATGAATACTCAAGGCAGCTGCAGATGTAAGAGATTTTTATGCAGATGTGAAGAGAAATTATTTTACAGATGTCAGGAATCATTCTTATTCTGAAAGCCAAGGGTGAAATGATAACTTGGGAAAAAGAGTGAAAATATAGCTTCATGAATGAGTTTCAATTCCTTGAACCTAATCTCACACAGAGAAGTAGCAGGGGCAGGAGGAGACAGGATGGGGTGAAGGTCCCAGGGTTCCCGGCTTCCCTCATTATTCTCAGTTCCCTCCCATTCAGGAAGGATTCAGGGGCCGGTGGGGAGGATACCCTGATTAGGAGAGTTAAGAAAAGTTTCAGTGAATTTGTCCTCACTCCCCTAGGAATCCTCACCAGAAAGTCCCTTGCTCCCGAGGCTGCCAGGTAAGTAATTTTTGCAAATTTTTCTCATTTTCAGATGCTAAGAGGCTCTGCTTTATGACCTTGAATTAAGAGAAAGCATGAGCTTTACATGAGCCAAGTTAGCTGTCAAGGTAAGTGGCCAACTGCTTTAAACAGAGAACTAGATAAGAGAAAAGGTCTAAGAAATGGTTCAAATCAACTTGGCCTTGAACCAAAGCAGCAGGGAGATGTCCTAGGGAAAAGGACAGATCTGAAAGGTAAAGGACAGAACGGGCCCAAGTTGGGGAAAGTGAATGAGAAAATAGCTGTCAGAGGAGCAGCAAAGGAAACCCCTGGGGAAATAGGTGAGTAATTCTCCCTTTAATACTAGCCCTTAACCATTTAAATGGAATCTTGATTGCACTAATCAAAATCCTAGTGGAGATGTTGATCATAAAACAATTGACTCTAATAAACTTGGTCCTTAAAATTTTGATTCTCTGACCATGCTTTTCTGGTATAGTCACTGGACAGGACCTGATCTGTCATGTTCAACACTTCACCCAATGGATGCTTTATATGTACATCTTGCTGGATCTTTCTCTGACATTGAACTTGCTGTTTTACATACTTCATCTTTCAGATAAGTGACCACACTTTCACCTGGCCTCCTGCATGCCTTGTTGACTATTCTTCCCCTGACCTTTTTATTTGGTCTTCCCCAAGCTGACTTGGTTCCTCCCCTAGAGTCCTATTACCTGCTCTTGGATAGAAGATGGAGATTCAAATGCTTCAGAGTCAGGGGAGGAAGATGGTGTGTAAATGGATAAATGAATGGTGTGAAAAACTAGAAGTGATATGCTTTGCTGGAAAGGACTGGGGACTCTTTTTCTGAAACCATTATCTGGACAAGATTTGTCTATCCCCCAAATCTGGCCATTTTCTCTTCCAAATGTCCATCTCATGTTTGAGTCAGGAAACCAAGGTTGGATTTCTAAGCAGGTCAGTGGGGCCTCAGGGTCAGTGGTTTCAACAGGAGAATGAATGCAGTCATTTGTCTGATTCATCTCCACTGTCTTGGGCCCTTTTTGACTGTGCTGTTTCAGGCCACATCCCGATTTCCTCTTGATATCATCTTGGCTTCTCGGACTTTGATGCAATGTCTTGTGATCAAGGAAGTTCTAGTTCCCAAAGTTCATGCAAGAACCATGCATGGCAGTGGCCTCCAATGCTACCCATTGCCTCCTTCTGGTCTGTCTTTCATTCCATGACAGCTGCAGAAGTTGGTTTCATGCAAGGGCAGCTTCATCTAGTAGCTTCATCTAGTCCCACTTCAAGCAGAAGTCAGGGACCTGTCAGCTTTGCTTCTCTTCCAGGACCTTGTCAGACACCATAGTTCTCTCTCAGCCCATGTATGAACATAGCCAGAAATACCTGGGAATTAAGCCAGGCTTCCCATCTCTATCCCATGCTTCGTTCCTATGCACCTGACCCCTACATCTGAGATTCTCAGTCTTTTGCTTAGAGTAACACACCCTCAAACACCGTGTCTTGTCCTGTGCTTCTTCCCTCACCACCTGACTGGCTCCTGTTTGTTATTCACAGTTTCACTCCGTTTTGAACTACTATAAAAATGCCTTTCATCATGCCCCGCCACCCATCCATTTGTGTTAGGTCCTTTCTTTTCATTTGCATTCTTCTCTGAATCTTGCCAACACAGAAGTACTTAGCATTTTTTTCTTGTAGCCAATAAATTTTTTCTTTCTCTTCCACATGTATCATAAGGTCCTTAAAGGGCAGACTTGTCAATCACCAATATTTTGCATTTCTAGTGTTTGTGTGGCTAATAGTGCTAAGAAAATATTTGTTGAATGAATGAATGACTGAATGAATAATTTGTAGTTATGCTCAGAATTCTATTGCCATGAAATATACCGTTTTGCATAAGACAATTTTTCATCAAAATTAGTAAATACTTCATGGGAATTTATTTTGCACCTAAAAATCAAAGTAAATGCTGAACCTTTATTTGAACTAAAAAAAAAAAATTACTCAAGAGAGTGAGGGAAACGTAAGCAAAGCCAATATATATGCAAGCAAACCCAACAATAAAGGTTTTAATTATTTAATGAGTCAGAGAGCAGGTAAATGCATGGCTGATTGTTTCATGGAACCCATGGGGTTATTAGAAAGGGCTAGAAGTACCTAGAGACCAATATTATTAATTCAAGAAACACTTATGGGGTGACTAGTTAATGGCACTTTACCAATATAGTAAGACCAAGCTTATATGATGAATACTTCAGTATTCAACAAGCTGTAATTATTTTGAAAGTAAAAGAATGTTTAATTGGTTTGAATACACTCTAAAACTTCTAGTACCCTGAAGGAGACCTCTGAGTTCAGGACAACAGAAAATCCTAGCAATGAATGGTCCTTAGTTTTATCACAGGTTTTGGTTAACAGTAGACTACTACTAGCACCTAATGTCTTTCTGCAACAATTGAATCCCAAGTGGAACCATTAAGGATAATTGTGAAAACTAGTTTTTAGGATTAATACAACTTTTATTGATCTATATAGGAAGAGGAAGAATCGTTGCTGCCTGATATGAGGTTTCAGGTCACTGTTACGTAGTTAAAAGTTTCTGTGGTTGTAGTGTTGATTTTTGTCACCTTTCTTCATCACCTGTCCACCTCTGCAGATGTCAGGAGACATACCTTTTTATAACAGTGACATCATGGGTACCAAAGTCTTTTCTTTCTTTAAGTATTTTTCAAGCTTGAAACAAGTTGGTTTTCTTCTTGGAACCTTAGTTAATTTACCTGTGCAACCTAAATAACAGAGAGAGATTTTGAAGAATAATGATAGAGCAGAGTATTATAATGGGAATACATGTGCCATATGAACTATGAATTCTTCAAAGATGTTGATCTGGAGGAAGTTCTTAAAGGAAAAAATAAGAAGGGCTGCATTGATATTTTGAAATACTAATCCTTGATCACAAGGATGAGTTGCTGGGCAGTGTTCTCAGGAGTCTTTTTTGTGTAAGTTTGTGTTGGCCTTCATGAAAGTTGTTGTTCTTGCAGTCTTTTGTGATAGTTAGTATTAGAAAATTGTGCATGAGAACCCTTCTATCATAACCCCTTGATTATTTATTTATTTGTTTGATTAGGGTTAACACAAGCAACTTTATTTTGATTCTGATAATTTTCATAACTGAGACATTGGGGTAAAATTGCACATCGCACCGAATCCAATGAGGCGATAGTCAAGTAGGCCTGGCTAGGTATCTTTCCTTCCCCAGAATTAACATCCCAGATATTTGAGATTCCTGTCCTCAACTTCTGAGATTTTTGGTATTTCTGCTCCTCTGTGCTCTTCTGATCAAAAATTCAATGTCAGAAAGAATTCAGAGGAAAGACGATTTGTAACCTAGAACCCAAGGGCAAGATCTCCTTACTTCCTCTGTGCAAGATCTCTCAAGTTGCAGTTTCTTGCTTGGATGGGAGAAGCCTTGAATAAGGAGGCTGAGTGTCCTGGAGAGAATGGGGGATTCTAGAATTTTCATCCTCAGTTATGTAAAATGACAATATTTGAAATGGATGTGTTAGTGACCATTTGTTATTATTATAATCTCATACTTCATCTTCATTTCTGATTGCTATATAATCAGCAATAGCTTGGAACATCTCAGCCTTTAGTTTTTTTCCTCTGTTAAGCAAGTAATGATCTGTAAACAAACACTTAAGTAAGTGCTACTTTAAAGGACCTTTCTATCCTTTTGTGATGGTAAGAATCATTTCAGAGTGCAAATGAGTCCACCCTCTAATTGCAAGTAGTATATTCAGGGACTCCATTTACCTATGCCGTTTAGAACTTAATTACATATTTTAGAGTATATACTAACTTTCTGTTGCTGCTATAATATATTACTAGACTTGCCAGGATAAAACAAAACTTTTTTTCTCTCTCTTTCTCTCTGTATTTTTTTTAATTAATTCATACTTCTGTAAGTCAGAAGTCTCATCCAGGAGGGCTCTGTTGGTTTCTATTCTCAGAGTCCCACAAGATAGAAATCAAGGTGTGACAAGGTTGAAATCTTTTTTGAAGGATGTAATCCATTTCCAATCTTCTTCATGCCATTGGCAAAAAATTAACTTCTTGTGGTAATAGGACAGAGGTCCCTGTTTCTTGTTGGCTGTCTGCTGGGGGCCACTATGTGCTCCTAGAGACTGAGAGTACCTATTTCCTTCTCATGTGGTCCTCTCCATCTTCAAGGTACAGTACATTGAGTGCTTTTTCCTTTCTACATTTGACTTTTCCCTTTCCTTTCTACTTGTACTACCCCTTTAAGAAAGAAAGAAAAAAGCAATGAAATTTGTTAAAGCACAGTAGAACAGACTTTACTCAGGACCATCACAACAGGTATAGGGACCACAGCAATAGAATATTGCAGTGGGGGAGAGACTGAACTCAACTCCAAATTTAGCATGGGCAAGGGGGAATTTATAGGAAAGGAGCAGGCTAGGGGTCGATAGATGGAAAATTACAGTAAGTAACAACAGGAGTGTGAACTGAAATTCTCTGAAGAAGCCACATTTATATTCAAGATCCTGCAGATGGCTTGACCTTGGCTGACTAGAACATCATGATTGTGGAGAGTTGGAATATTGTAGGTCAGGAGCCAAAATCATCTTGTGCTACCTCGGGGCCCTTTAATAGCCATTTACCTTCGCTTTTATATCTGGCCTAACATACTCATGGCTATTATGTAAACTCTTCAGAATATATCACCAAGCTTAGCAGACATCTAGCCTCTGCCAACCCTAAAGATGAGACTGCTGCAAGATAACAGCTAAAAGCAGCCCCTTTGATTCTCGATGATTGGCCCACCAATGTGATTGTCTCATTAGTTTCTTTTGTTGTGCAGCAATACAAGTTTACATAACCTCCACCAAGGTGGAGTGTGTCCTTCAGGGTAACTTGAATCCATGTTTCTAGCTCATGGTCATTTGCATTTGGCTATGAATAAACTACATTCTTATTCCTTTAAAGCAGAGTTGTTATATTGTAGAAGTGAAGGAGATTCTGGCTAGACCAATCTGACAGGATTCTTGCTAAAGACAGGTCAATGTGATCAGATGTCACCTGGTGGATGGTGGAGGATGAAGAACCTGATCCTATGTGGAGGATAATCAGATCTTCGGGGCAGGGGGAGTTTCTTGGTAAACTGACTTGACAGAGTTCTTATTAAATGTGAATTTTTATAGGGAAGTGCTCAGATAGGTTGAAGAGAAAGTCCAGGAGCCTGATTAAAGTTTGGTCAAGCAAAGAATCTCTGTCACCAGACAGAAAGTTTTGTGTAGTTAAGTACTTGTGATGAGATTAACTGCTCCATGTAACATAACACAAGGTATGGGTATCATCTCTTCCTAGTCACTGGTTCCAGTGATTAGGATGTGGCATCTTGAGTGCCATCTCTGGAAACTGTCACCACACACATACTAAATAAAAATTATGGGAGACCATTAATTTAGACTAAGCCCCTATACTAGACCCCCCCCCCAAAAGAGAGACAAATATCAAAAGTAGAGTGAGCCATGCTTAAGTCCCAGCTCCCCAAGCTGAAACCAAATTGTCACCTGATCTCCCAAGAAATCAGAATCAGAGAGAAAACAGATTTCCCAAACAGGTCAGATGCAATTGGCATGATAATAAAGATCCCTGTTTTAATCCTTACACAAAAAGGCAATTTGGGTAATCTAATGTTAACCAATCTGTAATTTTTCTATTGCTCTGCCTTGCTGTCCCTGCCTTAGAAGGGAAGTAACGCTGAAATGACCAATCTGGTTTTTGTTCTTGGTTTTTACTTTCTTTAACCTTTTTCTGTCTATAAAATCAACCATCCCTGCTCAGCCATTGGAACGCTTATTCTATTTTACAGAATGAAGTGTTGCCCATTTCTAGAATTGGAAATAAAGCCTATTGAGATCTTCAAACCAAATCTGTTGTAATTTTGTCCTTTGGCAATCTCAAGACTGATGGCTTCACACTCTGTGTCCTCCTTTATCACCGCTCCCATTCCCTAACCACACATCCCCAAACTGTTCTTGAGGAAGATACATCCCTCGGCAAGAAAGAGCAGGAAATTGGATAAAAGTAGACAGAGTACTAGTCACAGAGTGAGAAATCAAATAAAAACAGAGATTACTCAACAATTCTCTGGAGTTAACTTCACTGAAAAATAGGAGCTTCTGCTGAGGTGGAGCTGAACTCACATTCTGCAGGGTCTGCCTAAGACAGGAGGAACATTCGCAAACTCTGTTTCCCTGTGCTAGAACGAGTAATCCCACCAAGGGTCAGGATGACAGGCAGAATGCCCAGGAAGGAGTCCAGGGACCGTCACCCCCAAATATGGCACCCAGAAAAGCTGATTATTTTACATTAAAGGAAGAACAGCAGATATGTTGATAACTGATATTATAATTGCTCCTTGGTGAGGGCAAAGCCCATAAGCACAGCTAGGACATAGGTATATTGCTTGTAGCAAGGAAGGAAGAAACTGGGGATAATTCTCAAAGCAATGTCTCCCCAAACAAAGCAAGCAAGGGGCTTTTATTGGGGAAACTTACACACACTGATATAGGAAAGACTCACTATCAGGAATAGGTGTAGAGATGGGCACGTTCCTGAGCATGCTTAGATTGAGATCACACATGAAATGTTCAAAAATGTGGTAGACACAGATGTCTCTGGACAAAGAATTTATTACTATAATGAGCAATGTTGACTCTAGGTCACCTAAAAAAATTAATCAAAGTTACTTTGTGATATGGACTGTTCCTCCTGAGTTTCTCCGGAGGACCTTATCAGAAACAAGAAGGAAACTTAAGAGTGTGAACTGTCACTTGAAGGGGAAGCAGCATGCCCCACGGGGAGCAGAGATGATCACCCTAGGAGTAGCTGCCTCGCTGTTCACAGTATCTCCTTGTCTGCATTATGTCCAGACCCACCACGGAAGCGAACATTTAACTGAACTTACATCAGAGGAAGAAAGACTGAAGTATGTCAATACACCTGGACTGAAGACTTTTGTCCTATGTGATTGTCTTTCATTTTAGTCTCATTCAATATTCCAAAGACAGTCATTTACAATCTACTGTTTGTTCTGTGGGCCCAACAGACTTGATCCAGGACATTGTACATTTCTCCAAATCCACTGAATTCCCTTAAAAATAGTTAATTCCCCAAAACTTGTCTATATACTTCATTCTTCTCTGCCCCATGGAAAAGAAGGCATATAAGTGGATTCATGTCAGGCTGATAGGTAATCATATTCTGTGAATTCCTCCATGCATGTAACAGATTTGTGTGTCTTTTCTCCTACTTAATCTGTCCAACATCAGTTCACTCTGGTGAACCTTGGGAGGGTGGAGGTTCCACCCCTATGCCTGATAATCTTGTTTGGTTGAAGAAGGCATTCGCTGTCTGTTGACTATTAGATTAAGAGGGATTAGAGTAAACCGTTATTGAGAAAACTGACAGGTAAAAAATTTCTTAGTTAAAACTAGGTATTTATTTATTTATGTATATATGTTGTTTTACAAATTTATCTTCATATCTATTTATATTTAAACATATGCTCCCATGTGTTGTAGCTAAAGCTGAAATAGTTTATTAAAATCCTTCTATGTGCTGTGGGCAGACAAAGCCTCCATAAAACACAGGATGAGAAGTAATCAAGCTGTCATTCCTGAATGTATTCATTAATTTTTCAGTAAATGCTGAAAAATCAGGTGTCAGATCCTGATGTGAATAAGAGAGCAATGGCAATAAACAAGACACACCCTGTCCCCATTCTCACAGAACTTATGTTCTAAGGTCCTGATAAGTGAGCAGTCACACAGATGCAGATGCTCCTGGGTATGAGAAGCAGAGTTGGACTCTAGGGCATAGTGACCTGTAAGATCAGGGCCCAGATTGAACTGCCATCATGTGCTGGAGGCCATGTGACAGGTCCAGAGTTGGTCAGAGTGAAGGTTAAAGCTACTACATACTGTCCTACTTCACTATGAGAAGTTTTCTATTGCCTCCTGCAAACCTACTGAGTCCTACTGAGTCTGCTCCAAGAAGGTGAATGCATTTGAACAAGATTTAACCAAGAAATCTAAAAAGTTTATTTGGGGATATATGAGCTCCATATTATTTAAAATATGTAACAAAATTCCATCTTGCACACAACTTTGTGCAAGATGGTGATTTGGGCACAAAAGGCCTAACTGCCTTCCTTCCCATTTATTCCATTAGAAAAATTGATAGATAATAAAAAAAATGGAGATAATTTTCATCAGGCCTGGATTGCCATCAAAAGTGAAAAATAAATCTTGAGGAATTTCTAAATTATACCTTATTTTCATCCAGGGAAAAATAAAGAGGCACAGCTGAATCTCCAGAGGAGCATCAAGTGGGCTGATTAAGCATAGTCCAAAGGAACATTTGTTCATAAACAAACTTTGGAAAGTGAATTTGAGGAAATCTTCTTGGCTGCTTGAGATCTGCAGATACCAAGAGAAACAGCACTGATAAGGAACAGTTGTGAGATGCTATCCTGAGCCCAGCAGAGGAAAGGGAAGAATAAAGAAAGGTCCCTGCACCCAGAAAAGAGGCACAGCTGCCCACCCCCTGAGACCAGAGTCTGTCCCCACAAGGATGTTGGGAAATGTTTCCTCCTCACTCAACACAATACAGAGAAGTGAGCCTGGGAGGTCCACAGTTCTCTTCCTCCATTCCTTTTAGACTTAGGCAGGCAAAATGCAAAAGCAACCTGCACAGGGTCCCCAGGCATGTGAGCACAGAGAACACAGCCAGTGCAGTCAGCCTGGGCTCTTCCCAGTACGTAAAGTTCTCACCCAACACACGTTTTAGTACCATATTGCCCCATTCTACAGAAGAGAAAACTAAGACACACATCCCCAAAGCTTCCCAGTTGTACATAGTAAAACTGAGAGCTCGGATTCTAAAAATGACAGATTCTTGAGGTCAAGTTCTCATTGACTACATAATATTGCTTTTTTTCAGGAACAATCCTTGGCACTATTGTGACTTATAGCTTAGCTTAGGAGGAAGCCATTGTAGGAAGCTGGCTCTAGTGCTACTTCACCAAATAAAGATAATGAGCAGTATTTAGGGTATGCTACTCCCAAATATTTTGTTATTCCATATTTCATATGGATAATTTTGAGCTGAAGTCCATTGATAATCAACAGACATAAAATGCTTTGTGAGAGCTTCCCTTATCTGACTAACAGCTGATACTTGAGAGAAATGGGGGTTGCCATCCAGCCTCTCTCTGTAGGATTTGCATGGTCTGAAGAAGATGGAAAGTCAACACTGAGATGAGTTTGCACACACAATCTGTTTTTTTTTTTTTTTAAAGAGAGAGTGAGAGAGAGAGAGGGGGACAGAGAGAGAGAGAATTTTAACATTTATTTATTTTTTCCTTAGTTCTCGGTGGACACAACATCTTTGTTGGTATGTGGTGCTGAGGATCGAACCTGGGCCGCACGCATGCCAGGCGAGCGCGCTACCGCTTGAGCCACATCCCCAGCCCGCACACACAATCTTAACTAAAATAACCATCATCTTCCACTGACTTCTCCCTTTACACAGTTTACTGCCCCAGAAATTCCAGCCCTCCTTCCTTTGTCTAGTAGCTTCTCTACAATTTATCACCCTTGGTTAAAATGTATTAAACACTTTTTTTTGTTTCTCTTTCCTGTGAAACCCAATACATGTAAAAATAATATTAATATCATTAATATTTGTACCTTTTCACCTGTTACTTTGTTCTTCTCAATTTAATTTGTAAACTCCAGCCATTAACCATAAAAGGTGTAGGAAACGTGTTGTTGTTGTTGTTTCCCCTCCACCCCATAAAAAGAAGACTCATAGAAAAGGCACAGACTTGCAGGATTTCATGAGATTGTGGCCCCTCCCTCTCTAATTAGTTTACAAAATTGCTGGATCTATTTCATCAATTACCAGAGTGAGCTCTTATTTCTCCCTCTGTGGAGACTAGGAGGATTTGGTCACAGATGATCCTAATTCTCTAACAAAACCCCTATCAGTTGCTATTTCACTGACAGACAATACCAGCTAATAGCAGAAGTTGAGCTTTATGGGTGACAGACAGGGAAATCATATTTCTTGGGAAGATAGCACTGGAAAGTCAGGAGGGAGAGAATTGTGCCTGGTGCCTTCAACAGGAAAACAGAATCCCAGAACTGGAGGAAAGTTTCACCAGGGACCATGTTCCCCTAACCTTTGCAGCTTGTTCTCCTACACCCCTGGACAGATGCTGGACAACATAGGTATGGAGCAACAAAGTGGCCGGAAGCTTTAACTATGATCAAGTCAAACTGGCCTCTCTCACCCAAGGAAGGAAAAAGAATGGGTGGAGATGAGCATGGAGAGGCAATGACCCTTCCTCGCTTTCAAAAGCAAGATGCCCATGAACAGCTGGTGAGGGGGTAAAAGGAGAGATCTGGGATTCAAATGCCTGCTTCCTGTTTGTTGCATAAGAAACTTATTTAGATTTTGTTGCTTGAGTCCTAGACTCTTCTTCTGGACACCACCATTACCTATCTCATGCAGGTGTAAGGATAAAATGTTATGGGTATGTGAGTCCAGGGCTTGTCAAACATAATAGACTCCTTCTTACCCTTGCCCACCCCAGTTTATTCTCCACACATCAGCATGGCACCTGAAGTGAACTTTTCATATCATAAAGACCATTGTGTCATGCACCCATTTCAATCCACCAGTGCCTTGCCACCATGATCAGAATAATGTCACCACGCTCTCCCCACAGGACACCTGGTCAGCCCATAGCTGCTGCTGCTGCTGCAACCTCATCATGATTCTCTTCCCTGTTGCCCCCCAAGCTCCAGTCCTACTGAAGGGCTCACTGTCCCTCACTGTCCAAGTGTGACCTTACTTCAGGACTTTTTCACATGCTACTCCCTGTTATTCAAAGCGATTCTCTGTTATTATTTCTCAGAATACTCTTCCTAAACCAACTATGAAAAGTAACCATCCCTTTATGCTTCATTTGCTTACCTGACTTTACACTCCTTTTTAGACATTACAGTTACTTTTGCATGTAACTGACTGATTTTTTTTTGTCACGCATCATAGGATCCAGTCCTCTGTAACCCAGTCCCCAGGTCAATGCTGGCACTCTGAGGTAATCAATACATTAAGTTATTTTTCCTTGCCTTTTTTATTCCCTATTCTCTCTCTCTTACAGAATGTCCTTTCTGAAAACATAAGAATCAGTACTGTCTTTTCATCACTGAAAGAGTAGTGCCACCCCCTGCCACTGGAGGCACCACCAACCTCATTCTTTAAAGCTGCACCAAGAGCATACACTCCGTCCACTTCCTCCTCTATGTTCTTAGCACATGGAGCTTCCTGAGCTCTGCATCCATTTCCTCTGTTAGGAGAAAGCTGGAAGTAATAGATTGCTCCCCATAACTGCTTGCCTCCTATTTGGACCTCTAGCTCCATTTCCCCAGTAACTACCTAAGTGTGGCTGTATACTTTGCAGTCCGTGGCTGGTATCTTTATAGGAACCTGATAAGCTTTATGATCCTTTATGGCACTCGATACATAATAAATAATAATATATTGCCAGATGATTACTATATGACTGCCGCTATGATGAACCACTCAGGAGGAAGTAATAACCATGAGCAAATAGAAAAGCAAACAAAGAAACAATCTGTTGTGATGCACCTAAAAATAAATCTAGGAATGCAGAGAGATTCATCAAGGATTGAAATATTTTGTTGACAAATCCACGGGGGTAATAGTTGTGTTTAAATGTACCTTTTTCTGCACAGAAGCCTGGTTATGCTGGAACACTGTTCTCCAGCCCTCACAGTCACATGTAGGCAGAGGAGGACACACTGAGGCTAGGAGGAGAGGGATGCACTGTCCCTTTGTCATAGTTTGTGACTTGAAGCCATGACTCAGATATATTATTTCCAGTGGAAGCTGGCTGCATTTTGACTTTGGCAGGCCGGCAGTTGCTCAAAAATGAACAATAATAGAATAATGGGGTATATGATTCTTCAATAGACCCTAGTCAATAAATGGAGTCTGTACAGCTTTTGCCCAGTAAAAGAATATTACTGGATGTCTGAATGCCCAATAGCAACAAAACACATGGTTCCAAAAATTGGATTCTGGTAAAACCTGATGGATAGACTATATGATTCCATTTCTAGAACGTTGAAATGACAAAATTGCAGTGATAGAGAACAGAGAAGCAGTAGCCTAGAGTAGGGTTGGGGGGAAGGTTATACAGAGGTGGCAAAAGGGAATTTCTTTGCAGTGATGAAAAGCCTGTGCATAATTGTGGAAATGTCAACACAAATTTGTACATGTGGTGAAACTCCATAGAACTATACGCCAACCACACTATCACCACCACCACTACCCGAACAATGCCAAAACCTTAATGAAAACTAGATAACATCTATAGTCTAATTAATACTGCTTTAGTTTAATTAATACTATTTAAAACCAATTCTCCAGTTTTGAAAATATACTCTGGTATATAAATTGTTTTCACTGGAGAAAATTGGGTAAGGCATACACAGAAACTTCCTGTATTATTTTTGCAATTTCTGTGCGTCTTCAATTAGTTCAAAACAAAGTGTAAAAAAATGCAAAAAAAGAGAACACTCCAATGGATATATTCCAGGTCTGTGTCCTTTGGAGCAGCTATGTTTCTGTTGTCTCTCCCACTGCCATGACTACAAAACCAAGACAGAATGCACTGGAGGAGCTATTTTAGGAGGGTAAAAAACAAATAGTAAGTGGGTTATGGTGGCACACTCCTGTAATCCTAGCAACTCAGAAGGCTGAGGCAGGAGGATCATAAGTTTAAGGCTAACCTCAGTAACATCATGAGACCCTGTCTCAAACATACTGACATATATACATACATACATAAACAGACTACAAACAAATAAATAAATAAAGCTGGAGATGTAGTTCAGTATAAAGCATCCCTGGGTGGTTCAATCTACAGTGTTGTAAAAAAAAAAAAAGTGGGGGAAAAGATAAAATAAAAGCTATCCCCTGGCCTAAATACAATTCAAGCTAAAACAGATACCTCTAGTAAAAGCACCCCCCCCCCCAGTTCTGGCTCCAGGATTTGAAAAGTGATCTTAAAGGGAATTTGTAAATCTTGTTATTGCTAATGCTGCTGCTGCACCTACTGTGTGTGGCTGCTGTCTTCTTCTTCTCTGGCCTCTTATGCTCAGTGCCAAAAAAGAGCCTGGTGGTACTGACAGAGGCCTCTCATTCAGCAGAGTTAAGATCCCACTGGTGTTGTGAATGGATAATTATGATTGTAATGCATTCCACTATTGTCAGGTATGTAAGAAACAAACAAACAAAAAAAAGACACACACACACACAAATAAAAGATCCCAGGAGTATGGGGTGAATTATCGCTGTCTTTTCCCACCTTGGTCCTTCCTCCATTCAACCATAAACAAAGTTACAGTTATGAAAAAAATGGCAGTACAGGGAAAATAAAGCCACAACTTTGTGTCTAAAGGAACAAAGAGAGTCCCTTTTTGACCTGAAACCCTTCGAAGTCTATTAAAAGACAATGAATAATAAAGGTGGTTAATACCTTCTTAGGATCACCTTCAAGTTTCAAGTGCATTCATGGTTCTGATTCTACTGGGCATATAAAAGATTTAGAGAACTGAACTAATAAATCTTTGTCCCCATCTTAGATTAAACAGAGAGGCACATATGTGGGGAAAAAAAATCTGTAAAAAAAATGTGAAGCATTGAACCGAAGGAGTTGAGATTAGATGCATAGCCAGCAGAAAGTAAGTTAAAATTAAGAGTTGGAACTTAGCCAAGTCAACTGGCTACTAAAAGAACAATAGCATCATTTGCCACATACTTTAAGTAAGACCTAATGTATAAAACATAATCTTCAAAACATCCAGGAAGCAATCCAAAATTACTTGCCACAAAACAAACCTCTCAACTAACATGAGAAAAGACAATTAACAGACTAGATACCAAGACGGCACTGTTGTTGGAAGGATCTGTGGAGACTGTTGAGCAACTTGGTCCAACAAGCAATCATGAACACTTTTGAAACAAATAGACAAGAAGAAAATTAGCAAAGAAATCGAATGTACAAAATAGAGTCAAAGAGAAATTTTAGAACTGAAAAATACAATAGCCAAAATTTAAAATTCACCAGATAGATTAGATAGCAACATAAAGGAAAAATTGAGTGATGAACAGAAGCCCAGGAATTCGTTTGACAGTAACTAAAGATTTGCCATTCATTTCATTGGAGAGGAGAACCTTGGTAAATTTAATAGATTATATTTCTCTAATATTTATAATATACTCAGGATTAATTGGATTAGACAAAGGGGAATAAAGGGAATGGAAGGATGGGAATAGGAAAGAGAGTAGAATGAATCAGATATAACTTTCCAATGTTCATATATGAATATATGACCAGTATAAATCTACATAATGTACAACCCACAAAAATGGGAAGTTATATTCCATGTGTGTATCATATGTCAAAATACATTCCACTGTCATTTATAACTGAAAAGAAAATCAAATTTAAAAAAGAAATAAAAAATATATTCAGTGGTTGAAACAAAAATTAAAACACTCATCTGATGAAGCTATCAATATAGGTTGCTATAATATGTTACGAAAACATAGAATTTCATCAAAGAGGGAAGATAAGGATATCTGTGTATTGATACGGGTTTTACATTTTACTTGATATGGCAAAATACTTAGGAGTTTATAAAAAAATAAACCATGTCTATTTTAGTTGTTAGAACAGCCACTAAAATCTGTAGAAACTGATAAAGTACAAATCACAATAGAATCTGACATAACTTTCCTATGTATACATATGAATACACCATAGTGAATCTCACCATCATGTACATCCACAAGACTTGGATCCTAATTAGAATAAGATATACTCCATGTTTGTGTATCAAAATAGATTCTACTATCACGTATAACTAAAAAGAACAAATGTTCTTTTAAAAAATGAATGAGTAAAAACACAAAATCCACTCAATAAAGGAAAGAATGGAGAAACAGAAAGGATAATTAGAGGAAACATTTAGAAAACAGATAATTATAACAGATAGTAATAACAGAGCCAAATCCCGCCAAAAATGCAAGTAGTCTAAACACAGCAATTAAAAGGGAGATTTTCAGAATGGACACAACTATACGCTATCTACAATAAAGAATCTTCAAATAGAGCAACCTAAATAAAAGTCAACGGATGAACAATTATATCCTATAAAAACATTAATCCAAAAAAATTGAAAAAGCTTTATTTCTGTCAGGAAGAAAACATTTCAGAGCTGAGAATATGACAAGGAATTAAGGGGTCACTCATCCTGACCAAAGATTCAGTTCAGCAAAAAGAAATAACCACCCTACATACATACATACATACTTAGCAACAGTTCCAATATGCAAAAACAGACAGAAATATACTTTGATATGAATCTAAAAACATCCAGTACAGAATCTGTATGCTGAAAACTAAAAAGTATTAATGAAATAATTAAAGAAGTTATAAAAGAATAAAAAGGCCTATTATGTTCATGGATTACAAGTTCCTTTACAAACACTACTTTTTCCAAACCTGATCTGTAAATTAACGTAATATTGACCCAAAAGTCAGCTGACCTTTTGAAGATACAGGCAAGCTGATTCTACAAAACACACAGATCGCCCTACCGTCCCTCTATGATGAAATTCTATGAAGTTTTCTTAAAATATTATAACTATCTATATTAATACTGTCATCAAATGATTGTTTTAATTTTTGTTTCAACCACTGAATATATTTTTATTTCTTTTTGTAGTTTGTTTTACTTTTTTAGTTATACATAACAGTGGAGTGTATTTTGACATTGTGCTTCTGAAAAGCACAGAAACTTGAACAGCTAAAGCAACTTTGAAAAGGAAGAATAGGTTCTGAGAAGTCACTAGCCAATTTTAGAATTCACTGCAAGTCCATATTAGTCAATAGAGTGTTAGATTGGTGAAGGAATAAACATACAGATCAATGAAACAGAAGAGTGGACAGCAGCAGATTCATACAAGATGGCTAATGGATACTTGACAGAGCCACAAGATCAATTCATTAGAGAAAGTTACCCTTTTCAACAAATGATGATAGAACAATTTGGCATACATAGATTGAAAATAAAGATGAAAGTGCATCTCACATCTTATATAATATTAACTCAGAGTTGATCATTTATATAAATGTTAGGTTCAAGACTGAACGTTTTAGAAGACTTCATGACCTAGGGCTATGCATATAATTTGAATTCTTAATCATAACAACAAAGGCCTGAAACATTAAAGGAAAAAAATGACAAATTGGACTTTCCCAAATTTTGCAACAATGGTTCTACACAAGACACTGTAAGAATGATGAAAAGACAGGCTACAGATTGAGAGAAAACACTTACAAATCACATATCTCACGAAGGCTTCTATGTGTAGTAAATAAAGAAGTCTCAGAACTCAATGGTAAAAAAAGAAAACAATACAATTTTTTCTTTTCCAAATGGGCAAATTATGTTGATAGATAATTCATCAAAGAAGAGACACAGATGATAAATAATCATATGAAAAGATGTTCAATATCATAACCACTAAAGAAAAATTAAAATCATTATGAAATATCACTGCCACCTACTGAATGTCCAAATGACTGACAATATCATATACTGGCTAAGATATGATGCAATCTCTATACACTGCTAGTAAAATGTAAAATGATAATGCCTCTACAGAAAATGGTTGGGTAATTTCTTCTAAGTAACAATACACTTATCATGTGGTCCAGCATTTCACTCCTGGTATCTATCCTGGAGAAATAAAAACATATGACCATGAACAAATCTATACAAAGTTATTTACAGCAGTTTTACTTTTAATTGTCCTAAACTAGGTACAACCCAAATGGCTCTCAGTTAGAAAACAGATAACAAATGGTGGTGCATCTAAACAAGGGAAATACCCCTCAGCCATAAGGAACAACTACTGGTACACACAAGAAAACAGATGAATCCCAAAAGCATTATTCTGAGTGATAGAAGCCAATATGAAAAGGTTTTATAGGTTGTGTTTCACATTATTTTATTCAGATAACATCCCCCAAAGACAAAACTATTATGATGAAAGATATCCAAATCAGTGTTTTCAAAAGGTTGAGTATGAGTGGGAGGTATAAGTATAAACAGATAGCAAGAGGGAATTGATAGGAGTGAGAGATCAGTTCTGTATGCTGATTACGACACTGTCATGAATCTCTATGTGGATTAAAGGTCACAGAAGTGACAGTATTAAGGACAGTGTGCTATTGGGAAAAGATAGATAAACATATCATCAGAGTAGAATAGAGCCCTAAAATAACACACATAAACCTATTCTTGTATTTGACAAAGAAGCAAAGGCAATTCAATGGAGAAAGAGTAGTCTTTTCAACAAAAAGTCATTCACATACCCGCCTCCCCCCACAAAAAAATCCAAACTCAGAATTTACCCTTTCCACAAACATTAACTCAAAACAGAACATAGAAATAAAGGTAAATGAAAAAACTACAAAATTTCAAGAAGGCAACACAGGAGAAAACCTAGGTGACTTTGGGTTTGACAAGATTTTTTTAAGGATAACACACAATCCGAATCCATGAAAGGAAAAAATTGATAACCTAGATTTTATTAAGTTTTTGCTCTATGGAAAACATTGTTGAAAGAATCAAAAGACAAATTACAATCTGAGAGAAAATGGTTGTCTAGCATAACCTATGGCTGGTATCCAAAATGTCCAAAGAAAACTTAAAAGTAAGAAATGAAATAACTCAAATGGGGAAAATACTGAAACATAATTCACCAAGGAAGATATATGGATTGCAATTAAGCCCATGGAAAGATAACAACATATGTCATTAGGTATTTGCAAATGAAAATAAACCATTTCATATATATTAAAATTTCTAAAATTCAAAATTCTGACAACATCAAATGCTGGTGAGGACAAGAAGCAACAGGATTTCTCATTCATTGATAGGAATCAAAAATGGTGCCTTCACTTTGGAAGAGTGAATTTCTTATAAAACTCAATATATTCTTAGCACAAAATCCAAAAGTCAACAAATGGCATACCCAAATGAATTAGAAACTAACATTTTTACTAAACTCTAGAAAGGGATGTTCATACATGCTTTCTTCCTACCAAATTTTGAAAGCAAAAAAGTATTTTTTTTTCAGTAGATGAATTAATAAACAAATGGTGGTATATCCATACAATAGAGTATTATTCAGATTTTTTAAAAAGGAGCCACAATTCCACAAAAAATATGGAGGAACATCAGAATGCATATTACTAAGTGAAAAAAGTCAGTCTGAAAAGTCTACATACTATATGATTTCAATTATATGATTTTCTGAATTAGCAAAACTATAGAGGCAATAAAAGTTAAATGGTTATTAGAAATTGGGGAGGAAGGAGGCAGGGTTGAATAGTAGGTGGAACACAGGGGCTTTCTAAGACAGTGAAACTATTCTGTACCATATTGAAAAGGCAGAAAAAGAAACATTTTCATTTGCCAATACCCATAGAACTTTATTATACAAAGAATGAGTTCTAATGTAACCATGGAATTTAATTAGTAATAATATGTAGATACTAATTCACCAATTATAACAAATATGTCACATTAATGAAAGATGTTAACTGTGTGTAGAGTATGGGTATCAGATGTGATATATGGGAAATTTCCATTTTCAGCTCAACCTTTATGCAAACTTAAAACATCTCTGAAAAATAAAATCTATTACTTTAAAAAACATAGAAATGCACAATGAAAGAAAAAAATATATTTTACTGCGTTGATTTCACAAGCAAATTGAAATTAAGAGCAACATAAGTGAACAACAGGGAAAACATATATGCCTACTGACACATCCACTCATCCATCATTCCAGAAATGTTTGTCTGTCAGTAAGCATTCCATTACTCCAACAAATACCTGAGAACTAATTTATAAAGAACAAAGGTTTATTTGTGCTCCCAGTTTGGGAAGTTCCAATCCATGACCAATTGGCCTGTTGTCTGGGGGGTCTGTGGCAGGGCAGTACCTCATGGAAGGAATGCATGGTGGAGAAAGTCACTCATGAAAGGGAATCAAGAAGGATACCAGGATGCCACAGTCATCTTCAAGTCTATCCCACCAATGACCTAAAGATCTCCTGCTAGGCCCCACCTCTTAAAGCTTCTACCACCTCTCAACAATGCACAGGCTGGGGATCAAGGCTTTAGGACATGGTCTTGGGGGACGGCGGACACTTATCTAAGCCACAGTAATTCCTATCCTTGTGGACTACATATGACATTAAAGTAAAACATCCACTCAGAGGATTATCACTTTTTCTCTTCTTCTCTCACTCAATCAATGAGTATCACTTACTCTTAGAAGACTGAGATTAAATCCTATGGAACATTTTTACTTCTTCTGTAATCAGGTGAGATTTTGTGACTAAACATTTTCTCCACTGTCTTGCCATTACTTGCCTCTCTTATCCTGTTCCACACCCAACTGTCAGATGCCGAAACTGTCTTCCCTCCCTCTCTTCACAAAGAGCACACTGCACAAGGCTGGACAGAGCGTTTGCAGCTCCTTGGGCTGGTTGTCTTTGCACTCTGCCGATCTCAAGCAGGAGCATATCACTACTCAAGATTCCTGTTACATCTTCCTTGTGAGCACTTCTTCCTCCACAATGGTGATTTTTTAACTTCTTCATTTTCCTGATGTATCTGAACCCACCATCTTGTCCTGAGCAGTTGAGATTTCTCCACAGATGAAATAGGAGGCATCACACTGTATCCACCAGAAACTCCAACACATGAACTGACTAATGTAGCCTCATCCAGAATCATGGTTCTTTGTCACTCTATTAAAATGGAAGCCTAATTCTTGTTCCGATCACACTTACTTAAGGCCTCATCCTACCAATTACTTCTCTATTATCACACTAAGTGTTCCTCTCTGAAAGCTTTCCCCCAAGAGTATTTATACTTTATCAAATCTTTCCCATTTAAAAAAAATCACTTTGAACAGCAGTTTCCTTTCCCTCTTACCCTTATTGATAGTTATCTTCTATCATTATCTGATTTCTCACTTAGCAATCACTTCTCAATCCAAGTCATCTATCTTCCACGTCCCCATAAAATAGTACTTAGAAAGGTAATAATGAACTGTTTAATGCCACATCCAGGGGGCACTTTTGAATCCTTATTCTCCTTGTTCTCTTCTCAGCACTTAAAATTTTCTTCCCTTGGCTTCTGTGACTTCAGACTCTCATTATATTCCTCAATTCTTTTTGTTTGCTCTTCAAAGAATTCATTGTCAGCTTTTCTTCTTTTATCCTTCATTTAAATGTGTTTTTTATTCTCTACACATGGCACATGGTCTCTTTTCTCACCCTCTCTCTCTATACTTGAGGTTGAACCCAGGTCAAGCTAGGCAAACACTCTGACATTATTTTTTTGTGTTGTTATTTTAGTTAGTTAGTTTTGAGCTGGGGTCTCCCTACCTTGCCCAGGCAGGACTTGAATTTGTGTTCCTCCTGCGTCAGCCTTCCCAGTAAATGGAATTACTGGTATGTATCACAGTGCCCAGCTCTACACGTGGTTTCTGAATAATCACTTTTACTCCTGTAGATCCAATTAGAAATCTTAACTCTGGTGTTGGGCTAGCTCCTGAATTTGTTTTATAACCAACCATTCTACCAGTCTTACTTTTTCTTATCAGTCTCTTCTATATATATTTCAAAAAATACTTTAAAGTTAAATGAAACTCTGAGTTCTTCATTCTATTTCCTTCTCCAGTAGTTTCTGTTTTAACTGTCTCTCTGGTTCTCCAGAATCCTGGGAGCTATCCCTAACATATCCCTTTGACACCTCACATCCGGTCAATTCCTAATCCCTGTTTGTTTTACCACCAAAATACCTCTTGAATACTATTTACTAGTGTCCAATATGAATCACAACCTAGGTCAGGTCATCATTATAGCTCACATAAATTATTACTCCCTTGAATGGCCTCTGCCCTACATCTTTTTCTGCCTCTGTTTGATTTTTTTTCCCCACATAGCAACTAGTTTTATCTTTCTCAAGCAAGGTTCCAATCAAATTAGTCCTCTGTTTAAAATACTTCAGTGGCTCCTCTTACATTTGAAAATTTTATCTCCTTCACGGAGCTGGCAATCTTTCACAATTCGACCCCATCAGAGCTCTGCTGACTCAGCTCTCACCCGCTCCCATTCATGCTCAATCAAATCTGAATCACAAGCAGTTCCCAGAATTCTCTGTTCAGCCCATGCCTTCAGGCCTTGGAGAATAGTGCCCCTGCTGCATGGAATGCTCTTGCACTAGCTTCCATTTATCCTTTAACACTTGGTTCAGATACCACCTTCTCTAGACATGTTCTTCTGGGTAAGAGCTGCCACATACTATGTGCATTTCTGTCATAGCCATTGCCTTACTAGGTTGTAATGGGTGATTACTTGCCTGTTCACACACGAGAGGAACCTTTTGGGGGTTAATTATAAATGTCTTATTGATCCCTGTATTCTTTTTTTTTAAAAAAATTTATTTGTTCTAATTAGTTATACATGAAAGTAGAAGGCATTTATGCACTTTGATATATCATATATAAATGGAGTATAATTTCTCATTTTTCTAATTGTCCATGTTGTAGATCCACATCAGTCATGCCGTCATTTATGTACATGAGGTAATAATGTCTGTTTCATTCTACTATCCTTCTGACCCCCATACCCCCTCCCCTTCTTTCACTGCTTTCTATCTAAACTAACTTTATTCTTCCCTAGCACCCTGCTCCCTTATTGTGAATTAGCATCCACATACCAGAGAAAACATTAGGCCTTTGTTTTTTGGGGATTGGCTTATTTTACTGAGCATGTTATTCTCCAACTCCATCCATGGCATTTACAGGCAAATGCCATAATTTCATTCTTCTTTGAAACTGAGTATTATTCCTGTGTGTGTGTGTGTGTGTGTGTGTGTGTGTGTGTATCACATTTTCTTTATCCATTTATCTGTTGAAGGGCACCTAGGTTGATTCTATATATTAGCTATTGTGAGTTGAGCTGCTATAAACATTGATGTGGCGGTGTCATTGTAATGTGCTGATTTTAAGTCCTTTAGGTATAAACAGAGGAATGGGATAGCACCCACCAGATTATCAAGAAACGTTTGAAGAAGAAAGAAAGGAAGAGGGAAGAAGGAAAGAAGAGGGAGAGAAAGGGAAGAAAGGATAGAGACAGGGAGGCAGAAAGGGAGGAAGGGAAAAAGGAGGGGAGAAGGAAGGAAGGAAGGAAGGAAAGAAGGAAGGAAGGAAGGAAGGAAGGAAGGAAGGAAGGAAAGAAGGAAGGAAGGAAGGAAGGAAGGAAGGAAGGAAGGAAGGAAGGAAGGAGAGGAAGGGAGGGAAGGAGGAAGGAAAGGGAAGAGAAAGAAAGGAAGGGAGGGAAGGAAGTTCTAACCAAGTGCCTGCCCTCAAGGTCACAGCTGTATAAACTTATATATACATTAGCAGATTATTTTGCTCCTGCCATGGAATTATGGATTCTCCTCTAGTTATGAAATGTTTTCTAATCCTATTACATTGTTTATATAATTAAAAACAAACTGATCTGTGGTCTTCAGGCATATCAAGTACTTCTCGTATGGCAGAGTGCTGAGTTCTCCAAAAGGTGATGGTTCCCCAGGAACACACCTGGATGGGATTTCATAGCCTGCCTCTCTATCAAATTGGCCATGGGACCAAGTTCCAGCAAAGAAAATATTTACAGTGGGGATATGTTGTACTTCAGGACTTGGTCCACCGACTTCTCACAGTTATCCTCTTTTCTGTCTGGATGGCAATTAAAAAGAACATCAAAAACTTCAGGGAAGAAATATAAGATGGAGGAAGTCCAGGTACTTAAATGATTTCTTGGAAAGTCACCCTACCATATACACTCAATTGGGTTTTACATGGTGAGAAATCAATTCCCATTCAGTTAAATTATTGAGGTTTGAGAATCCATTTATATGGCCATTAAACTAAAGTAACACATTTGGTAACCAATTTATATGGCCCCACCTAGAATCTGAGGGCACCTTGATTTATAAATGACTTGTTCAAGGGCAATTGAGGAAACATGTGCCTCTCTCCTATGGAACAAATTTGATTCCTACAGCTCTGGAATGATGGACATTTATCAGTGAAAACAATTCCACCTTGGGCTGTTTGAATTGAGGGTAGAGTAGGGATGATATTGTTTGTCCTCTCCACATTATAGGTGAGAATTTTGAGGGTCAAGTGCAGCTGAATTGAGTCTTGCTTCCAGTTCTCTTAACTTACCTGTTCAAATGCTTTGCCTGAGACAACTCACAATCCATTGATAATCCAGGCAACTCAAGTGTCTCTCCCTCAAACTCCATAGGCATTCCTCCTGAAACTCTCCCTGAGGTTGAGAAGGATCAACATCTCAGAAAGAAGTAAATAGTTCTTTGGCTAATGACATAGAAGGAACTGAAATTTTCTGCTAGTACCTTTAGAACAACAGTCTTCATCCAAGGATATTTTTGTAATTATGGGCTGAGAATAAATGTTCTAAATCACATGAGGAAAAAAAAAGAATAAAAAAGCACATCATATGAGGTGAAAAGGAACTGATTTTGCTACATTGCATTTTCAAGAATTTCTATTCAGTGAAGGATGCTGTAGCTTTTGCTATCCAATAACAGAGTGGGAGAAGACTGGGGGGAAAAAAGCCTTCATTTACTTCAGTCAAAATGTAAAATGAGACACCATTTAGAGCTCTCTGATTCAGCTCTCTCAGGGAGTGCCTAATAAAATTATGTATATGTACACTCTTTGATCCAGCAATACATGAAGAAAATCTCTACAAAGGTCTACAAGAGGGCAGGAAAAAGGAAGGCTGGAATTCTTCCCTCATGTAAAATGCAAGCAAAATCAGAGAGATGAATATTGGAATACAACGTAGCACTAAGAACCACTGAAGACACAAAGAGTTACATAGGTAAATATCAAAAAATTCTTTTGTCATAAAGTATATTACAAAACTATGTATCATGAAATATAGACAGGTATAACATATATGCCTACATATATACAAATAAACATGAACACACACATTTTTTATGTATTTACATTCTATAGCTATATAACTTTATGCTGTTTTCTATCAAGAACATTTTCAGGCATATAAAAGTATACATGGTTAGTAAAGAGCATACACCTTACATTCATTCCACTTAAAAAAAATCACAAATAAAATTTAACTCCACATGTAATTTGAAATTAAACTTCCAAGAACATATTTCCCCCACACTTACCAGGGTTTAAAATTAGTTTGATGGTATTGAGCATTTATACATTTATACTCTTGCCACACGTGTGTTTGTGCAGAAACGGTATATGATGTTATTGTATGTTTAAAAGTTTCTTTAAAAGAAAGTATACTGCACATGTCCTTTTGCAACTATCTTCATGTATTTAGTGTGTTCATTTTGACTGTAGAGTAGTTCATGATATGAATATGCCATGTATTACATTTCTTGTCTTATTGATAGATGGATTCAAACTGTTGACATAAGAAATAATTTTGAGATGAGTTCCTCTGCACCTGTCTTTTGTATTCCAATGTGTGAGTTCAACTATGGTATAAAACCAGAACTGGAATTTCTATGGCATTTGTGTTTGCAGCTCACTAGATATTGGCGAACAATTCTCCAGAGTAGTAATTCCTATTTGCATCCTCATAGGTATGGCATGAATATATCTGTTCCTTGTCCTTTGTTGACATTCTTGCTGGCACGTGGTACATCAGGGATTGTCGTTAGTTTTATTATTCTTAAATTTTATTTATCTGATGAATATGAAAAATCTTCTGAGGTTGAGAATCAGAACATGTATTTATTGACTTTTGGGGGGGGTTTCTTCTTCATAGCATTTTTCTATTTTTCAATTTTCATTGGTTTTCTTGTTGATTTATAGTAATTTTTACATACACTGAATGTTAATAATCTGATTTCATATATTGCAAATATCTCTCTTGCTCTGCTGCTTACCTTTTCAATATTTATGTTTCTGATACAGAAACTTTTTTAATTAAAAATTTTAAAGCCATCTTTTTCTTTATTGCTCATATTTTTCTTTCCAAATCTCAAGGTCATAAGGATTTGGGGTATATTTTTCTGCTAAACATTTTTAAATTTTATGATTCACATTTAGATCTTTAATTGACTGGAATTGATGTGTTTTTATGGAGATGGGATGAAATAAAATAGAACCAGAAAAATATTACTAAAAAAAAATCCCTTCTTCCCAACTGAGTTGTAATGTCAACTCTTGTCACATATCAATTTTCTATTCATTCAACATGTTTTTGTTACCTACCACATATTCATCTCTGTTTGAACCACTAGCTATACATCAATGATAAAATAATTATGCCTGCATTTGACTCTGAGTTTCCATTATCTCCCATTATTTAAATTAATACTTCTATAACTAAAAAAAACTCATTCTTACAATGATTATAATGTTTACTTAGTCATGCTGTCCACTAAAGAGTTTCCTTCCTCATTCCTCTTTTTCTAATTATTTCATTATCCTTGGCCCTTTTTACCATATATTCATAAGCAAGCTGCAAGGTAGCGCAGCCCAGGACAACAAGAGTCAGGCCCTTGTGGCAGTGAAGGGAACTGAAAGGGCATCAGCATGATCCACTGTGATATTTTTAAAAAGTGCACAGAGACCCCAAAACGTGTAGATTTCACACACTGTGGCTACAGCGGTAGGGAAAAGAAAGGGAGTCAGCAATAGATTTTTTAAAAAAAAAGAAAAGAAAGCATTTCATCCTGCAAGGCTGAATGGTGAAGTTTCATTAATGCACATCTTTGTGTCTGGGATACAATAAAAGATTGAGATAAATAAATCCACAGTAATCAAACACTGCACAACCCCATACCCAAATACACACTTACCTTTTAAAAATATTGATCTGCCAAAACCAAGGAAGCCTTGTGAACAGCCGAGGTCTATAATTTAGGTGGTTTTTGTTGAGCTTTTGTATCTCTCTCTCTCCTAATGAGTCAGTGTTCAGCCACTGTTCAGTGGTAGCTTTTAATTGCAAACTTTGGGACACTGTAAATTAGGGGTGAGTGAAGCCAGATTCACTAAAACCCAACACACGATGATGGGCTTAATTTTTTTTTTCCCAGCGTGGACTTATTTTCAGCCTCAGCTCTTACATGTATTTGCATTATAAAGAAAAATAATTCTCGTGTTCCGATTTGTTTATGCTTAACTCCACAGGCACATTCTTTGCTAAGACGTGTTTGAGATCCAAGATGTCTCAGGGGTAATATTTTTCTACTACGCTGGCTATCTTGCAAATGGGATAAAATTTTGCTACACACTTCATCCATTTTGTCTTGTTTCCTGATCACCCAAATGCATTGTTATATCACTATAATATCTGGGTGAGTGTTGTCATCCTTGCTACCTCATTTGAAATGCACAAACCAGACTCCAGTTTAACTTTTATACAGGTTGCCTAGAATTGAAGTGCAGTGAAGGGAGTTAGCATGACTCTCTCTCTCTCAATGCAGCATCTATTCCAATGCTGATGAGAAAAGGAAACATGGAAACAATTGAGTGGAATAATAATCTCCATGGATGTTACTGCAACCCCATGTGATATATTTCATGACAGATCCAGACCTCAGAGAGAAGGGTTGGAGTCTCAGCATTGTCTCAGAAACACAATATTGATTTGGGGCCCAAATTAACCAGGGAAGGAGAACAGAGTTCCTGCTCAGAAACAGAATCTTGGAAGGATTGTACTTGATGATAGGAAGAAGAGAATACCTGCCCCCTCACCCTGTGACACTGAGAAATGAAAAGTGAACATTCTTCTCTTAGGGATTTGGGTAGGTGAAAAATGTCGGCTCTATCTCCTATGGAAATTGAATTCAGAAGCTCATTTCACATATGGGAATGTTGTCAAAATTCTCATTACTCCTATGAATGAAAAATAATTTACCTATGGAAAAAGAAGGTAGAATCTAGACAGTTGAAGCTCTTAGTCTGTCTCATAAAACTAAACGCAAAGCAATCCATATTAACTGTGAGACAAAATAGGGTGTACAAGATGTTTATCAACAAAAATAATCTCTTCTGAAAATGTACTTGCCTAGGAGAATAATAAACCATGAGGGAGAGTCAGAAGACACAATAAATAGCAAATTAACCCAAAAAGGAAGTATGAAGGAAATAAAGAAAATCCACATTGTAAGAAACTAAATGGAAAACAAAAATATAATCGAGAGAAAATGGTTCTTGAAAAAGTAAGAAAATTGATTTAAAAATGCTAACATTGATGAGGGAGAAAAAGAAAGGTTAAATTCTTAAAATCAAAAATGAAAAGGAAGGCATCACATTTGAACAATGATATTATGATAAACTTTTAAATAATTAGTTGAAAATCTAGGTGAAATGAGCACATTCTAACAAAAAAATCAAAATTTATTAAAACTGACATAAGAACAAATAAAAGTATAGACAGTTTCTTCTTCATAAGTGAAACTGTATCCTCATTTAAATAAAAATCTCCCTAAAAATTAAAGGACAATCCCAGATGACTTCACAGGACAAACCTGGCAAAGTTTAAGGCAATAACACCAAACTCCTGAAAATTTTTCCAAAGAAAGGAAAAAGTAAGAACACTGACTTTATTTTAAGAAACGAGAATTACCTTGGTACTAAGACATAATGAAAGCATTATAAAAAAATAACTAATACTGTCTAACCCTACTTTTAAACATAATGAAAACTACTAACAGCATTTAAAAGAATACAGTAATACATAAAAAAATATACAATGTTATGTCTAATTTCAGTATTGCAAAGTCTAATATGCAAAAACCAATTGATATCTCATTAGAAAAATTAAAGAAAAAATATTAGCTCAATATATGCCTGGGTATCATTGAAATTCAACTTCCATCAATAGCAAACACAGACTTAAGGATTTTCCTTGATCTTTAGATTTTAAAAAAAGTATTTCTTGATACAATGAATGTGTTAATTCTTATGCCTTTACTCATCTTCATGTTAGTGTTCCTGTGCAATAAAATAAGGCAAGAAATAGAAAGCAAATGTGTGTGTGTGGGGGGGAGGTGTGTATGAATGTGTGTGTGTGTGTGTGTGTGTGTGTGTGTGTGTGTGTGTGTGTGTGGAGAGAGAGAGAGAGACAGAGAGAAAGGAAATAATAATGTAAGAAATAAAAGTGTAACTACTGCTACAAAATTTTAAAATACATTGTCCAATGGCAAAAGGCCATGAAGAATAAAATAAGAAAATAAATTTCATCATATTAATACAATGGAATATTACATAACTATGAAAATGAATCATCTAAGATTTTTCATAAAACACAGATGTGTTGTTGAGTAAATAAGCCTGATACAAAAAATGTATAATTTTATTTATAAAATTTGAACAGCTGGCAGGACTAATCAGGATGGCAAAAATCTGGATACGGGTTATATCTGGGGAAAGAGAAGAGTGTGATGATTGAGAGGGAACATGAGGGAGGATTATGGGTCTCTGGTAATTTTATTTCTTAGAAAATGTAGAGATCACACCAATGTATTTATGTATAATTATTCACTAGACTATGTCCTTATCATTTGTATATTTTCTGTATTATAGAATAGATTCTTAATATTTTTAAAATTTATAATTAAAGAAAGTATAAAATTGTTCTTAGAATAATATCTTCTATGTAAGGAAACATGAGAAATTAATATCTATCTATCTATATTATCTATATACACATATACTAATATTTGAAAAAGAAATAATGAAAAATAAATAAGAAACAGTACTCAGTCATTATTATTTTTTTTAGTTGTTCACAGAACTTCATTTAATTAATTTACTTATATGTGGTGCTGAGAATTGAACCCAGTGCCTCATACATACTAGGCAAGCGATCTCCCACTGAGCTACAACCCCAGCCCCTCATTCCTTATTTTTAAAAAGAGAAAAGGAGAATTCAAATGCACAGTATACTTTTTAAACATGTTTAATTTTGAACCAAGTAAATGTTCCATATATTCAAAAATAAACATTAAAAACGTAATCCCTAAATTGAAAAATCAACTGAGACAGACTTTTTTTTCTCATTAGTATTTAGAATGTTACACAAAACCATTGTTTGCATATTATCTACCCAAACAAGCTGGTTATGCAAAAATATATATATTTTTTCCCCAAACTTATCAGAAACTTAAGAATGCAAATACACTAAATTCCAGAAAAGGCTAAACACACTTTAGGATAAAAGAGACCAATGGCTCATGGAGAAGTATGACGAGGAAAAATCCATCTTGAATGAGTTTAAGAGAAATCACAAAAAATCTTCACAAACTTGCTGTGGCTGAGTGTGGGCCAGAGTGACAGTGAAATTATGAGGCACCTCAGCCAAAGAATAAGTCTGCACCACCCACCAGCTCTTTCTCACGAGTCTGCACTGAGTGGGCAATCCTGCAACTGAATGCAGAAATATTGCTGAGAGATCTTACTGGGGTACATGACTGCTTCCCTAAGTGTAAGGTGAGGATCCCCAATAGGCAGAGGCAGGAATGAACTGAGAGAACATGATCTAGGCAATCCAGGCCTTCAACAACCGAAAGGTCAAGGGCAAAGCAAAAGAATTGAGAGAAGTTATAGTCGGATACTTTATAGTCATCACTGAATAACTGATACAATAAGCACAGAAAAAAATGAAACATACAAGACTTGAAAAACACTATCATGCCACTAGATCTAACTGGTGTTTATAGAGCACCTCGCCTCAAAACTTCACAGTATCCACTTTTGTTTCAATTGTGTATTGGATAGTCACCACACTAGACCAAAATATCATGTAAGAAACATGCTCACCTGTCCAAGCCCAAAGAATGGACTGAATCACAAGGTACAGCAAATAGCGAGGCTTTAATGGTGCTCTTGCAAGTTTGAGTGCCTGGTGGTCAGGGACCCACATACTGGGTACAACCAGTGTTTTATCCACTAGAGCGCAGTATCTCTCCCCTGCTTTCTCATCGTCTGAGTACTATGGGGTGCACAATCTTCCTAAATGTCACCGGTTTTACTGTCTCCTATTGGATTACTAAAGAAATAAACCTTTAATATACTTTTAGTTGTCCCCATTTCCCTTTGTTCTCCTGTAGCAGGAAGTCCCCTTGGATTGAGTACCTTTTGGCAAGTAGACAGTTTATCTCTGTTGGTCAGGTTGGGCTCTTCCTTCTCACCATCTGTTTGTCAAGAAGCTATAGAATTTTACTCTCTATTGTTAGCTAGTGGTAGCTTTTTATTCAATTCTCCCCTCCAGCTACCTTTCTTACAATCCCAGTCCTTCTACATTTAAAGCTAAATACTATATTCTGAAAATGGACCACGGGACTTTCTATTTCTCACAGGTCATGAAGCACGTTTGAGTCAATATTAAAGAAACGAATTATGCAGCATATATTCTCCAACCAAAAGGGTTTGAAATTAGAAATTAATAACATTAATGTATTCAGAAAATTCCCAAATATTTGCCACTTAAAATAACCCTTAGTCAAACAAGAAATCAGGAAGGAAATTATAAAGTATTTCAGACTGAGCAATGATGAAAATACAACATATCTGTAATGTGGAGGTTAGAGCTAAAGTGGTTAGAGGGAGTTAAATAGCTTCAAATGATTGCATTAGAAAAGAAGAAAGGCCTGAAATCAATTATCCTGGCTTCCACTCCAAGAAGCTAGAAAAAAACAAATTATATCAAAAATAATAAAAGAAAAAAATTAAACGTTGCAAACAAAATAGGAAAATGACAGGAAAAAAACTGATAAATCAGAACTTTGAAAGCAATTATAAAATTGGTTAAAATCTTGCAAGATGGGTTAAGATAAAGAGAGAAAAGATGAATTTCCAACAAGAGGAATAAAAGAGAGGACATAATTATAGGTTTATAAACATTAAAAGGATAAGAAAGAAATACTATAAAAAATGTTGACAATAAGTTCTTTAGCACATATTAAGTGAACAAATTCTTGAAGAGCAAAACTTACCACAGTTAACAAAAGAAGTAGAAAAAATAAAACCCAATATTTATTAAAAATTAAATTGATAATAAAAACCTTTCTGAAAAGAAATTTCAGCCCAGATAACTTCATAATAATTCAAAGAAACTTTAGCAGAGATAACGCAAACCCTACCAAATTTTTCAGGATAAAAAGTGGAAAAGGACTATTGCTAACACATTTTATGATACTGAAAAAAATTCTGACACCTGATAAAAATATTTAAATACGTGACAAAAATGGTGAAAGAAAAACAGTGACAGATTGATACCTCTCATGAAAATGTACATCAAATCCTTTATAAAACATTAGTAAATCTTCCCCAGAAATATATTTTAAAAGTTAGTAAATCATGACCAAGTGCAATTTATCTCAGGAATGCAAGATTATTTTAACATTTGAAACTCAAGCAATATAATTCATCACATCAACAGAATGAAGAATTTTTCTCAGTAAATGCAGAAAAGCATTTGATTAAATTTACAACCACTTCATGATAATAACTCAGGAAGCTGGGAACAGAAGAGAAATTCCTTGTTCTGATAAAGGACATTTACAAAGTAAAAACAAAACCAAAATATCACCATAGCAAACAATAGTGAACTATGGGGTACTTTTCTGCTAACAGCAGGAAGAAGGCAAAAGTATCTGTTATCCTAATTTGTTTTTAACATTGTGCTAGAAGTCCAAACTAACCAAAAACAAGAGGAGGAAGAAAAAGGAAAATAAAGATAGTTTGGAAAAGAAAAGATAAAATGATTAACTATCATTATTTGCAGATAATGATTGTGCATGTAACAAACATTTTTTTCTAAAAAAAACTATTAGAAGTGAAAACTAAATTCAGCAAATTCACAGAAGGCAGTGTCAACATATAAAAACCAAGTGCATTTCTAATACTAGCAGTGAGAATTGGCAAATAAAATTTATAGTAAGTAATACCATCAGCGATTTCATGAAAAATATTTTTAAAAAATAACAAATAATATGCAAATCTTACGCACTGGAGACTACAAAACATTCTTCATATAGTTGTTGTTCTTGGAATTACAGAAAGGATCTTTAACTTGAAAGTTAATATTATACCACTTTAGCATTAATACAAGAGCCTTGCCATTGTATAGCTCTGTTGAGTTTTGTTCTTTGCAGTATTATTGTTTTAGAAGTTTTGTCTTTTAGAAAAATTAAGAAAAAGTAGATAGTGTTTCATATGTACCTATGTATTAATTACTTCTTGGGTTCTTCATTGCTTCATATTAATCTGAATTTGCACATGGTGTTAATTCTCTGCAGCTCAGGGCAATGTCTTAACTTTCTAGGGTGACGAGATCTGGATACAAATTCTCTGCATTTGTTGCTCTGAAAATATTTTTATGACCTTATTTTGAAGAATAGTTTTTTCTGGTTCTATAATTGTGTGCACACATGCATTTCCCAGCACTTTATAGAAAATATTTTACTACTGTCAATAAAATATACTAGAAAATAATTTTTTAAAAAGGTGAGGCTTTGGGAGGTAGAGAGGGAGGGAAGAAGAAAAGGAAGGAAGGAAGAAAGTTTGAGAACGCTCCTGCCCAGGTTCCCGCTAACTCCACTGGGTTAACTTGGTACAAGTGTGTGGGAATCCTCGGTCCTGACTGGTGGATTGCAGACCATAATCCCCTGGTCAGGTTGAGGTAGTTAATTGTGACTTCCCAGGGGCTCTTTTCTTGGTGGTTGAACATGCCTAGACAAGGGCCACTCAGTTAGTCCATGGTTCAATGAACTGTGCAGTAATTTATGACCCTATCAGCAAATGGCTACCAGGTTCTATTCTAAATTTAGACCTAGTTACCATTTGAGACTCTTCTGGAAGATTTGGTGTTTCCTAAAGTTTGTGCTCATTTTCTAGCCTCCATTGTTTCCTCTAATGGGTCAGCTGGCATTCAAATATTCTTCCCCTATATTAATATACATATTCCTCTGGTTTTCCACACATTCATGTCTCTCTCTCCCTCCATATCTATCTCTCTCTCTCTCTCTCTCTCTCTCTCTCTCTCTCTCTCTCTCTCTCTCTCTCTCTCTTGTTTTTCCACATCTTAACACTGATGTGCATGGCTGTGGTTGATTTATCCTGTTCCTGAAGAATAATCATTCTGGGGCAATCTAGTGAAAGCCCAGGATGCTCAATAAGGTCTCCTCCTCCTAGCTCTTTGAAACACCTATGACTGACCATTTTGCATCCTTGGAAATCTTTCTTCAACCTTCAGATCTCCAGGGCTTTTGTCTACCAGATGAAGTCTTGGCATATTAAAAGTGTAGTATGTGTTCAAAACTTTAAGAAGACGGATAAATATTTCTAAAGTTCTTTCTCCACGCTCCCCTTTTCTCCAGTACCCCTGCTTTTTCTAGCTTCCTCAGCATTTCAGAACTTCTGATTTGGTCATCTCCATTCCTCTAAGCCATGGAGTTTTCTTTAGTCTCTGCCTCCCTGCATGGCAGAACACTCTGTCCCCAGGCAAAATGCAGGGCAGTCACAAGGCTTGCCTCTTGTGCTTTTGCCCATCTTTGGGAGCACATTGCTGCAATGCCTCTTCCATAATCTTTACCTCATAATTTTTTTTCTATTTTTTAATATTTATTTACAGCAGGAAGGTACCAATTACTCCATTGTGGTAGAAGTAGTACTTCACAAAATTTTGTTTTTCAAGTTTTCAAACATCCAGAAATTGTGAAAAAGGCTAACATTTTAATAGCATTAATAGCATTTTGCCATTTTCAAATGAAAAATTATTTTTGACTCAGACATTTTTAAGCAAGTTGCAGGTTTTATGATATTTTATCCATAAGAACTTCATACGTGCCCGTGAATACTTTCTCCAGCATAGTCAGATTACCATTATTATACCTAAAATCAATAATAATCACACATAACATCAGATATTCATTCTATATATGAATTTAGCTATTTGCCTTTAAAATGTATCTATAGCTTATTTTTTGTTTAGTTTGCTTATTTATTAACTAAAAACCCAGAATCTGATCAGCATTCACACAAAACATTTGTGCCTTATGTTTCTCTGCCATCTTTTGATTTAAAATAGTAATCCTGGGTTTTGTGTGATTATTTGTCTTTTCCTCCAAATAAAATTTTTAAAAAATTTTAAATTTATTTTCATTAGGTACATATGTCAGCAAAATGCATTTTAATTCATCGTACACGATCGCACACAACTTTTCATTTTTCTGGTTGTACAAGATGTAGCGTCACCCCCTATGTTCAGTCTTACATATACCTAGGGTAATGATGTCCATCTTATTCCACCATGTTTGTTTTCTTTATAAAGAGTTCAGGCACAGGGAGCAGTGGTGCATATCTGTAATCCCAGCAGCTCAGGAGGCTGAGACAGGAGGATCGCAAGTTCAAAGCCAGCCTCAGTAAAAGCAAAGCCCTAAAGCAATTCAGTGAGACCCTGTCTCTAAATAAAATATAAAATAGAGCTGAAGATGTGGCTCAGTGGTTGAGGATTGCTGATTTCAATCCCCAGTACCAAAAAAAAAAAGAGTTCAGGCTACCTGTTGTCTTACTGAATTTTCCACATGCTGGATTTTTCTGATTGTGTAGTAATAGTGTTGCTTAATGTGTTCCTTTATTTCTACATTTCAGTTAAACTTAGCCTTAGAAGTTTGATTAGATTAAGTTTAATTTTTTTTGTCAAGGATATTTTATATATAATAACTTTCAGATGTTATCTTATCAAGAGACATATATCATGATATCCCACTATAAATGATGCTAGTTTTGACAACTTAGCTAATGTGGCCATCTCGCCATTAAAAAAAAAAAAATTCTTCTCTTTTAAATGGTAAGTGAGCAGCAATATTTGTCATTGGGTGTGTGAATTTTTTTCCCTAAAATGTTTTTATACCATTGCTACTATTTGTTGGAATAACTTTTTATTAGAAATTGCAAATTGATTAGCTGTCATTTTTATAAATAAGTATTTTCTTTTATCCCCATCCTTAGAAAAATTAAAAACTAATAAATAAAAATTCAGAAATTATCATCGAAAATCACATCTGCAAATCAGCTGTTCCTTTGTTTTTCGGTACTAGTGATTGAACTCAGGGTCACTCCACCACTGAGCCACATCCCTAGCCCTATTTTGTATTTTATTAGAGACAGGGTCTCACTGAGTTGCTTAGCACCTCGCCATTGCTAAAGTTGGCTTTGAACTCACGTTCCTCCTGTCTGAGCCTCCAGAGCTGCTGGGATTACAGGCATGCGCCACTGTGCTGCCTCATCTGTTCCTTTTGAGGTATCCTCCACAGAGGTGTAGTGCTGGGTATCAAGGTCAGTCTGGCTGGGAATTCCTTCAACAAAAGCAAGGCAGCTCAAGACCGTCATGAAGTTCCAGAGTCATTACCCAGAGCCTCTTAGTTCCCATGGAACTGGTTTTGGAAAGGGCCTTTTCTTGCTAATTTCATTAGAAATGGCTATTTTCCCAATGGCGATGTGTGGATTTCTGGATTGTAGTAGATACTAAGATGCGTGTATTCCCCACCTGATTAAATGCTTATCATCTAGCTTCAGTCAAAACAAAATCCTTACACAAGGACATCTCTTTACCCAAGGGCATCTTCTCTTTTCTGGGCCAACAATCCTCCTTCAAACCAAGAAGGAATAATGCCCAAGAAATATTTATGAACATGACTACAGAAGATCCTATTCTATCTTATCTTCTCCTTATTTGCTGGGAATGGTCAATTCCCTCCTTATTCAGAAATTCAGAGGAGTTGTTATTTTCCTTCTTAAAAAGTAGAACAAAATCTAGGTCAAAATGGTCAGCTCTTCTGAGACTCATGCTGCATTCTGTAGCTTAGATGTTTCAGAGCAAACTACACCATCCCAGGTCTTTCCATGAAAGGGACTCACTGAGACAAGAGCTAAACCAATCCGAGATTTCTCATAAGCCCACGGGCAAGGCAATTCTTTCAACTATATCAAACTCTTTGCCCTTACTAGCTGATTTTCAAGTGGAACTCCACTAGTTTCCAGGTATATAACTTGGGACAAGTGGCCTACCCGCTCTATAATTTATTTATTTATTTTTTTATTTCAAAAGCAATAAAAATAATTTCACATGAGTATTTGCACTGAAGTGCAAATGGGTTTAGAAAGAAAGCACCATGATTTTAGTTCCTTTCCCCTTTTCCTCCAAGGTTTGTCACACACTTGGCCTTACACATGAGAGAGGAATCCCTCTCCCTACTTCATATTAAAGGACACCAAGATTGAGAGATAATTGATGACCATGCGAAGCACTGAGCTGCCTGTCATCTCCCCTGACACTTGTCCTGAACTCCTCATGGAGACTGCATTGATGACTCATTCCCAGCTCATTCCATACTGAGGGATTCCTATAATTAGGGCTTCCAGATCTAAAGCCAGGATAGTCCTGGGTCAATAGAAATGGCTTATCACCCTAAATTTCTATTCCTGGATTTAACTATCACTCATTTTTAAATTCATTTTTCCTGAAGAGACAATACATTCATTCTACCAGTATCCCACAAAATCTTTCTTTTGTCCAAAGAGAAACTCTGTGACCCTCACAATTCATCCCAGTACTGCCATGGTGACTTCTGTCCTCATCTGTTTTTACATTTCATTTCAGGTTGTTACCCCACCATGTGGACATCCATATGAAATTTGAGACTGATAAATCTTGCTCTTCATTCTTCTTGAGAGCTTTTTCTCCAGCTTTATTAAGATACATGTGATGTATGAATCAGTAAAGAAAACGTGTTGAATATGTGTATGTATGTACATGTGTGTGTATGTGTACACTCCTTATTTGCTTGGAATGGGACACACACACGCACACACACACACAATGGAATATTAGTCAAACTTTTTAAAAAGTCTTGTCATTTATGACAATATGGATAAAACTGAAGGACATTTTGTTAAGTGAAATAAACCAGGCATAGAAAAACCAATATTACATGATCTCACTTATACACACCATCTGAAAATTTTGCCTTGAGGCTTCTTGTGGCCTTTATATAGTTTCTTTCCATCTAAGTGTCTCAGACCAAGGGGAAACTGTCAGCCCTATTGATATGCATCATCATCTTCTCAATAGGGGGCCCCTAAATGCCCAGTGTTTTTTATGGCAGACCAGGATCTCATCTTAATTCTGAATGTTCTACACACAGCTGGTCTCTCAAGGTGTAAATATATAAATAAATATATATGAATAAATATATAAATAAATTACATAATCTTTTATGTAGTTTATTCAAATTTCCCAACTATCCCCTGGATAAAAACATCCTGGAAGAATACATACATACATACATACATACATACACATACACATACACACACACACACACACACACACACACACACACACACACACACAATAGGAAAACCCACACTAGCAGATCAAGAGTATGTGAACCCTAATAGCTGGGTTCATATAACTTTGTGTGATTATAAACATGGCATTTATTTGTAGGGGTCTAGTTCTCTTTGCCACAAGAGGGAGTAATGATTAAATGATTTGCTATCAGTGACAACTTAGAATATCACCTGCTATATAGTAGGTGATTACTAATGGCTGGCTTCCTTTCTTCTCTGAAGCTAGGAACCATAACTTTTAATCCTCAGCACCTTCTGGATGAACTTGGTATTCAGACTCATGGGCTTTAATAGGTTACCAGCAGGCCCATAGGGACCTTATAGGCATGAACATGGTCAGGGGTTATAGGGACAGCATGGGTACCATCTTGCAGGGGCTAGAATCTGTCTATTCCCCATGCAGGACATGTGGTATCCATATGCTCTTGGGATGCGCTGGGAGTCCTCCTAAGTTCATCTGGATCCTCACTGACTACACGGTGCTAAAGGCACATATGAGCACTAATTGAATAAAGCTTTCTCAGAATCAATATGGCTTGACTCCAAGTAAGCTGACTATTTAAATAAGCAAGAGGGAATGCTACTGACTGGCCTCTGTTGTTTGTCTCCTAATTGCAAGATGTTTGGCTGACTCATGACCAATTTATGTGCAGAAACCAAACAATTAAAAAGGTCTCATTACTAAAACCTGGGCATTCTTTTATTTAAATGATGCACTGTGATATATAGGGATTCACTATTAACAAACAAAGCTGAACCTGGGTGCGCAAGTACTTCCAGGCAAAGAATTGTCCCAGCTGGATTGAACCTTGGGCTGCCTTTACTAGGGGCCATTTATAGGGCAGCATAGGTCAACATCTCCTACCTGCAGCCTTGGCAGCCAAATCAGTAATGAAGACAAAGCCAGGATATTGTTATACACCAAAGCTATCATGTGAATTCGCTATTCATACTTTGGTCTTGGTTCCAGATTTTCTCTACTCCAGTAACTTGCACCTCTGCACATTTTCAGACATTTGCAGCTATAGCCACACCCTAAGATCATATCATGATCGTCATAAAAATGAGAGTATAAATATCCACCTACTCCCAAAGAATTTAACATATTCCAGACTGTGCTAAGTGCTTCACATACATTATCCCATTTAATTCTCACTACAAGCTTTTGACATAGGAGCTATTATTATCTCTACTTTACAGATTAAGTAATTGAGTTCCAAGTTCACACAGCTCATAACTAAAAGAGACAAGACTGATACACAGGTGTGCCTAACATCAAAGTACTTTTTTTTTTTATCAGTTCCACATTTTGGGTTTCTTTTTCATAAAATCTAGTTTAACCTTTCAATGTCTGATGAGAGTTTCTCCCTTCATCCGTCCCAGTAAAACTGCCCTAATATATGCCTCATGGAGAACTCCAGGCTCATAGTTCTGCTTTATTCAGCTCATTGGCCTCTACCCAGCTTCTCTTCCTCCTTGTCAACCAAGTTACTGTTGTCAATCATTTTAACTACGAGTTTTCTAACTCCCTCAACAACCCAGATTGCAGTTCCCTGTTCCTTTTCTGTACAGGCTCTGATGATGTCCAGACCTGGATTACTACTACTACCTGTTTTCCCCTTTGCTGCCCTGAGAATGCCGAGGTTGCTGCATAAGATCCACTACACATGTTTGAATTCAGGCTTTGTGGACTCTTTGGTCTCTCTACAAGTCCTTTATCCTTATCTGGTGTTCTTTTCCCCACCCCCCACCACCAAGTCTCTGCCCTCATTCTCATGCTCTAAGCTGATAAAGAAATGATCTATGTCAAATGGAGATCATTATGCACAAACTCTTTCAACTTTTATCCTATACCTTCTCTCATTCTATCCCCAGCTATTGCCCTGATTCAAATATCCCGAGCTTCAGCAGGACCACACTTGGTCAAAAAGACCCAGACCCTGCCTTGCTACAAAATATCCCCAGTATCCTCAGGTTTACCATCAATCATTCCATTCTCTCCTGAGTCCCTGACACTCTCTTGTGGCCCCTCAGAAAAGACTAAACTCACAGTTCCTTCTTAACTCCTACCCTCTTAACTCCTATTTGAATTTCTAGGCTTCTCATACCCTTCTTATAAAAATCCTCCTCCTCCGACTTCTGTGAGGACACACTCTTCATTTTTAGATGGGCGCTCAGGATCTTCTCTTGGACATACTTTTATTCTCATTCCACTCACTTCCCCTCCTCCACTAAGGAGCTTTTAGCCACATTCACGAATTCAAATACTACCTGTATCAGTCTGCTTTCAGTTGCCCTCACAAAATACCTGAATTTGGGTACTTTACAAATAAAAGATTTTTATGCAGCTCATAATTGGTGAGGTAACAAGTCTGAGATCATTCAGCCCCGTTGGTTTGGCCTTTGTGGAAACACCCTGACTGCATTCGAACATAGAAATATTCTACATAGTAGAAATGGCTGTGAGCAGAAGGGATCAGTGTATGGGGGGAGGGCACTTTATAAAGATCCACTCTCATAAGGACTCACTCACTTCAGGAGCCTAGCATTAATCGCTTCTGAGGGCAGTACCCTCATGAATTACCTTCCTCTAGGCTTCACCCATTAAAGGTCCCACCACCTCTCAGCGTTGCCAAACCGAGCCCAAGCATCTAGCACACGCAACACTGCGAAACATCACACAGTGATCGAACCACAGCACCTTCTGCACACTAATGACTCAGAAACAACTCTCTAAACCCTGGTCTCAACTGAAAACCAGAGACCTGCAATTACATAGCAAAAATTAATATGTCAAAAAAAATTAACCCTACCTCTTCCTTTTAAACCTATTTTTTTTTGGTAATCTTTGTTTTAGTTAAGGATCAAATAATATTGATCAAATCACCTGAAGTAAAAATTAAAGAACCACATTTTACTACTTCTTTTGAATTACTCCCATACATAGGTCCAGTTGATAAGAAGTCCCACTGATTTAATCTCATTTATTCATTTCCAAATATTTGTTTGAAATCCCCTCCATGTGAAGTAACAATCCCAGCGCCACAATGCACAACTCCAGGAAGAGCATGCATCATGCACAAGGTGACTCTGTGAGTCACAGTCATGGTGCAATATAATAAGAATATGCAATATATGGTATTCCTTGCCCTTAAGTCTCTTAAAATCTAACGGAGGCACATGGACATAAATAAGCATCAAAAAATGGAAAAAATGCAAAGGGAACATCAGAAAATGAATGAGTCAAGAACTGAAGGGTAAAAGAAACACAAAGAGTTGAATAGAAGATGAATTAGCTCATGCAGAAGGTGCTGTAGGCAAATGTCTTGGAGCAGGAGCATCATAATTATCACTAAAATATAATTATCACTAAAGGCTAATGGGTCTGAAGTATAAATTGGTATGAAATTGTGCAAAAAGTCTGAAAACTAAGGGAAAGCAGGTCATGCAAAGCCTAGACATAATGGAGCTGTGTCTCTGTTCTGAGAGCATAAGAAAGGCAATTAAAGACAGTTACAGATACTAAATAGGAGAGAGGAGAGGGAGAGGGAAAGAGAAATGGGAGAAAGAGAATCAAATCTGAATTTTGAACAACGAATTCTAACTACAGTGTGGCGATTATCTTGTTTAGGAGCAAATGTAGAGGCAGGGCAACATGTAGGCTGCTGTGACAGTGTCTATGGAAGGAGAGGAGTGACAACCTCTTGAGCCAGTGTGAACCGAGAAACTCTAGAGTTAAGTAGACAGGTTGGCATGTTATTTAGGAAGTAAAAGTAACAGGACAGAGAGATGTGCATAAGGGAGATAAAAGAGAAGAGGACCTCACATCAGATTCCTACAGAGGTTCGTGGCTTTCACAATTGGATGAATGACAGTGCCATTCACTGACTCAGAGAATAGGGGGAGATGGTTATATGATAAAGAAGAGCAGTTAGGGAGATCTTGATTTTAATTCTGGACATTTGGTTTGCAGGGACTTTCCACCTTCCAAGAGGAGATATGAATTCCAAGTCTGCAACTCAGAGGAGAGGTGAGGCTGCATATAAATGTGTGTGCTGTCTGCATATAGATGATAACTGAAGGCATGGTATAGATGAGAATGTTGAGGGGAAAAAAACTTAAGTGAATTAAGAAGAGAGCCTGGGACCAATTTCTGATAACTCCAACATTCACTGCTTGAGTAAAAAAGAATGAGTTCAGAAAATGAAGAAGTAGAAGAAAAAGAAGAATGTATTGTCTCATGGAAACCCAAAAGAGAGATTTAAGAAGCAGGGATTGATCATCAGAGCCAATGGGGGCTCCTGAGATTTCAAGTAAGAGGATTTATGGCAACACATCTCTTCAGAGAAGCTACTTGAAAATAGATGATGGAAACCAAAGCCACATTGCAGTGGTTGAAGGATAGATGGAATGTGAGAAGTAAGAACATTTTCTTTTAAGAAGTGCAATGAAAAGAAGAGGGAAGACCGAGCAATAGCCGGAGGGAATGTGGGACTAAGATTTGACTTTCATTTAATGGAAAGGGCTTGAACACAATTAAAAACTAATAGAAAAATCTAGTTAGCAGGAAGAATCTATGTATAAGGCAAAGGAAAGATCATCAATATGAGTTTGAATGCTCCTGGGCAAGCAGAAATAGATTGAAATCTCATGTTCAGGATGAGGTGTGGCCTTGGCCCCAGGAGAGAAGTCTTCTAGTATAACAGGAGATAAGAGAGAGAGATTGAGGTAGATTGAGATCATTAATAGATTTGTAATTGGAAAAAATGAATTTCTTATTTAACAGTTTCTATTTTATTTCTTTTTTTTTTGTAAAGTGAACATGTAGTAAAATAAATTAAAGCAAGATCTTCTGCTTTCCAAAAGATGAAACTTATGTACTTTCCCCTATTCCTCTTTCTGACTCAGATGAAAAATCATGGATAGTATATAAAACAAATAAAAGAGACTCTGAAAGATGGGAAAACTGGCTGGGGCTTTAGAAGGTGAGGAATAATAGGACTGTGATTTCCCATGTGTTTCTTTTTGCCTAATATGCCCCAAACTTGGAGTTGAAGAAAGAAGGCCACTGGAAATATCAATGTGCATAAGCAAAATGACCTCTACAAAAACACTTCACTCTACTCAGAATATCGGGGAACAGCCTTGCAAGGCAGAATACTTTAGATAGTAACTGTTCTCCTCTAGCAAAATATCACAGGAAAGGCTGTGGCCCACTCACACCCTCACCAACAAAAGCTCTTGTTCAGCTGTGATGAAGCATCTCTTCTCAACTGAGGTTCTACAGAGGAAGGTAAGTGGGGGAGGCAGATGCATGATCAGAGGTCTGTTGTAAATCCTGAGCTTTTATGACTGTCCCACAGTGGTAGAGACACACCCATTATGGTGTCCCTGAGGGCCAAGTGGGGAGAGAAACTTCAACTCCCACCCAAAGTAACAAAGAGTAGCCCAATTTTCAGTGGCAAAGGTCAAGCTGTGAGTCTGGACTTCTACCACCAAACCACAGTTATCAGGGAATATCTACACATTTTTAAATCAGAGCAGCATGAGGGAGAAGAGGCCAGTTAAAACAGGTTTACATGAGATCCTGAGCCTGGTGAGTGAAGACACACATCATCGTCACACTTCCGAAATTTCAGATTTAAATGGAAGAAAGTAACTCATCATACCAAGAACCAAGAAGATCTTGAACTATGTGAATAAGGCAGACAATAGATGCCAACACTGAAATGTCAGACATGCTAGAACTTTCTGACAAAGATTTTAAAGGAGTTATCAGTAAAAAAAAAAAAAAAAAAAAAAAAAAAAAAAAGTCAGCGGGCAATTAAGAGCATGCTGGAAATAAGAGAAAATAAGAAATGGGGAGGAAGGAAGGAAGGAAGAAAAGTCTCAACAGAAGAAATAGTCTCAGCAAGAAAGTAGAGGATATAAATTATAAACAAAAGGAAAATTTGAAATTGAAAACAACAAGGATATAATATAAAATGAAAAATGTCTGGGCTCCCCAGCAGATTGAAGGGGAACAGGAAAGAAAAAGGGAACCTAAAGACAGAACAATACAAATTTGACAATCTGGACAAAAGAGGAAATGGTCTTTAAAAACTGAACACAGCCTCAGGCATCAGTGGAATGATATTAAACAGACCTAGCATTCGAGCCACTTGAGTCTCATAGATTAAGAGACAGACAGGACCGAATGTCCTCAAAAAAATAATAGCTGAAAATTTTGAAAATTTCACAAAGAAGATTAATCTACAGATTTAAGAAGCTGAGAGGAACCCAAAATAGGATAAACCCAAAGAAATCCACATGGAGACACACACCGCAAACTTCTGAAAACTAAAATCAGACAGTTTGAATAACAGAAAATTTCTTATCAGAAATGATGGAGTCTAGAAGAAAATGATAGGATTTCTCAAGGACTGGAGTAAAAGTGTCATTCTTAAATTCTATGTCGAAGGAAAATATTCTTAAACACATTAGGGGAAATCAAGGCCATCTCAGAAAAAAAAAAAAAACTAAGAGAATTTGTTGCCCACAAGCCTGCACTAAAAGAATGTCTAAAGAAAGTTCTTGAAACAGAAACAAATGATAAAAGAAGGAATCTTGGGAATAAAATTATGGTATTTGCAGGTAAATGGATGAAGTTGGAGAATATAATGCTAAGAGAAGTTAGCCAATCCCCCCAAAAAACCCGATGCTGAATGTTTTCTCTGATATAAGAAAGCTGATTCATAGGGGGTTGAGAGGGGGAGCATGGGAGGATTAGACCAATTCTAGATAGGTTAGAGGGGTAGGAGAGGGAGGGAGGGGGCACCAGAGTAGAAGAGATGGGGAATGAGATGGACATCATTACCCTAAGTACATGTATGAAGACACAAATGGTGTGAATATACTTTGTATACAACCAGAGATATGAAAAATTGTGTTCTATATGTGTAATATGAATCATAATGCATTCTGCTGTCATATATAACAAATTAGAATTTTAAAAATAATAAAATAAAATAAAAAGAAGGAATCTTGGAATATCAAGAAGAAAATGACTAGTTAAAAAATACATAGCTAAATATAATTGTCTTTCCTTTTCCTCTTGAATTTATTAACTTATATTTAATATCTGAAGAAAAAGATTAAACACAATATAATATGGTTCTAAATGTATGTGTCGTGTGGGGAAATTGTAAGGTAATTCTACCACAGAAGGAGAGGTAAAAGGATAGAAAAGAGTGTAAGCTTACGTTTCATTCCAAGTAGTAAAAGAAAAACTGGTAAAAAGAGAGGCAAGTTATGCCTGCATCATGTGACATCTAGAGCAAACATGAGGAAAACGATGCAAAGAAATATACTCAAAAGAACTACAAAAAATAAAAAGGGGATTTGAAAAAAGATTTTTATAATCTATAGGAAAGAAGAAAAAAGGGAACAAAGAAATGAAAAAATAAAAATTAAGGAAAAATGTCAGACTTAGATTCTAGAAAACTAACAATTATAATAAAGGATAGTTATTTACCAAGAACATTTGAAAATTACCCTGATACATGTTGTTTATTTAAAAATTAAAATAATGATATAGGCAGGTTGGAAGTAAAAGGATAGAAAACATTCCATGCAAACATTAATAAAAAGAAAGCAGGAATGGCTTTATCAACAGCGGATAAAGTAAACTTTAGAGGAAAGAAAACTATTACCAGACATAAGAAAGACATTACATAAGTTTAAAAGGATAAATCCACCAAGCTAATGAAAGCAATCCTAGATATGTGTATGTGCACCCAGAATGTGGAGAAACTGAACAACTCTACGTTGCTGGTGGAAATGTAAAATGGTATAACCACTCATGAAAATGGTTTGACAGTTTCGTAAAACATCCACATGAAACTATCTTAGAAAATCCTACCCAGTAGTCATACTCCAGAAAAATTAATCCTTTTTCCAGAAAAATTAATCCTTATAGTTATGGTTTGAATCTGGAATATCTCCCAAAGGCTCATGTGTTGAAGGCTTGGTCTTCAAGGCAGGAAGGTTTCTGGGTGTCGTTTTAGTTAAATGATTGGATCATGAGGACTTTGATGATGTCACTGAATTAATCCATTGATAGATGAATGAAATACTGGGTGTTGTTGCAAACTGTAGGCGCTGGGACATGCTTGGAGAGATAGGTCACTGAGGGAGGGTCCTTAGGGACCATATCTTATCCCTGACCCATTTTGTTCTTCTCTTCCTCCCTCCCTCCCCCCCCCGTCCCCCACCCCACCCCACCCCCCTCTCCCTCTCTCCTGATTGCCATGAGACAAGCAGCTTTCTTCTCACACCCTTCCACCGTGCTGTTCTTCCTCACCTCAGGTCCAAAGCAGTGCACCACCAGTTCACCATGGACTGGAGATTCATGGTCAATCTCTGAAACTGTGACTCAAAATAAATCTTTCCTCCTCTAAGTTGTTTATGTCAGGTATTTTTGGTCACAGAAATGAAAAGCTGACTAACGCACTTATGTTCACATAAAAACATATGTCTACAGCAGCATTATTTATAATAGTCAAAAACTGGAAACAACCCAGATATCCTTCAGTGAATAAACTAGTTATGGTGATAAATTCATAACCATGTAATGTTAACCAGCAGCAAAAGATTCAAACTATTAATACATGCAACAACCTGGGAGCGTCTCTCAAGAATTATGCTGAATGATAAAAGCCAATCCCAAAAGTGATATACCATATACAATTCACGTATATAAATTCTCAAGAAGACAAAATTGTGCTTCACTCTCCAAGCTCGGGAGCGAGGAGCCGCCAGCACCCCCGCCCTGCTGCCGCCACCGCCGCAGCGCCCTCCAGCCGCCATTTGGCACCGAAACTTTCCAGCGCCTGCGCCCTCTCGGGGACTCTGTGGCAGTGGGAGGGGGCGGCCCAGGGGCGGCACTCGGCTGCTCTGGGGCGCCGGACCCTGGTCTACTGTGGCACCGCCTGGGCTCGGCGACGGCCGGCCGAGGAGGTACAGCGCGGCCTGGCGCGGCGGCGTGGCCACAAGTTGCGCTGCAGGCGGTGAGTTGAAGAAGCTAGTTGTAATGAAAATATTCTTCATCATCCCAGAGATCCAACATGGCGGCGGGCGAGGAGAGATCAAGTCTCTGACCCCTTCAGCTGCGTGGGCATAGGGAGTCGTAAACTGTCTAAATGCTGTTTCCTCAGGATCACTAGGCAATGCTGAGCTGACGTGGATCTGGGGCGAACAGTCTGGGCCTCTCAGAACACACACCCAGCCCGGATCGGCTGCATTCAAGCTCCGGTTCACCTGCTTCTCATGACTCAGCACTAACGATCCCACTGAAATAACTGGTCGGCCCTTCTGAACTTACAGAGGTAAAAGCCAACTGAGCCTTCATAGGCATTGGCCACAGGATTGAAACGGGGCTTGGGAGAGACAGTCAGGACCCACCCGTTGCATTGGTCACCAGGCAAAGGGAACGAACGGACACCATATGCATGGGATACCCCATGGTAGAGAACTGACGTCACGGGCAAAGGAGATAACTTCATTGAAACCAGCGGCGATAGCATCAAATAAATTTATAAGAGTGAACAGTAACTCAGCAGTCAAACAGAACAAGAAGTAACATGAGCATAAAAAAGCAAGGAAGAAAAGGAGTACAAACAATGAAGGACAGCCTAAATATTCAGGAGGACCTAGAGGCATCAGAAAAATGGCCATATAAAGAACTCAAGGAATACCTTAGACAGATGGAAAGGAACCTTAAAGAGGATACAAGACAGCAAATCCAAACAGCGAAAGATCACATTGAAAATGAATTACATAAACAGATAAAAGAAGAAGTTAAGCATCTTTATCAGGAGATAGAGATTATAAAAAAATCAAACAATAATTCTAGAACTGAAGGAAACGATAAACCAAATTAAAAACGCAATTGAGAGTATCACTAACAGAGTGGAGCAAGTAGAAGCCAGAATGTCAGATAATGAAGACAAAATATATCATCTTGAAAAGAGTCTAGCCAACCCAGATAGGCTGGTAAAAAAATCATGAGAAAAACATCCAAGAGATTTGGGATAACATAAAAAAACCAAACTTATGAGTCATTGGGATAGAGGAAGGTACAGAGATTCATACCAAGGGAATGAGTAACCTACTGAATGAAATAATTACAGAAAACTTTCCAGAAATAAAAAAGGAAACAGATATACAAACTGTAGATGCATACAGGACACTGAGCACACAAAATCACAGTAGACCAACGCCAAGACACATTGTTATGAAGATATCCAATATACAGAACAAAGAGAAAATATTAAAAGCTACAAGAAAAAGGAGGCAGATTACATTTAGGGGTAAACCAATAAGGTTAACAACGGATTTTTCATCACAGACGCTGAAAGCGAGAAGATCCTGGAACAACGTATTTCAAACCCTGAAAGACAATGGATGCCAACCAAGAATTCTGTATCCAGCAAAATTAAGCTTCAGGTACGACAATGAAATAAAAATCTTTCATGATAAACAAAAGCTAAAAGAATCTGTAGCCAGAAAACCAGCATTGCAAAGCGTCTTGAGCAAAACACTACACGAGGAAGAAATGAAAAACAATAACCAAAACCATCAGTGGGAAGTGCCTAGGTAAAGACAGAGGACGGGAGGAAAGATAATCATGGAGAAACAAACTAAATTAGAAAAAAAAAAGATAAATAATCAAACATGGCAGGAAGTACAAACCATATGTCAATAGTAACTCTAAACGTTAATGGCTTAAACGCTCCAATAAAGCGACATAGGCTGGTAACATGGATTAAAAAAACAAATCCAACAATATGCTGCCTCCAGGAGACACATCTGATTGGAAAAGACATACACAGGCTGAAGGTGAAAGGTTGGGGAAAAACATACCACGCACACGGTCCTCGTAAGCAAGCAGGGGTGGCCATCCTCATATCGAATAAAATCGACTTCAAGACTAAGTTAATCAAAAGGGATAAGTAAGGATGTTATATACTGTTAAAAGGAACCATTCACCAACAAGACATAACAATTATCAATATTTATGCACCAAATAATGGTGCTGCAACATTCATAAAACAAATTCTCCTCAAGTTCAAGAATCAAATAGACCACAACACAATAATTATGGGTGACTTCAACACACCTCTCTCACCATTGGACATATCCTCCAAACAAAAGTTGAATAAAGAAACTGTAGAACTCAATATCACAATCAATAACCTAGACTTAACTGACATATATAGAATTTATCAACCATCATCAAGTGGATATACTTTTTTCTCAGCAGCACATGGATCCTTGTAAAAAATAGACCATATATTATGCCATAGGGCAACCCTCAGATATCTGATCATAATGGAATGAAACTGGAAATCAATGATAAAAGAAGGAAGGAAAAATCCTACATCACATGGAAAATGAACAATATGTTACTGAATGATCAATGGGTTACAGAAGACATAAAGGAGGAAATCAAAAAATTCTTAGAGATAAATGAAAATACAGACACAACATATCAGAATCTATGGGACACAATGAAAGCAGTTTTAAGAGGTAAATTCATCCCCTGGAGGTCATTCCTCAAAAAAAGGAAAAACCAACAAATAAATGAGCTCACACTTCATCTCAAAGCAATAGAAAAGGAAGAGCAAAACAACAGCAAATGTAGCAGAAGGCAAGAAATAATTAAAATCAGAGCGGAAATCAACGAAATTGAAACAAAAGAAACTATTGAAAAAATTAACAAAACTAAAAGTTGGTTCTTCGAAAAAATAAATAAGATCGACAGACCCTTAGCCATGCTAACGAAGAAAAGAAGAGAGAGAACTCAAATTACTAACATACGGGATGAAAAAGGCAATATCACAACAGATGCTACAGAAATACAGAAGACAGAAATTATTTTGAAAACCTATATTCCAATAAAATAGAAGATAGTGAAGACATTGATAAATTTCTTAAGTCATATGATTTGCCCAAACTGAGTCAGGAGGATACACACAATTTAAACAGACCAATATCAATGGATGAAATAGAAGAAGCCATCAAAAGACTACCAACCAAGAAAAGCCCAGGACCGGATGGGTATACAGCAGAGTTTTACAAAACCTTTAAAGAAGAATTAATACCAATACTTTTCAAGTTATTTCAGGAAATAGAAAAAGAGGGAGCTCTGCCAAATTTATTCTATGAGGCCAACATCACCCTGATTCCAAAATCAGACAAAGACACCTCAAAGAAAGAAAACTACAGACTTCATCTCTGATGAACCTAGATGCAAAAATCCTCAATAAAATTCTGGCGAATCAGATACAAAGGCACATCAAAATAATTGTGCACCATGATCAAGTAGGATTCATCCCTGGGATGCAAGGATGGTTCAATATACGGAAATCAATAAATGGTATTCACCACATCAGTAGACTTAAAGATAAGAACCATATGATCATCTCAATAGACGCAGAAAAAGCATTCGACAAAGTACAGCATCTCTTTATGTTCAAAACACTAGAAAAACTAGGGATAACAGGAACTTACCTCGACATTGTAAAAGCTATCTATGCTAAGCCTCAGGCTAGCATCATTCTGAATGGAGAAAAATTGAAGGCATTCCCTCTAAAATCTGGAACAAGACAGGGATGCCCTCTCTCACCACTTCTATTCAATATAGTTCTCAAAACACTGGCCAGAGCAATTAAACAGACGAAAGAAATTAAAGGCATAAAAATAGGAAAAGAAGAACTTAGATTATCACTATTTGCAGTTGACATAATTCTATACCTAGAAGACCCAAAAGGGTCTACAAAGAAACTACTAGAACTAATAAATGAATTCAGCAAAGTGGCAGGATATAAAATCAACACGCACAAATCAAAGGCATTTCTGTATATCAGCGACAAAACTTCTGAAACGGAAATGAGGAAAAACACTCCATTCACAATATCCTCAAAAAAAAATAAAATACTTGGGAATCAACATAACAAAAGAGATGAATGATTTATACAATGAAAACTACAGAACCCTAAAAAGAGAAGTAGAAGAAGATCTTAGAAGATGGAAAAGTATACCCTGTTCATGGATAGGCAGAACTAACATCATCAAAATGGCGATATTACCAAAAGTTCTCTATAGGTTTAATGCAATGCCAATCAAAATCCCAACGGAATTTCATGTACAAATAGATAAAGCAATCATGAAATTCATATGGAAAAATAAAAGACCCAGAATAGCAAAAGCAATTCTAAGCAGGAAGTGTGAATCAGGCGGCATAGCGATACCAGATTTCAAATTATATTACACAGCAATAGTAACAAAACAGCGTGGTACTGGTACCAAAACAGGCGGATGGACCAATGGTATAGAATAGAGGACACAGACTAATCCACAAAGTTACAACTATCTTATATTTGATAAAGGAGCTAAAAGCATGCAATGGAGGAAGGATAGCATCTTCAACAAATGGAGCTGGGAAAACTGGAAATCCATATGCAACAAAATGAAACCGAATCCCCTCCTCTCACCATGCACAAAAGTTAACTCAAAGTGGATCAAGGAGCTAGATATCAAATCAGAGACTCTGCATCTGATAGAAGAAAAAGTTGGCTCCAATCTATATATTGTGGGGTCTGGCTCCAAATTCCTTAATAGGACACCCATAGCACAAGAGTTAACAACAAGAATCAACAAATGGGACTTACTTAAACTGAAAAGTTTTTTCTCAGCAAGAGAAATAATAAGAGAGGTAAACAGGGAGCCTACATCATGGGAACAAATTTTTACTCCTCACACTTCAGATAGAGCCCTAATATCCAGAGTATACAAAGAACTCAAAAAATTAGACAATAAGATAACAAATTACCCAATCAACAAATGGGCCAAGGACCTGAACAGACACTTCTCAGAGGAGGACATACAATCAATCAACACGTACATGAAAAAATGCTCACCATCTCTAGCAGTCAGAGAAATGCAAATCAAAACCACCCTAAGATACCATTTCACTCAAGTAAGATTGGCAGCCATTATGAAGTCCAACAACAAGTGCTGGCGAGGATGTGGGGAAAAGGGTACTCTTGTACATTTGCTGGTAGGACTGCAAACTTGTGCGGCCAACTTGGAAACCAGTATGGAGATTCCTGGGAAAGCTGGGAATAGAACCACCATTTAACCCAACTATTGCCCTTCTCGGACTATTCCCTGAAGACCTTAAAAGAGCGTACTACAGGGATACTACCACATCGATGTTCATAGCAGCACAATTCACAATTGCTAGACTGTGGAACCAACCCAGATGCCCTTCAATAGATGAATAGATAAAAAAAATGTGGCATTTATACACCATGGAGTACTACGCAGCACTAAAAAATGACAAAAACATGGAATTTGCAGGGAAATGGATGGCACTAGAGCAGATTATGCTTAATGAAGCTAGCCAATCCCTAAAAAACAAATACCAAATGTCTTCTTTGAATGAGAGCAACTAAGAACAGAGCAGGGAGGAAGAGCAGGAAGAAAAGATTAACATTAAACCGAGACATGAGGTGGGAGGGAAAGAGAGAGAAAAGGGAAAGTGCATGGAAATGGAGGGAGACCCTCATTGTTATACAAAATTACATATAAGAGGTTGTGAGGGGAATGGGAAAATAAACAAGGAGAGAAATGAATTACAGTAGATGGGGTAGAGAGAGAAGATATGAGGGAAGGGGAGGGGGGATTTAGGGGACAGGAAAGGTAGCAGAATACAACAGTTACTAATAGGGCATTATGTAAAATTGTAGATGTGTAACCGACGTAATTCTGCAATCTGTATTTGGGGTAAAAATGGGAGTTCATAACCCACTTGAATCTAATGTATGAAATATGATATGTCAAGAGCTTTGTAATGTTTTGAACAACTAATAAAAATAAATAAAGCTTAAAAAAAGACAAAATTGTGAAAATATAGAAGAAATTAGTGGTTGCCAGAGGTTAAGGAGGGGCACACAGGTATATAAGAGCACCATGAAGTCTTGAGGTGATGGAAATAGTTTCTGTCTTAACTGTATCAATGGCAACCACCTGATGTTGGTATTGCATTATAATTTTGCAAAACATGACTGAATAGAGGGCACAGGTTTTCTATCAGTATTATTTTTTCCAAATTTAGTTTACCATTGCCTAAAATTTTTAAAATAATTTATTTAAGAAATGTTGAATGAGAGAAGGAGGGATGTTTATGCATTTAAAAAGTAAACAGTTTCTGAGGTGTCTGAAGATTAAATTGGTCCCAGATTCCTACTAAGATTTCCAGTCCTCTTTGAGATCCGTAATCATGACTTTATGAAGACAGCAGTCTTCTCTGCTGTAAAGCTTTCATTGCTTGTGTTTCACTTTCTCGGAATAGAAAAAGATGAAACAGGTGGTTGGGTTTATTCAGGATGCAGGTGTCCCCAAACAAGTGCAATAAGAAACCAAGGACAATCTTCTCAAATCTGTCTCTGTCCTTCCCATCCTCTCTGCTGCTGCCGCCTTGGCTCAAAATCAGGTTTTCATATCCCTCCACATCCCCAAGACAGACCTTCCCTGAGCTACTCTTTCATAAGGTTTATCATTTAACCATTAACCAATTACCTCTTGAATTTCTGGGCCAGAGGAAACAACAGTTCTTAGAAATAGGCCTCTGTAGCAATTTTTGTTTGCTTGCTTTGCTGAGGACTGAATGCAAGGCCACTTAGCTATGCCCCCAACCCCTCCACAGCTTCTTACCTATTAGTTTATTGTATCTGTTGTAGCTCCCCAGGGGGGAAAAATGAAACCAATAGGATATGTGTGTGTAGATAGATGAGAAACACACACAAAAATATTTATTTAAAGCAATTGGCTCATGTGATTAGGGAGACTGCCAAGCACACCCTGCACATTAGTTGAGAGGCTGGAGGTCCAAGGTAGATGTCAGAGATGCTACTGGAAAAATATTGCAGCTCAAATCCAAAGGCAATCTAAAGACAGAATTTCCTTCTTCTCAGGGCAACACAGTTTGTTTTTTTTTTTTTTTTTTTTTGCACTTAAGGTTTTCAGTTGATGGGATGAGATCAACCTACGTTATGGAGGTAAATCTGCTGTCCTCAAAAATCTATTGATTTAAGGCAGTACTTTCACAGAGACATCTCCATTGTCCCTGTGACAAACCTAGACTAAATATCTGAGTGTGGTTACTCTAGCCAAGTGGACACATAAAATTAACCATCACATCCATTACGATTAAAGTGAGCCCATGATTTATCCTTCTAACTGAAGCTATCAATAACTGCTGGAACAGTAAGCATAAACCGGACACAAGACCACCCTCATTCTAGATTCCCCACGGTGTGCTCTGATGTCTTGGCAGGAGTTTCTATGAATCTCTGTATCCCTGGAAGAAGTTGCTGTCCTGCACATTGGAGCATTTGATAAGTATTGACTACCCCTAGTGACCCATCTTGGTTTCTATCTATGACCATGATCCATCCTCATCTCACAGTTCATTCCAAGTATTCCCCACCCATCTGAGATCTTCTAGACTCATTCAGGAGAGGATGGGTTCATTTTCTGACAGGTTCTACAACACATCTGAAATGCCTCTGGAGAAGCATCACTCAAAAACAAGGAAAGAAGCAGCTATTATCCCCCAGGCTAATGGGCATCCGTCATTGGGCTACTTGTCACTGTGCTTGGACCCCTGCTCTGCCTTACCTGAGACACGTATCATTCCTCACACTCTTCACTTGGGCCCCGTGTCCTTCTGTGATTTTGCTGCTGTGCCTGCAGTTTTCCATGTTCCAGATGTCCTCTTTCCCAACTTTGAGATCTTGGCCGGGGCCTCTCCACAGCTAAGAATTTCTGTCCCTTTGACCGACAGAGTCCCCGTGTGATCATGAAACCACTGAGACACAATCAGTACCTTGACTGCTCATTCTCTTCTGATCAAATTGCCTCTCCCTGGGGGCTGGGAATGTAGTTCGGTGGTAGAGCACCTGCCTCGCCTGTACAAGACCCTATTTTCAATGCCCAGCACCAAAACAAATACAAAAATGCCTCTGCAAATTGCCTCTTCCAGAAACCAGAAACTCTGGACCATCCAAAAGTATCTCACTAAAACCCTGCCTAAAATTTTAATTCCTCAGAGACTAGATCTAACCTTGGAATTATCACTCACGGTGAGGGTTATGCCTGGCTCTCAAGCCCCACAGGTAGGTGCCTGCTACTTCTGGCACACTACATTTTTATATTGTGAATTCCAGTCTCCTGGGTCCCTGTGCTTTATCTGTCGGTGACTGGGGAACCTAAGACTGGCCTTTGCCTCCAAGCTTCCTGGGGCTTGTTCTTCTGCTGATAGAGCACCTATAAGGCATGCCTTGGGGTCTCTTTACATTTCCTCTGTGAGCTCAACACCAGTTGGGTTCAGTTACACCACCAGTCCTTGGACTCTGTCACACTGTTCTTAGTAACAGCAAACATGACAATCCTTCTGGTCCAAGGTCAGCCTTTCCAGATTGTTCTGCTATAGGGAAGATGTTTAGTGTGACAGTTAAGAACAAAGATTTAGGGGTCGCACTGACCTGGCTTGCTATATGGGTTTAGGCAAGTTATAGGGAATCTCCTAGCTTCTATGATCTGAATGAGATAATTAAATGATGAAATATGCAAAGAATTTAACACAGTGCCTTTTACTGTCTCTCAACATTTATGAGCTGTGGGGTTGGAAATCTGTTTCTAGTGTTCTGCCACATGTCCCCTCTGGGTGTAGCATGTTGGTGAATGTTTTACAAGCAGTTTTATGAAGAATGCAAAGCTCCAAGTAGTAGTGCTTGCCTATTTCTAGGATGTAAATACTCCCATCATGGCCAGTTTCATATTATTAATGTCATATTACTCAAAACATAGTTGAGAAAAGAAACACACAATAGGTTCTTGTGAGCGGGCTCCAGCACACCACTGATATTGGAGCTCACTGGCCCATTCCTCTTCCCTGTTCCTGTTATAAGGAATTCCTTTCTAGCCCATGCATCCCCCCAAAACTGCTTCTCCATTACCATCTGTTAGAGAGCGGCCTCCTTCATTCTCCTGGGAGTGACATTCAGAAAGTGTGGGGCAGCTTCATATTTCTAAACAAAATATTACGGGTCGATTCTGATCTGCAGAGAGAAATAAACTCCTCATTTGTGACCACGGGGTCATCTCATAATTTTGATGGTTCAGGACTATGCTTCTGGGAGCTTTTCCAGAATTCTCTACATCATCCCGCCTCATCTCACAGTTGCTGTGAACACCTGCCTGAAACTTTTACTTCCTCCAAGTAAATGGTCCCAGGACTTCTATTTTTGTCCATTAAGACCAATACTTCTAAGAATTTATTCAGAAAGCTGAATCAAATAAAAGAAACATCTGTGGCAGGCATTAGGGAGCCTCTGAAACAGACAAGATTTGAAGAGCATGATTCTATGGGGAGCTGTGTGAGACTTTCCCCACCAGCATTTGCCACTTGGGTGTGTGGCAAGGAGCCGAGAAGCCAGTCCAAAAAAGGACCAGAACCAAAGAAAGACCAGTAGCCAAGCAGAGCTATTCCTATATCACAGTCAGGGGGCAACGAACATCAGCGATCAGGCTAGTCAAGGAATCCAGATCTTAAGGAACTAAAATCCCATAGCACAGTGGAGTGTGGTGAAGTGGTGCCTATGGAGGCATACTATGTGTTCCTATGATAGAGGAATTACCTAATTTCAAAGTTGTATGGGAAAATTAACTAAGAAGCAGAAGAAAAATAAACTGAAAGGGTGAGTAGAATTTTGCTATCTCACAATGGTGAGGAGACAAAAAAAGGGAGATAAAACCAAGCCATAAAAAGGGCTGTTGGTAGATATAGCAGGCTTTCATTTGACCTCTGGAGAACAGCAGTCTAGGAACAGGGATGGACCAAAAGTAGACAAGAGTCTTGTACAAAAAGAAATGCAGGCTCAAGTCAGTTTCATCCATAAATAATTGAGGTTGTTTATCTCATTCTAGTTGCCTGCTTTATAATAGAGTAAATTATTTCAGGGGAAAAAAAGAATATCATTCTGTGCCTCCATCATTTTTCATACACAATGTCCAACTTTCAATAAAATATTACTAGCTGTAGACACACATACACAAATTTTTTTTTTTTTTTTTTTTTTTTTTTTTTAGTCCAGTGCATAAGGAGTTTGGAGGCCATGGCTCCATCTTAACAAGTAACATACAGCACAAAATGAAAAATCAACTCGTATTAGATCCATCAGAGAAATGAGGTCCCAGGGCAAATCATGGTCCCCTGAAATTATAGAGACAAGCCAGCAGACACAGAGAACCACAACTTACTGGAACAGTTGTCCCATGCAGAAATCTCTGAGAACAGATACCAGGGTAGAACAAACCAAACTGTATCTGATCTAAAAGATAACAATCTCTTCAAATTAAAATAGCAACAATGTTTTCAATGATTATACATTTGCATAAATGAAATGGATGATATCAATAATACAAAGACTAAGCAGAAATGTTGTTCTTAGTATTTCTACATATCTAGGAAGTAGTATACTTTATTTGGGAGAGGACTTGGGCTAACTATAAATATATATTGTGAACTCTAGGACAACCACTGAAAAGGTAAAAAAAGAAGTATAAATGATATACTAAGAAAGGATCTAAAACAAAATTCTTTTTTTTTTTTTATTTTTTTATTTTTTTTTTATTGGTCGTTCATAACATTACATACTTCTTAATACATCATATTACATGGTTTGTTTCAAGTGGATTATGAACTCCCGCTTTTACCCCGTATACAAATTGCTGTATCACATCAGTTACCCTTCCATTGATTGACATATTGCCTTTCTAGTGTCTGATGTATTCTGCTGTCCGTCCTATTGTCTACTATCCCCCCTCCCCTCCCCTCCCCTCCCCTCCCCTCCCCTTTTCTCTCTCTACCCCTTCTACTGTAAATCATGTCTTCCATTTGTATTCTCTTGACTTACCCCTCCTTACCTCTTATATGACATTTTGTATAACCCTGAGGATCGCCTTCCATTTCCATGCGATTTCCCTTCTCACTCCCTTTCCCTCCCACCTCTCATCCCTGTTTACTGTAAATATTCTTCTCAAGCTCTTCGTCCCTACCCTGTCCTTGTTTACACCCCTTATATCAAAGGAGTCATCTAAAACAAAATTCTGTATGAAATGCTCAATTAAAAGCACAAAAGAAAGAAAAAGAGCATAAGTCAAAAATAAGAGCAGGGCTGAGGGTGTCACTCAGTGGGAGAGCTCCTTGCCTATCATGCACACAAGTTCCTGGGTTCTATTCCCGGCACTGCAAGCAAACAAACCAAAAACAAGCAGATAAACTGTGCAATTAGACAAGCTAATACAGTAAGACAAGGAAAGAAAAGTTATACATGTTTGGAAAGAAAATATAAAACTGTCATTGTTCACAGATGGTGTGTTTTGATATTTAGAAATTCCAAAAGAGAAGACAAGCCACAGATAAGAGAAAATATTTGCAGCAGATCTATCTGATATACAATTGTTATTGAAAACAGGTAAAGAACTGTTAAATTCAACAATAAGAAATGAACAACCCTGGGTTGGGGCTGTAGCTCAATGGCAGAGCACTTGCTTATCATGTGTGAGGCACTGGGTTTAATCCTTAGCACCACATAAAAATAAACAAATAAAATAAAGGCATTCTGATCATCTATAACTACAAAAAAATGTTTAAAAAGAAATGAATAACCCAATTTAAAATATAGGGAAAAGACCTCAAAATACATTTTATCAAAGAAAATATACAGATGTATATCTGTGTGTGTATCTGTGTATATATATCACACACACATACAGATAACTATATATGCAAATGAATGAATAAAAAGGTGTTCTACATTATATGACTTTAGGGATTTCTATATTTAAACAACAATGAAATACCACTACATACCTTTTAAAATGTTCAAATCCAAAACACTGATACACTAAACTTGAAGTAATAAGAACTCTCATTCATTGATGAGAGTGGAAAGTGTATATGGCTACTTTGGAACACAATGTGTGGTAATTTCTGACAAAACACTACATAGTCTTGTCATAGGATACAGCAATGCACTCCTTGGTATCTGCCCACATAAGTTGAAAACAAATATCCCCAAAAGGAAAAATAAGTGCATGTGGATGTTTATAACAGCTTTATTCATGACTGTCAAAACTTAGAGGAACCAAGATGTTTTTTAGGAGGTGAATGGATAAACTGTGGCATATTCAGACAATGGAATATCATTTTGTGCTAAAGACAAATAAGCTATCAAGCTGTGGAAAGACATGGAGGAATCTTAAAAGTATATTGCTAAGTGAAAGAAGGTAATCTGAAAAGGCTACATAACTTCATAATTCTACCTCTAAGTCTTTCTGAAAAAGGCAGAATGATGAAGTCTAAAATGATCATTGATTCCTAGGGATTAGGGAGAGATGAATAGTCAGAGCACAGAGGATTTTGAGGACAGTAAAACTACATTGTATTATACTATAATGGAGGACACACATTGCCATGATTTCAATATAGCATTGTGTCCTCTAACACCCAGCTTTTGAAACTTAATGGCCAGTGTGGTGATATTGAAAAGGTAGGATCTTTAAGAGGTGATCAGGTTACCAGAATTCCTCCACTCATGTATGGGATTAGGGCCTTACAAAAGAGGCTCCCACAGTGTCCAGATCTCTAGCCCTTGCACAGCATTCCCCGTCTCTGGAGGATGCAGCAACAAGGCACCCTCTTGGAGGCAAACAGCAGCCCTCATCAGATAATCCAGCCTGTGAGCACCTTGATCTCAGACTTCCCAGCCTCCAGAACTGAAGAAATAAATAAATTTATGTTACTGATTAATTACCCAGTCTCAACTATTTTGTTATAGCCGTATAAACACTGGACTGAAATGCATGGTATTACCATTTTCAAACCACAAAATATACAGTACCAAGAGTAACTTCTAACATAAACAGTGGATTCGGAGGATAATGATGCATCGATGTATGTTCATCTGTTGTAACAAATGTATCACGCTGGTGCTGGATGTTGATAATTGTGGAGGCTGTGCATGTGTTGGGGAGCTAGATACAGGGGAATTCTCTGTATTTTCCACTCACTTATTGTGCTCACATAAAAGTGCTCAAAAATATAGCTTATAGTTACTAATAGATTAGGGAGATTTTACACACACACACGCGTGCGCGCGTACACACACACACACACACACACACTCACTGGACAAAGAAAAAAGAGATAATGAGTTTGTAAAATGTTGACAGGCTAAAGAAGGTAAATAAAAAAGAAAAAGAAAATACAGCAAGTCACCTGAGATGTATATCAAGAGCCAAGATTTTAAAAGAAAATGTCTAAACACAAATAGAGGCACAAAGGAAAAAAGCTGAAATTTTACCAAAACTGACAAATGACAACTGGAGCATTCAAAATACCCAAGCATTAGAATTTTTTTAAAAAACTAGACTTAAGCACATTATGGTAAAAGGACTAAGCTGTAGATACGTAAACCTATAGTTAAATTCACAACTTTTGTTCATCAAAAGATACCAGAAATGGAGAATTTTGAAAAGGCAAGCCATGGTGTGGAAGAAAAGAAACGTTTAAACAAAAGTGATATTCTAATATGAATCCGTAACAGGTTCCATTCATTAATCATCAGTAAATGCAAAGTAAAACCACCACTAGGTATGCCACTGTTTAGCCAGCTTTTTTGCCACTGTGAGTAAAAGACAGGACCAGCCCAATTTTAGAGGAGGAAAAGCTTTTTTAAATGCTTACGGTTTCAGAGGTCTCTCCATAGACAGCAGGCCCCATTTTCTCAGGGCTCAAGGTAAGGCCGGACACCCTGGTGGAAGAGCGTGGTGAAGGGAAGCTGCTCACACCATGATCAGTAAGCAGAGAGAAAAGCCACTGGCCGAATACAAATATATACCCCAAGCCACGCCTCCAATCCCGGCCTCCTCCAGCCACACCCCACCTGCCTCCAGTTATCACTGTTAATCCCATCAGAAAACAATTATCTGATTAGGCTAAGGTTCTCACAATCCAATTATTTTCCCCCTGAACCCTCTTGTAGTGTCTCACACATGAGCTTTTGGGAGACACCTCATATCGAAACCATAACAACCACATTCCCACTAAAAGTGCTGAAAATTATGTGGAACAGTGAGGATGTGGAACAACCACAGCTCTCAGACACTGCAAGTAAAATGCATAAATCAGCAAAGCTATTCCTGAAAACTTGTTAGGAGTCTCTACATAACGCTGAACATATTCATATCAATGACTCAGAAATTCAAAAGAAAGATATACATAAAATCACACAAGTACAAAAAGTGTTCACTGGGACACTATTTGTAATAATCCACAATGAAAACAAATCAAAAGCCTACCAACAATAGAATGCATAAATTGTGGCATGTTCATACAATGAAATCCTCTATAGCAATGAAAATCAACTTCATGCAGAACTGTAGATAAATCTCTAAAATCAATGTTGAAAGAAAAAAACCCAGAAAACTGTAAGTGATTCTACCTATGTATATTTCAAAAGTAGATGAAATTAATCAATTATTTTAAAATGTATAGTAGTAGCGCCTTTGGAGTTCTGGAGGTTTCAACTAGGGAGGTATACAAGACGGGCTTTAGGAAGTCTCGTCATGTTTTATTCTGGTTTTAGCAAAGAGCTGTGCATAAACCCTGTTGAAATGAACTGAGATATATAGTGTATAGTGGTGATTTGTGCCACTTTCTGCATGTATTTTAGAATTTTTTAAAATATATTTTAATACTGTGGTTTTGTAGTCAAGTCCTTTGTGACCATATGTCCTATAGTAATAATGGTCATTATTGATTGATTATTGATGTATGCCAGCCACTGATGCTAACAGCAGGTATTTTATTCCCAGTTTCCTTAGTTCATCCTCTGAGACAGAATTTTTGTCCTCATTGTATAGATTTTACAGATGTGGAAACTGATGCTCAGAGAGGTTAAGTGACTGACTCATGGTCACATAGCTAGAAAATAGCAGAATCTGACTTCAAAAGCACACCTTTCTGATTCCAACACCTTGGTTCCTCTGTAGCTCCATGGTTTGCTCTTCTTTGAGGATACACGCAGATGAACAACCTCTCACAACCAAATTAGAGTTTTACAGAATACAATCATGCTATCCAGACAGTGAAAAGCAGAGTGATTTCTTAATGAATGTTATGTTGGGCATCTTTTCATTGCCGTGATAAATACTTGAGAAAAGCAGTTTAGAGGGTGACGGATTTATTTTAGCTTACAGTTTCAGAGGGTTTTCATCCATGGTTAACCAGCTCCCTGGTGGAAAAACCTGGTGGAAGGGCATGGTGGACCAAAGCAGATCATCTCAGGATAGCCAGGAGGCAGAGAGTCAGAGGGAGGGAGGAAGGGATTGGAGGCAACATACACCCTCCCAGGGCATGCCTGTAATGATCTATTTCCTGAGACTAACTCATACTTCCGACAGTGTCCACTGCTTCTCAATCATGCCATCAAAATATTACGCTGTCAATGGATTAACTCATTTTTGAGATCAGAGCTCTCACTATCCAATTGCTTTTAGGAGACCAACCTCCGAACATTGCTGCACTGGGAACCAAGCCTTAATACATGAGCCTTTGGGGACCCTTCATATCCAAACCAGAACAAATGTCACACACTCCACTCTGCCTGCCCTTACCCTCAAGCTTGCAGTCTTTGGTGACTGAGGCATCCAAGGAGGTGACCTATTACCTGGCTGTCTTGTGTCCATATTTTCTGAACACACAGGGAAGTCCAAGGTGAAGAGAGCACAGACTCTATTCAGGCAGATGAACTATTTGGACAACCTTAAGCAAACCACTTTATTACCCTAAATCTCATTTTCTGCATTTGTCAAAAAGAGATTTCTGAATGTTCCAGAGGAAGAATGAGCTAATTCTCCCAGAAGATGTTAGGCATACAGTCTATGTAAATTGCCTTTCTTTCCCTATGGACTCTGCTATATTAAATTACTTCAATTTCTCCCCACACATGTAGCATACCTGTTCTCCAACCTTCTCCACCTTGCTCCTGGGAGGCTGGTCATTATGAACTGCCTCAGTGGGCTCCCTTGTCCTCTGCTCTTGGGCTTTGGCAGGAGACTAATGACTAAGGGGAGGAGACTGATGCAGTCAGAGTATGTGATCCCCCAGCTCTCTGCTCATGGGTCACTGTTGGATTGCTCATCCCTGGAGCCAGACTCAGCTCTGGCCGTGAAGCCGTCTCACAGTTAGGAGACATGCTCCCTCCTCCAGCTCTGTCAGGTCTTCAGGTGGTAGAGGGCACTACTGTTTTTAGCTGTAGACTTCTCTGTTCTCCCTCTGATTTTTCTTTCCCTGTATACATCTTTACAAATAGTCTCTCTCTTCAAATCCCTCTGTGTTAATGTGCTCTCTTTCTTAACATTCAGGATCCTTACTAATATAGGAGTCCAAAGGTAACAAGCACCATCTGCATGAGATAACTTAGTTGGCCCAGGTGACAAGTTGCTGACTGAACAAGATCCAACCACTGTGGGCTTTAGGCCTCAAGAAGAGGTGGAAGTAAAACAGACAAACAGAGTAAATGTCAAGTCATCCCAGCACACATACTTCTTACACTCCTGATGTATGCATCTATTTTTTCCATAAAACACAAGGATGTTGGGTCCCACCTCGGAAGCAGGTGACTTCCTGTCACCTCAGAAAGTCCCTGAAATTTGGTTGTTTTACAGAGTATCGGATCATGAACATTACCCCTCAAACTATTCCAGAGGATTCATCAGTGCTTCCAGCCACTTTGGAAATGCTGTCTCCCCTGAGCCTACTTCTCATCTGCATTCCCTCAGGAGTGTGCCTGGAATTGAGAAGGCATTGACTGAATGGCTCACAATCAAATCATTGCTCTCCAGCTCAGCCAGGCTACTTTCCATTTGCTTTCTGGGAACAATCAGAATGATGATCTGAGTGGGTCTCAGTTAACAGACTTGAGGGCTCCCAGCACTGTCAGTTCCCAGTAGGACAAGGATGGGGCATAAAGCAAGCAGGCCAGTTCTGGGGATGGGAAGGGAAATGCTGTTTTTCTCTGTCCCAGAATGCAACTCAACCTTCTACCCTAGCTGGAAGGAAGTATGTGTGTGAATGCCACAGATAAGATGGCTGGCTAAGATCAAAGGCTGAGTAGCTCACCCCTAGAGACCGGGTGCTATAGGTGTGCAAATCACCACAAGAAAGGCCATTTAGGAGAGTATACTTGTAAAGCATCAAATCTGCATTATTGCTGATCCTTACAAAGAGCTCAGAACTCAGGATCTGTTCTGCAACTGAGGGACAGAGCAGAGGCTCATTGATGATATTGATAAAATCAAAGCTACCCATGCAGTGAGTGACATGAACCAGACTTCAGGCTACATCTGTCTGGCCCCAGTCTGACCTACTGAATGAGCTTCTTTAGGGGTTCTCTTGGCTCTACCCCAATTCAGAACAAAAGAGTCATTTGGTTTCCATGAAGCAAAGCCAAGCTCAGCTTTTCTTGTCAGAAGTCAGCTCTAGCCTTTGGGATCTGTGTAGTTTCAGAAAAATGTTCATCTGTCGGAAGAGTTTATAAGCTAGAAAAAGTCCATTCTAGCAACTTTGGCTCACAGGTAGTCTTGTGAATTCATCCCGATCACTTCAAATCAAAGATCATAAAGCTGTAAAGTCCAGAGAAAATGAAAACCAGAGCTCACTTATTGATATGCAGCATTTGTCTCTATCTAAGGAACAATTATCCCATTTTCCTGCACCCCTTGCAGATGGGGCCAGGCCTAGGAAAACAGAGAAAGTGCCCCCATGTCCCAGACTCTGTGCTGACACTTGCATATGTGAAGTACTACATCAGCAACTCAGGCTGCCTGAATAGCACATCCCTTTTCCTTTACTATGATCTGTGTGTTTGTGTCCCCTCAAAATTCATATGTTGGAATCCTAACCCCCTAAGATGATGACATTAGGAGATGCAGCCTTAGTGAGGTGCATGTTTCCCTTAAGAAGGAACGCAGATAGCTTCCAAGCTCTTGAGGACACAATGAGAGGTCGCCATACAGGAGCTGGGAAGTGAGTGCTCACTAGCCACTGAGTCAGTGCCTTGACCTTGGATTCCAGAACTGTGAGAAATACAATTCTGCTGTTTATAAGCCACCCTGTCTATGCGTTTTGTTATAGATGTTGATCTGAGACACCATGTAAGCAAATCATTGAACTTCTCTCATTTTCCTAATTGACCACTGCCTACAATAATAGTAGGATCTAATGAAATGATACATGATGCATAGTAAATTCTCAATAATGTCCAGCTGTTGCTATGATTACCCTGAAATTCTCACAAAAAAAACCCATTATGGTCATTAATATATGAACGAAGCAGTGAGACACAAAAATGTGAAAAAGAATGTGCCTGAGATGTTACTGCCAATTATTGCCAGAATTAGAATTCTGGTTCAGATCTTGCTACTTTCAATATATCCCCCTTTGCCTTGTCTTGACCATCTCTCTTTGTAGCAGGATCAAGGCATCAGCATCACCCAATCACCTTGCATCTTGTAGTTCCTGGTGTGCCTTGCCAGTGGCCTTGTCTGCCCCTGAGTCGAAGCCCCAGGGGTCCCATCTGCCATGCATTTCTCATATTCCTTTCCCTCTTAAGATCACTGCTTTGTTTTCCATCCACCTCAGATGATACCAAAATGGGATTACACCCAAATACCAATGCAAGGGAGTGAAATGCAGAGGCTTGCTTAACTCCCAACTCTTAAGGACAATGGCTTAGACCTTTCATAAGAGAATCTTAAGAATACATTGAAGGATATGAACCCACTCCTGGGGGTGGAAACACACTCTCCAATTTGGCATACAACTGTAGAAGGTTCTTGGCACCTCTGGGGTCTATCTGGAGATTTTATGGGAAGAAATTTCTACTCTGAACAAAAATTTCAAAACTCTTTGGAGAATTAGCAATCCCTAGATCTTCCCTTGGTCTTATAGAGAGTTTATCTTCTGAAGGAGAGAATAGTCCTTGGGGACCCAAGGAGAAGAGATACACTTGGAGAAATTGCCTGGCTGAAGTAGGTTCAGGGGAGCAGATGTCACTCAACTCTGTGGCTAAAACAACCCTTTTATCCCACACTAGCCACAGCCACCCCAAGAGCACAAGCAGATACTCACCCACATACTCTCAAGCCACCAGAAAGAAGATACACTGAGGAACCTGTTGGTGCTGGTGACACTGTGCCTTGGGACAGAGAAGACCATCAGGGACCAGTAATGAGGCACAGCACAGTGGGCATGCTTCCTACTAAGAAAGAGCCAGTTGCAACTGCAGCATGAATTATGGAGTCAAAAAGGCAAGGAGGTGTGAATGACAGCACTCTCTTGCTTACTTTGGGACCATGCTTTTTTTTTTGACATTTGATTTCCCTATCTATAACTTTTGAACAATAATTTCTAGCTTTCATGGCTGAACTGAGAATAAGAGGGTGTTTATAGGTAGAGGCTACAATACAGTCCGTAGAACACAATACCTGATCAATAAATAGTCTCTGATAAGGATGCAATTGTGGATCTTCCTATTTGGAAATAATTAGGATGCCTTGGTGGATAGTTGGGACTTCTTTGCATATTTCATGGATTCTGGTAGAAAATCAGGACTTCAGAGCAAGGAATCAATGGCAGGAGGGCTGGCTGTGCACACCAGGATGCCTGGCAGAAGAGAGGCCACTTTGCGGGAAGTGCGCCTCTTTTCCTGTGGCTGATTGCACAGCACTGCTTGGTTGATTGTTGCATTGAAACTGTGCACTGAGCAGAGAAGCCCTCAAAGAGCCTCTTTCCTCCCCTGGACCCTGTTTTCCAGCTCTGATGAACAGAACTCCACCTCTTGCAGCACTCAAGTACGTTTCTATGTGCTAAAAGCACTACATGTGTGTGCTTGATAGGGTGAATATGTCTGCATAGTCCTGGGTTTTTGTGCATAAGCGTGCCCAGAGGTATGTAAGTGTCTGTGTATACTTTTTTCAAGTACCAATAAGTCTAAATTTATTGATGAATATTTTGTTTTTCTTTGAGCTTGGAGACCTGGTTGCTCCTGGCAACTGTATGCTAGAATCTGCCAGCAGCTGAGCTCTCCTTGAATCACATTTGGTAGCTCACTCTAAGTGATCACGGACTATTTGGTGACCCTTCTTCCAAATCCTGGTCCTTGCTATTGGAAATTTGGGTGGCTGGAGTTTTTCTTCCTACTCCCTTTGGAATTCAGCACTCAATGTCAATCAAGTTCTGAGATGAAAGAATGAAAACTGTGAGGGTTAGGGGTGATAAGTTTATAGACAGCTATCCCTTCCTTTTTTGTAAGCAGTGACTATTAATTCATCTGTTTTATCTGGAATGTATGCATTTCTCTCACAAATAAATTCTCTGACTAAAATACCACTAAGGAAAAAAAAATAAGGCAGTGATTAAAATTATTGGCAAAGGAAAGAGGTATTTATCTAGAGTTTCTTGGTATGAGGGGTGAGGATAAGAATCAAACATAATTTCATTTATTAAAAATACTAATGGCATGAAATAAAAGAATGTCTTAGATGTAAAAGAATTGCTACATTAGGAACAGGTATATGCTCCCTCTTTTATTGTGACAATAACAAAGAAAGGTCGGTTGAAAATTTTTGAGCTTTTATCTAATCTTGTGTTGTCAAAGCTAAGAGCACAATACAAGGCTTTAAGACGTAGATGCTAATTCATGAACTTGTACTTACAGGAATGAAAATTTACTGAAGGCAAAGTCAGAGATGCATGATTAACCAGCTCCTTAGCCTTAGAAGTAGAAAATTGCAAGGAGACCTAAGTTATCCATTAAATATTGTCCATCCCTATTGTTAAATATTTAAAATATTTAAATAGCTCTGAATGGCATCTCAAATATAATTATTAAATATACTATTTTAAAATATTTCATAATATTTCCATTATGTATTATTAAATGCTTTTAAAATGAAACAGCATAGGCCATAGGAATAGAATATTTCACCACATCATCATGGCCTCTAGACCTCTTGGTCTTTCCCTTATGTGTCCTTGCTCCTCTTTCAGAGTTTGAAAAGGCAAAGATTAGGTATGGAATTAGTTCTGCCTTGGCATGATTTGTAGGATTTACAAGTTAGGAACAAGGCTGCTTTTTCTTAGGAAAACACAGCCCTTTTTGGAGTTCCTATAGCTGTTCCTATTCAGCCTCATCTGTCTGTACAGAAAGTCTGGGAAGGTCTATCTCTTGCCTCCCATCTCCAAAAGATTAGAGAAGCCCATCAATGCTACAGAAGTAGAAGAATAAGAGCCGGGAATTCTCCTTTCCGTTCCCAGAAGTTGACATCTGCATCATGAAAACCAGACTGTCCAGATCAGCATGATTTCACCTTGAGGCTGAGAAGAGGGCTGTTTCCCCCAAGAAAGTCCAGACACGATTGGACATTTGGGATGCCATAGGTGGGAAGAGGGAGCATCGTATCTGCCAGTGGAAGGAGACCCAGAGCTACGGAGATGACTGAGTGTAGGACGTATCCAAGGGAGAAATGTACCCACAGCCACTATAAAGGCCAAATGTCAAGAAGTAAAACCAGAGAGGTCCTCCAAGAATGACAGTTCCCGTGATCTAAGCACAGGGTAGCCAGGTATCTGGGTTCAGAGTGAGTGTAGAAGAGAGACAAAGTCAGCTGACATATAGAAATAGGTTCAGCATGATATATATATATATATATATATATATATATATATATATATATATATTGTCCCAATTCTTTCTAAGAGTCTTCTAAGAGCCTAACATTTTAAAAGAAACTGTTAAGTTTCAAAACTTATCAAACTGTTGATATCAGTGGACCCTGAATATACAATTGGTGAGGAGGATATACCCACTGCCCCCAGGCATATCTGAGTTGCACCTGGAAAGATGTGTTTTTCTAACACTGTGCATTTCAATGAGCCAGAATTCAGGACATGCCCACGGCACACCTGGAAACAAGCAGACGGCATTTCTTCATCCCAGAGAATAAGAGCGTAGGGAGCAGACAAGTTTTATTATTAAACAACTTTAATCCAAATGCTGATTATTATTATTTGCAGTGTCTGAAGGCACAAAATATACCTAAAATGTATGGAATCGTCTAAACAGAGTTATAAATCCAAAGAGCAAAGCATGAAAAAAAAGATACATTCTGAGCTGACACCAAAATCTGAGTTGGGAAGATTCAGGTTTTGTTGTTGTTTGTTTGTTGTTGTTTTTCCCCTAGAGAACTTGCTTGAATGTCAATCATTTCCCCTCATGCCAAGGGTAAGAAATTTAAAAAAAAAACATAAACATGATAAAGAATTATACCGTGAGGTGTAAGGGAATTTTAGAAGCAGTGTTCTTTTCCCTCAAAGATGCTGGTTTTCTCTCTCTCTCTCTCTCTCTCTTTCTCTCTCTCTCTCTCTCTCTCTCTCTCACACACACACACACACACACACACACACACACACACACACATGCTCCATCTCTCTCCCTCCCTGACACCCATTCTAAGCAAAGCTGTCCAAGAAAACACCTATATCCATGATACACCTCAGAAGATTTGTCATCTCAGGGGGTGGAGGTTGGGGGACAGACTTGGGTGTGAGATAAGGCAGTGAGATTTCAGTTTAATTTTAAAAATAGAGAGAGTATATATATATATGAAAAATTGACCATCCAGTGAGGTCCCCCAAAGTGCTGATGGCAAGAATACAAGCCTGCTGTTCCTTGGGGTGGTGGTAGCCAACCTAGGCTCTGCCGTGCATGCCTGGCTCCAAGCTCCACGCACTGATTGGAGAGCTGTCAATGGATCACCTCAGTACCGCTAGTATCAGGCCATTCTCAGCACCCAAAGATAAATAACGTAATTAGAAACACTCTGTTCCTTGAGGTGCTTTTAGCTGGCGGTGTGATGCGGCCATTTCTACTGCTCAATCATGTCACTCAGGACTTTAGGAAAGAAATCAATCAGGAGCTAGTTATCACCCTCATCAATACATCTCTCCAGTAACCCCTACAGGAATATGGAGAAACAAGCAGTGGAACTTTGTATGTCCTCGGGACTCAGGCTTTTGGCTTCCGATTCCTGCTGGGGTAGGAGCCCCACCCTCTTCTGTGCCTGAGTGGACTCTTTTCCCTGTCCTGACAGGTTAGGAGATCAGAACCACCTTTGTCTTGAGCAGGGGAGGGACTGAAGAGATAGCTCCGACTCCCCTCATCATCTACTCCTGGTGGTTCCCCCCCCCCTCTGAGTCTGCATTTTAGTTGCTCTAGAAAGGGCAATGGAGGGAGGTGAGGCCTTGGGGTTGTTCTGGTCTTAGGAAACAGGGTTTTCCAGCACCTTCACCAGCTCAGGGATAGATCTGGGGATCTCAGAGAATAGAAGATGATCTCAGCCTGAAGGGCTTTTGCCCTTCACTTCATCACTTACTGAGGCTTTCTGATCTGAGAAGGTGGCAAAACCAGGAGAGAGGACTCGTGTGGTATCTGGCCCTGTTTGGCCAACTTCCTGATGTGCCTTTACTTTTGGGGGGCTTAAAGCAAGTTCCCTAGATGATCGGAGTTATTTGTCTTCATATTATATAGTTATGCTTTTCTCCTATGGGTCACTGCCTCTTCTCTAATTCCCAGCTTCCGCATCACCTGGGGGCACCTCCCCTAGCTCCTTCTTGCAGGATCCTTTTCCCTGAGACCCACAATGTTCAACTCCCCGTTTCTGTGACCACGCTTGCCTCCCTCACCTGGGGCCATGATCCAACCCCAAGAGAATAGCCTCACCTCTCGTCCTACCACCTGACATGGTCTATGTCACCAAACATACATACTTCACATCTCCTTATCCCCAGGTGCCTTCCACCAGGCCAGTCCCACCTTGGCCTAGCCTCTCTGAGGTGGTGATGGGACCTACCCTCCTTCCCCCATAGTCTTTCACTGGCTGATTCTTCTAATAGGAAGAGAAAGTTAAAAAAAAAAATACCAACAGAATGATATTAGAACAAATTGGCATCAGAGACTGTTAACTCAATATGGGCAGCTTCTCTGGGGCCCACAGGGCAGCTGCACACTACACACTGTGACTCACGATGTGGTCACCATCTTGAGCTGGATTGGCCATGACACCTCCTAAGTGCCAGGCTCACAGAACAGTGGATAACCCTATAGCACAGTGACCCAATGCGCCAGGTCAATGCTGGTTCCAGACTCACTATCTACCCAAGGGAACTAAGGGAGGAAAGAGGGCCCAGGAGCAGAGGAACGAAGTGGGGAGCTGTGGGGCACAGGAGCAAGCAGCATTCGGGGCTCCTCGTCTTCCTTCTCCCCAGCAGGAAGGGGCCCCTTATCTGATTGCCCTTCCTGCCCTCAGAAAGGCCCAGGAACAGGGGGCTCCTTTGGCACTTCAGAATGATCACAAGTAATTTGCCTTTTTATTCATATAGAACAAAATTTACAAAGTCATTCATACAGTTTTTGTGTTTTTGTTTTTTTTTTACTGACTTCGAAAATTGGGAATATTCAAAATACACTTTTACCCCACTCCATTCTGTCATTATTTACACATATGTACAAGAAAAATGAAAGAGTCTCTGTGTGTGTTGTGTGTGTGTATTTGTGTGTGGTTTGTGTTGTTGTTTTCTTGTATTAAAAAGCTCTGCTGGTCGGGTGGGTGGGCGGGCAGGAGGGCAGGCGGCGCGGTCAGATGGAGGTGCCGTGGGAGGTGTCCAGAGCCTCTGGAAGGACGCCTCCAGGCACAGGCTGGAAGGACATGGGGATGGGGGTCTTCACTGGGCTCTGTCGGAACAGCCCCCCATTGGGCGACCTGTGTTTGCACTGAATGGAGGGCATGGTGGCAGAGCTGCTCAGCGGCAGCGGCAGGTTGCTGCTGGGCCCTGACGAGAGTGTCCGGCTGGTGCCGTGGCTGCTTTGCTCTGGCAGAAAGGTGCTGACAGAGAGCTGGGTGTTCTGGTATTCCCGTGTTGGCTCCAAGGCCTGGCTGGGAGCCAGGCCCCCCATCTCCAGGGCTGAGAGCTCAATCGATGCAGGGGAAATCTGCTTGTGAGCAATGTCTTCATCCATGAGGCTGTTCATGCGTCGATGCACCTGCTCGAGGTTCACCTCTTTGTCCTGGAGAGAAAGCACAGGAAGGTCAGAGGAAGGCTTAAGAGTGAGCCAAGGCTGGCTTGCTGCAAACTCTGGATACCCGGAGACACTAGGTCTGTTCGGCCTGCTGACAGTGAGTATCCCCCCATTGCTCCCACCTCCCTTCATCTGGATGGGGAATCCTATAGAGGAGGACACTCGTGCTTATGTAGCAAACCCCTGCCAGCAGATCTTGGTGACATTGTTCCTCTCCTCTGCACTTAACACTGCCACACCCAGAGGTGACCCTTGTGATGACATGCTTTGAAGAACTGACAGGGGAAGGCTATAAATGGAGTCCCAAGGGAATGGGCCTCGAGAGACTTCTAATATGGCCCATGTGCTCACCATTTAGAGCTCACAACACTCAAAGCCATGAAATGATCACCTTTGCCTTGCTCCAAAGGAGGCTCAGGTTCAGGTGGCCTCACCAGAGTCCCAAGCCCCATGAGTGTTCGGGGCAGCCTAGAAGCCCCGAGTGGGAATAGAATCCTGCCTCACCCGGTGACCTCTGTTCTCCATGTGCAGCATGTCCAGGAAGGCAAGGACCCCTCCTGGACATGTCCCTATCTAGGCTAATAGTGCGTGGGTTTCTGGATGAGGTAAGGGGGGGGGGCAATGAGAACAAGGACTTCCCTCAGGTCAGCCAACTCTCCTGGTTCCATGAGGACTTGAGGCTGCCCAGAAGGGGACCTCACACATGACATTATCTCACCATGTGGGTGGCATCACAGAAGACTGCTTGGTTATTTATTTGTTCAAGAAGGAAAATTTGAAAACCCAACATCATTCTTTCAAAAAAACTTGGTGATTTGTCTACGATTTTAGTCAAGGTGGTCGTACTGCTTGAAAGCTCAAGGGAGATGTCTTCTACTTTATTGGTTTCCCCTCTGTGAAGAGGGATGATGACCAGGTGCCCAGAAGAGCCACACCAGTTTCTAGATGCTGTTAGAAGCTATAGTACTGTTTGTTGGCTGCAGGATACCTGGGTGTCAGGCAAGATGATGACTGATGCTAAGGTCAAACTCCAAAAGAAATACCATGTCGAAGTTCATTTCCAAGGTGTAACCCACCAGGGGCTCTCATGCTGACATCAAATATTGGAGAGAGAAACCCAAACCCTGTCCACCTTGTAGGGGGTGGTAGAAATACCAAGATATTTAGGATGCTTTCAGAAGGAAAAAGAAGGATCCATGCAGAATAAGGGTTGTTCCAGTGACTGCTTTGAGCTCCCACAGGGATGAGGGGAGAGGAATTCCCCTAGAAGGAGGCCTCTCTGAATGACTGACATGAGTCTCTCCTGCATATGTGTGCGCCAACTATAGGATTAAACACCAGGAAGACTTAACTCAACATTTCTCAGGATGGTAAAGAACTGAAGTGCCCTGTTATTTACCCCTTACCCCAACACTCCCTGGAATGGAGAAAGGGGGAATCACAGCTCTCTCTACCCTTGTGAGGTTCATAGCTGGCACATAATGCTTGGCTTCTGGTGAGATACCTACTGTCATTCTCAAAACCTCTTCCAGAGCAAGAAAACAGACAACATTCATAAGGTAATAGAGAACTCATTTCAGCCCAGGGGAAATTGGATAATAAGAACACTAGTTGGAGATGGAAGGAAGGCAATGGAATTTAGCTTGGTGTCATAAATGGAAGTGACAGCCCCCAACCTCAGGAAGCCCCTAAGGCAGAGCCAAGATTCCAATAATCTAAAGTCCCACATAAGCAGAGCTCAGTTTATTGGTGGTAAGAAACCACCTCGGAGTTGAGAATACCTCTGGGTGGCAAAGTCATAGGTGAATTTGAGGGAAGTGTTTGGAGGGCATAAGGCCTCTCTACTTTGCCTAGCTAAACATCATTTATGAAATGTTTTCAATGTTCCTTTCAAAAGTTTATACTACAAATGTTTCTTAACTTATGAGGTTAAACCCTGATAATCATGGTAAGTTGAAAATATCATAAATTGAAATGCACTTAATATGCTAACCATAGCAAACATCACAGCTTAGCAAAGTGGCACACTTAGAGAACTTATTGCTTTGCCTCATGATCGTATGGCTGACAGGGAGCTGTGGCTCACCACTGCTGCCTAGCATTACCAGAGGGTATGGTCCCACATAGTGCTAGCCCAGGAGAAGTTCCAAATTTGAAATTCAAAGAACGTTTTCTACTGAATGCAAATTCCTTTTGCACTACCATAAAGTTGAAAAAAACATGAACCATGGTAAATTGGGAACCATCCATAAATAAAAAAGACAAATTCAAGTTCTTAATTACCTTACACCATGATTGAGCTAGCTCTGTGCAACCTTCTCCCCTTGTGTATGCTTCATCTATTTTTTTCCATGTAGAACTGTTGTTAATAATAGTACCTTATAACTGTTACCTGGAGCATTAGTGTCTTGGAGCTACTTAGCATCAATTATTTCTTTCTATAGAAGTCTATTGTTATGGTTTAGATATGAAATGTCCCCCAAACCTCATGTGTGAGATAATGCAAGGATTTTCAGAGGTGAAGTGATTAGATTATGAGAGCTATGACCTAATCAGTGGAGTAATCCATTTATGGATTTATTGGTGGTAACCATAGGTAGGTAGGGTGATGCAGGATCACTGGGGGCATGCCTTTAGAGTATGTATTTTGTCTAGTAAGTGGAACGCACACTTGCGTGTATTTTCTTTCTTTCTCTCTCTCCCTCCCTCCTCCTTTGTTGCCATGTCCTGAGCTGCTTTCCTCCTTCACACCCTTCCACATAGATGTTCTGCCTCACCTCAGGCCCTGAGCAATGGAGTTGGCCATCTATGGCCTGAGATCTCTGAAACCATGAGTGCAAAAATAAACTTTTCCTCCTCTAAAATTGTTCTTGTCAGGTCTTTTGGTTGCAGCAACAAGAACAAAAAAATGACTAAAAATTCATAATTGTTTTTTTTTTTTTGTTTTACCATCTTCACTGGGTAGCAAATTGGCAGGTGACTTGTTTGTCTACCCAAGAAACAGGACTATGACCCAAACAAGGACAAAAAGACTGAATCTGAATCCTGAATGAAGACTTTAGATGTGGAAAATGGTTGGTGCTTCATCCAGCTTTCTCCTCTGGCCTTTGGACAAACTCTGGCTCTGCCCATCATGCAGCGTATAACTCCACTCTTGTTATGGCCGCTTCAAGTTCCTGTGAAGCTTCTAATATAGGATATAGCTCCTTTATCTGCATTAGTCAAAACCAGTGTCAACACCATTTTGGTAGATGTTTATATCAAAAGACTTTTCATCTTGGAATGTACAAAGGACACGAGACCAGTAGCAGACAGCCTGGAAGCTAGACACATTGAGAGAATTTCAAATATTTTCAGGTTTAAGGAAACAACTATCCCGTCTCTGCAATCAGCGAAGCTTGGAGAAGGCTAGACTGAGCTGAGTTCCCTCACCATAGAGTCTTTCACTCCGTGGAAGAAAAGCTGACCACCAGGTGCTCCAGGGGAATCTTTGGAAGGGTTGGTAAGTTGCATGTTCTTTCCTTTTCCTCCATTCAACTTTGTCTTCCACCCTTTAAGGTCCTCTTTGGGAAAGTTTAAAAGTAGACTAATACGCAGCAGGGAATAAGTATCTTTTGTTCCAACTGTGTTCACTCTGAGTGCTGGCAGTTGGAAGAGGAAAGCTGGCCCTTTATCTGGGCCAGAACAGGTGTTTGGGAGATGCTTCCTATTTTGCCAGGTTTTAGGAGAGAGGAAGGACAGCTTGCTGTCCAAGAAGGCCACAGGGAGGCAGAGAGTTAGAAGTAAGAGGCAAAGAGAAAGGAACCCTCTCTACCTAATGCCAGAAAAAAATAAACATGAAGAGCTTTGAGTAAAAAGATCAACCAAAACTCTGAAGAAAGATGTGAGCAAGGGAGGTATCTGAGAAGGATACCTTCACCCCTGACATCCAAGGGACAGAAGGTGGAAAGGGTGGTGGATTGCAAAAGAGGCAGGGCACAGACACCAATCTAGCAGCCTAAATGCAGCTGTGAGCAGTTATTATCAGGTACTTTTAAAGCACTTGGAATAAAGACCGACCCAGGGAGTTGTATAAAGATGGCCAATGACCTTCAAGTCAGTATTTCTGAAGCGAAGAGCTTAAATAAATAGTTTCTTACACCCATACATTTTTTTTTCTTGTCTCAAATTAAGGACGGATGAATCATTGGCAAGGATTGCAAAGCCATGCAGTAGGAATCAACTCCCAATTGTGGTTACTCATTAGCCTTTTAACCTCTCCACGTCAGGACACACAGAGAATGTCCACACCAATTGAACAAATTTCCCAGGGAGAGCTTCCCATGCCAAATGGCTGTCAAGAATCCAACCTCTCCCCACCAGTGGGACCTCATTCTATTCAAATTCCATTATTCAGGTAGCGCCAACACCACTTCGTTCACTGGGAGAAGAGGGTACCATTAGGAGCCTCCGATATTGGCTGTTTAACTAGACAAGAAAATGAACAGAACTAAGGCACATGCCTCCCTGACCTCCCTAGAAAACAAATGCAGCCTGTCTCTAAGTCTCACAGTGTGTCCTCTAAGCTGTCTGCTTCTCTCGCTGTCTATAGGGGCCAGAGCTGAGGAGCAGACCTCATTTGGAGGTCCTGTAAGCTTTGTCTTCTTGCATCACCTGGGGCCACAGATATAGCACACACAAAGTCATGTCTGGTTGCACCTTCTGCGTTTCTGGCCAAGGGAAGAGGAGAGAGCAGTAATCAGCTTATTCAAGGCAAGAGGCAGCAGTGATTTGAATAATTATCCATATTTTAGACAAAATGGTGCATTCTATAATGTTATGCAAATTCAAATAATGGGCTTTTTTTATGTGAACTACATCAGTTTACATCCTCATTATCCCAAGGTTTCGGTGTTCAGCCAGGTAATGACAGCTGTGGAAAGAGACCTGGAAACTTATCACTGCCTTCATTAATCTACTGTAGGTAACTGACCTAGTCAAACATCCCTGAATATGACATAAAATTCATTGACTGCATTTACCCATGAATAGGCTACATTCCAGCTCTGCATTTCTCACTCCATATTAAACATGACGGCAGATGCACCAACAGAGGTTATTGGGGAACTTCTCTCAGACATTGTCTTGCAGAGAGATAAAGTTCTGTAATTAAGCCGATATTCACCAACGTGGAAATAATCCAGTGTATTGGAAAACGGTAATTAACTAAACTATCATCTATGTAACAGCCTCTTACACTTGGGACTCATTAGAACTGACTTTGTTTGGAGTCCAGCAGCTCCTACTTTAAGTTGGGCAGGAACAAAATTAGGGATGAGGGACTTCCCACCTGACTGGGATGGTTGTTGGCAATGTGCTCCTGTTACCACTGAGACCAACCAGGTGGTAAATGAGACCCAAAGGCTTGGAGAAATGCCACCAGTGTGGTCTTCTAAAGTGTTGCTCCAAAGACTTAGGCTGGGCTGGGGGTCTGAGAGGCATGACTGGATGGAAGCAAATAGACTAAATCTAAGTCAATGAAGTGATCTCAGGAGAGGATGGGCAGTTTTTTAAAGCATCATGACAATCACTCCACATCATAGGTGGGAGCAGCAGGAACGCAGAGGAGTAAACCAAGGCTAGGAATGAAGTGACTTCAGGCAACAGAGTCCTGCGACCAGTGGAGTGTCAGAATCAGAGCTCATGTCCACTTGGCTCCAAAACCTGGACTCTTTTTCACTGTGCCAAGTTGCATATTCCCATGCTCACCTTGATGGAAGGTTTTCATCCTTGGCAGGATATCACAAGCACATGTGTAGATTTTAGAAATTACAGTTGTTTGGATCTCCTTAATATGACCCTCTGGAAAATGGAGCCCAAGCATCAGTATTTCTAAAAAGCTCCAAAATTAATCACCTCTGATGTGCAGCCAGAATTGAAAGCCATTGATTCAGCTGCAATGATTACACAACAATTTAACATGAATAACATTTTCTTTATAGGAGCCCAGACTGGTTCATTCATTCAATAAATACTTTTGAGCTCCTACTATCAGATGAGCTAATGTTCTCGGTAGAGCATTTATCTTTAATTTCAGGCACAAGGAAGTTGCTCAATACTTCAATTATATTCATCACCCCCTAACAAGAGCTTCCATGTTACAGAGAGTAGGCAAAGTGATGGGAATGGAAAGGTGAGGAGGTGCTAGGGGAATCACACCCAACAAGGGAGGTGACCTGTGGCCACAGGCAGGGAGGTTTTGCCCAGTTTTGAGATATACAGTGGTATATAATAAATGTTCAGTGCCTTCTTACTGGAGGTTCCTGACCTAAGAGATGAAACAAACATGCTAACTATCCTTATTTTCATGCCAAGCTTTCTGATCTTGGCAGGTTAGCTGTAGTGGCAGGTTCAGTTTTCAGCAGAAAAGAGAAACTGAGAGCCCTGACTCTTTGGTGAACCAGTAGGTACATGTAGGCAGATACACCATTCGCTTCTTAGCTCTGCTCTCACTATTTCTAAGTCCCACTTCCCCAGAAATAAGAAGGCCTTCCTTGAAAGTTGTTGAAGAATGTTAGGATAACATGCAATTTTTCCAATACAGGAAGACATCCTAAGGTGTGTCTTTCCTCCACCACATCCCTCACTGTCCATCTTCAGGGCCTTTGAAAGGAAGAGTACTTTGGCCACCATTAACCAAGCATGTTCTTAGACCATGTGCATCTTTAACTCACTTCACACATTATCTCTGGTTGTAATCCTTCAGTGTAACACTGTTGTGTTAGCATAAATCAAGAGAGAATAGTTTAAGAGGAGAAAATCTCTACAAGGAGTAGAAGAAGGCATGAAAGGAGTAGAGATAAACAAGTCGAATGGAAGATCCCCAGGATCCAGTCTTCCAAGAAAAGAAGTATCAAGGGGGCATGTAGACAGATGCTGGCTCACAGGACCAGAATAGAGGGTCTGACTGTGACATAGCACCGTCCTATCCTGCCACCCTGGCTTCTATCAGCTCCTGTCTGCACAGAAGCATGGGACAGAGGAGGGTAGACAAAGCAGGAAGCAACAAGAATTCCAAGCTCCCGGCCCAGTGATGGATGATTCATCTCTCACTCTTCATGTCATTTCCCATTTGTGCAGTTCTCATCTTTATTTCATGAATATTTTATTCTCAGAGCAATGACTACACATCCCCCATAAATCTAGTGGGTAGCTCTTTACTGCATCCTCAGAGCTTGGTGCACTCACCTGCATTGGGTAACTACATAATTGTCTGATTCCTTCGAAAAAATATGATCTCAGATGCACATGAATATTAAGGGGTTGAACGCACATTACTACTCTTCCCCAAGTAGGTGTCTAAACTGAAGACATCCCAGAGAAAGCCATTAAACACAGCTTGGGCTCCACCCACAGACAGGGGTCTGGCTCTAAGAAATATGGCCAATGCCCCAAAATGAAACATTCTAAGGGTAACGAGACACTCTCACCTAATTGCAAATGCTGCTCCATAAAACGTGGGCATCCAGTAACACAAAGTAGATCTAAATTGAATACCATCATTATTTTTCTAAGGTTTTAAATACATGCTTCTAAAATACTGTCGTTTCAGCCCCTTTCCTGGTTCCTACTCACTACATGAACAGGTCCAAACCCCTCATCCTGGCATTTAAGTCTTTGGAGCGGTTCCTGCCTCCTTCTGTTAGCCTGCTCTCTCAGCATCTTCCTATGCCCACACTCCTGTTAACCCCTTGTTCTCCCTGCTCAAAATGAAACTTCTGGCTGATCTCATCTCTAGCTCTGTGATTTGTGCCAATTCTTCAACATTCTGTACTAACAGTCCTAAGTCCCAAGAAACCTTCATCAACATTTATTCCTACCTTCTGTGGTTCCACCATGCCCTCGCTAAACTGGGTGCTCCTCTGTGCTTAAGGACACCCCCATCAACAGGATGGAGACTGCCTGGGAGCTCTCTGCCCCATCTGCCTATGAGAAGGTAAGCACCCTGAGGGGAGGGCCTGGGTCCCTACAGGCAAGCTTTTAAATGAAGAAGAGTAGAAGAAAAGATTTCACTTGAAGTAGGAAACCCATAAAACCTGGAAAAAGATGGAATGTTTCATGGTCCCTCTCTGTGACTTTATACAAATGTCCCAGTTGCAATAAAAGCTTGGGATAGAAACCATTAACTGTTATTTTCAGTGAATATTCCTCCAACTTCTTCCCTCCTTCCTTCCTTCCTTCCTGAGGCCCAGGAATGACAGGAGAGCCATTGAGGTAGTGGCAGAACTAGACCTCACACTTCTTAACATGGAGGTATACAGAAAGCAGAGAGGAAGGTGGACATTACCAGGACATTTCAGATACACTGACTTAGCTTTGCCTTCCCTTCCAGAGAAAAGAACGTAGGATGACAAAGATCTCACTGGCTTGGGATCAACAGAGAGTCAGAAGAGGATCCAGGGGGACAAACACTACTGTCCTTGCCAGGCAGAGATTGATGAATGAGGGTGTGGCCAGACAATCACTGCAGACTACAGAGATGATGGCCAGGATGACTCATCTTTTATGTTCAAAGGCACCAACTCCCAACCCTAAATCAGGCTCAGAAGGATCCCGCCAGCTCTTACCTCCTCCTGGTTGCTTTTCCTTCCCACCCCTGTTTGTTTTGCGTTTGCCTGTGACCCATTGCCTCTGAAGGCATTTTAGGAACTTGTCATGAGCCATCTGTGCCTCAAGAAAAAACAAAAACTTTTTTAAGAAAAGGAGTGCTTTTGGACTTGGTGCCATTTGCTTTACTGCTTCCTGTTTGAGATTTACAACTTTTGGCCCCAGCAGAATCTGTCAGCGGGGCTGAGATTCTAGATGTAGCTGAGGCAGGTATACGTGGCAGCTAGTGACAACCCTGAATTGAGTGGCCGAGCTTGTATGATAGATGCTTGTGTGCAGGTTTCTGACAGCAAAGCATCATCACCAGATGGCACTCCTTGTCCCCTCCTTTAGCGGAATCATTTCCAAGGGATCTTCACAAAGACTTCAATTTTTTTGTTTGTTTTTTCAAGAAATGAGCTTGAAGAAGAACAAACCCCCAATGAGAAGGAAGTGTAGAAGGACAGAATCAACTTGTGGTTGGCACACGCAGGAAGGGAAGTGAACCCAGGGCCTAGGGTCCTCTGAGGTGTGTGCACCCAGGAGGGATGTGGGCAAGAGCGGGCCTGCAAGGAGGGGCGGAGGGGCGAGGGGTGATGGAAGGGGCAGGGATCCCCCTCACACGCTGGGGAGAAGGGCCCCATGGCCCCTGGTGAGAAGTCAAGAGAACTGGGAAGGGATGCGGCTCCTCTCTTACCCTACAGGTGGTCTCTCCAGGTCAGGGTGGAGGCACATGGGCGGGGCAGGGTGGGGAAGGGCTCTCTGGCGCTGCCCACGCTGTACCTGCTCTATAGATAAATACAGGACTTTAGTGGCCATGGCTGTCACCTCCGCACTTTGTTCAAACATGAAAACATCCCCTATAGTTTTTGTCTTGCTTTAAAACCAAAATGAAACCATGACACAATCCCCCTAAATAAAAACACTGCGGTCTCCAGACAAGATGACCAGAGTAAATACTAACTAGAAGAAAGCCACCCACCCAAATGGCCCAGTGTGACCCTCCTGCCTCTAGGCTGTGGGACAGGGAGGGTACGGACCTCTTTGGGGGTCTCCTGGTGGCACCGGTTGCTGTTCCACCACAACTCCAGGGCAGCCACCAGGCAGGCGAGGAGGAGGCCAATGGCCAGGATGCAGAAGACCCCGGCAAAACTGTGTAGCTTGAGGGATTTGCCATCTGCCTGGGCGCTGGAGTGGCTGGTAAGGTCACAGCGGCCTGTGTGTGGCCACCACTTCTGCTTGAGCACATCCAGGTCCCCTGTGTCCTGCAGCTCCAGGATCCTGCAAGACACAACTCAAGTGAGCCACAGCCATGGACATCATCAGCAAATTCCCCACACTGCAGGCAGAGAGCTCTCCCTCAGACACGCATCAGGTCATGCCACTGCCCTTCTCAACAACCTTGCTGCTCTCTCCCACCCTGTCCATTGCCCAGGGACAAAGTTCAACAGCAAAGCACATTAGGCCCTTCTCATGGATGGTAGAGCAAGTGCTCGGGATGAAACTGGGAAATACAGAAATGAACCAGGCAAGCAGACTGTCAATTTAGAATGCTCATGATCACAAAAAGGATTTCTTTCAACCCTCAATATTACAGGTTGAACAGCCCTAATCCCAAAATCTGAAATCTGAAATACTCTAAAATCTGACACTCTTGAGTACTGACATGATATCTTAAGGGCAAAATTCCACACCTGACCTCTGATGGTTCAGTGTACACTTGCTGCACTTTGTTTCATGCACAAAAATTATTTAAAATATTATATGAGGTTACCCAGATTCTGTGTAGAAAATACATGTGAAATGACAGTGAATTTCAAGTTCAGAGATAGGGCCTATTCCCTAGATAGCTCATTCCATGTATGTAAATATTTCAAAATTGGTTAAAATCCAAAATCCAAAACATTTCTGATCCTATTCATTTGAGATAAGGCGTACTTAGCCTGTATATCCCAAGTCTCTCCCACTAAGGTTCACAAAAGCCTTCATTTATTCCTTTGACTTGAGGAGCTTCCGCACCATGCCAAGCACAATATTCAGTACTGCTGAGCTTGTGGTCGGGAGACACAAACACCCACCTTAAAACAATTAGAGCAGTTAACAGAAAGACAGATGCTGTGATAAACACCATTAAATGAGAGTAAAGGTGCCAGGAAATGGCACACTGCAGGGAGAGATGGCTTAGATTGGAGGATTGCAGGAGAGCTCCTGGAGGATGAGGTGACAGGTGAGTGAAAACCTGAGGGACAATCAGTCATGAAGTATCTCACACTGGCCTAACAAATTCTTTGTGGGGAGTATCCTAAGTTCTTGGCAGATAGTGTTGAACCCTCATGTCAACACTTTAAGAGGGTCATTCCTATCTTCTCCTTTTTGCCAAGAAGGAAACCGAGGCACGAGAGGTGGTATATCTTGCCAAAGTCACTTTGAGATTGTCAGAGTCAGCATCCAATGAGGGGAGGAAGAACCTTCCAGAGACCGGAACTATGTGTCTTGTCTGGTTCAGGTGCTGTCATGTCTAAGAAGCTGGAACATGGCTAGTGAGACTGTAAATGATGAGGAGGGTGGCATGAGATGAAGAGAGCAAAGCAAGCATGGCCTAAATGTGGGTTCTGAGAGGGCATGGGAGGGAGTCTGGATTTTATGGTGTGTGCAGTGGTGGGGCAACCTCTACTTGTTCCTTAGGTTTCCCCACAGTGGTTTTCTTTAATTGTGGTATTTTGAGCATTCCCTATGTGAGAAAAGGGTCTAAACAGCAAGCCAGTGGTAGCTGTTAGACTCCAAATACCCAGGCTTTTCCATTTGGGGAGTAGACCTCTTTGGGCCTGGTTCATGATGATGTATTCAACTAACAATATCTCCAGTGACCTCCTTGAGCCTCTGGGTGTGCACAAGAGCAGCAATTCCTCATGCCAGAGGATGCTCAATGGAATGATTTGTGCAGCCTTTACTGAGCTGTGGCCACAAGTCTAAGGCTATGCTCAGTGAACATATTTGGGCTTGCATCTGAAGGAGACAAAGGGTGACAACTTCACCATGTCCTCTGACATGCCAGAATCATAAGTCCAGCATGGGGTGGCTTCTCACTGGCTAGGAAAAACTTGTCTCAGTGCAAAGAACAGGCTTTGGTCCATGCTCCTGTTAAACCTCAGCAACCTCGTTTTTCTGACACAGACTGTTGATTCCTACTGGATGAGTAAGGCAGGGGCTTAGGGCATGGATTGTGCATTGCTTCCTATGCTTTTTACTATGCAGGCACAGTGGTTAGCACAGCAAAGGCCATCAGCAGATGTTTAATTTATCAATCAATGTAGGAATGCATTCATTAAATAATGAAAGGAAGCCTAAACTAAAATGGCATGATGAGCTTTTGATGTGATGTGCATTAAGTACCCAGGGCATTAATGAGCACAAAAGACTTAGAAGGTGGCTGTCCAAGGAGAGCCTTGGTTGTTGATATAAATGCGTGATTTAAGCATGCATTTGTGTGGTTTGGGAACATTTATGTGGTGTGGTGCCTGAGCAACATAACTCTATTACATGGCATACTGCATGAATAATTGGGCAACTTCAGTGTCTCACTCAATTTTTCCCAAGGCTCCTATCATGTGAGGGAAGCTGCATGTCTGTATGTCCACTGGCCTTAGTTACTTCTCTTCTGCCAGGGTTGAGCAGGTTGAGCTTCCAGAAAGTTACAGGAACTCCAGTGCCAGATACATAAGATATCATGGCCCTGTAGAAGGTTAGTGGTTGAATAATCAGCTCACTATGGAGACAAAAGAGCCGTGTGTTTGTGGACATAGACTCTGCTCTGATGGACATTAGGTCAAATCCAGACTCTTAACCTTTCAACTCAGACACTCTTAGCACTAAAATCTAAGATGAGGTCAATGTACTTACCTCACAGAGACCATTAGCTCAAGACCTAGCAAGTAATAAATGTTCCATAAAAGGGGATTAGTAAATGCACAGTCTGATAGCTGTATTGACCTGCCACTTTACAGAGCCAGTATTGATATGATATGCCTCCTACTGAGAACACAGTAGGGACAAGTCATTTTATACTGTTTGATCCTTATAAAAACCTGCAGAACAATTTTATTATGTCTATTTTATTTCTTAAAGATTTGGGGTTTGGGATCTAGATGACTTGCCGAAAGTTGCAACTAGAAAGTGGCCATGCTGCTCTTTTGATCTGGTCATTCTCAGCAGTGAGACCTTGCTTTTTCTGGAATTGTAGGCTATTCTCTCAGGGTAAGGTTCTGGCCAAGGGGAGAGTGAGGCTCTGGCCAGATCATGAAGTTGGATCCCCAGTCTCTACTCCTTGGCAGCTCTACTTTAACATCAGGCAGGCTGCTTGATTTGATGACTTCTTATTTTGGCTTTCTACAATGGCATGCCCCAGTCTTATTCCAGAAAGAATGTAAGAGAATTAATGGGAAATCATAGAATAAAACAAAAACAAACAAAAAGGAAATTTAAATATAGAAGCAAAGGGAAAGACCAAGTCACCAGCACAAAACATTTTCTAGAAACAAGGCTAAACTAATGCACACCATAATAATCTATACTCCTGCTTACGAGGAAGCCAGAGCGATAATAGTCACTTCCTGAAGCCAGTTGTTCTATTTTCCAGACAGATATAATTGCAGGTGCTTTCCTTTATTCAATAGCTGTGGAGCCTGCTACACAGTAGGTGCTCAATAAATGGCTATTAAGTTGCTAAACATTTATTGAATGCCCACTTGCATGCTGTGGTCATCAAACCTGTTCTAGCACATAATCCCCAGCACTCACATATATCTGCATCCAGTCCTCTGCCAAAGAAAGAGAGGAGCTTAGCTCCCAGTATGAAGGGAAAAACAGTTGCAGCAGTTTGAGGTAAGGTTGGGATCTGTTATTGATGCACAGACTCTTTTTCTGCCAATGGCATGGTGCATGGACTTGGAGCAGCCCCTTCATTCCCCTGAGGCACACCCAAGCTAAGGGCAGCTCACAGAACCTCTTGTAGAACCAATGGCAACAGTAAATTGGAAACCTGAGTCTCAGTGTTCCCTCAAAATTAGACTCCTGTCTGTTGGGTGAAGGATGCTGCCTGCCCAGGAGGGGCTTCAATATGGAGGCAAAAAGCAATACTGCAGGAAACAATACAGCCTCCTGGGAAACTTATTCATAGTCAGAAAGCAAACAGCCCTCTGGTGAAAGCAGAGAAGGATAAAATTATTTTTTTTCCAGGATGACATGGAAACCGGACTAGCCACTTTTGTGTATGATGACCACTGGGATGGGAGGGAAAATCCCAAGGGTATCTGGGGAGGAATTTTGTGGAGACCCCTCTCAACAATTCAGCGGACAGACCATGTGCAGTCCTATTCCAGGGCTAGCCTGTCTCTCTGGGAGCCTACACCCAAAAGCTGATCTTGGTCCACTGCCTTCCGGAGCTTACAAAAGACTCAGCAAGACTTCTGGTATTGGAGAGGAGCAACCAAACCCCTCCCTACTCATCTCTTCCTTTTCCACGTCGAGAATTTTCATGTCCTTCTGTGACCTATTTTGGACTTTTAACTTCCCTGACTCCATTTTATTTTATTTTTTTAGTGTCACTGTTGCATTTGGCCCCACAGGCTTCCTTATCTGTTCCACAAAGATGCTCTCAAGTTGATGGTCTGTGCAATTGCCCTGAGCTTTGTATCTAGGAAAACCAACTAGAGTAAACTGCAAAAACGCCAATGTGTTCTAAACCCTGGAGGGAAGGCATCCTTTCTTCATGCCTTTAATCCAGTAATTGATAAATTACTACTTTTCCGTCTCTCTTGTCATTGCTCTTGGCTCCAGGGAATAGAGTAAGGCACAGAATGTATACTTGATGAAATTCTAGAGAAAACCCCAAAGTCTCATTTACTTTCATTAGTTCTACCATTTTTTTCCAGCTTTGCAAACAAGACACTTATTGAACTAGTTGCAAGCTTTCCTCCTCAGCCTTTCCTGGATGAGGCTGAGGCTTGGGTACTTATGAGCAGAAGAAATGCCCAATCTGGACTTCTGGAGGTGGGAGAAGTGAAGAGGTAGGGTGTGGAGACCTAGCAGAAACATGTGCACAACCCTGCGGCTCAGGAGGCCTGGATTCTAATCCCTGCTCTATCAGAAGCTGGCTAAGCAATCACAGGTGACAGTTACCCTCTATGAGCTGCAGGATGTAAAAGAGATGACCTCAAGGAACATTTCCCCTCCAAGTGGATACTCCTCAGTGATAGTGTTCATGCATCAATCAGGTGCCTGAGACTTGTGCCTAACCCTGGCACTATGCCAGTCTCTTCATTTGGATATTCCTGATACTTTTTGAATTTTGATGGACTAAGGCAGAGCCTGCCATTAGGGCTTCCTCTCTGGGCTCTGTAATTCCACCCCATTCAGCCAACAGGATGCCATCTCATAGACATGTGCAAGTGAAGGGCCCAAGACTTAGATGTCCTTGGGGACAGGAGCTCCTGTTGGTTGGAAGGATGACAACTGGGAGAAGCCCACTGAGCTTACCCATGACCTTCAGTTCCACTCTTTCTGGCTAAAGGACCAGGTCATCTGGCCAAGGACCAAGATAAGCACCTGTGTCAGAAAATAGGGATGGATACTTCTCAAAGAATCAGTCAGGGGCTTGGATTAAGCACTTGGAAACCTGACCATGTCCAAGGGTAAATGCTGGACAGGCTCAAGGGATGGGCTCACACAAGCAAATCACAAGGGAAGCTAAAAGGCAAATACAAACTAGGCATAATCTATTCATTCCTGATGGAGGGCATCCACTCATTTTGCCTAGTCTGGAACCCTCCTGTCTGTATAACCTACCTCCCCACTTTCTCTCCAATCCCCTTTTTGCTAATATAATTACCAACAATCTCTAAATTAATTCTAAGAAGATGGCTTGGAAACCCAGATTCTGCTCCTGGGAGATTGGGGAGTAGGCAAGTAAAGAATACCTATCCTGTCTCCACAGAGCCCAGCTAGGTTCACTCCCAAGACAGCAACTCTTTGGGCCAGGAACCTCCTACCACACAATCCAGATGAATGTGGAAACCTTCTGCTTTTCTGATTCCATTTTTTAAAGCCTCCACATGGATGATTGCCACTTTACAGATATATCAATCTTTAAAAGTAATTATTAGGCCCTTTGCAGATCAGATTTATTATTCATTTACTTAGCTAACTCCTACTCCTCCTTGAAACCTCAGGTGTCACCACCTCTGGGAAGTCCTTCTGGGTCTCCTGGGTCCTGTCAGATGCCCTCCTCTGCCTCCAAACCTGAAGATGACCTTGCCTTTGCACTTATGCCCTTGGCTGGCACTGCCAGCTCACATCCCACTGGCAATATGCACTTTCATAGGAAGGGGCTATATATTTCTACTTTTATCCCAACTCCTTCCAAGGGTTAGTTGGAGGTAGGTAAAGGATATACTGGTACATTGTTGGTGCTTAGGAAGATGTGATGATTAAATGAGTTTATGCTGGCTCTTATCTTTCAAGAGAAGTTATTTTTCAATTCCCGTCTATTGGAGTCCAGAAATCGTTGGGGCCTTATTGACCATGCCTACCTCTGAGAGAAGAGGTCCCTGTAGGGGCTGCCGTGCTGCAGGGCAATCCCATAGCCCTTGCTGCTGATGCTGTTGCCGATGACAGTCACTGAACAGTCGTCATCTGTCAGGGCTGCATACTCCACCACGGCCACATCCCACAGAAAGGCATAATTCCCCTTCTTTGCCTGAAATACCAAAAATCATCATAAAGTCAGGCAGGCATATGGCCTGCTATATTCATTTCAAGTAGTGAGACATTTCAATGGTGGGATTTGAAGGACCCTTCCTAAATGGCCCTCTTGCCCACAGACAGCATAGCAAACCTTCCTACCATTTTCTAGCATACCAATGCCACCATTGGTTGATGACACTCATTTTGGTTATGTATAAAAAAGATGTAGGCTCCAGATACCTACAGTACGTGTCATGAGAGGGGTGGAGAGGAAGAACTGAAGGCGAGTCACAGTGGCACACATGCATATACATACATACATCTGTGCACACACACGTCCATGTATAGGAACAGGTTTCTAATGCCAGTATTTCCACATAGTGCAGGTGTTGCAGATTATTCCATCAGGAATTCGCCTACAGCCACAGCTAAAGCCCTACTCCATCACACCCATTCCTAGTAGAAGTTCAATTCTATCTTAAGCCACAATTGGAACTTTTGCTAGAGTTTGGGCACTCAAGAGGGAATGTGAGCTGCTTTATGTTTTTGGAAGGAAATGTGAACTAGACATTGTCACTTGGCCTTCTTAAAATAGTGCATAATGTTCTTAATGCAGCAAAGCGCCTGGTTTTCATTCTTTAGTGAGCCGCAGATGCCTCCTCGCCTTTTCTTCCCTCCTACTGTGGCTCACACGATAGAGACCGGAAGACCTCAGTGTGGGCTTGGTAATAGGACTGAAGCATCACAGACAAAAATAGGCCATGCTGGTAAGCTACAGGCTTCTTGGCACCATGGAGGGCATCATCCCTGGCTCCTGCCTCTGTTCAGTTGTCTTCACATCCACCACGATTTTTCCAAGGACTGCCGTAGTCACTCAGATGAAGATCAGGATTTTACTTCTTTCAAGACCCTGAGTGCTCATGGCCCAAGATGGCTCATTTTCTTGTCATCTTGTCTCCATCAGAAGGATTTGTGGGCAGAAGGTGACCTCCTGCAGTGGGAATAGGTGGCTCTTAGCCTTTCACACAATTTTGCCTAACCACCTTGTAAGAAATGACACACGTCTGTGCCACCCATTGACTTTCACCCCAGGGAACAATTCAAGTATTACACCACAGCCTCATTCCTCAACCAATCCAATTTCGGAAGTCCCAAAGGACTTTGACCCAGGTTGCAAAATTACACACATCTCTCTCCCTCCACCTAGAAAGATAACAGTCTTTGAAATTTTTTCCTGCTGGCAAACAAGTTTTCTCATGAAAAGATATAAATTTTCAACCTCTTAGTAACCCAAGTTTCTCAGCAAAATGTTGACTTATGACCTAATATTTGGCTTCAGTCAGATTTCGGAGCATTTCACATCCATGCTCGCAATTCAACATGACAATCAGACACCGTTATTTGTACAATTTCAAAAGGGCATGTCATGTTGAAGCAAGAATTAAGATCAGCTTCATTTCTACCTTTCAAGGGATGTTCCAAGAAGCAGAAAGAAATAAGCTGGCTCAGATCGAGTGAAAACTGACTCAGAGGAAAGCCCACTGTGGCCCATGTAATGGGGTACATGGACTCTTTCAAACCACAGTATTTGTGGTTGCAGTTTAGGATCAGGACAGATAAGCACAGCTGCATGAAGGGAGTTGCATTAATAGACCTGCTGGACTAAGCTAGTAAGAGGATATATCTAAAACACAAAGCTGGCAATGCCTACCTCCAATCCCAGATGATCAGGAAGGCAGTGAAGAAGAGAGGAGAGAGTAGATGTCTCTTTCTTGACCTGGTGGATGACCCCAGACACTCATCTTCCCATTATAAAGAATTATGTATCTGCATCTGCTTGAGGAATCTGCTAGATTCCTGAGGTACCTCAAATTTCTAGAGCAGAAGGGCTGGGCTGGGAAAAGAATGGGTGTTACATTTTGCAATGGGTATTCCCACTGCAGTGGGACAGGTTCTGGCTCTATCCTCATTCCCAACATCTCTTCTTCACTTTCTTAGTATCCCAGAGCTTCCTAGATCTCTTCTTTCAAACCAACACTGAATTAAATGCAGCACTAAAACTTCCTTCTGGGATCCCCAAGTCCATCAGTTTCCAGGGGAATCTTTTGGACCTTACAGATGTCTCCAAAATCTTTTGGATATGTCACAGAGCCTTTATGAAATGGTAGCCTCCTTAGGTCTGGTTGTGCTTTCAGGAACATTTCAGATGCAGCTGCAAGAAGTCAAAACATCCCCACACACCATGGCTCTGTTGCTTTTACTTAGACTCCTTTTCCCTTGCAGAATGAGCTCTATCCTTCCCCAGCCCTCATCAAAATTTCAAAGATGTACTTCTTCCTCATAGCTTCAGATATCCATATGGCCCCTAATAATCGATGATGAACCTCATCCTTATTTTGTACAGTTTGTCCACAGGTGTGACTTTCCCATAAGGGGGACACTTAATATGTAAGTCTTTCCTGCCCCTCCTATTGTAAGCTCACCCCTTCCCTTCTTGAGTTTCAGTATTTTTCCCCAATTCTGCTCCTAAGTTCAATAGCATTCTCTGGGGCCTCAGCCTCTAGTATTACTGGGACAGCTGTCCATCTCTTCCCTTCTTTCTCCATCCCTCTGACTCCATCTGGGGACCTCTTACACCAGGAGGTATTGTTCTTTCCTTATTTTTATTAACTCTTCCTTCTGTTAAGGACTTTTTTTCAGGCTTTTGGGATGTCAGAGTAGAGGCTAGAATCCAGCCTCCTTCCACCACTGAGCCCAACCACCTCCCTGCAGTAATCCTATTCCCTCCATCAAGTGTCTCAGTAGATCTTTGGATTCACTATTTTGCTACTTTGTGTTCATATCACTTTCTTCTTCCTTGTGTCTCCCAAGTGCCGTCCTTTCCCTACTTTCCAGGAAGCTACAGGGAGTTTGAGAGGATGATATCTGAGAGCCAGCACAATAGAACGTGAGCTGTGCACAAATAGATGGTTGGCATTTATTTCATAATGCCTAAAAGATCAAAGCAATGTCATAGATTTGTGTTCTACCAGAAATACAAAACGGAGACAAACACTGTCATTCGCCTCTTTGATAGGTAAAATTACCTTTATCTGGCCATTTGTTTATAATATTAAATGTTGTTTGAATTTCTAATCATTTACTTGCCACATGTCATGTGGCCATGGGAAATCGGGCTGGAGAAACAGCTGGTGATATGGCCCAGCCCCCAGCCTCCCAAGCATTTGGCTTGTGTACAGACAAGATGGACATAAAGACCAGCTCCGCAGTTCCTTGTGGCCCTAGACAGTCCCTTGAGACTACCCATAGGGTCCTGGGACTCAAGCCCAGGCCTCACCAAGCACTCCTGGATCTGCAGGTCATTTGAGAAAGTAGAAATCTGAAAGGTAATATTGCCTAGAAATGTAATAATTTATCTGGCTCCACAGTGGTTGTTTTTTAAATTGATAATATCTAGTGTTGATAAGGCTGTGACAAAATGAGATGATCCCTCATGGCCATTGGTAGCAAAACATGATACAACCCTATGGAAAGTAATACAACACAAAACATGGACATTTAAAACTGCTCAAATCTTTGACCCTGGCAAATTGGAATTTAATCTAAAAAGTAACCCAAATGTATCTAAAAGATATGAGAAGTTTTTCAAATCTGAAAAGTAAATATGTGAACAGCTTAAATATTCACTGTTAAGGAAATAGTTTAATAAGTCATGGTTCATGAATAGGTTGAGACCTTATGCCGTAACCCGGCTGGGCACAAAAACACAAGCCGCTCAAGCGGGAAACAAAGCTTTATTTAAAAAAGCCACCAGCGTCCCGTGCTCGCCCTGCTAGCAAGCCGGTCGACACAGGTGTCTCTCCACCAAAACCGGGGTCCCGGACCTCCCCCGGAAATGCCCTCCTACTATCCTTCCCCAACCAATGGGAACTCTCCGGGAGTCCCTTAATGTGAGTCCCTTAACAGGCCGAGGTGAACAGCAGGAGTCCAATTTCCATATGAATGTAAAGCTTAACATAATCATATCATCTCAATGGCTAGCTGGCAGTCATCTAAACCAAAGGTGCCATGTATCATAATACTTTTGCTGTGGCTCCTAGCAACCTTATGTAACACATAGTAATTATAGAGACTATAGAAGAACTAAGTACATAGCTTTAAGCACTTGAAAAAGTCTCCCTGACATCCTTGGTCTGCTTATAGATAACTTGCTTCATTCCATTTTCCCCCTTAATTTTTTTTTAAATTAAGCAATTAAAATAGAAACTATTGGTACAGACATAAAAGGAATGGATGTGAGGATTTCAGGGAAAGGGGGAAGAACATCTTTGGCATTGAAAAAAGTCAAGGGTGTCTGGGTATCCAGCCCCAGGATGCTAGGACAAGAGCAGGTAGACAGAATACACCTGGCTTATTTCCCAGCCAGCATCTTCGCAAACGTAATTGGAATCCATCCTTGATGGCCACTCCTTTCCCAGTCTACCTGCACACTGGGAATTGCAAATGGAAAGAATCAAGACCATGAGAGTATCTGGCCCCAGCACTTCAGGCGTCCTTCTTAACATCTGGCATGACACGACAGGTCGATATTGTTGGAGCAAGGCTGGGCTCCGTAAATACATGGCGACTGAGCTGCCACACTGGATGACCTTCTTGCTCTGCACTGCTCCCCACTCATAGTAAAAAGACACTGCATCACTTTTATTGCTCCGCTGCTTCTCTCCTTTCCAAGCACTTTTAGAGATGTCAGCCTTTGAGACAAGAACACCATCACACTCTTCTACTCCATCCTCACTGCTTTTATAAAAGGACAAGTAACCTCATTCTTTCCCCCAATGAGAATGCTGGTGCTGCCAATATCATCCACAAATGCTACTGGAATAAAACGCTGAACGAAGCCTGGTGACTGCAGTGCCAGGTACAAGCCAGGTGTGGGGTGTCTGCTGTTTGCCAGGCCCTTCAGGAGTCTGAGTTTTTTTTCATCCATGAAATTAATTCTTAAGGGCAGAATATCCAATCCCTTTTACGGATGTAGAAGCTGAGTCTCAGGATACAACCAGATTCATCCCAAACAAGCTTAAATAGTGAAGAATGGTCCCAGGTCAACCTGAGTTCCAGCTGGCTCCAAAGAAATCCAAGCTCTCCTCTCTTCCCTGCTTGGACTTGAGAAGGAAAGACTAGGGAAAAGTCGCCAGGTATCTTTGGACCATTTCCCAGGAAATGCTGCTGGTAGAAGACCACGTGTGCATGACAATGCTTGTTTTTCTCCAACTTTACCAACAAAAATGGTCCCTGGAACTGCTGAAACTCTGGGAGAAGGGAGGACACGGGGTATGTACATTTCTGGGAACCTGACACATCTCCATGTGCAGGAACCATCCATGTGGCACACTCACTGCCTCCCCTTGCCTCCACCCTTCACTCTATCAAAGCAGAGCTGGACTTCCAAGCACCTTAATTCTTAGCTGCTATGGTCATAATGTTCATAGAAATGCAACCATTGCCACACACAGCCTGAACACTGGCTACCGTGGTACCTGTATTATGCACTGTGCCAAATCACAAGATGCAACAGTAAAATCTCAGACCATCTGCAGAGAAAAGGACAATTTTACAGCCTGCTGGTGGGAGTGTGGGCTGGCATGACATTTCTGGAATGGTAATTTGGTGGGGAGAACCGAATGTTTTTAAAATGTGCATATGCAGCAATTCTACCCGTTAGAATTTATCCTATGGAATCACTCAGTGTTTCTGAAAAGATGTTTGTAAAAAAGAGTTTCAGAGCAATAGTTGCATGCTCTGTTTAACCTAGCAAGAAATTGGAAACAATCTAAAAGCTCAACAATTGAGAATCAGGTAAATGATAACATTAGATGACAGAATATTATTTACCATTAATATGATATTTTAAGAGTATTAATTGCTAAGGGAGGTGTCTGTAGTTAAAAAACAAAAGAAAAAAGAAGAAAGAGGGCTGGGGTTGTGGCTTAGTGGCAGAGCACTTGCCTCACATGTGTGAGACACTGGGTTCGATCCTTAGCACCACATAAAAATAAATAAACAAAATAAAGATACGGAGTCCATGTATAATTTTAAAAAATTTAAGAACAAACTCTAAAACAAAGAAGAAAAAAAGGAAGGAAGGTAGGATGGAAGGAAGGAAGGAAGGAGTAGGCCCTGAGATATGAGCTGGCCTGAGTTTGGGAGTCTAAATATATGGATTTGAATTCCAGATCCATTGCTTGCCGTGTAAGTTCAGATAAGTCACTTAACATCTCTGAGTCTGAGTTCTACTGGATATGAAAATGGGCCAAACTACACAGATTTCTAATGAGGATAAATCCCTCAATATATGTGACACACTTATGGTTCTACTAAATAAACATTATATCACTTAGTGCAAAAGAACCTGTTACAATAGGTGATACCTTTTAAAATTATTAAAAGAAACAAAATCAAGAATTGAATATTAACATTAATCATCTTTGGGCATTGTCAAATGGTGAATTTTGTTGGTTTTTTAAAAAAATCTCTCCGTTGCCCATGCTTCCAGCAGTGCCCCAAACCTTTCTTTTGTGATTGCTGATGTCTACAAGGGAAATCTTAGAACTTCAACATCATATCTTGAGCATCATGTAGTGAAAGGAGCAGAATGCTGGAAGAAAGCAACTCCTGTTACATCCAGCTCTTTGGAGAACCTACATTCTCAGGAGCTAAGAATCACTTGCTAAGGGGACTGCATAGTATGAAACTCCAGATGCAAAGCACTGTGCCTGGCACAGGGCGAGGGCTCAACCTATGCATTTCCTTCTCCCTCCTTCAGTCCCTAGAGGAATTCAGGAGATCATTCTGTCAGCTGTGATTGAAACATCTTTCCTCCCACCCACTCCCCCGCCCCCCACTGCAAATCATTCCTCCACCTTCACAAGTCAGCAACACATATAACACCTACTGTGAGTTTGCAGAACATTTGTATGAGTGTGTGTGCAGGTAAGAGAGTCTGTGAGTCTATAGGAGTGTATGTCAATTGTATGTATGTGTGTGTAATTGTGGAGGAATGTGTGTGAGTGCAACACAGGTGTATGTATGCCTGTGAGATTCTGTGTGTAAGTATGTGAGAACATGTTAGAATGTGTAAGTATTTATGCATGTGAATGTGTGTATACGTGTGAGCATGTGCATGTATATTCATGTGCATGCATGTTAGAATGTGTGTTCGTACATATGAGAGTGAATTTGAATATGTGAAGTGTGTGTGAGTGTGTGGAAATTATTCATGTAAGGTGTGGGAATGCTATGCACTAAGGAATTGTGTGAGTGGATTTGGGCATGCAGGTATGTAAGCTTATATGAATGCATGTGAGTGTGTGTGTGTGTGTGTGTGAGAGAGAGAGAGAGAGAGAGAGAGAGAGAGAGAGAGAGAGAGAGAGAGAGAGAGAGAGAAAGCACCCAGGGAGACAGCAGAGAAGAGAATTCAGGTACTGAGTATCTGGAGAACCACAAAAGATTCAGGAAGTTTCTCTCCTTCCACTGGAGATAGGGACCACCTTTCCCTGGTCTTTCAGAACAATGGAAAAAAATCACGCCAAATGATGTAAAAACATAAGACACTTAGAGGCTATCTACGAAAGACCAACTCAGGATGCTATAGGAATCCTGCTACCCAAGAGGAGCAAGATAATGAGGCTTTATCTGGATCACACCTTGGAAAAGCAAAAGGTGGCAAAACTGAACAAGCTCAGTGGGAGGGCAAGAAATCACAGCTGGGCTCCCCACAATTGCCATAGAAGATGCTTTCCTGAGGTGGTCATGGGGTGCAAAGTCAATTAGGTTTCTGGCTCCCAACTGAAAAGACTGAAACTGGACAATGAGATATCACAACCAGAGGGACAGCAAGGTAGGGGGATTGCCTCAGGGTGTGTACTAAAGGCAACCTCGCAAGTTGATCATGTTGCTCTAGTGAGAATACCTGGAACAGGAAGATGTGAAAGGATTGAGGCATCCCAAGGCTATAGCAGGGGAAAATGGCTCCTAGTGGCCAGCTACTAGGATTTATGTCAATGATTGCTTGTCCCATTCTGGTATTTCTAAGTCCTAGAATAACATAGGCAATAGAGGGGGGCATCTGGTAATTCTGTGTCACAACAAAGGCCACCAATGCCTTTTGTCCTATATGATCTAATCTTTAGTTCTTTAACTTCCTTTCTAGAATGTTCAACTCCAGTTCATAGAGAGCACAGCACAGTATATTCTTCAACTCCATCCATTTACCTGCAAATGCCTTGATTTTATTCTCTTCTAATACTGAGTAATATTCCATTGTGTGTGTATACCACATTTTCTTTAACCATTCATCTACTGAAGGGCATGGTAGGTTCATTCCACAGTTTAGCTATTGTGAATTGTGCTGCTATAAATATTGATGTGGCTGTGTCCCTGTAGTATGCTATTTTTAAGTCCTTTGGGTATAGACTGAGGAGTGGGATAGCTAGGTCAAATGGTGGTTCCATTCCCAGTTTTCCAAGGATTCTCCATACTGCTTTCCATATTGGCAGCACCAATTTGCAGTCCCACCAGCAATGTATAAGTGTACCTTTTCCCCACATCCTCTCCAACACTTATTGTTGTTTGTCTTCATAATAGCTGCCATTCTGACTGGTGTGAGATAAAATCTTAAAGTAGTTTTGATTGGCATTTGCAGGTAAATGCATGGAGTTGGAGAATATAATGCTGTTAGCCACTCTCAAAAAACAAAATGCTGAAAATTTTCTTTAATTTAAGGATGCTGATTCATAGTGTGTGAGGATGGGGGTGGGGGGCAGGATTAGATGAATTCTAGATAGGGCAAAGGGGAGGGAAGGAAAGGGAAGGGAGGGGGTATGGGTGTAGGAAAGATGGTGGAATAAGATGGACAATATTACCCTAAGTACATGTATAAAGACATGAATGGTGTCTCTCTACTTTGTGCACAGCCAGAGATATGAAAAGTTTTCCTCTATATATGTAATATGAACTATAATGCATTCTGCTGTCATATATAACAAATTAAAATTAATTTTTTTTAAAAAAAAAGAGCGCACAGCACAGTATGTTGGTGAAACAATTTGGAGACAAGCAGTCCAGGCTTTTCCTTAGAATCCCTGGTCAGTGGCTTGAGTTCTCTGAGTTGCCTGGCCTCACCTCGGGGAAGGAGCATGCCCCTATCATATGCTTGCCACAGGAAAAGTCAGTGTGAAACGTGCCCGATGCATTAAATAACTCAAACAATAACACATTATCCCCATGATCATGAAAATCATCACCAACATCATCTTATAGCATAAAGTTTGGATCCTGATTAGAATGCAATTGCCTTGGGATAAATAACACTTGAAATTGTCCTCCATCATCAGCCTGGTAAATTAGAAAGACTGTTAGACTGGATTACAGTCTCGGCCCAATTACTGACAATTTATAGGAGGATCCCAGACAATCCTTAAGGTCTTCTCTCTCTTTAACATCCATAAAGTCTATGCTATAAACTAGTGTTTCTCAAAGTGTGTTCCCTGGAAGGGCTGTGTTAGCATCACTGGGAAAACTGACAGGAAATATAAACCTATCAGGTCTCATACTAGACGCACTGCAGGAGAGAGAGGGGGCCCATGAGTCTGTTTGATAACCTCTCCAGGTGATCCTGATGCCTGCAAAAGTTGAGACATGACAATATAGACCTCTGGGTCAATGAATCCCTGCTCTTCTCCTGAAAGCAGATTTAGAAAGGGAGAGAGTATTAAGGCTCTAGGGTCTTGATTTGGGGTACTAAATGGAAGAGGAGATGGTTAGAGAATGGAGAGACCAGTGCTATTAAAAACAAACTCTGAAGGAAAAATCACACCACATTGAATATCTTCCTGAAAAGTTCTCTACTTGGTGCTTTCACATTCATCCTTCTGGAAAGATCAGGATACATTTCATAGTAAAAACTGGTCCATTTTCTACTCATCCACGGAAATCAAGGATTAGAAAAAATTATGCCCAAAGTCATGGAATCAGCTATCTCCAGAGCTTACATTTCTCCCCAGATTTCATTGACAACAGGTGGTTCTCCCCTCTGCTATGTTCAAGCTCAGGAGCCTAAAATGCCACAAGGAGCCCCCTGAGCAAACCCTTGTGTTCTCGAGGGTTTCTTTTGTTTTGTTTTGCACTTTTGCTAACAAGATTTTGCTAATGACTTCTGCCTCTAGCCCCTGATCCGGTGAAGGCATTATGGCTGAATTCCCCTCTGGGGCATCTGGCACTCTTGGGAGAAACAATCTTACTTAGTAAACCAAGAATTGTTCTAATGGGAGAGGTTTCTTACATCCCCAAGGGAAAAAAAAAAAAAAAGATCTGGTTTCATACAAAGGAAAAAGAAAAAACTAACACGGGAGAACCAGTGGCGGCCTCTTTAAAATCTGAAAGGTACACTGTCGGCAAAACTAGAGGCCATAAACAAGCTCCTCAGCAGGGCAAAGGGACACATTGATTTCCAATGATTTGTCAAAATTTTAAATCGTCCAAAGACCATAATAAACAATAATCTAATCAGGGTTATTCAATGGGAAAAAATTAAGAACGATCTAAAAGAGTAAACAGGTTTGCTGAGATACAAAATAGATTATAAAGGAAAAAGAATACAGAATGAAAAATGCTATCCCAGAGAAGTGAAATAGCCAAAGAACACACAAACTCAGGGAACACAGAGGACGGGTGCCTGTGTGGTCAAACATCTGAAAAAGCACAGGGACAGATTTTGCAGGCGCTTCCTGTGTGTCAGGTACACACACACACACTCATATGCAAACTGTTATTATTTGGATGTGAGGTGTTCCCCAAAAGCTCATGTGTGAGTCAATGCAAGAAGTTTTTAGAAGAGAAATGATCTGGTTAGGAGAGTCTTAATTGAATCAGTGAATTGGGTTTGTGACGGGATTAACTGGGTGGGGGTTAAAGGCAGGTAGGGTGTGGTTGGAGGAGGTGGGTCACTGCTGGTGTGCCTTTGGGGTATATATATTGTATCTGGCAAGAGGATTCTGTCTTTCTCTGCTTTCGGATCATCATGTGAGCCACTTCTCTCCACCACACTCTTCTGCCATGACATTCAGCCTCATCTCAAGCCCTGAGGAATGGTCCCAGCTGTCTATGGACTGAGCCCTCTGAAACTATGATCCCCCAAATAAACTTTTCCTTCCCTAAAATTGGTCAGGTCTTTTAGTCACAGCAGAAAAAAAAAGCTGACACACACAAACACACACACACACATACACAAAAGAATATAAATTCTTTGACCATGTATGTCCTATCCATTCCCCCTAATGTGATTTCTGGCATAGAGTTAGTGACAAATAAATATATGGAAATGATTAAGTGAAAATCTGAACCATGGAAGTCTTGAATCTGAGAAGCCTGAGGGCTTGGACAGTATGGACTGAGCGAGCCGTGTCCCATCTGCCTCTCCAAGTTCACCCTCCACCTTTTTCTACCCTGCTGTCTCCTCCATAGGCTGAGCTCCAGGGACAGCATCAATGGGCATTATTGGCCTGTGGCTAAGAGTCACTTTCTAAAACCCAAGAATAAATCAAATACTAACACAACAATAATCATAACAATAAGTACCACTGATTTAAGCAGATGATATCCAACTCAAGAGAGCATGAGAATTACCCCCCAGGCATGTTAGAACACAAATTGCTAACCTCCCTATCTCCAGCTTCTGATTGATTAAACCTGAAATAAAGCCCAAGAATTTACATTTCTTTTTTTAATTGGTTCTTTTAGTTATACATGACAGTAGATTCTATTTTGATATATTTATACAGGCATGGAATGTATCTTATTCTAATTAGGATCCGGATCTTGTGGATATGTATAATGTGGAGATGCACTGTGGTGTATTCATAATGTTCAATTCATTCTAGTGACTTTCCTATTCCTATCCCCCTTTCCTTCCTGTCATTCCCCTTTGTCTAATCCATTTCTATTCTCCCCCACCCTACATTATGGGTTAGCATCCACATATCAGATAAAACATTTGACCTTTGTTTGGGGGAGTTGGCTTATTTCATTTAGCATAATAGTCTCTAGATCCATTCATTTACTGGCAAATTTCAGAAGATCATTCTTTGTGGCTGAGTGATATTCCACTGTGTATATGTACCATGATTTCTTTTTCCATTCATCTGTTGATGTGCATCTAGGTTTGTTCCATAGCTTAGCTATTGTGTATAAACACTGATGTGACCACATCACTGTAGTATGCTGATTTTAACTTTTTTGGTTATATATTGAGGAGTGGGATAATGGGTCAAATGGTAGTTCCATTCCTAGTTTTTTTGAGAAATCTCCATATTGCTTTCCAGAAGTGGTTGTACTAATTTGCAACAATGTATGAGTGTACCCTTTCTCCACATCCTCACCAAAATTTTTACTTGTATTCTTGACAATTGTCCTCCTGGTTGGCATGAAATGAAATCTTGGTATAGCCTTAATTTGCATTTCTCTAATTACTACAGATGTTGAACATTTTTTCATATATTTGTTATCTTCATATTTCTTCTTTTGAAAAAATGTCTGTTTAGTTCCTTTACCCATTTATTGATTGGTGTGTGTGTGTGTGTGTGTGTGTGTGTTTTAAGCTTTTTGAGTTCTTTGTATATCCTGGAAATTAAAGCCCTATTTGAGGTGCCAGTGGCAAAAATCAAGAATTTGCTTTTCTAACAAATTCCCAGGTGCTGTGGGAGCAAGGCTCACCTTTTGAGTACTAAGGTGTTAAAATACACTCTGAAGTGCCTAGTGATTATCTCTTGACCTTACCTCTAATCTTTATAGTAACTCTGGGAAGACCCAGTATCACTATTCTTATTTTTCAAGAGTCAAGTAACCTGTCTGTTTTAGTTAGCTTTTTTGCTGCTGTGACCAAAATACCTGACAAGAACAATTTTAGAGGAGGAAAGTTTATTTAGGGGCTCACAGTTTCAGAGGTCTCAGTCTATAGAAGGCCAGCTCCATTCCTCAGGGCTCAAGGTAAGGCAGGTCATGGAAGAAGAATGTGGCAGAGGGAATCAGCTCACATGATTATCAGGAAGCAGAGACAGAGAGAGAGTCCACTTGCCAGATACATGATATATACCCCAAAGGCAGGTCCCCAATGACCCACCTCCTCCAGCCATACCCTACCCAACTTCAGTGACCACTCAGTTAATCCTGTCAGAGGTTAATCCACCAGTTGGGTTAAGGTTCTCATACTCCAGTCATTTTTCCTCTAAACCTTGCATTGTCTCACATGTGAGCTTTTGGGGGATACCTCACATCTAAACCATAAGATTCTGCCCATGGTTCCCAAAAGTTTATGACCATCTCAAAATGGACAAAGTTCATTTTGTCCATTTCCAAGAGTCCTCATAGTCTTCACCATTCCAAGATTGCCTAAAAGTTCAAGTCCAAAGTCTTCTTTGAAACTCAAAGCAATCTTGCATTGTGAACCCCTGTAAAATCAAAAGCAATTTACAAGTATCCAATACATAAAGGTACAGAGTAGACATCTGTATTCAGGAAAACAGGGGTGTAGAAAGAAGAGATGGGACCAAAGCAAGACTGAAATCCAGCTGGGCATGCTAGGTCCTAAAGTTCTGTGTCCAGCATCTGGAGCACACGGCATCCAGATCCCTTCTCCAAAGAGCTGGTTGGTTGCAGCCCAAATGGCCTTTCTGTTGGCTTCTCTCTGCTCAATTATCAAAGTTTTCCTAGGACCATATCCCATTTGTTGGCATTTCTTAATCTCAGGGATCTCCCTGCAGCTTTGGCTTCCTTCTCACATCTCTACACTTTGCCCTCTCAGGCTCCCTGCAGGGATCTATGACACTGCTTCACTTTTCCTGGCCTCCCAGGCCTTCCTTTGAAATCTTGGTATAGAAGCCTCCATGACCTCCTAACTGTAGCATCCTGCATTCCTGCAGAACCAGCACCACCATGGTTCACGCCAAGGTCTGTTGCCATCTTGAGCAGTAGTAAAGCCTCCAGGGACCACAGCTGCAGCAGCCTCTGAGTGGTTGGGTGGCTAAGCACGTTGAAAAAGCTTCCTAGACCCTAAGAAGGATGTACCACTGGTCTCTTCTCAAGAGAATTTTTACATTTACTCTCTTGAGCCTGAGATGGTGGGGTCTTACCAGCTCCTGATATGCCCTGGAGCCATCTTTCTTGTCTCTAAGCAAAGTCTACCATTTCTTTAGTGGCAGTAATGTCTTCAACAACTGCAACTTTCTTTGCCCCACGTTTACTCACACCTTTCAAGTCCAAGTTTTTCAAATCTTTCTGCTCTCTTTTTTTGTTCCTGAATATCACAATAAACTTGGCTAAAAGCCATCAGCAATATCCATGGCCCTGTCTGAATGCTATGATGTCTAGAAATTTCTTCTGCCAAATGAAGAAATCCATCTCTTTTAAAAACAGCCACACAGAAAGTCTTAGAACACAGGCAAAATGTAGACCACTTCTCAGCCAATATACACCACAAATGGCCTCTATTCCAATTATCAATAGTGTCCTCCTTTTCCTCTAAAACCTCACAAGCCCTGTCTTTACTGTGCACAGTCCTGTTGGCATTCTAGTATTCTGAGCTGTCACCAGAATTGCCCATTAAGCTCCACTTACAACAATCTAAAGCATTTCCAGCTTACACTGCTAAATACCTCAAAATCCCTCCCACCAGTTTCAAGAGGCTCCAAAAGCTTATAAACCATATGGTCAGGTTAATCACCGCAAGGATCCCACTCCTGGTACAGGTACCAGTTTCTGTTTTAGTCAACTTTTTCACTGCTGTGACTAAAAGACATGAAAAGAATAATTTTAGGGGAGAAAAAGTTTAGGGGCTCTTGGTTTCAGGGTCTCAGTACCTAAAAGGCCACCTCCATTTCTTGGGGCTTGAGATGAAGCAGAATATCCTGTGGAAGAATATGGCAGAGGGAAGTGGCTTACATGATGACCAGAAAGCAGAGAGAGAGAGAGAGAGAGTCCACTTACTCATCAGTTGTACCCCAAAGGTATGCCCCCAATGACCCACCATCTCCAACCTTCAGTTACTACTCAGTTATACCTATTATAGGATTAATTCACTGACTGGATTAAGGCTCTCCTAACCTAATAATTTCTCCTCTAAACCTTCTTGCATTGTCTCACACATGAGCTTTTGAGAGACACCTCACATCCAAACCATAACGCCAGCAGACGATAGATATAAGAACCCAAACTAGTTTTTATTGACTCAAATCCCATGCACTATTCCCTACACTCTGTTTTCCAAAATGAGCATTTGACTTTGTTGAGATAAAGTTCAAGCGAGACCCAGGAAATTACACCCTGAGGCCAGGGTGGTTTTGCCATCTGAATCAACCTCCACTTAATGTCTCTCTAGTCATAAAGGGTTGTTGGGAATTAGAAACTCTGACATCCCAAAGGAGAGAGAAGCAGCAAAATTGCATGAGCTCACAATTGATATTAAAGAATATCCCTTAATGGGCTGGGAGGCCACCTCCAGGGGTTTATGCTGAAGAGCATCCTTCTCTAACTCCACTGGTGGCTAAGTATTCTTTTATGGCCTTTGCTAAAATGTCAGCCTTGAGAGACGGAGGGAGCTTGCACTACAGACTTATAGCACACTGAAAAGCTACAAACAAGTCACACTCTGACCAAAAAAGATCCAAAGGGACTGCCATCCTACCCAGCTAAATAAGCTCTGGGATCTACCTGTTAGGACTTACAGCTGTCAAGTGGGGGAATCATAAAGTTCACCACTAGAAGGGCCTGGCAGGGGCACTAGATCACTACATCACCTGATGGAGGCCTTACCGCACAGCCCAGGGACACTGAAGTCTCTGCAGTTTCTTGAAAGTTCTGTTCATCTCATTCCCCACTAACGAATGGAGGTATGGAACCTGGGCCATTCAGGTAATTCCAAGTCCTCTTCCATGTGAAGACTCTTCACATGTTAGAAATACCAAATGCCAAGGATTTTCATTAACAGGTCAACCATTATTATCATGACAATAATAATAATAGGAGCAATAAAAACAAAACAGAAGTATGTTAGAAAGAGTTGGATGATCTGTGGTCAAATGGGTTAACTCTTTGGAGCTTGGCAATCCTTATCTGCAAGATGACAATATCATAAAATGCCCTCCATATGGAGAGTGAGTGCGAAAACACAATGCCACACACATGCCCATTTCTTTATAGATGTCATGGTCATGCCACTCCTTCTCTCTTTTGTTTCCCATACAAACAACATTATGCCAACAAAATGGAAATAAAAAACATAAGCTAAGCAAAAATAGCCAACAAGCTGACTGACGCAATAAATCAAAATTGTTTTCATCAGCAATCGCTTCTTGGTTTTAATGTAATCGAATAACAAAAGAATTCTCCTCAAAATGTAAAAACTTCAGTCATAAAACTCAAAGCAATAATATTCAGTGAAACAAATAGATTGGAATCAGCCCACATTTATAGCCAGAGCTAAGGTGAAGCATATTGGACCTGGGTACAAAGCAAATTACAGGGCAGAGGAAATCTGAAAAAATAAAATCAGAGTTAGGGGGAGTCAACATCCTCCCACTCTCTCTAATGAGGAGCTTGAAAATAATGAAAGTTAGCACAATGGCACGGATATTGGTTTGAGTCCAGAGCTTACCCTACCAAATTATGAAAATCGCAGAAGAAAGTAATTGAAGAATTCATAAAGAGATTTGCTTGGCAATACTCAAAACCCAAAGAGAAGTAATTTAATAAGGGAGGCTCAGAGGGGGCTTTCCTTGATCTTTGGACTGTATTATCCCAAACCAATTGCCATCAAATAGAATTAAGCAGTAAGGGGTTATTCATGGGACAACTTAGTCAATTGTATGGTAAGCTCCAGAAAGATGGACAAAGTCCCCCAGGGCCCAGGACAGAGTTCTCCTGCCCTCTCCTCCCTTCCTCACCCCTCTTGCTGTCCTTGAAAATGGACCCCAACAATCCTGCTCATTTACTGTAAGATAGAGGCTCATGACTCATTTCCCACTCAAACTTTCATTTCTTATTCGTTAAACATTTATTTTGTTTGATTTCTGTTAATGGTTAAGAGGTTTTGATTGCCCATGTACTCTATCCCCGTGCCATCCCCTGCCCAAGGTCATGCCTGGGGACAGACAAATAAATAAAAGGCAGCTTCCACCCCAGAGAAGCTCTGAGTCTAACCTGACTGTGACAGACAGAGCAGGGCACTGAGATGACATCTAGTGAAACTGTGCTCTGGGATGCACAGCAGGGAAGTCCAGGAAGACTCAGGGGAAGTGAGTATTTCCTACAAGTCTTTGGGACTGCCAGCAACCAGCTTGACAGACCAAATACAGGTGATGCTACAAACTGTGAGCACAAAGGTAAGGAGATACCTCTCAGGGTCCTGCAACTGGAGTTATGTGTGAGTGGCTGTCAGGCACAGCTTAGGCTTCACTCTGACCGTACCACTTCTCCATTTCTACAGATTCAAAGGATAAGGATAAGGATGCTGGTATAGGAAAAGTCCCAAGTTCAAATCTTGGGTCTGGTACTGACTCGGGCTCAAATGCTAGCAAGTCCTTGCCCTCTTGGGACCTCAGTTTCCTCATCAATGAGCAATTGTAGTTGACCTAATGAGTGGGAGAAACTTAACCCACATCTGATCCATCCCTGGCTGCTCTAAAGTAGCCCATTACAATTAAATTAAACTCCCCCTTGTCCAGACATGGACAGAAGTCCCCAAGGGAGGGAAAGAAAACCCTTGGTAAAGCAAGGAAAGAAAGGATAACACCCAGCCCCTTATCAGCCTGCATCTTCTCCTTGACCTGACATCAATTCTAACTCAATTTTAGACCGAGTCAAGTCCACTTTTATGTATTAGCTGAGCTCAGAACTAGTAAATGAGTTGACAAATAAATGAATGATAAGTGGTCAAAGACCTGATATTTAAAATAGCAAATCACTGCAGAAATATGTTACTTAAAGAAAGTTTTGTGTACATCACTCCACATTGAAGAGTGGTAGACTTGTAATCACAATCTTACTCAATTTCCTCAAACTCACCCCAATTTATATTTCACAATTTCTGAAGGCAATGTCTAATGTGGGCCAACATAAAAAAGCTGGAAAAGAAAATTATTTTTAGCTCTACTCAAGTTCTAAGAATAGTAAAGTAAATTGAAGCAAAAATACAGACATACACAAATACATATGTATATATGTGAAGAGAAAGAAAGAAATACAATGAAGGACATGAGAAGAGAAGAAGACAATACCAATTTGTACAATAGTTTCTCCTAAATGTGAATCACAAGGATTTGATGAGAGGATAAAAAACAAAACACTGAAATCTGATTTTTTTAAAAATTTCAAACACAAGAATGTAACTCATTCAAAGCCCTGCTTTTGATAATACTCAGTAATGTTTTGTCAAGAATTATAAACATTTATATCCTTTTTGTCATCAAATTCCAGTTTTAGGAATTAGACCTAAACATAAATATAAGTAGAAACTGAATTCCTTACACTGTTATTTATGTTTTTGGAAATGACCCAATGACAATCAAAAAGGGAATTCTTAGGTAAATTAGTTTAGATTTACTTGATGTATTAGTTAGCCACTAAATGATTTTTTTAAAGTCTTACAACAGTGTCAGAAAAATGAAGTATAAAAGATATTTTCTATGACATCATAATTATAGAAAACTTTCATAGAAATTCAAAAAAGACTAGACATAAACACGCAAAAGAATTCCCAGAATTGTATTTAGGTAGAGGAGAAAAAAAAGATGTTAATTGGATTTCTTTTAATTATTTTCATGTTTTTCACTTTCTAGAATATTTTAAGCTTTTCTTAATGGTTACATATTACATGTAAATTATAAACATATAGCCTAAAGACTTTTTTTCCCTCAAACTGCTTTTTATTTTAACAGTGCAAATGGATTGGGGGATATTTAAGTGCATTTGGAGTTGGGCTGGAGCACAGTTTGAGCATGTGAAGAGGGCTCCACCACATTTACTTGTCCACAGCATCTAGAACCTAGGAGACAATTGCCAAGCAATGAAAATATTACTGTCCTCCTTCTCCTGCAAGCCAAACTATATATTTAGTGGAAACACACCTGGGTTTTGTCCACATGGAACTCAGCTGTCTTTTCTACCTCTGCTATCTCCATTATCTTTTTGTATACTTCATTTCCAGCTTAGCACTTTTCTTTCATATGCTCATACTTTTATCTTCAAAACAGAAAGGACAAATAGGCATATGGATTATGTGTGTACATGGTGGAATCATCAAAGGACGCCTCCAGTCTCACAAGGTGGATAATTCCCCACTCTGTGCCCCCATGTGCTTTTTAATTTTTTTTTAATTTTTAGTTTAAGTGGACACATACCTTTATTTTATTTATTTATTTTATGCAGTGCTTACGATTGAACCCAGTGTCTCACATGTGCTAAGCAAACATTCTACCACTGAGCCACAACCCTAGCCACTCCATATGCTTTGCCACATTCAACAGCAGCCATTTGCCATCCTCCAGAACTCAATAGGGATACCCTGAAGAAAAATTGTCTGAGACTTCATTTTTTAAAAAACTGTTTACTATTTCTGTTTTGTTTTTAATTTATTTTAACTGATACATAAAAACCTAAAAATTATACAAATTAATGGGGGTTCCATGTAATGTTGGATACATGTATACATTGTGTAATGTTCAAATCAGGGTAAACATATTTATGTCCTCAAACATCTTTTCTTTATGGTAAAAACTTGGAAAATCCTTGCTTCTGGCTTTTTTGAAATGCGCAATATATTATCGTTATTTTTAGAGACTTCACATTTTGAGCTGAGAATGAAAACACATCATACAAAATTTAAAGAATGGAGCTAAAATGGTGCTTAGAGGTAAATGTATAGCTCTGATTTCTATATGAGGGACGAAAACAAGTATAAAATGAATTATCTAAGCACTAACATTAAAATGCTATAGGTAAGAGCAAATTATAACCAAAGTAAATAGAGGGAAATATTTTTGACATAAAACTGAGATCAATAAAATATAAAAATAACAGCAAAAATTAATGAAGTCAATTAAGTTTCATTGGATATAAAAACTGTGTTCTTGGATCAGAAGATTCAGTGTTATAAAACTATTAATTTTCCCTCTAATGATTTGCCTGTTAAATGTAATAACTATCAAAATGCAATAGTTTGTTTTCTGAAGCAAGTGGCAAGGAGATTCTAAAATTTAAATGGAAATGCAAAGGATCTATAATTGTCCAAACAATCTTGTAAAAGAAGAACACGGCTGGAAGACTGATACTACCTAACTTAAGAAATTATTATAAAACCACTATGATCCGCTTTGTATTGTCATAACAATAGGCAGATTAATGAAGCAGTAGAACATCCAGAAATAGACTAGTGCCTATCTACCTTGATTTCCAATCAAGTTAACTCACCTATTGTTCAAGTAAGTACAGGAAATTTGAACAAATGATGGTAGCTCAATTGCACACGTGTATATAGAAATAAGTGAACCAGGATCTATTCTTCATTCCAGATGCAATATTAATTTCAGAACCACCATAAAAACTAAATGTAAGAACTTCTGGAAAAAAAAAACTTGTGAACTCAGATTAGGTAAAACTTTTAGGCAGGACACAAAAAGTATTCACCATAAAAGAAAAGAAAAATTGATTTATAGCTTGTTATCAAAATTAAAAATTTCTACTTCTCAAAAGACACCATTAGGAAAACAAATGGGCAAATTACAGACTGAGAATTGTATTTGCAATACTTATATTTCATCAAGGACTTACATCCAGAATATGTTAAAAACTCATATAAATCAGCAAAGAAAAAGATTTGGTGAATTTGTAAAATTAGACTGAAGCTCACATTCTGAAAGAAGATATATGAATGGTCAATAAGTACATGAAGTTCTCAATATCCCCAGTTACCAAATTAAAACAATGATGAGGTTATCTGTTCACACTCACTCAGCTGGCTATAATTTAGCCAAAAAGTTAAAATTGGCTACAATTAAGGCATTCCAAGACTGGTGATGCCAATGTTGGTTGGGACACCCAGTAACTGGGACTTACAGTTACATAAGCAGTGTATTACAAGCTGGAGGGTTAAATAGCATGACCACATGGGAGGTACTTTCACACCACATTGAAGGGCACTTTCACACCACATTGAAGACACATCTACCCTACCTCCATCCACCCTACTGCCCAGGAATTCCACCCTTTTGTATTTAGCAAAGAAAAATGGAAACATACACAGGACTTGTAGAAGAATATTTATACTGTATTATTCATAATAAAAATATGCATTAATTGGAGAATAAACAAATTAAGATTTCTTTTCTTTTTAATATTTTCTTATTTTTATATTGCGGATTGAGCCCAGGGGTGCTTTACCTCTAAACTATATTCCCAGTCCTTTGTATTTTGGGATAGACTCTTGCTAGAAGATTTATTCTTAAAATGGAATATTACTCAAGGAAAAAAAAAAGAAAGGAAAAACATAGTATAATATTGATATCCACAACTTCATGGGTAAATGTCATAGACATTTTGTTGAGTGAAACAAGCCAAACATAGATATATCTATTCTACATAGTCCATTTATGTGAACAACGAGAATGGGTAAACTTAATCTGTGTGGCTGGACACCTGTGCTTGCCTCAGGGTGGGGGATTGGGTATCTAGAAAGAGAGAAGGAAATTTCAGAGGTTCCATACCTTATTTTGGGGGTTGATTATACAACTGTATGTAACTGTCTAAACTCATGAGATGCAAACTTTAAATGTGTGCTTCTTACTGTATGTCAACAATATTGGATGAAAACACTAAATGCCATTTGTTTCCTATAATCTTATTTTATGAACATATGGCAGATGCTAAGACAGTGTGCTGATATCTACTGAATGCATACCTTAGTCTGCAATCCACACTCACTGGATGCTTTCGACTTTATGCATTAGTAAACTCATATCTAAGCTGGGCAGGCTTTTCTGAAGTCTCACAGATGGTTCAGAAAGGTGAATTTACTTGCTCAAACCTATAGATCAAATCAGTTTGAATGTGAAATTTAAACTCACATTTCCTAACTTAGGCAAAAAAACGACTGAAACTATATTTTTTGAATGGATGAAGATGTGAATAAATAAATGAATCAATAAAGAGAAGAGACCATCCAATCTGTAAAATGGAAATAGTGCTTTTAAGCAGGTACCAAAGGTATAGAAACCAAAGACCACCTGACATGAGTGGCTGGGAAGGAAAGAGACTATGGAATCCCCAAACCACATTGATTTGGAAGCAGAGAAAGGAAGAAACTTGGGTCTTGAGACATACTGCCACCAAGCACTGCTGTTGTCTCCACTACAGAAAGCTGCTGAGGGGTCAGAACTGTACCCTTCCCAATATCTGGGGCAAACCTCTCTGATCTTTGAACCAAGACCCCCCCCCGCCCCTGCAAAACACAAAGAAGTGCCATTCCATGTAGACCTCTCCTCTTCTCAGTAGGAACTCCCAGATGCCACTCCGGGTGCTGCCTAACACAAGGCCACCCTCCACGCCACACTCCTTTCAAATGGAGGGTGCTATGGGGAACTGAAGTTCTCGATCTTTCCTTGGAAGACTGCAGTCCTTCCAGGACCACTGTTCCTGCCACAAACCCTATCCCTGACACTCAGCAGCGAGTGTGGGCAATGAAAGCAGCCTTCCTCACGGAGCAGAAAGGAAGAGGTTGGGAACAAATGCTGGTGAGGAGAGGTGGTGCCAGGGCAAGCGTTAGATCGGTGGTGGAAATAAATAAGATTTGTGGGCCTGTTTTCTCTCTGCATTTGCATTCACACTTTATGACCTCAGCGATATTCACTGAGTGGAAAAAACCACCCTCTGTGAAGACTGTTGGCCTCAAAAGCTACTTCCTTCTGAAAAATACTATCTCTAGCCACAGGGTCTGAGACAAGCTACTCATCTATTTATTCAAAGAGCTCAATGAGCTGTAAAGATTGACATTTAAACTATTAACACTATATTCTAGTTGACAATGTTATTAAATATTAGGTCTGATTTATGGAAAGGCTTAATCAATTGGCAGTCCAGGTCGGCTTGGCACCGCACCGAAACTGGGTTATGCTGGGTTTTACTTAGAGTTGATCAAGCTACAGGAAAAAAAAGAAAGAAAGAAAAGAAAAAACCCACCAGCAGAATTAAAGTCTGACTTCATGTGACACAGTTATTATCATACAAATTTGAACCACTTCCAGCTCAATCTGCATCTCATAGTTTCTCCCAATTGATAATTTTAATAATTTGGAAATCAAAAGATAAAATCACATACTTAAATTATCTTTGCTATGACACATGGAAGGAAGGAAAGGCTTTTAAAAATGAAAGCCAGGCACATAACTTGCTACTTTGGTGTGAAAGTGGAAGGAAAATAAAAGCACAAGTGCAGACTATGCAAAGAAGCAGAAACACACTGAGGGACAGAGTCACCAAAGGGCCATTGGAAATTAGAAGTGTGATTGTCCTTCTGTGGCTGAAGAATTTTCCAGAAGTCCCATGGTAGGTAGCTCTTCATCTTTGCCAGGATGCCTGCACTGCACAGAAGTAGGCTCTGAGATTTGGAGAGACTGCTTCTACCTGAAATATTAGGCTCAAGACCATTTTCCCACTGGCTGGGTTTTTCTTTCTGGTTTCTGGATTTAAATCATTGTCCTCACTTAGGGAATGACCATCTCCAGTCTGGTTTACTCAGGCCCAGGAACTTATAAGATGGCTGACTCTATTACCTGGGGATGTGGGGGAGGGACAGCTCTATAGACAAAGGAGAGAGGAAACATTTCAGTCCAGTAGCTCATGAGGAAGGAAGATTCTAGAATACATCCAAGAACTTTCTCCAATAAAAAAAAAAAGCAGTACACTTCATTTTCTGACAATACTATAAACTTGCTTTTATGACATTAGTTATAAAAACTTTTAACATTTGTCTAGTGCTGGGAGTCATGGTTTTCCTTGGAGATTCAAATGCAAGAGAAAGATCTGTGACCTCAAAGCCAGGTCAGGGTATATAAAATGATTATGTCATAAAAGGAACACATTCTATGAACTAAGAGATCAGATGCTGCATCAGGAAGCTATAGGTATTGGTAAGGAGTCCTTTATTTGCATCCTTCATTATTTACTTTTATACTGACTTATTCAGTATAAAATATATCCTTTTTTTTTAATTCAGTGAGATCCTAAAAACCACCAGATGGTGATAAATTTCTGATGTGACATAAAGAAACCAGGGACAAGCAGGATGAGAAGGAGGCATTTTCCAGATGACCCAACTCCAGATTTATCAACCTCTAGGTGGGCACTTAATGGTGTATGTTTACCTTTCTCAAGTAACCAGGGCAGGCATGTAGATCTTGCAAAAGAGAAAAGGGATGGCATGCACAGGGAGCCAAACTCCGCCTGACTTGGTCTAGGTTTATTTATTTGGTAAAGCAGGTAGATGCACAAAATGGTATTAATCACAACACTTGCTTTAAGGCATCTGTCCATTTGTGCAGGCATGTCCCTCTTGTATAAATAAATCATTTACTACTTATCATAATGAGAAATGAAAAATAAAAATAAAACCCTTGCTAGTCTAAACCTAACACTGACTCTGACTTACATCCAACAATATGTTTCTTCCCTTCCTGTTGCTCAGCATATCCCATCTGGAGCAACCACTATGGCGAATCTTGTATTTTATCATTACTGTGGATGTGTATGTGAGGGTGTTTTATACATTTTTAAAAGGGTGTGATAGTGTACGTTATTTTTTATTAGTTGACCCATATGAAATTGCCTATTGTGATTTTTTGCTCAATATTATTCTGCTAAGATTCATCCGTATTATTCAATGCAGCTGTAGTTCATTCATTTCATGGCATATAAAATTTTTCACCCTGTTAATGGTCATTTGGATCACCTCCAGGGTTTTGGCTCTATAAGCAAGGCTACTTTTTTTTTTTTTTTTTGTCTCCAGGAGTGCATGTAGACATTTATTTTGGGTGAATACACAGGATTGGAATTGCTGGGCTGTAAGGTACACAATATTCTATTTTATAAGAGAATGACAAACTCTTTTCGAAAGTAGTTGTACTGAACACACTCCCACCAGCAATTAAGCACCTGTTACTCCACATCCTCTTCACCACCTCTCATTTTATGCCAGTCTAATTGGTGTAAAATGATATATCTTTATGGTCTTGATTTGCATTCGCAGATCACTAATGACTTGGAGCATCCCTTTCTATGATTAGCAGCCATATGTATTGCCTTTTCTGTGAAAGGCCTGTGCAAGTCTTTTGCCCATTTTTCTATTAAATTGTTTGAGTTTTTCTTACTGATTTATAAGTGTTCATGTTATTTTCTTGATATTAATTGAATATTGATTATATGTGTTGTAAATGTCCCCCCTTTAAAGTGTCTTGTGAAAAGTATCTAACTTTCTGAGGAAGTGTTTTTATTTCCTTGTAGCATGTTGCAATGAATCTTCATAAGATCCTCTGTGGATGGAGTATAGGCTTTCTCTGAGATAAAGAAGGCTGGAAGAGGGAACTCAAAGCCCATTCGGCCTAGGCCTCACACTTGCAAAAGGCTTCAATCAACTTTGTGTTCACTGTCTCTAAATGAGGTCACCTACAACTACAAAGACTCACTGTCAGGGAAGAAAGGAGAACCTGCAGCTATAGACTAGAGAGCCATCTTTTGTGCTGCACTGAGAATTAAGTGGGTCTAATAAAGCTTGTGAGCATGAGAATATCACAGTACATTGAATTCTATTACTCTGGCTAAATGTAAACATTCAAAAGTATCATAACATTTTTATATACTTATATATAAATATCTTATATATTATATTATATTATATAAGTCTTTAAGGAGACACCCCAAAAGGAAATTGCCCTGGCTTCTTTCAACTCTTAAGAAGCCCCAGACAGGGAGAAAAGCATGTTCCATTCACACTGTTGGTGAGTTGTAGAATTGGGATTCATACTCAAATATGTCAGTCTCTAAAGCCCAGACACATTCTGCTATTCAACATAGCTAAACAATAAGGAGAAGTCCCTCAAACAATGACTACTTGAGAACATGTTCCCAGTCCCAGAACCCACAGAACCGAGGCCTCACTCCACCCTGATACCCATGAGCTTCCCAGTCAGGCCGCAGGCCCTGTACCCTGGATGCCTGAAGCTCTCTTGGGAAGGAGGGGCTAGCAGTTTGCCAGGACACTTTTCCTCTTAAAGAGCAGGGCAGTGAACCCTGGTGACCCCCAAAGTTTCTCCAAGCCGTTCTTAGAAGCAATAAGGTCAGACAGTCACAGAGTGGAGGGAAGAGAGAGAGAGAGAGAGAGAGAGAGAGAGAGACAGACAGACAGACAGACACGACACACACACACACACACAGAGACAGTATATGAGAAAAGTTTCTTCAGAGGTTGGGAGAGCAGAGCATGGGGTAAGAATGAGAGGTGACACTGAGGCAGCTGAGTAGGGAGTAGCTACAGTGCTTGCCCCAAGGCTTCATATCTTTTCTGGACTCCTCATGAATGACTTCAGCCACCTCATGTTGGGAGCACCTGGACAGAAAGATGCCTCCACCAGCATCATCCTTATGACCCTTGCCTTCATCCCACCTCCTTCCTCTTCATTGACCTTCAAGGGCTACACAGAAGCACATGGCAGATGAGTACCAAAACCTCAGCTTGGACCCCGAGGAGTCAAGGAGTCAGAGACTAACTAGAAGTCTGACTGTGTCTCTGATCCTCATTTGTATTATGGGATAATAATGTTCAATGCAGTTTGTTGTAGGAAAGCAACTGAAATAAAGGAGCAAAGTTGTACACACTGCTGAAGAGGGTGATGACCTTTATCACCCTTCTTCTGTGGCTCTGCCCTCTTTCCACTTGTCCCCCAGAGGTTTTGCCCAGTGTATGCTCCAGGTCAGGGTTGCTGTCCTTCATGCTACCTCTAAGCACACCTCTTCTTGACAGCCCAGCCTACTTGGCCACCCTTCCCCCATGTGTGTTCTTCACTATCCCAGTACCCTGGCTGACTGTGTGTCCACCTCTCCTGCAGCTCCTCCGCTCACTCCCTCCACCTTTCACTCAATACTCTGCTTCTGCAAGCATGCCAAGTGCTCTCACCTGTGATAGGCAGGTACCTGTGTACTACCATCCCATGAGACCATGAGGAGAGAGGTCCAGGGCTGTGAGTAACATGCCTACTTCCCTCTGACCAGCATCCCTTAGCAACTCAGAAGGTTCCTACTAAGCAGCCCCTCTGCTTCTGCAGCCAAGAACAGGCATCTACCTAGAGAATATGATGGTGGATTGCCTTGTAGATAACAGTGCTATTCAAAGGCCTCTAGGAAGGTACATTCGGCTTCAGGGATAGCCACACCATACCCCATCCCAGCACATATGCCCAGGCACCAACTCCTGCCTACCTTCCTGATGCCTTCTGAGGGATTGGACACACAGTTGTCAGCCCCTCCATTCTTGCTGATGGTCCTCCAGAGCTCAGCAAATGTGCTGTCCTGTTCCAGGGGGTTGGTGCCCTTGGCTCGGAAGTACTCATAGACAGCAGAATCCCGGACGGTGCCATATGACATCTCCACTTGTTTGGACAGGTCCTGGAATGTCCTGAAATGTAGAAAGGCAGCAAAGCATGGGCCCATGTTGCACACTGCGCACCGCAGGGATATAAATGGGCCGTAAAGCCCTCTTGAACTCTAAGCCCCACCATGTCCCACAGTCCACATTCCTCCACCCAACGTCCAACAGCACAAGTCCCTCAGCCTAGAGCAGGACTTGCCCAGCTTCAATCTATCATAGGTATGTTTCCTTTGTGCAGATTAATTCAGTAGTATCATATAAAGCCAGGTCCTGTGCTGAGCTTGAGTAATAAAATAGGTAGACATGATTCCTGCTCTCAAGAAGCTCAGAGTCCAACTATAGAAATAGGTGTCTAGACAAATCATCACAGCATAAGAGTCAGGGCAACACAAGACATTAATTACTGAAAGTCTCGAAATTGAATGCCCACAGAGGTTGTGGCTGGAAAGAACCATGTCAGAAAGACATGATGATCATAACAATGACAATGACTGACAATGACTAGTCCTTGACACTTGGTGCTAATGTGGGACAGATACATACTATGAGGCTGGGTCAATTATAAAGCATCCCTTCCAAAGCTTGCAGATGGGCTGGGGTTCCAGCCAGTTATTGACTTTGATCACCAACCTCCACCAATATGTTTTTCCAAAATATGAAGAAAACTGGATTTTTACATGACATCTTATGATTTTCAAATGTTGGCATTATTTAAAAGACGGTGAAGATTAAACAAAGCACTTCTGAAGGCCTGGGTAGGTGGAAGAGAGGTAGTCATTGTGTTAGGTGCAGACTGGAGGGGCACAGCATATCAGGAAGACCCCCCACCTGAGAACAAACATCTGAGCTGCGGATGGAAGAAGAGACTTCTTTCTGGAAGTAGAAATGTAGATTCACCTCAAATTAAGATGAGGGTCCTGTCCCAATAAACGCATCTTAATTTGAATATGTCATTAAATTTAAAATGTGTTTAATACCCCTACCCTCCCAGCTTAGCTTAGCCTACCTTAAACACCCTCAGAAGACTTACATTAGCCTGTAGTTGAGCAAAATCGTCTAACACAAAGCTTGTTTTAGAATAAAGCATTAAACATCTCATGCAATTTATCGAATATCTGTAACCAAAAAACCCTGGCAAGAGAGCCCTGATTCCCCTCATGATCACATGGCTGATTGGGAGCTGCAGTACCTGCTGCTGCCCATCATCCCAAGAGAGGATCATACCATGTACCACTAGCCCAGGAAAAGGTCCAAATTCACAATTCAAAGTGCAATTTCTACCAAATGCTTATCACTTTCACACCATCATAAAGTCATAAATCCCTAAGTTGGAACATTGTTAAGTCGAGAATGTCTGTAGTCAGAGCAGGAAGAACCAATTTGTACAAAGTACATTCTTACCCCTGGAAGAGCAGTACCCAGCACAGTGTGCTAAAGATGTCACATGCAAGACAGATTTGCAAAAGTCAGAAATCCCCATGGGGATCCAGGTTCTCTCCAAGCTCCAACCTGATCACTCCTTATTTATTTCTCTTCTAGAAGTCTCAGTCTCTCTTCCTCCCTCTCATACTTACCCCTACATCTCAGTGAGTCACCATTCCCAAGAGAAGAACCCATCTTCCCAGCCTGACCTACACAACCCTCTATCTTCCAGTCTCATCTCTGGAAATTGTTTCACCCTCACACAGCACCAGAGCTAATCTTAAAATGAGAAATGCCACCCACTCCCCCTCTATGCCACCAGGCCATCCAACTCCCTTTGCCTAAAATCGCTTTATCTCAATCATACACACCTATTCTCTTCTACGAGCCTCTTGAAGACACAGCTGCTGCCTTTCCCTATGGAAAGCCATCCCCATCCCTAACCTCCCTGTGCTTTCTCCACACCTTGGAGCCTTCTCAGGTAGCATGAGATCACTGGGATTTCAGAGGAGAGCATTCCAGAAAGAGGACAAGCAGGGGCTCTGGAATCCAGCTACCTGCCTTGCCTCCTAGCCCTACCATTACAAATACTGCAGCCTCCCTGTGCCTCATTTTCTAAATATTAAAATTAGGAACAGAAGCAGAGCCTAAATAACAGAGGGTTACCAAGGAAGACAAAATGGGATGTGTCTTCAGCTCTCAGAACAGTGCCTGATTCAGTCAGTGCTTGGAAACCAGAAGCAATGATTCCCAGGTAGTACCATCCATCTGAGTACCCAGTAGATTGTAAGAATTAGGAAGACTAGAGCTGAAGCAACCCGTCTTTGCATCCGTGGTCTGGATGCAGCTCTGATGGCTGCCTTCCTAGCTGGCACCGAGAAGGGCCAGCGGTGAGTGGAATGCTTCCTCCCGTTTTGGAGGCACATCCCATAGCATTCCTTCAGTTCCTGCTACATGACCCAAAAACAGAGCTCAGAATTCATTTCAATACATTGCGGATGAAAGGAAACATAACATAACAAATTCGATGAAGGAATCTTTCTAATTATTGTTCATTATTTATATCTAATTGAAGCAAGATGTTCCTTTGCTTGAAGGGCCCCAAGGGTTGTAACTCTGTCGTAATTTGCCTGTAATGAAAGGAGGGGAATTTTTTTTTTTACCACATTTTAAAAATTTTTTCTCATGGTAATACAAACAAACACAAGGCTTTGATGAATGGGAAACATCAGGATGAATTACACAGTTGAGTCTAAATACTGAACTACTCTAAATTACTGCAGTTTCCCTGAGTATGGAATGAATGCATAAGTGCCAGGGAGCTCTGCACTCCTGTTTCATCCATGCATTTGAAATGGAGATTTCCTCCCTAGTCTTGGTATTTATTCACAACAGCACCCATGGCCAGAGGCTTGGGGAGCATCTCTGGATGACAAGCAGGCAACCCGAATGTTTATGGTGCTGTTTCCCTTTCCATTCCAGTACAGCTCATCGTTCCCATCTCAGAAAATCACCTTGATCTTCCTCTCCCAGTCTCACCACCAAGACCCCATGGCCTGATCCATCACCTCTCATAGACACAAACTGTGCAGAGACATCTCTATCACAGATGCATACTCCCTCTTTAAAAAAGGGTTTCCAGGCTCACTAGCATAAGCCACACAGAGTAGGTGCTACCATAATAATTTAGGGTGAATAAACCTATGCAAGATTATCTGGGAGGTTGGAAAAGAGGATCCAACTAGTCATACACCAAAGCCGTCCTCTCCCTGGGCAGTTTTCTCTTGTCAGAGTACATGGTTTTGGAAGGAAACCATGCTTCAGGGGAGAATAAAGGAGAGCAAGGACAGCCAGCCATCCAGGTTGCCAAGCCAATGCTGGCAGTCAGCAGAAGACAGATGTTGAAGCCAGATAGGATGCCCATCCGAAAAAGTGAAAGAAGCTTGGCCAGGAGGAGGTGGTGATGACAGCACACTAAATTCAGCACTTCTCTGAAGCCGGTCTCTTCAGTTACAACTGCTAACAAGTATCCAGGCACTTGCACCTCAGGGAGATGAACCTGCCCATCACAAGTGGGGTTTCTGTAAACCATGCAACCCAATAAAGTAATTCCATCAGTTATTTTCCCAATAATTCCTGAGTGTCTACTAGATAAGGCACAGTGGCATGTAGAGAATGGATAAAAAGTGAGCATCCTACAGGATTTGTAGCAGGAGATGGGTAAAGTCAACCAAAATTATTAAACAATACAAGTGGGATGGAAATACAGGTTCATATGGGGCTCCCAGAGACACAGGTGGAGCTGTTAATCCTTGGCCAGAGTGAGGGGAAGCCTTCTTAAAGAGGAGGCATTAAGCTGAGCCAGAAGGATGGGTGGAGCAGCCAGGTAGAGAACCAAGGTGTAAGGCATTCCAGGAAGAGAAGAGATTACCATAAAAGGCCCTGGTGTGCAGAGAAAATACGGATCACGTGAGACACACATCATGGGACAATTTTTATCAATTAAAAAGACTGGCAATTTTACCAGTTAAATAGGTCTAGGAAACTGGCAGACCTAGATGAGGGTCCTGACTCTGAACACCTTATCTTTTTGACATATTTCAGTGGTTCTCCAAAGTGGTTTCCAGATCTGTAGTCTCACTAACACCTGGGTCCTTTCGAGACATGCACATTCTTGACTCCTAACCCAAACCTATGGAATTGGGAACTCTGAGGCTGGCACTCATCAGTCTGTGATTCTAATGGATCCAGATCCACTGACTGAGGCAAGTTATCTATGACTGAGGTATTAGTGTTCATAATTCATACCTATCTCACAGGGTTGGCAAACACTAATGATCACAGGCATGTACCCAGCACATAGTCAATGTTCAATAAATGCCTGCTCCTCTGTTAGACTACCAATAAGTAGCCCAAATGGAATCATCAGGGCCATGTGACAGAGTTTTGGATACTGGCTGGGGTGGTTGCACCTTGATGGAAGAAGGTGTGGGCAGGCAGCGTGACTCATTTTCTAGGATCAGATGTCCCCATTGAGCCACCTGTCTCTTCAGTAAGAAAGCTGAGGCCCATCCATCTTTTTCTCTCTCACTATCAAGATACATACAAATGCTTCTTATTGGCATTTAATAGTGTGTGGCCTTATTAACAGCACACACTTTAGGTACCTAGGATAAGTAACATGATGACCTTGGGAAGTCTAAACCTAGACTGAGCTTGGAGACATCCAAACTCCACTGGAAGGCAAGACCTTTGCTTCATGGGAAATGATAAGACTGCTTCAGAGTCCTCCCTAGGAAAGTAATGAACATCTGGAAAAGAAACTGCTCAGGAGAAATGGCTTTAAAAGTATTGCCCCCAGGAGCCCAGCTGGGTCTGGATTGGCATGTGAGGCTTACCCCATCACTGTTTGCTATGCCTCTCACTTTGAATAACATTTGATGTTGGAATCCTCCCATGGCAAAACCTACCCTCTCCTGCAAATTTACCTTTGGACCAATATTCATTAAACTATGCTGTACTGAAACTGGGTTTGGGACCAATAGAGGCTGCTTCTATCTCTAGATTGCTGATTTTGGGGTCACCTCTAGCTGAAAGCATAGCTGACACCTATGAGCACATCAGACTATCTTGGCAAATGGACTCTGCAAGCATTCCTTGACTCTGATGCAGTTTCCCCCCATTGCACATGCATCTCCCAGAAGTCCCACAAAGTCTCCTTCAGCTGTAGCCAAGGACAGTCCCCCCCAGCTCAGCCCCATCTCCCTCCCTTCCTACACCTTTCCCCATAAATCAATCTTACTATTTCCTAGATACATTTTCATTAACAAAGAGATAAATGTGTTTGCAGCATGAGAAAAATCAATAATACAGAATTTATAAACACATCTTTGCATGTTAACAGAAATATTTACATTGGCAATGGAGATAAATACACTTGCAACAAGAGCAGAATCAATATACAGTATATGTAATACAGATTTCAACAACTATGGGGATGCCCTATCATGAGCCTGACAAATCTAAATCCTGGAGCCCTGTTATTCTTTCTGAAGGAGAAAAGAAAATAGTGGAGTGGCTCAAAAGACACAGAAGGGTGGGGAAGTTCATCCCTATAATTTGAAGCTGTCTTAACCACAGTGAGCAGATGGGTTTACTATCATTCCAGCCGTCTTTCCTTTCTGTCTCATGTTGGATTCTACAAGAGATGATGTTGCACAAAGCAATTGAGCCTGACTGGCTGGGCTTCCACAATCTGCTCATGGATCTTCCAGCACCATGAAGCATCCGCTGCCCACTGTTTCACTCCTCCTGGGTTTCTCCCCCAGGGTTCCTCCCCATGTTCTCCCATGTCTCCCTCCTCTACAAGCCTTCACCCATGCAGTGCAAGGCTTTCCACGTGCCTTCCTTCTTGCCTCATTCTATTTGCTGAGCACCTGTTTATGTGAGGGCCGGCCTCAGAGCTAGGAATAGGGCAACACAAACTTCCCACCTTGTGGAGCTCAGATTATGGAGGTAGAGAGAGACAAGCACCATCAACCAAGCAACACAATAATGCTGGGGTCAGTAAACTTCTTAGAGAGGGACATAGGTGGGCTCTGAACAGCCACATACATACACTCTGTCACATATCTCTCCCCTCACTTTTAACTTTAAAATGTTTTAGAGAAGAAAAGCAGTCTCAATTTTCAGGCAATAGGAAAACAGTCTGCAGGTCTGAAGTGGCCGGTGGGAGCAGAGTCAGGCAACATCTGATGTTATGTATCAAGTGAGGAAAAGTAGCAGGAAGATTAACAGAGCTGAGCAAGGGTTACAGAAAAAAAATGGAGTGAGTGACAGGGCAGAGAAGCCAGGACACGTATTCTAGCTATAGGAGTTGACTCCTAGGGTGTGTGTTTTCTTGCACCAGTCAGAGAGGAGCCAAGAAGAGCCAACCCACAGAGAGCCCGGCAGAAGTCATCCTGCCTAGGAACAGAGGAAGTGAAGCTCACAAATCAGTTTCTCCCACTCTGCAACCTTCCTCTTCGCCTTCTGGAAAGCCCCGAGTAAGCCTGTGCTGGGGTACACACAGGCTCCCTGTATCCAAAGCCTAGTCAGGGTGCGATTCTGAGTAGCCAGCGAGTGACTGCAGATCCAAATCCCAATTGGGAAAAACTGACTCAGTAACCCTGCATGAGGACACTTACTGACCCACCAGGATGAAAGCCAAGTGGCCCATGACAGGAAAACACATGCTTTCCTAGACCACAAAGCTCTTCTTCAAACCTGAGTGTGAATGCCACCTCAGAGGCCCAGCTACTGGGTACTTCCTCCCTCTTCCAACTTCCCACCACAGTTTTCTTTCCAGGTATATTTCCTTTAGACTTAATAATATTAATAACTATTTAATTTGCAATTACTATTTAATAATTGTAATAACTTCTTACTATTATTATAATTATGCTCTCATTAGTTATTCTTTTTAATATTTTATTGTGCCTAATTTATAAACTACACTTTATTGTAGGTGTGTATGTATAGGAAAAGCAGCATATAGAATTTTGGGTCCTATCCTTGGTTGCTGGCCTTCACCAGAAGTTTTGGTCTGTATGTTTCTCAAGTAATGAAAGACTATTGTACCACTAGAATTAAAACATGCTCTAAATAAATCACTAAGATAAAATAAAAACACCTCAAGACATTTATACATAGTATCCATTTTAATTCTGATAAAATACAACCATTAATAGATGTAGATAAATATTTAAAAAAAACCCAGGAGGAATAAAGCAGAGGACAGTTGACTGTCACTTCTTACAAATGTATTTCTGTAAAATTACCATTTTTATCATGCTATAAATAAAAATGTGATCCGAATAATTTTTAAAATCCCTCTGATGCCCAACCATCAGTTCTGGGCCTTGGAACATAATTCTGTGCTCTCCTCTGTCCTTTGTGGCCACCGGCTTTTCTGATGGCTAGAGAGTTGCTCCTGATGCATCTGGAAGAAGGAAGCCTCTGTTCTTCCCAGCCCATCAAATGTCATCCAGCCATAAAATAAACTCTACAAGGACTCGGATAGTTCCATTTCCAATCCCTAGAGCCAGACAAACACATCCAACTAACCCCAAAAGGACCAAGGGGGACCCAGAGACACAGGGCTGAGAGTCCCAGGCCAGGCTCCTGGACTTTACCTCACTTCTGCTTCTTCTGCCTGGATTCAGTCCTAGCCCCAAAGCAAACAAGAGTGGCCCTGTGTGAGCCCCTGAAAGGTGGGCACATGCATCATATGTTTCTTATTTGCCAAACTTGTCCTAGACATGGAAGTGACCAGGGCTCAGTAATGGAAGCTGTGACAATCACTTGATGAGGTCAGGTCACTGTGAGTCAGGTCCTCACATATGGTCCATATTCGACAGTAAGTTCAATCTGGGGGTCTCTAATGTCCTTGGCAATGACAGACTCTGTCTGGAAGCCTTCTGCACCTCAGCTTCTGCCTCCTCAGCCTCTTCACAGCTACTCTGCTCATGGGGTGTCCTCCCAGAGGATCTCCTGCTCTCTCAAGCCTGAGTCTTCTTTCAGGAACAATGTATGAGAGGAATCAGCTCAGCTGTCACGTCCTCTCAAAAGAGTGAGTCCACACCTACTGGGTCTATAGTCCTCGATGCTTTCTGGGCTGAGCCCCATGTTGATGTTTACCCTCTTATATTCGACAGGTTACCTCCCTGACTCAACTATGAGCTCCCTTGGGCCATGGACTGTGTTCATCTCTGGATCCCCTCACCCCACATGTGGGCTGATAGATAGCAGTGCTGAGTTCATGTTTTCTAGAATAATCAAATCTAATTTAAACTAACTCTGTGTTTATAGCTGAAAGGCTGAATATGGTGAAGGTGAATCCAGGCTGGAGACCAGCATGATGATTGGTCTAACCTTAGAATCACTAACCTCCTAACATCGAGTGGACCCTCGATATTGCCTGGCAATCTTCTAAATTTCCCTGTGCAATTCATTCCCCCACTCTCCTGGATGACTCTTAGAAAATGACCCTACTTATTATTTCCTAAGAAGGTAGCAGCCATCAGTAAAGAACTTTGCTTTCCTAAATAACTCTCTTTTCTAAAACCACCAAATGCAAGCCTGACCTCCTTTTAAACGGGTGGCTCTGCCCTTGCTCCTATTTATCTCTGCTTCTGTTCTCTCCTAGATCCCAGACTTTCCTGCCTTCTCAAAGTACATTGCTCTTGCCGTTGTCACCTCTATCTCCTCCATCATAAAATTGCTTCTCTTTACGGATCATTTCCATCAGCTTGAAAACACATACATCTTCTACCTTAAAAAAAAAATTCCTTCTTTGATATTGCATCCCCCTCCAGCCACCCCTCCTGCTCTCTGGAGAGTTTTCTACAATTATCATCTCCATTACCCTCTTCTCATTTCTCACCATCCTGTCTTACTCAAGTTTTCATCTTACCACTGAATGGAAGCTGCTTTTGTGAAGGTCATTAATGGTCTCCCAAATACCGCAGCCAGTTCCCAGTCCTCACCCTAACTCCCACCTGCAGCATTTGGTGGAAATATCACTCTGTCCCTCCTGAAGCCCTCTTTCCTTTGGTTTCTAAGCTGTCATTCTAGTATCTCTTCTCCCATCTTGCAGTCACCTCCATATCCTTCTTCTTCCCTAGTTCTCTCTTTTCATAGACTCTGAATCTTGGAAGGTTCCAGAGTTCAGGAGTCAGATTCTTTCTCTTCTCTGGGGACAGTGCATTTGCCACGGTCTCATCAAACCTATTGGCTGAAGATACAGCTCTACATTAGTAGTTAGTGATTCCAAATGTACCACTCCAGCCCTGACCCACCCCACTAACTCCAGGCAACTGCCCCTGACAACTTTATTTGGATGGTCCAGTACTTAACTCAAGTACTTAAATTGCAAACACCCAAACCCAGCAACAAACCCTCTCTTCCTCTAGTTCTCTCAAAGTATCTCTATTTGAAATGCTGAGGCCAAATGTCTTAGAATAACTACCAACTTCTCTCTTTATTACATATCTCATGTACAATTTCAGCATATCCAGTCTCTTCTACTGTCAAGAGAAATTCAGAATTTAATCTCTTCTCATCTCCTTCACCATGAGCCATCCTACATCACACCAGGATATTAAGGTCATCTCTTGAATAGTCTGCTTCCACCTTTAACTCCTATAGTCTATTCCCTGGGAGGAAGCAAAGCTTTCTTTTGAAAATATATACCAGATCATATCACCTCGTTGTTCAAAACACACAAAAACACACAAAATCCTCTTGTGGCCTGGAATTTCCACATGATCTGTACCCAATACCTCTGATTCTTACTACATCTGCCTGCTTGTCCTCCTACCTTGGGGTTTCTGTCATTGTATTTTATCCCCAGTCTAGTATACTCTTCCCTCACATCTCTAATTGGCCTACTTTCTCTGTGTCTTGAGTCTCTGATCAAATGTCACCTTCTCCAGGAGCCCTTAGCTGACAACCCTACATAAAACACACTCTCCTTAAACCACATGATAAAAAAATAAAGAAACATATCAAAGCCTGACATGGACGGCTGTTTAAAGTCAATGTCCCCCCTTAGAATGTGACTTGTCTGTCTACTTTATTGCTGTGTCACCAGCACTTACACCTTGGGCGGTCAACTATCCAAGTTTATCTAGGACTGAGGAATTTCCTGAGATGCAGGAATTTTAGTACCCAAACCAACAAAATACCAGCCAAATTGGGATAATTTGCCTCCTACCCACAACAGGATCTGGCACCTGATAGACTCTGCAACGAACATGGGTTATATATAAGAATCATATTGAATATATGAATTAGGCTAAAAGTTGCCTTCAAAACATCTAAGTTGGAAATTCTGTTGGAAAAGTCTTCATCTTGAGTCAACCAGTCTCATTTCAGGATCACAGTTTGACAGGTCATCTGCAGAGAAGCAGGAATAGCAATGACTTGAAATGCTTGAATCGAAGAGCTTTGGCCCTGGACCAGGAGGCCAGCATAGACTCTGCAGGTCACAGCCACCCCTGGAACAGATCACTAAGGAGCCTGGGAGTCAGGCCTGCAAGGTTCATCCTCAGGGTGTTGGTACTTCAAGATCTGGTTTCTTTATATACCTAATGGAAATCCACGTGCACTGGCTGAGAGAATCCCCTGGGGGCATAGCTGCTCCCCTGGAAACTGGGTCCCTAACACTCCGTGGAAACCCTGCAGAAGCAGCACTGCCATCAGGCAGCATCTCCATTCCAAGAGTATGGCTGGCTCCCAGGTCTCAACATCCGCAAATATTTGCTGCCACAAATCAATACAAAAGCAGGATGCACCATTAACCTTTAATATATCACTGCTGGGGCTCTTAATCCATTATGAGACTGTCATAAATGTGACTGAAATGCAAATCAGAATAGCAACCTTCTGGGAGGCTGTGAAGGTGCCTTCCCTCCCTCCTGGCAGCCTGACCCCCCTCCATTCCAGAGCAACAACCCAAGTCTCTTGTCTCCTTGCCTAGTTGTTGTTTGTTTATTTTTTTTAACACTCTTTCTTCCCTCTTCTTCTTTGGAGATGTCTGAGTCTCTCTACTATGTCTGCTTCCCCAGCAGTCACTTGATAAGCATATTGAGCTAGAAGAAAGACACAATAATAGTAACTCCCACACTCTGCTAATGCTTCATTTGTGTTACCTTATTTAACCTAGCAATAATCCTCTTGTAAGGTTATTATCCCCCACCCCTCCTTTTACAGATGAAGAAACAAAGGTTTCGGGGGATCAAGGAATTGATGGGAGGTTACAGAAGGAGCAAGCCAAGGAATTGTCTTCACTATCAGGGCTGCTCCATACAAAAACCAATATACTTCAGCATCACCCAATGGAGATGGTAAGTAACCCACTGCCAGTTGGGGAGGATTAACAAGTACACCAATGATTAATAGCCTCATGCAAAATGCACCCATAGAATTAACCACAGAAACATGGCAACAGGATCTGGAGCCTATCCCAGCTTGACGCGTGAAGCACTGGAGGGTGGGGCAAAGACAAGGTTAGTGGGAAAGGTGAGGCCAAGGAGGGAGCAGGAAAAGTGAAGCCAAGACTTAAAGAGAAAGAGAAAATTGACACATAGAGGAGAGGAATGAAGAGGTTCTGGGCAAAGGTAGCAATATTTTCTTCTGATCAAGGATGTGTGTAAGAGAGTGAAACGTACTGGGAACTACTTATATTTTACTAGGAGGAGCAGAAACGGTAAATAACTAAGAAGCATTAAGGATAGGATAGAAAGACAACAATTACCCATAAAATACTTAGCAGATAGTTATAATGGAACTGCAGAGGTGCACAGATAATGGAAAAATGATGAACTATCAATGCTTCCCAGACAAACATAGGGTCAGAGAATGAATGAGATGAGCAGGTGGCTCGTCCTGTACACTGTACAGCAGGGAAGCTTTACTCTGGAAAGCATGATATATGCATTTTTAGAAAGAGCTGGGGGAATAGCAGTAGGTTCAAGTGCACATGTGCAGGTCTGGGTATGTGTGTATGGGTGAGTGTGCACTGCAGGGCCCCGGGTCAGGAATGGGAGAGGAATGGCAGAGGAGGGTTTAGATAGAAGACCCATACTCTCACACTAAGAAAAACCACTCACTAGGACAAACGTTAAAACAAAGGAGTAGTGTTGGTGGAGGCAAAGCATCCTCAATAGTGGGATAGACACCCCATAGGAAGCAGATTCATGTGACAGAAAAAAAACAACAGCAGCAGCTGGTACAGAGGTTGCAGCACAAGAGACACCTGCACACCTGAGCTTGTTTATAGATCTGGCAATCACTACTCACCATGCAAGAAAACAGACTCAGGCCCTTCCCTCGTGGGAAAGCTGGAGAGAAAATACTAGCACACACAAGCCTATTATTGAACAATGCAAAACCAGCTGTAATTAAATGTGAAGCTATACGATGCTACCCGTTCTGAGTCAGCTTGCAGAAAAATCACATTAACAAGGATACAGACTCTGGGGGAAAGTTTAGGAGAGGGAGTTGGGAGGATAAAAGTGTGTTTGGTATTGGTGAGTCTTTTGGGGGGGTCACAGGATAGAAGGAGTCCTACTTTGTGCCAAGTGCTGTTACAGGGATTGGTTTGTTTTATTCTTCAGAGCCACATTTTGTGATAAGTTACTCTTCCTACCTTACAGATCAACTATGAGGTTTTTGGAGCTGATGCATGCTAGGGCCAGGTTGTACTTGCCGGTCGGTCAATCTAATGCCAAGAATTCTCAGGCCTGCATCTCAGAGATGATTAAGAGATCATCCCAAACCAGTTCCAATTAGAGATGATGTTCATGTCATGGACCATTCAGTTACAGCTGATTTTTTTTTTTCGGACAAAAGATTTCAATGGCATAGTTATCTATGCCAGGTGCCAGCCTCACTACCCCAGGAGCCCCACAAGTCAAACGACCTCAGCCTGGCAGTCTCTCTGGCCAGGCCGGCATCATCACAGGCATCATTAGGAATCTGCCTGTGACCCATCAGATCAACACTGTTTGCAGCTGCAATACCAGGATGTTGGCAGGATGGAGTATGGTCCCATTTCTTGTTCTCTGGATAATTATTCATTCCATTAACTTCTAAGGGTTTGGGCAAGACACCAGGATAACTGTGCTGGTGTCCAATAGTAGACTATCTGATGGGAGTAAAACACCCAGCCAAGGAACTAGGCAAACTACTATGGGAAAACTGTTGGGAAAGTCCACTGATGGACCCTGGCAGTCTCTCTCTCATAGGATTGTCCTAACATCCCCGGAAGAAGTCATCACATTCTCAGGACCCCAACTTCCCCAAGAACTGGAGACTTGCACCAACTTACTCAGAACCCTACAGCTGGTGAGCACAAAAGCTAAGTATGTAACCCATCTGTACTGGCTGCAAAACCTGGCTCTACACATGAACAACATGTTATCTCTTGAGAAGCAAGAAAAAATAGGGGACTAACATGGTCCAGTCCATGTGTTATCATCCTGACATTCCAGGGCCCTGCACTTTCCGTCTCTGAGGATGCTGCAGACTGGGGTGGCAGTGCAGGGCAAAAGGGTTCAGAACATAGGAGTGGGTTGGTGGTTTGGATGCCACTCTACTGCTTCCTGCCTCTGCAGCCTTGGATGAGCTCCCTAACCTCTCTGTGCATCAGTGGGCTCATCTACAAAAGTACTGAGAAACACTCTGTGAGCATTAGCTATTGTGACAAGCCTCAGTCATCCCAACTAGTAAATGAGAGAATCATGTTATATAGTGCCCATAATGGTTTGGCAGGTCCAGAAGTGATTGGTTTGACTGGCATGGTGTATTTGGTTTAAATTGGGTGGTTTTAGTGGCATGTGATCTCTGGATCCTCCCAGGCCCAGCAGTTTCTTTGCTTTTTAGTCCAACATTTATATTCTCTGCCTGACCCTGTAAACATTTGCAGTGGAAACCCCTGGACAAGATGATCTGTCAGCTCCTCCCCTGCTGTGATATTTCATCATTCGGTGGCCTGGACTGGAACTGAAAATCATATCTTGTTTAGGATTCTCTCTTCCAACAAAGCAGCATCATGGACTGTTTTCTCTGAAACGTGGCTGTTTTCTTTGAAAACTGGAGTCTCATTTTGCAGTGTCTACTGGGACTCAGAGCTACATGGGGAGGATCTCACAAAGAACAGACCTGTAGCAATTAAAACCAAGTCACCGGGAGCTTTGCCCCTGCAGGGCACTGGCAGCTGCTCCCCAGAAGCAGGGCCCAGGGAGCTTGCCTCCAAGTCATACCAAGCCACAGCCACACCATACCCAAGGAGGCCAAGTAAATTCGCCACCTTCAAAGGCATCAGCTCAGATGGATGTTGGCTTTCCTGACTAAATGACACCATATTGCCCCCATAGTACCGTGGGGTAGAAAATACTGGATGCAGAAAAGCAACCACACCCACAGCAAAGCCAGTCCCTTCTCATTGGGACAAGGGGGCTTTCAGCAGCAAGAGTTAGCAGTGAATTTTCATTGGAAGCTGCTGCCATTCTTCAAGAAAAATGAGCATCCCCCAGGGACCTTCACAGGCCTGCATCATTCAAAGGCAGTTCTCTCTGGGCCTGCTGTCTGTCCAGACAGAGGTGAAGCCAGAAGTAAGGTTCTCCTGAAATGTACCACTGCCACATTCATAGGTTATCTGTACCAATCAGGACAGAAGCTGCCTCCCATGTATCGTGGGACTCAAAGCCTGGGGTACCAGGACTAGGATGCACCTGGATTTTTAGGTACCAAGAGTTGCTCAGCAAACATTGCATCATGATTTATTTGAGTGGATAAATGATGCATAAGCCACATGTCCATACTGCCTCATCTCATCAAAACTGTTTTGCAGTCCGTTTCTTCTATTCTGGAGGCTCCAGTCAGGTAAACAAACAGGGATGTTTACAGATCTCTATAAAGGCATTTCTGAAAATATCCTTCCTGGGTTTGGCAAGACAGGATGGAGAAGAAAAGGACAAGAGGGTGGTTGACTTTGGGAGACCACCTGGAAGGAGAGGATTCAGATGTGAGGATGGTTGGCTTCACGGGCCGAGTGACCACAGTGAAAGGAGCTGATGAGTTAGCCAGGGGCGGTGCAAGGGTCAGGGCCATCCCAACAAAGCTTGCCTCTCTTCAGCTATGCCCACTGTGTCCTGTTGCCCTTCAGTAGTCCTCTGCCAGTCCCATTTGGCCAGTGCCAGTGGGAGACGGCCTCCCTTCTCCTTCTAAACCACCGGACTCCTCTCCTGGGGGAGAGGCTGCGTTCCCTGACACCTGAACTGAGCCATGGACAGCATTCTTCTGATGTTAGTGCCCTTTTGGGAAACGTGGCTGACCAGAACAGAGCTATGTCCTGTTGGAGGAGGTGCAGTATTCAGCCACTTGGCTATGGCCAAGATTCTCTATGGGGTGTGGCAATGGATTCTCACCATGGTGCTATCTGGATAAATCCTTCTCTGATAAATCCTTCCTGGCTCCCAATCCCTTTAGGACAAGGCAATCTTCCAAATGCCACTCTCTAGGCCACACAGGGCTCATCCTCCAGTACCACCCCAAGACTTTGCATTCTGGACACAGACTGAAATTGTTCCCCCAAAGCCCACAGCATTGTCTCTCACCTATGGTCATTCCCATCTACCAAAGGAAACACTTCTAAACAAGCAGCCAGCCCCTCAGGTTGTAGGTCTTGTACGACGTATCACTATATTCAGGATTCTACTGAACACCCCCCCACACACACACACACACACACATTATGGGTTGATTTGAATCCCCATGAAATAGATAATTCTGGAATTCTAACCCACAGTAACTCTGAATATGACCTTGTTTAGAGATAGGGTCTTTAACAGAGGTAATCATTTTAAATGAGGTCATTAGAGTGGACCTTACTACAATATGACTGGTGTCCTTATAAAAAAGAGGAAATTTGGATGCAGACACAACATACAGAGAATGCAGTTAATATAAAAGCCACAGAATTTCCAAAACAGCCAGCCACCATAAGAAGCTAAGGGAGAAGCAAGGAATAAATTCTCTACCACAGTCTTCAGAAGGAACCAGACAATACATTCAGCTCAGACTTGTAGTCTCTGGAACTGTGAGAAAATAAATTTCTGTTATCCAAGCCACCCTGGAAACTAACACAGTCCCAACATGCTCTGAATCAAAGAGATTTTCTAGGGTTCAGAGCTATCTTGCTGTATTGTATTGAGTGAGTTGTCTGCTGCTCTGAATTGCCACTGTCACTCCGTGAAGGTGGACACAATGTTTTTTCATTCATCTCTTTAGCTCTAGGGCCTAACACAATGCCAGGCACATCAGAGCAAATGATCTTTTCATTGTAGAAATGTCTGAATGGTGGATGGATGGATGGAAGCCTAGATGAACAAGTGGGATGTCCCCTGATTATGAGCAACTTTTACAATATGGTCATACTACTGAATATTGTTAACCTCACAATGCCCAGCCCAACCCAGGTTCAGAATGTGCTCAATGACTGCCTGATATGTGAATGAGTCAATTCACTTGTAAAGAGATATCTCCTGGAATATAAAAAGCACTGTACCCTCTAGCTCAAGTTCATTTCTGGTGCTATGCTCCTTGAAAGGAACCTTTCCATAAGGAACCATCACTCAATCGTGATAAACAACACAGCCAGAATGCAGAGCTGAGGCCCAGGAGGAAATTCCCGAGAGTCCCAAGACCATAACCCCTTGAACAATAGTATGAACATCCACAAGGTCAGGTCCTCTGGCAAGAGGAGTCATGCTTTCCAAGAACACCTACTGTCTGTCAGGCACTGTGTAATATTCTCTGTGTAATATTCAACCCAAGAGAAGCAAGTAAGATCATTTCCATTTTCCTGTGAGGAAGCCAAGGCACATAGGAGAAGTGATCTGTTTGTGGTCCTGTAGCCAGAGACAGTGTGAACAAAGATTTCTGCATAATGGTATCTGAATACAAAATGTACATAACTTAAAATCAGAACATTATTTGAAGATTAAACTTTAAAGTTTACAATCTATGTTTTCTGTTTTTTTTTTTTTTTTAAAAAATCTCTTGTGATGTCTGCAAGTATTCAAGTCTTGTTTATCCACAGGGTTCAACAAACCATTTTCAAAGTCCAAACCAACTATAGCTGAGACACAAGCATGAAGACACAGTCCTGAGTACCTTGGAGGTAACAGTGGCTGTAATATTAGAATGTTTCATTTCTTTGGGGGGAAATGAAAGCCAAGAGGCTACAGTAGATCCCCTCTCTGCTTGCAAACTTTCCTTTCAACTTGACTGTCTTATTAAGTGATACATGTCATTGAAAAGCATTGGCTTTGATTCAAGCAAGTTTGCATTTGAATCCAAGCTCTGATACATACCAGTTGAGTGGACTATTTCTCTGCCTCAGTTTCCTAATCTACAACAATAGTTCAATGTAGTAAAAATTAAATGATACGATTTATGGAAAGCACAGTCCGTTCCTAATACCACACAGTTGTATTGTACAACACATTATATATAGATATGTATTTTTTAAAAATTTATATATACATTTATATTTATGATTATTTATATTCACACAGTTTGTCTTTCACAGGTTTCACATCTGAGGATTAAACCAACTGTAGGTTGAAAATATTCAGAAAAAAAAATTGTATCTGTACTGGACATATACAGGCTTTTCTTGTCAGTGTTCCCTAAACAATACAGTACAACACCTATTTACATGGAATTTGCTTTGCATTTGATAATAGAAGTAGTCTATTATAGGGGGTGCATGTAGGTTATATATATATATATATATATATATATATATATATATATATATATATATATATATATGGTATTTGAGCATCTTCAGATTTTCATATTGATGGGGTGAAGTCTTGGAACCAGCTCCTCACAGTAATTTGAGCGATGGGACAAATGCACACACAGAGAGAGTATACAGCATATTGTACAAGAATGGTAATCCTTCAATAAATGCTACTTATTATTTATTTGTTATTTCACATACCTTCAAGGGTCAGGGAAATGGATGTGACTGATATTTCAGTAGATTCTTTCTATATTGAGCAATTACACTCTGGTTTCCTTTCCACATAAGCAAAGTACAGCATTTTCATGGTCACACCTGGACAGTGACCAACTCTGGGGCTCAGGAGAAAAGGCACCAACACACACATCCAAAGCCCTCTAAAGAACACCCTGGTCTACACTGCCACATTTTCCTCTTCTTTCCTGTGATCCTAAAGGGTTAACATGGTAATTAAAGCATGGGATACTAATTCTTATGATATTAATTAAAGTGAAACCTGCAGATGGTGTTTAATAACAACTTAGTCCCAGCAGGTTCCAGGCACTTTACCTAAATCAAACATATCATAAAGTTGGCATGAGAATTACAGAGGCTGGCCCTGCCACATCTGGCCAGGGACACATGTTTTCACCTAGAGTGAAAGTAACAAACCATCTCTATTACTTATGCAGATGTGGCCTTAAATTGTTTGACAGTCTGATTCCATCCCACCATCTTCTAGAGCCAAAAATAAAGGAGTATTGATTGCAAAGATTAATAGCAGAGCTCAAGAAGGAAAATGGTGCAAAACACCTTTTTCTCTCCCTTCGTGATATAAACGCCTGCCACCCCTGCAACCTAATTTTGTCACCCAGCACATGGGAGTGTATTAATTAAAGTGACACCAAGGACAGGAAAATCTGAGCTCTTGGGTGATGACTGGAAATACATAAATATGCATCTCCAGGCTGTCTCAGGAAGGGAGGCAGGTTGCCAGGCAAGATCAGCATAATTTCTCTAAAGGGAGGGCAGGGAGGGGTGTGCACGGCTCACCCCTGGAGGTCAGGACTCTGGTTCTGGCAAATGCCTCCCAACACAAGAAAAAAAAAAAAACCTACACAAAGAGCAACTACCTGATAGCCCATCTCTTTTGTAAGTAATTAGACCATCACTTTTGTAAATGTCCCCTGAGAAGGCCTGGGATGTAAATAATACTTAATGAATATGTATCATGCACTAAATTTTCAGAATACAAAGGGCCCCCAACTTATAATACTTCAAATTACAGGGTTTTTTTTTTTTGGCTTTACCATGATGCAGAAAAGAATACATAATACATATTCAGTAGAAAATATACTTGGAATTTTGAATTTTGAAATTTTCCTAGGCTAGAAATATGCTATAGGATCCTGGGGATGCTGGACAGTGTCAGCATTTAAATACATTTGGACACAGGATATTTTCAATTTAGGGGGGTTTATTGGGATGTAACTTCCTTGTAAGTTGAGGAGTATCTACGGTGAGAAACATGGCAGTACAGTTTTAAAGGTGAAGAAACTGAGGCCCAGTATGGTTAGTACATATGGATCAGTCAGAATTTAAAAAACTAGGTTTGATAAAACCATTCCCCTATACTGCTATGATAAAAGAAAAGGCCTGCAGGGTCAGGGTAGGGTGAGCAGGTGTTTCTCAGGGGACCGTTTCCTGGGGGTGTGGGAGAAACCTCCCTGTAGGCTCAGCACCTCCTTCTGTAGGGCTATCCCCCACTGCCCTTCCCACCTGGTGAGAGTGTCCAGGGGCTCTGTCTCCTCTTCCAGGGAGGCTTTGCATCCCAGTGAAGGGCAGGTATGAAAACCTTGAGTGGAGAAGTAAGACATTTCATTCAGATTCACTTGGAAGGCATGAGGGGACTGGCGGATGATTTTAGAGATGCTCATGTTTGCATTGTCTTAAGTAGGTCAATTTCATTGCAATCAATAAATCAGTTTCAACAGCCAACTGTGCCAATAGCCAACAGCATTCATGATTTCAGACAGTATGAGGGAATGTGGCCTCAGCTCATCCTGAGCTCCCTCACCATCATTACCTGTTGGGGAATCTTTCTCTGGACATCCAGGGACATCTAACACTTAGTAGATCCAAACAAACCTCACTGTGTGACCACCGGAGCTGGTTCCTTCCCTCATGTATACCTCATGTCCAGCCAGGACCTGGGATGCCTTGCCTCTCATTTCAGCCTTTCTCCTATCTGTCATATCCCAACAGGCATGACCAAATTGACCCCCCAGTATTTCTCAGATGTTCCCCCTCCTCTAACATCAGTGCTACTGCCCTAGTTTAGGGAAATTCAAAGAACATTCATTAAGCTATAAAGAAAGAGAAATAAGCACAGAGAGGTGCAGACATAAAGAGCTGAGTTTTGTTAACAGCAGAAAAGTAAAGTGGTTCCCCACCCCCACTATTGTGATGCCAAAGGGACAGCAGGGCTATGTGATCCGCAGGGGCTGTCCTGGGTATAAATCAGCACCTACAGGTAGCATTTGGAAGCTGCCTATATTTGATCTGCTCTTTTTCCTTAGATAACTTTCTCTAGCATCCTTCTGTGGCCTCCAGGTTGGGGCAAGAAGCCTAATAGGTTGTGTCTGCTTCCTTTACCAAAAGTCCTACACAGGCGAGTGCAAGTGCCCACACACACAAACACATCCCACATCTTTTATTTGCTTACTTATCCCCTATTAGGCTATTTTTTTTAATGAACAACATTCCTTTATTTTATTTGCTTATTTTTATGTGGTGCTGAGGATCAAACCCAGTGCCTTACATGGGCAAGGCAAGCGCTCTGCCACAGAGCTATTGCCCTAGCCCTAGGCTATTTTTTTAAAAAAAGAAAGACAAATAAGAAAAGATTATTAGTGGGTGCTGACTTTGTATGGGGCATTCTGAGTATTTACTAAACAATCCTTTTAGGTAATGCTGATTATTATTCTTAATCTATAGAGGAGGAATCTGGGGCCCAGAAGGTTAAATAAATGGCCTAAAGTCACATTTCCATTAAAATATTGGATCCTGAATGTTGAGCTCAAGCAACCTGGCTTCTGAGGATGCACTCCAACCAGGCTCCTACGCTTTAAGCTCATGAAGACATATGACAAGTCTGGTTTCTTCGCCAGTGTGTCCCCAGAACTGAGTGAGCACAGCTCCTGGCATACAGTAAGTGGGCAACAAAGACAATTGTATGTGAATGAATAGAGGAGTCTAGCCTGCCCTGTTGCTGCAAATGTTTCTACTGTGAACTCTGGTGACAGGTCCAGTAGTGTCCTGTTCCCAGCCCTTCTGTCTGACTTGGCTCCCACACTTCATAGTAAATAGCACCTCTTCCTTCCCCAATTCTCTAAAATTCCAGCTGAGCCTGTGCTCTCCCTGGGAGAGCAGCACAGTTCCAACAGTTTCCCTACCTATGGGCAAAGGCCAGTCATGTGGAGATCACACACCATCTCACCAGCTAAATTCCCCCCATCTCCTAAGGAAAAACTCCTGCTGACCTGATGAATGTTGTGACTGTTATTATTATGAGATAACATGCATTAGCCATGTGCAGGCATCAGTCTTGCACATCCTATAGCCTGTCAGACAGTCAAGGAACGCGGTCACGTGGAGACTCCAAAAGGGAACCCAGGGGGAGGGAGGGGATGCAGCTTTAGCCTGGTCCTTCTTGGCCAAAGATAATGAACAAAGAGAACAAGCAGTTTCTCTGTGTGTGAGGCTATGACTCTGTGTGTGTGTGTGTGCACACGCACGCACGTGCATGCATGTGTTGTTACTGCTGAGTGTCTGTGGGTTGATGTGTATCCTCTCAGCATGGTGCTCTAAAGTGAAAAGAAGAAAGCATGCCTATTCTTGACCCCAGACTGATGCCTTCTTTTCTCTATGCTGAGCCAAGAGAAAATACTCCTGAGACTTTCTATAGAAATTAATGTTTAGGACCAGAGTTTGAGCTAAGTTGTTGATTAGCTCACAGGTTTTGAGCAGAAGGACAGTTTAGAAGTCCTAGAACATCTCCATTTCAGAGACCCAAGAAAATGAGAACCAGAAAGGACAGTCACTTTCCAAGGACACACAGCCTATGACTATGCTGGACTGAGTCTACACTCTGAGGACTGCACAATGCCTGAGGGATGGCTACAAAACCTGCCACCACTTAAGGTCAGACTCTATCTCACACATTAGCAGCAGCAGTAAAACATTCTTCTAAAGGAAGGTCACTGATATTCAGAATCAACACAGTGCATCAAAGAGTGACATCAGTCACTGTGTTCTCTACAGTTCCTGATCTTTCTTGTGAGCCCAGAAACTAATCATGACAATGGAGTGTGATCTAAAAGGCCTGGGTCTCAGGACCCAGAGGACACAATGGCAACAACTGTGAATCTGCACTGGCAGAATCAGATATTAGGAAAGTATCATTCAAGTTAGAAATCCCTTGGCATCACCAGAGGATGACACATGGCTACTCACAAGAGTTCCTAATCCAGGTCTGAGCAAGCATGTAGCCCTAACCAAGCTGAATTTCCTTCCAGGATGGAGCTGAAGCTCAGTGGTAAAGCACCTACTTGGCCCATGCAAACCCCTGGGTTCAGTCCCCAGCACTGCAAAAATACAAAAACAAAACAAAGACTTACCTTCCATGTCCAATGGCTATTTTGTGGCTGTCATTCATATCCAGGGCCTTTCCTTCTCTGACTCTAACAGACAGGGCTATAGGATGAATAGAGATGGAGGATGCTGAGGGGAGTGGTCTCCTATTTGTTGAGGACCTCCATGTGCCCAGCACTGTGCAGATAACTTTACATATAGCATTTCTTTGCACACTCACTGCCTTTGTGGAAGTCAGTGTCACATCTTGGAGGGATGAACTGGGGATACACAAGGGCTCCAAAAGACTTCTCTGGGGACCAGGGGAACTATCACAAGACAAATGGGGAAAAATTAAAGGCATTCCCTCTAACAACTGGAACAAGACAGGGATGCCCTCTTCCACCACTTCTATTTAACATAGTGTTTGAAACACTGGCCAGAGCAATTGGACAGGCGAAAGAAATTAAAGGGATACACATAGGAAAAGAAGAACTCAAATTGGCACTATTTGCTGATGATATGTTTCTATACCTAGAAGACCCAAAAAGCTCCATCAGAAAACTTCTAGAACTAGTAAATGAATTCAGCAAAGTAGCAGGATATAAAATCAACACCCATAATTCAAAGGCATTTCTATATATCAGTGACAAGTCCTCTGAGAAGGAAATGAGGAAAACTACCCCATTTAGAATAGCCTCAAAAAAAAAAAAATAAGATACTTGGGAATAAACTTGACAAAAGAGGTGAAAGATCTATACAATGAAAACTACAGAACCCCAAAGAAAGAAGTCAAAGAAGATCTTAGAAGATGGAAAGATCTACCTTGCTCTTGGATAGGCAGAATTAATATTATCGAAATGACCATACTACCAAAAGCACTATACAGATTAATGCAATTCCAATCAAAATCCCAATGGCATTCCTCATAGAAATAGACAAAGCGATCATGAAATTCATCATGAAATAAGAGACTCAGAATAGCTAAAACAATCCTTAGCAGGAAGAGCAAAGGTGGCATCACTATGCCAAACCTTAATTTATACTACAGAGCAATAGTAACAAAAACAGCATAGTATTGGCACCAAAACAGACTGGTAGACCAACGGTACAGAATAGAGGACACAGAGACTAACCCACAAAATTACAATTATCTTATATTAGACAAAGGTGCCAAAAACATGCATTGGAATAAAGATAGCATCTTCAACAAATGGTGCTGGGAAAACTGGAAATCTATATGCAACAAAATGAAATTAAACCCATCTCTCTCACCATGCACAAAACTCAACTCAAAGTGGATCAAGGACCTAGGAATTAAACCAGGGATTCTGCATCTAATAGGAGAAAAAGTACGCCTTAATCTTCATCATGTGGGATTAGGCCCCAACTTCCTTAATAAGACTCCTATAGTATAAGAATTAAAACCAAGAATCAATAAATTGGATGGAATCAAGCCAAAAAGTTTCTTTTCAGCAAAAGAAACAATCTGTGAGGTGAACAGAGGGCCTATATCCTGCGAGCAAATTTTTACCTCTCACTCATCAGATAGAACACTAATCTTTAGGATTTATAAAGAACTCAAAAAGCTAAGCACCAAAAAAAATAACCCAATCAACAAATATGGGCCAAGGACCTGAACACTTTTCAGAAGTGGATATATAATCAATCAACACATATATGAAAAAATGCTCATCATCTCTAGCAATTAGAGAAACGCAAATCAAAACTACTCTAATATCATCTCACTCCAGTCAGAATGGCAGTTATTATGAAGACAAACAATAATAAGTGTTGGCAAGGATGTGGAGAAAAGGCACTCTCATACCTTGCTAGTGGGACTGCAAATTGGTGCAGCCAATATAGAAAGCAGTAAAAATCTGGGAATGGAACCACCATTTGAACAAGCTATCCCTCTCCTCGATCTATACCCAAAAGACTTAAAAACAGCATACTACAGGGACACAGCCTCATCAATCTTTATAGCAGCACAATTCACAATAGCTAAACTGTGGAGCCAACCTAGATGCCCTTCAGTAGACGAATGGGTAAAAAAAAAATTATACACAATGGCTTATTACTCAGCAATAAAAGAGAACAAATTCATGGCATTTTCAGGGAAATTAATGGCATTGGAGAAGATAATGCTAAGTGAAGTTAGCCAATCCTCCCACCCAAAAAACAAATGCTGGACGTTTTCTCTGATATAAGGAGGCTGACTCATAGTGAGGTTGGCGGGGGGGGGGAGCATGGGAGGAATAGATGAGTTCTAGATAGGGCAGAGGGGTGGAAGGGAAAGGCAGGGGATTAGCAAGGATGGTGGAATGTGATAGACACCATTACCCAAAGTACATGCATGAAGACACAAATTGGTCTCAACATACTTTATATACAACCAGAGATATGAAAAAATGTGCTATATACATGTAATAAGAATTGTAATGCATTCTGCTGTCATTTATTTTTTTAAATCAATAAAAACAAACAAAAAAACAAAAAGACAAATAATTTCCAATGTATACAGGTTGTCTGGGGGAAAAAATAAATAAATAATGCATACAAAGCAATGTTCACATCTTGGCTCCTGACCTGTTTTCCATCCATGGTATCCACCTGAGGCTCTGGTTTGATTCCCAGCCTTAATCCTTATGGTGTGCCTGCTTTCTAGGTTCTGACTCTCTCCCTATCCTTAGATTAGACTGTCTAGGGAAGGACTGCAGACTTCCATCTTCCACATTGATCTAGTCCAGAGACACTTTTCTGTATCCAGCCCCAGCAGGAAACTGCCTTTAATACTTTTGCTCCATGTAGTAATACAGATTGCTAAAACGGAAGACCTTCTAAAAAAGTTTACTTTTCAACATAGGAGCCTGAGGCCTTAGCAATCAATGAACTCAGCTTGGGAAATGTAGAAGGCTCTAGCTCTTTTTCTGCTTTTCATGCAAACAATATAGTCTGTTGTGTTTGGACTTAACAGTGAAGAATACTGAAAAAACTGTGTCATAAAAAAGATATTTTATTTCCTTTAAAAGGGTGATGAAAATATGTTTTCCAAGTTATTGAACTGTCTTTCTCATCTTTTTTTTTTAATCAATGTTTTCGACTTGTAAAAATACATTTTGGAAATACCAAATACGATAGGTCCCTTTTGGAGACTTATGATGAACAATAATATAGAAAGGACTCTAAAAAGTCCTCTAAAAAATGTTAACTCTGTTTATCCCAGCTTTGTCTGTCTCAGTGCAATACAGTTACTGTGAGCTCACTAGGGAAAATGGTGTTTGGACTTAGCCAAGGACCAGAAGGCTCCAAAAAAGGAACCAAATGTTGAGTTAGAACCAAAACATGCAGTAGAAACAGCACAATGAGGATTTTAACCCCCTCAAAAGAATTTAAAAGGGATTTTTCACAAGATGCATTTCCGTCTTGAGTAATTAAACGAAGAAATATTGCTTCTCAAGAAAGGGAGATACTTCAGAAAAAGAACCAGAAACAAAACCAGAAGTTCAATATTTGGCACAATAGTACATTAAGACACATTCCCTCAGGTCTATAACCATAAAATTGAGGACAAATGAGGGCACCCAAGGAGCACAGGAATCTCTTGAAGCGCCTTGCAGCCTGTGTCTACACCTCCTGCTCACAGAGCCAATCAGCTCCTGTCCTCACTCTCAACCAATGGGGTCCGCCATCTTGCCCCTTTATGCCCATCTTGATAATGCACTGTTTTATGTTTTACCTCTTCTCCTTCAACTCTGCTTACAAATCCTGTCATCTGTCTGCCTCATTCCATCCACTTATAGATGTCTTTGCTACTTCTCCCTCATTCTCAGGCCCCCTTACACTCATAAGTTTGTAACAAACACCTCCAACGTACCAAAATACACATTTTTTTCACTCTATGATTGCCATCATTCAACCCTCTTCTCCCCAAATTATCGCACCTCCTGACTTCTCTGTTACCTGGGGGAACACTACCATCCTCTTAATCCTACAAATATAAAGTCTTAGGACAATTTAATAATCCTTACTTTTTTTCTACTATGCCATGATTAATCAACAGGATTACACTGTCAGTACCTCTTTTGTATTCCTACTGCCACCTTTTAGCTCAGTTTCTGAGTAGAAGGCAGTTCTGTAGTATCTGCCTCTTAGGCCTCCACTATTTCAGCCTCTCTGCTTTGATCCTATGAAAGGACTATCCATTTTTAAAGCTACAAATTCCTTCCAGGTAACTCTTCCTAATTGATAAATCCATTTTTAAATATGACATATTAAAAACTGTTTACTCCTCTTTTCAGCATCTCTCTACCTACTCTAGTTGCCATACCTGTCCCAGTTCAGGTGTGACTTCCTTATACTTCCATCACCTTTCCCACAGGATATGTGAAATTGACCTTCTCTCTTGGACTTTCTTCTGGCTCATGTGCTATGACTTGCCCCCAAATTCAAAGTCATAGGTTGGTTTTCTCTCCCCTGTATACAGGAGGAAACCTTCATCTTTCTCCATTTGGTATTATGTGTCCCTTGAAAAATCTCTTGCAATGCAGGTACTCACAAAATTTGTGTTAAGGAGAGGTCAAATAGATGAGAAAAGCTTCTGTGTAACCCCAATGCACAGTTCAAAGTTCAAGAAAGGCAAATTATAAAAGCCTTATTTCAAAGATGGATGGATTATAAAAACACATAGGTTATATCTCTTAGGAAACTTAGGACCTTCCAGGAATCAAAACACACACACACACACACACACACACACACACACACACAAACACACACACATATATATACATACATATATATATACATACATATATATATAAATGTATGTATATATGTATATCACTGATTGATCAAAATTACTGTCATAAAAAAATCAATTACAATCAATTATTCTCATTTGAAAGACAAGGAGATAGATGCTGTGAGAGATTAAGGTTATCTGGGCTCACTAAGGTGGTATTTTGAGGAATCATATAACCTGTCCCACACCAGTTAACACATGAGAAGTGAAGAGTGAACACTGTAGGGTTTTTTTTTAGTTGCTATCTGAATACATTCATAGCAGTATTAAATGGATTACCTGCTTCTGACACACCTATTCTATGCTACTGGGAGGCTCATTTATTACTAATGCAAATCATAACCAGGGACTTCTTTATCCCAGGAGGAGATAAATGTAGGACAAACCCTGGGCATGAGGTTCAGATAGACATTCAAAAAATTGTTCTGCCTAACATGCTGATATATTCCATTGGAGTTTATTGAAAATTATTTTTTAGAGCTCATTTCTGGGTTCATGTTCAATGCACTATCAATGGCTTTACAGCTGTTTCAGAGAAGATAAGAGACCGTCCATCAGGCTCCATGCTGCTGGTTTGTGTCATTTCATCTTAGGAAAATTGCCCAGAAAATGGAAAGCTATTCCCAGGAAAGTTTTCAGAAATTATTCACACTATTGGAAGATCTGGAAGAAATCTAATGATGGTGTCTACCCCGGGGCAGCACACATGAGAGATGTGGTTAGGAGGGAATGATGAGATATATATTAGGGCTATCAATTGACCCAGCATGGATTGTCTAAAATGCCAGTGTTCCTTTCCCTCTCTTCCTCTCCCCCATCCTTCCACCTGCTTCAGCTTCTCCCAGGTTAGGGTCAATGACAGCCTCTATCTGGAGCAAAATGTTGCAAGAGGAGCTTAAACTTAAAGCTAGCAGCCAGGGGGAGGTCCCAGGTTACTGGGAAAGGATGGTTAGAGCAGTGCCATTGTTTCTGTGTCATTTGAGGGGGTTCTCTGATGCCCAGTTATGCACACTAGGACTCAAGTTTCACATGGGTGATGTCTGAAGAGATAACAAAGAAAGATAATTAAAATGTGTTTATGTAGTGAAGAATGAAACCCACCTCTCTGCTCATCTTTATCTTTCCTGATCAGAGGGACACCATAAACACAAGGAGTTCAACATCTAAACCTTGAGGATACGAAGGATAATGTCTTCTCAGTGTTCAGCAGAGCCCCTGGTACAAAAATGCTGCAGTAATGGATACAACTTAATTCTCAGACAATACTGCAGGTGTCAGCTTAGGTGTTCATGACAGGGACACACTCGTTCTTGAACTATTAGGCAGTTGGAGGACAGGGGTCAAGTCTACATCAAGAGACTACACAGAGGCACTGTGAGGATTCCAGGAACCCTGTGATGGCGAGGACCTGGCATGAAACTCTGAATGGGAACAGAAGGCCCTAGATCCAGAATTCTGGGCTTTGTTAGCAGTTGGCAATTCTGCCTCCTGTCTTGCCACTGACCAGGTAGTTTTCACTAAATAAGCTGAATAACACAAAAAATCAGCTCCAGGAAAGAGAATTTTCATGATAGCAAAAAAACAGAGGTATATTTTGAGTCTCAGTTCAAAGAAGGGAGGAAAGGTAGACCTTTAGTGGATGCTGAGGGTGCCCTGCCTAGAATGCTTTTTGCAATATTCATTCCTCCTATGAATATTGGCTGCTAACAGTGCAGAAGCATGGCACTCCACAGAGAGGAGCTGCAGGCCTTAGAAAAGACCCTCCCATCTCTTGTGCACAGGGGATCCCACAGCCAACAAATGAAGGACATGAAATGATAAGGCAGCCCAATGCCTGAGGGTAGGATCAACTGTGTGGGGGTAATTTGCACTCCAGTGCTCTCCTTGGATCAGTCTAGAACTAGTTTTCAGCTGATGTCACAGTCTTACTTTGCATGTGTTTTCTATCTTACCCTATTTTCCTCATTCTGCTTGTCTTGAGATTCTCCCTTCTGCCTACTAAACCATTTGTGCAAGAACCCTTGGCTTCAACTTTTCCTGTAGGGATCCCATCTAGAGGCAGAGGCCTGCAGCTTTGGGGTCAAATATACTATAATGGAAATGCAGCTTCCAATGAGCCTTTGCCAGCCCTTAGCCAGCAGATGGAAGCTGAGAAGACACAGGCTTCCCAGTTACAGGAAGCTGTGAAGTACAGAACTGAGCATATCATAAGCACTTCTAAAATCTTGGAGTCTGACTTGATTGATAAAGTGCCACACTTTCATAGTGTTGGCTCTTTGCATGCCTGTATTACTGTTATTCCCCAAGTCCTCAGGAACCAGTCTCTGCAAGGACAATTAATCTCACTTGATTATCAGATTCAAGCACAATTAGTCACTGGGTTTGCCATTAGTTATCAAAATCATCATTTTTCTGTTTGGGGAAGGGATTAAAATAAATAAGGCCTAGGAGAAAACCTGACCCCATAGGGGTGATTGTTTGCAGATGATTCTAAGAGAACAATGTCATCCCCTACTTCTAAACTGCACATTGTAAGCTATCTTGGTCATTTTGGATTATGTGATAGGTCTCCTCTGATAAACTTGGAGTCAGGTAACCTGATTGCTGAGTCAGCCAGGCCTTCTCGATGCTAGGACTGGGATCTATTTTTAAAACAAAATTTCAAGTGCCAAGGTGTTCGATAGGACAAGAAATAAAGTGGGACTGGGGAAGGTAAGTTTTAATTAAGACCAGGGCTCAGGTATGATGGCTGTAAGCAGACCACGAATGTCTACCCAGGCAGCATGCCCAGCGCAAAGTGACCAGAGAATAGGAGGAGGAGAGAACAGTATGAGTCACCCTTGTAATTCAATTAAGGGGAGAGTGGGCATCAGAGCATAGTATGTTTCTGTGTGTGTCAAGAATTGAGAATTGAGCAGAGGGAAAGAAAAGAGAGGGAAGAACATTGATGAAGAACCAATCATGTGCTGGGTGCTCTCATGTAGTTGTGCACCCATGATGGCCTTATGGAAAAGGGACTAATATTTCTCTTTAGGAACCAAAGGAAAGCAGAAAAGACACAAACCCACACCTGTTGATTACCAAAATCTATGTGATTTTCACCCAATCAGGGTTTTACTTTCAATGCCTTTAGAGAATCTCAGTTGGATGCACCCCTCACTGGAGGGCATGGACTACCTTGTCTGAGCCTGACTCCCCTAGCAAGTTGTGTTGATGAACTGAGCTGTGAATGAAAAGTAAAATGCTAAAGGTAAATGAACTACAAAGAATATTTCAGGGGTAAGAACATCATGAATATTCATGGGATAAAGAAAGACACGATCCATCTCATGGACTGGTGAGATTAGGAAGAAGCAGGCTAATGGAGTTGTCTCTTGAAAGGAAAAACAAGATGCTGGAGGCATCTTGCTGAGATACCAAGGAAGCACCAAGTCTACAGAAGAAAGGATTTAGCCAGGACATGTGCAAGCAGAATGCCGTTTCCCATTCTTTAGTCACCTGTCACTCAAAGGCCAAGAATCCCCTTTTTCTGTCATCAGCATTCTCTGCCCCACATCACACCCAAACTCTGAATTAGCCAGAGCTGAGACAAGATCTGAAGTGGGCTTCTTGGCCAGAATTGAATTATTATAAACCTTTCAACTGATGTCTCTGTGGGGCAGAAAGCTCAGGACACTGCTGGGCACCAAGAGAAATCATTCTCCTGCTGGCCAAGGTGCCCCAAGAGAAAACTTCAACTGGAATGATTGAGCAAAGAAGTGTTTTTCCTTGTCAATGTCCTGGAGAAAAAGATCAAAGACTGGACATAATGTACTCATTTCTCCACTACCAGCCACCTTCAAACACATTCAAAGAAAATGATGGCCCCAGGCTGTGGTTTGCTGTGCCCCCTTCTCACTTGGAGGAGCAGAAATTGCAAACTGAACAGAGGAGAGTTGGGCCTAAAAAGCCTGACTCCTGAAGTTGGTGGCCTATGGAGAGGTCTCACTACTTCACGTGGCCTCTGTACCCATATTCTTTGGTTCCCTTCTCCACTTGAACCTCAACCTTATTTTAATTGTTTCTAGTTACCTAGAGACCTTGCCCCAACCATCAGCCATTTTTTTTTTAAGAGAGAGTGAGAGAGGGGAGAGAGAGAGAGAGAGAGAGAGAGAGAGAGAGAGAGAGAGAGAGAGAGAGAGAGAGAGAGAGAGAATGAGAATTTTTAATATTTATTTTTTAGTTCTCGGCGGACACAACATCTTTGTTGGTATGTGGTGCTGAGGATAGAACCCAGGCCGCACGCATGCCAGGCGAGCGCGCTACCGCTTGAGCCACATCCCCAGCCCCCATTAGCCATTTTTTATCTTGGTTATTCTCAGTCTAAAAGCTTGATCGGGTCTGCCTCATTCTAACACAATAACAGAGACATCCAAATCTCCCTGGACATCTTCTCCAGCACATCTACTTGCTCCTCCCCCCTCTGCATGCTACTGTTTCCTCTCCCCTTCCTCTCACCCTTAAAGTTCTCAATAAAATATATACTCACTTCTCCAACTCTCATTTATATACCTTGAAATTTAGGTCATGCTCACAGCATGCAATTAAACTTCTCTCTTGGTGGATAAAGGAGAGGGAGTTACATTCAGCTAAGTCCTACATTGCTACCTAACATGTGTCATATGTTATCTACAGCTGATATGAGACAGAACGAGACTTCCAAAGAATGCTGATATCTTAGTGAGACCTTGTTTCTAAATAAAATACAAAATAAGGCTGGGGATGTGGCTCAGTGCTGGAGTGCCCCTGAGTTCAATCGATGGTATGCCACCCTCTGCCGCTCCCCGCCCCCCAAAAAGAGATGCCTATGGAGATGACACTTTCACCCCTCACCTAGGCAAGGAGGCCACAGCTTCCCTCTCCAACCTATTCACACAACTCATCTCTTAAATGTGCCACTATGCTTATGGCCACACCTCCTGTATTGAAGGAACTCCATGACCTGGCCCCATCTCACATATAATTTGATTCCTACTTGGGCCCCCTGTGAGTTTTGTAATCCACCTAATCTAAACCCAGGAAGAAAGAAAAGGAGCCCTGGAATGGCTTCTCCCCGCACCTACTCAGTGTCCAGCAATGCACCCAACATTTGAAATGTATTGTTTGTTTTGCTGTTGTGGTTCAGCTCCAAATAACCCTCATGAAGCAAATGTTAGTATTTTCATTTATTTCTGGAAATAAAAAAGAAAAAGAAGAAGGTTTGAAAAATTTAAGTTGTCCAGGGTTTACTGATTTTCTGGGACAGGGACTTAGACTTTTGTCTGACTGTCTTCACATCCTCACTCCTTTCCCCACATGGTGAGGCTTCCCAGGAAGACACTGGATTCCCCGCCCCTGATTTTACCCAATATGCACTGCCTCTTTACCTGGAATGCCCTGCATGCTCACTTTCTAAATCTTACAGCTCCGTCCCCGCCTAGCTCCCTTCATGCCACCTTAGCTGAGAATAATTACTTCCTCCACATTACCTTCGGCCCACACATCTGACACATCACTGAATTAGTCGGCTGGCACGTCTGCTTCTCTCTCACTCCCCATGTTAAACAGCAAGTTCCCTGATGGAGGGTCCTTTTCAAGGATGATAGCCGATGACCTGCTCTCCCAAAATGTGCTCAGTACCATGTCTTCAGAGTAGATTCAACAAGAGATGAATGGATGCCAGAGTACCCCAGGAAATTCATTCAAAAGCATGCTCTCAGCATAATCTCTGACAGGGCTGACATACCAGCAAACACAAGGAGAGCATCCCATCCCTTCTCTCACCACAGCCTGTAGTATTCTTTAGGTGGGAGAAAGCAACAGGTGCTGGGTGATGAGGACGGGAAAGACAGACATGTCCTCTCAGAACCACGTGGATTCTCCACAGTGAGGGTCAAGGGTTCCAGACAAGGCCTTGAGGATGCCAGGGAAGAATAATGCTCCAGTAAGAGAAGGGATTCAGGATCAGTCCCAAGACCAGATCCCCTATGAGCTGCCAGGTACCAGTGAGCAAGTCTCTTAACTTCCCAGATCCTCTGCGTCCTCGGCAGTGATATGGGAATATACAGTGCTCACCTCCCAGAGAGCTGGGAAGGTAAATGAGAGTACGTTTTAAGACATTACTATCCAGAAGTTGAAGTAGTTGGGGTGCAGCAACTGTAGTCTATGGTCAGAAGGATGACTGTTTCATTAGCCGACTCTCAAAATATAACTGAATAAATAAATAGCCCTATATTGTAGAGACTGTTGATTTTTGTGTTATAAATATTCCCAATAAAGCTTGATAGAAATTTATTAACTTTTTTTTTTTTAAAGAGAGAGAGAGAGAGAGAGAGAGAGAGAGAGAGAGAGAGAGGGAGGGAGGGAGGGAGGGAGGGAGGGAGGGAGGGAGGGAGGGAGGGAGGGAGGGAGGGAGGAGAGAGAATTTTTAATATTTATTTTCCATTTCTCGGCGGACACAACATCTTTGTTGGTATGTGGTGCTGAGGATCGAACCCGGGTCGCACGCATGCCAGGCGAGCGCACTACCGCTTGAGCCACATCCCCAGCCCCAGAAATTTATTAACTTAAATACTGTAAAACATATCAAACATCATTCTAAATGGCAAAATGTTGAACCTTTTGAGACAAGAAACATGATGAACACATCAAGCGAATTAGTCACTTGGGGTACAAATACAAAATATCATAGTCAAGATAGAAGGAAAATTTATTTCTCACAGTTGTGAGGCTGAAAGAACAAGATTATGGTGCCAGCATGGTCAGATTCCTGCAAGTGCTCTCTTCTGACTTACAGAATGCCACCTTTCTACTATTTACTCACATGATGGAGAAAGTGTGATCTCTTTCCCACTTCCTCTTCTTCAAAGACCCCTGTTCTTTTAGATTAGGGTCCTACTTTATGACCTCATTCAACCTCAATTACCTTGTAAAAACTCTTATCTCCAGATAACTATCATTCTGGGAATTAGGGCTTCAACATATGGATTTTGCAGCAAACTACAGTGAAGCAGCCACATCAATGTTTACAGCTGCACAGTTCATAATAGCAAAACTATGAAGCCGAACTAGGTGCCCTTCAACAGATGAATGGATAAAGAAAACATGGCATATATACACAATGGAGTATTACTCAGCCATTAAATAGAATGACTTTATGATATTTGCCAGTAAATGGAAGAATCTGGATACTATCATGCTAAGTAAAATGAGCTGATCACCATTGCTGATATGTGAAAGATAACCCACAATAAGGAGAGGAATAAAAGAAATTCAGTAGATTAGAGAAAGGGAATGAAGGGAAGGGAGGGGGATAGCAAACGGTAAGACAGCAGAATGAATCTGACATAATTTTTCTATGTACATACATGAATACACCACTGTGAATCCTACCGTCATGTACATCCACAAGAATGGGGTCCTAATTAGAATAATATATATATATATTAGAATAATATATATATAATATATATAGAATAATATATATATTCATATTCTATGCTTGCATAATTATATCAAAATGGATTCTACTGTCATATATGTCTAAAAAGAACCAATAAAATATATAAATTCTGTGGGCACACAATTCAGACATTGCTTTTATACAGCACTATACTGTAAGCATTATTTAGTGTATTAAGAGAGGGATAAAACTCTCTAAAGATTAGAACAAAAAAATTCTGATTTTTCATAAATGATATAATTGTGTACATTCAAATTCCAAGAGAATCTAGAGTTAAATTATTAGAACATCCATAAGATTGTTCAAAAAGTAGCTAAAATAAAATCAGTATTCAGAATCATTGTTTTACATACCAGAATCATAAAAGCATAAAAGAAAGTGAAAAATTATATGATACTATTGAAAATACCATGAAAACTTCAAATAGCAAAATATTTGAAGGCAAACTAGGTTATAGGGATGAATATAACAAAACCTAGATCTATTATAAAGTTATAATATATTAAAACAGTGTGGAATTTTTAAAAAGGCAGTTAAATAGACCAAGGGGACAGACATTGCAAGGCTAAAAACATTTTCACACATGTATGTATGGACATTTCTTTTACAACGACGATATCGCTGTACTAAGGTAAGGGCAGTGATTTTCTGTAAGGATAGCAATAATGTATAGAAAATGCAGTTGATATTAAATGTGATATTCATAATAACAGAGAGATTTGTGATAAAATATCTTTGTTTAAAAACAATATAAAACATTAATGAAGCAAAAATAAGTGGAAGGATAGTTACACTATGTTCATGAATAAGAAGAGTCATAAAGATGGCAATTATTCCCAAATTTATCTATAAATACATTGCAATTTTTTTTATGGAATCTAAAAAGCTGATTTTAAAATATAGATGAAAGAATAATACTTCCATGCAGTTCTGGGAAAGAAAAACAAAGACGAACACATCAAGCACAAAAAGTATGATAGGGCATAGGGTCAAACAAATAGATCTCTGGAGGAGAAAAGAAAGCCCAGAAGGAGTTTCAAGTACATACAAAGCCTACTTATGTGACTGAAGAGACACTGAAAATCGGTGGAGATTGTCAAAACCCATAGAACTCTCTAGCATAGAGTGAACTTTCATGCATAGGGTATTTTTAAAAAAATGTTCAGGAATTCAGGAGAATAGAATTCAGATTGTGTCATGGTACTCTAACTGTAGTACAAAGATGATATAACCACTGAAGGGAAAGGGAAACTCGAGCTAACTTAAGTAACTTTGGAAACTATTTTCTTCCCTGGAAATTTTAAGACTTAAGATAAAAGGAACTGTCCAAAATTAGTTGTTAAATTTATCACTTATAGGAGTATGGGATATTAATTATGAAGTTAATATACATAAATACTATTGCTGAAGAAAGAAAGAAATGAAAAGGACACAGGTTTCTGACTGTTGGAGAGCAAAGATACAGACTAAGGGGAAAACTGCAGTGTAACATGGAGTCCTGGATTGGAATGGAAAACAACTATGAGTTCATGTTTATCTTAGTAAAAATACAGATGGATAGATATAGACAAAAAATATGGATGCATGCATATGCTTGGGTTGGTATATCTCCATGTTTCCTAGTTCTAACCTCTGAGAAAGTTGAGGAACTGTGATACTCCAGAAACAACAAACATACCCAGAGCCTGTGTTGCATCTTATACCATTCTAAAAAATAAAATAAATTAAAATTAAATTATTATATTAATTAAAATTAGATTATTAGAACATTAATAATTATTATAATTTTTATAAAATATAATAATAATTATTATTAGAACATAGTTTGGATAAATAGCTGATGCAAGGCCTGGAACAAGAAATGAGCCTAGTGCTCAGCATCTCATAGTGCCAGGAACCAAGGAAGTACTTTTAAAAACTAAGGGTATGCTACAGGGAGACAGAATGCAACAGAGAACCGTGCCCAATGGCCAAAGATGAAAGAATATGGGCAACATAATCAGTACGGTAAGATTATTATGGGTAAAATTTTCTTGAGTCTCTACTAATATAAATTAATAGCTGAATAAATAAATAAGGAAAGACTAGATAAAGTTCCTTTAGAGCATAATTCCATATCATTTCTTTAGACATATCCTCCACCAAGAAGTGGAATATGATATCCCCTTAACCCTGAGTATGAGCTGCGCTTAATGACTTATTTCTAAAAACTAGAAGATGAACAACAGGAAAAAAGTAACCTCATATTGGAAAAACCCAGCAAACACCAGCTTGGCCAAGAGAACAAAGTTAACAACGTCAGTGATAAATAATGTCTATATCATGGGAACCTGATCCTATGGGTTGAGAATGGCAACTTTTCTACAGTTTTCCTCCTGAAGACCATATGACCATGAAAAAAACCAAAGGTCAGTAAACCTAAATTGAGGGGCATTCTTCAAAAACACCTGAGCTGTAGTTTTCAAAACAAGTCATTAAAAAGAAAAAAAAATGTCAGACAAACTCAAAACCAGAGAAGAAGAAATGATTATTAAGTGCAATATGGTATCCTGGATAGAATCCTGGGACAGAAGGACATTGGGAAAATTGGTGAAATCCCAATAAACTAACCAATGGTAATACATGAAGGTTGGACTGTAGTTGTGATGAATGCATGACCATATTGTCAGATTTTAACAACAGGAGAATCTGAGAGAGGATTAGGTAAGAATTTCCTGCAGCATATCTGCGCAACTTTTGTGTAAACATGAGCTATTCCAAAATGAAATGTTTATTTTCAAAAACCAGAGAAAAATTTAGAAGGGAAAACATAGGCTCTTTAAAACATGGTGTTATAAAATTTGTTCATATGAGTTAAATGATATTCTCCAAAATAAATTCAAGATGGAGAGAAGAGATATATGTGAAAAACAGTGCTGACAAATTTTAAAACAAATTATATGACCTGAATTAGGAATAATATTTTTAAATAATGCACAAAAAAGAAAACCCTAAAGGTAATAATTTGTAAAGTAGACTATATTAATATTGAAATCTCACAAGAGAGATGCCATAAAGACAATAAAATATAAACTGGAGACTGAAAGAAAACGTTGTGTGTGTGGCAGATAAATGTAAGATGTCATGATACAATTTAACGAAAGCAAAAGAAACATAAATAGGAAATGTGCAGTGAGGCTCTGATAGATACAAACTTTCAAAAAAAAATATGCTAAGCTTCACTTGAAATCAGGAAACTGTAAATTAATATAGTCATAAGACAGCATGTTATACCCATCAGATTTTTAAAATTGAAAAGTGTGAAATCATCAAATATTCACAACCTTAATAAACAATGTGTACTCTCATATATAGCTATTGACAATGCAAATTTGCAAAACCACATTAGTGAGCAATTTGTAAATATCTAATAAAATCAATCAGGCTCATATCAATGAGTCAGCAATTCTATTTCAGGGTACGTATCACAAGACACATAGGAATGTCCACAGCAGTACTACCAATATTATCATACTAACAAAATACTGAAATATCCTAAGTATCAGTAGGAATGAAGATAACAACATAATGTAGCTGTATAGTTAAACTATACCTCATTGTATCTTATCTAAATAAATGGATTAAAAACACACATGCATATATGCACATATAAATCATATTATTGTGCAAAGTGATGCCTACAGGAATTTTTACTGTATATAGATTACACATAGTTCAATACTTCTTAGATACATTTTAATTACATATATACCAGATATATATGTATATATACATATAAATTATATGTACAATATATATATGTATATATAATATAAACTCAAAACACTCTGAATTCATGTCAATAATTGCCTATACGTAGAACAGAAAAAAAATAAAACCGGGTATAAATTCAAATGTACAGTCAACAATATCCATTAGATTTTATTTCAAAAAACATAATTTGAAGTAATTGATTAAGCAAAATTGGTTACATGTTGGTGGTGAGACATAAGTGTTTGTTATATTATTTTTTAATTTTTCACATGTTTAAATGTTTTGTACAAAAACCCTGAAAATTAATAAGATGTGAACTATGATAAAAATATAAGTATTGAACAGCTCTGAATTAATTTACATATATAACTAATATTTAGCAATTCTGGATAACTGTGCTTATAGAAAAGGAATATAAATCCATAATTTTTGCAATGTAAATATAATAACTAAAAAATAGAAAGTGATGCTTAGGGAAATGGGAAGGTATTTATGTATGATAATTTTCTTGTTTTCTGTAGTAGAGATTCAAATAATTGAAGCAGCTGGTTAAAAGCATGCCAACTTCTTCAGTTTCTCAGATTTGACTTTATAACTACACAAGGATAATTTAGGAACTAATATTACTTGTGATCAAGAAACACCTATCAAAGTTCAGCAATAGCTTTAGTTTTGCATACATTATTTTTTCCTCACTAGAGCAAAAATAAGTGTAATGATTCTACTAAAATAACTATCAAATTATCCTATTGATTTCTAGGTTACCTCTCTATATCTCCATAAATATGCAGAGCCAAACACTTAAAGTGATTTTCTCCCAATGGATCTATTGATTATTTGGGGGAAGGAAAAGAATTGTGGTGATTTTTCTAATTTTAGTATATGACATTTTTGGGAAAGAGTATGAAATATATATATATATATACAAAAAAATACAAACATTATTATTTTAAATCATGTCCAACAATGAGAATCAAGTGCAATATGGTTGAAAAAATATATGTGGTAAGGGATGTTAAAGAAGAAAACACAAACTGAATTAGAAAATTCAAGAATGATTCAAGGAAGAGCAGGCTTTTACCAGACCTATAGACACTTCAAAGAAAACTGAATTTCAAAAAAGAACTGAAGAACTGAATGTGAGTTGGGGGAGTGGAGGTGGCAGGGAACTAACCCAAAAATAACTGGTTTACTGACAGTGAAGTGACTATATTTAAAAGTGTAGGGGAAATGTGGTACATTAACGATACAATTTCAATAGAGGGAGCTGGCATTAGTGCCGGCATATGAAAAGTGCTGGGGAAATCTAGAAAAATGGGATTATTCAGTCTGGCAGGTCATCAAGGATTTGCAGAGGATGGAGCTCTCAAGAATTTTGTCAAATGAAAATTACAAGTGTTCTAGAAGAATGAAGGCAATAAAGTGATTCAAAACAGGACAAGGGAAGGGAAGGGAAGGGAAGGGAAGGGAAGGGAAGGGAAGGGAAGGGAAGGGAAGGGAAGGGAAGGGAAGGGAAGGGAAGGGAAGGGAAGGGAAGGGAAGGGAAGGGAGAAAAAAGCAAGAGCAGAAAAAGGACACAATTTGTTGTGACTCAAGTATCGAGTGTGTAAGGTGACCTTGGAGAAGCTGCATAGGCAGGCATGGGCTCTTCCTACCTTTGGTGCCTGTTAGGTTTTTAACAGACTTTTTCCTTTGGGGTGAAGGGAGTAGAAAGGCCCTGGGAAATAGCATGACTCAATATCATCTATCTTTCTAGAAGATGCTTAGAAGGTACTGAATTAAAGAAAAGTAGAAAAGGATGGATTTAAGCACATGCAAAGGCAGAGAGGATTCTATCCAGGTGTGTGAACACCTGCTCCAAAAACAGAGCAATATTTGAGAAATATTTATGAGGCAGGCTAAATTTCTGGTGGCCAATTATTTCCTGTGGAAAAGGAGGATAGTCTGGGGTTAAGGGACCCCAGCCTAAGTGACCAGGTGGATGGTAATGAGTAATGTCAGTGGAATCCTTTGGAGTGAACCTAATGAGCACAATGCTGAACAAGTTGAGTTTGGGTACCTGGCCTGGACCTGGGCCCAGATGTCACACCTTCAGCATTTGTTGGTAATTGATGTCTTCAGAGTGGGTGGCACTGTCTAGGAAGGGCAGCAAACAAGTCTGGCAGAGAGTTCAATGTGTGAGCCTCGTAATGCACCAAGTCAGTCATCTGCTAGCCTGTACTTAAGTGACATATTTTTAGGCAGCCTGTCAGATTTCATTTATCCATCTTGTTGGTTTCAGTACTTTGTTCCGTGCTGTTGATATCATTTACAATCTTGATTCTATCAGTCAACATATTAGCCATCTCAGACTTTCCAGCTGAAAATGGTTTCTGTCTAACACCCACCTTTCTAATAAAATTAATATAAAAAAGGATACAATGTCATGCTATCACTCAAAAATTGCAACTTTGTAAAATATCAGACATGCTATTTCTCTACAGGTATTTTTCTGACTGGTACAGAAAGCCTATGATGAAGAAAACTGAGAAATGAAAAGTTTACCCAATGAGATGTTGTGGGAAATGATTAATGGATTAATCTTGGGAGAATAACAGAAATTGCTCAAGCTAGCCCAGTAACATGTACCTGTAGTCACAGGTTTAAACGTTTAAAAGACTGAGACTGAGGCAGTAGAATTTTTTGAGCTAAAGAGAACAAGGCCAGCCTAGGCCACATGGCAAGACCCTGTCTAAAAAGAGAAAGGTAGAAAGGAAGGAAGGAAAAGAAAGGATGAAAGAATTGTTCAAATCTATTCCACACGAACAGCAGAGAAAAAAGAATAAGTTGCATGAAGAACACCCTTTTCTCCTGAATCCAGAGTAGAAAAAATAATAAACAGAAGAAAAGTGAAAATTTTAAAAAGTGATTAATAGTTATAGAAACTAATTAATAGTTACAGAACACCAAAACATAGGAGCTGCTGAGATACACACAAACCACTAAAGAAGAAGTAATAAGCAAAACATTCTCAATACAACAAAAGAACTGTGCATAAAAATTGGAAGAGTTAACCACATTCCAAGAAACCTAATAAAGAAAAAACAAGTAGTACCATATACATGCTAACATAAACCTGTCAAAAGTATCTTAGGGGAAGGGAGTTTCAAAACAAAAACAAATAGAACATTCCTTTCTTTCTCTGGATTCCTACATGAATGAGAATATTAGCTTGGATTCAACTGGTCAAGTTATCCTTCATACATAAAGAATTATATATGAAACACATTTGCAGAAATGTAGGGGTTTAGAAAACACCTATGTCCTCTTGTTAAAATACCCATTGAAAACTAATCAAGTGGTAAATGAACAGTGAGAACCTAAATACAGAGAACTATATATAAAATGATTTTCAGATTTTCCAAAACCCTGTCACCAGAAACCACACCCAACTTATCAATTTTTTTTTGCAGGAAAAAGGTTTTAATATGCCATACCTGCTGAAGTTGCCAGAATTAAATTTGTAATAAAATAAAGATATATTGATATATGCAAACTGTATTTTAAACTTTGTGCTTTTTATTTTAATTATCTAGGTTTAGTTTCTGAAACTATAGACTTTTGTAACAGTAAACTGTATATAAAATATTTATATCTTCATTTTTTACATCATTGGAAACTGATTAATATATCTTTGCTATCCTAATAGAAGTCTTTGATTACCTTTGAATATAATGGTTCTAAGGTCAGCACTTTGACATCTGATCAACTATCTGTCAACTTAACCCAAATATTAGTTTATTAATGCTCTGGGACAGTTTTTACCTAATGACAAATCTACTTAATTGTATAACCACATTTTGTTTCTTATCTACAATAGTACTATGTAAGACCACCAAAAGCATTGCTGAAATCAAGATACACTAGGTTTATATAGTTTTTACTGGTCTGCCAGTCTAATAAGACTATCAAAAACAAGGAAAATGAATTGAAAGAGGTCAGCCTAACCCAACATGATTTCTTCTTGGGGAATTGGTACTATCTCCCAGCTATCATTTTTCTCTTTCCAAATGTTAACACATCTTTCAAATACATCATTTATAAGTGTTACCACAGTCACACATCAAATTCAGTGGCAGAGCAAATAAAAAATTCAATAAAAATGCAAGTGGTTTTCAAAAAGTTAGATACTTAAGCATCTCCAATATTCTCACAGCATGAATTTTCAAATGTTATCAGTAGAGCATTGGAACATGCAGACACATGAGTGCACACACACATGCATACCCTCCCCCCCCACACACACACACTGGTCTTCCAGTGTAACCTGCAAACAGGCTTTTAAAAGGCATCAAGGGAAATATGGCATTATTTGTTGATTAAGGATAAACTGAACACTACCATGCAAGATCTTACTATGTCTAACTGAATTAGCTAATGTAATACACTGCTGAACTGATGAGATGGTGTCTATTTAGAATGTGAGAAAGCTAAGTCTCAAATTCGGAGTGACAGAGAGCCAAGAAGTTACCATGCTGGCACAAATACTGAACTCAGTGATGCTTATTCCACAACAATTACCCTGTTTACTTTATTGTACATTAACTCCACCCAGCATTCTTTAAGCACTAATCTTCTCTTTCCTTGAGTTATTTATTTTTAGTGGAAACTATAGTTTAGAAATAAATTTCTTTTTTTTTTAAATATTTATTTATTTTTTTTTAGTTCTTGGCGGACACAACATCTTTGTTTGAGCGCGCCTGGCATGCGTGTGGCCCGGGTTCGATCCTCAGCACCACATACCAACAAAGATGTTGTGTCCGCCAAGAACTAAAAATAAATAAATATTTAAAAAAAAAAAAAGAAATAAATTTCACCCAAACTTTATTTTTCCATCAATTTCCCCCAGTTAAAGTTTGTTCTGTAACCTGGCCCCACTTGCTCATACTTTCAAATAGATATCTCTGTTTATTCTCTGTATACTACCTCCTAATTTTATGCTTTCTTTTAGCCACCTAACCCCAGTGAAGAGGTCCTGGACATCTGCCTGTGGTTTCTTCTTTGCTGAGATCATTTGGGATCAGATCCCTAACCATCCATTATTTAAAGATGTTTCCCTCTTGAACCATAGCCTTAGACCTCAGAATGTTCCCTTTTCTGAAAACTTTGGAACTCTACTTTCCTGTAAACCAAGCTGTCACATTATGTCCCATTTCTTATCTATTACAATAAATTTCAGTGAGACCCTTTCAATCCTAAACTTCCCAGTGCTTTCATATCAACAAATTATTTTCTTTCCAATATTTTTTAAAATGCAGACATAGCTCCAAATTTGCCATAAATATTCTGGCTGTTTTCCAAGATACTTAACCTGGGCTTGTTAGAAGATGGTCACTGAAAACCAAAATTTGTTAGAGGATTTGTTAGAGCATGTATGGTTCTGCAGCCATCAAACAGCAAAGGCAGTGACCAGCTCACCTAAGCTACCTGTTCCCACTTCCTGGGATTCTGGAACAGGGTCACCTTGCACACTCAGTGCTCTCTCTTTAAGGCACACACTAGCCTTGAAGCATCCCTCTGGGTGCTTCCCATCACACTGTACCAGCTGAATGTGGTAGCTCATTCTCAGCTGTGGCCATAGCTCCTGATTTCACCAGGAGCTCCTATTTTCTTTCTACACCCACTCCTTCTCCTCGCAGCTTTCAAAGCTACTTTTATTACTATTTAGTTATCTTCTGACTCTGGGTGACTGAGTCTCTAACTCCCTTGTGCATCCATTCATGCATATACTCAACCCTTACTAAGTGCTAGCTAAGCACAAGCCCTTTGCTTGGCATGAAGAACTCTAAAACGAATATGACATAATTTCTCTTCTCAAAGAAATCATGTCTAATGAAAGGCAGAACTTATAAATAAGTTTAATGATAGAAACTCAAAGAGAACAAACAGCTAGCTAAAATTCAACTTAAGAGGTTCTCTAAAGGAGGTTCTATAAAGGAGATGTCCTAAGAAAAATAAGGGGAAGAAAATCTGAGAAGAAAAAATAATATACACACTTCTTTTGAAAATTTCTAAATCTTGAACTGGCCAAAAACAGGAAATACAACCAGATAGTCACCAAGGCTTAGCAATTTGAGGCAGCACAGTACAGACAGGTAGTTGAAAAGGGAAGGCTGGAAATGCACCCAAGATCAAAGGAAGATGCTATATCCAGGAAGTTCCCCTTTGACATGAATATTATGGGGAACTCTGGAAGATTTACACCCATGGACTGACTTGACCAAAGTTTATTTTACCAAGATTTTCTATTGGCAAGATTTTTCTATTAGAGAAAGGGTTGGCCCCACAATTGTAACAATTGTACTACAAATGTAACTACACTAAGATATTAACAAATGTACTACACTAAGATATTTAGAATAGGGAAAAAATTGGGGGAGAGGGATAAGAAAATACATGGCATTTGTGTACTTTCCAATCAATTTTCATGTAAACCTAAAACTGTTCCAGAAAAGTCCATTGATTTTTTTTTTTTCAAAAAAGAGGAGTTGGGAAAAATACAAGTTTGGGGTTTTCCAACCCCTTGTACATGTCCAGTTTAGTCATAGAGGAGGTTCGGCATCTTCAACATTCACTACAAATGAAGGATGTGGAAGTACTCTCTCTACTTCCTTAAGAACTCAGCCTCTATGTCAGAGGCTGAGGTCAATGGCCTTGATGTTCCTTTGACATGCTGAAGTTCTGGATGTGACATAAGAGAAGCAGGCATGCTCCCATCCCAGGAGCTGAATACCTGCTTGGTCCTCAGGAACCTAACTTTCCCGAACTATGTAATTCTTACTAATATATTATATATTCATAAGCCTGAACAGGAATACAAATTCTACAGCCAGGTTGTGCCTAGGGATGACTTATCAAGGCTATAAAATCTGGATGCTTTCACATAATGAATCTCACTGTTCAAATGTGAAGCAGTACATACATTGCAGACTGAATTTCTCACAATGCCAATGGATCTATTAATACAAGAGCAACAGAAGAATGAAAAGAATTTTAAAAATCGGAAATTGTGGAAAACCTCCAATGTGACCTTTAGAACAAGGTGTCTTGTCAACACTGCCCGGCAGGACACTGATGTGTCCTGACATAAATATCTGTCCTCAAGCTAAAAATAAATTAAAAAGATAAAACCCACAAACAAACAAGCAAACAAAATCCAAGCCAAGCTCTCCTTGCATGCAGAGTTTTAAATAGAGCAAGACCCAAGGAACAGGGGGCACATAACACATGACTTCAGCATTTATAATACTTGGGAATGAAATCTACCAAATTATGCTGTGTCCATGTACAAATATCCATCAATGAATTTTGCTTTCATATATAATTATGAAGCACTAAATAATAATAATGGTAATAATAATAATAATGGTAATAATAATAATAGAAGAGGGGATCAGTAGAATAGAGCAAGTGGATCAGGGAGAGGAAGGAGGGAGGGAAATTGAAGAAAAAGGGGAATGAGACTGAGGAATTAGTGCATATACAAATATGGCATAATGAATCCAACTATTATGTATTACTATAATGCATCAATAAAAATGAAATTAAACAAAGCATAAATTAAACAATGCATCAATAAAAATTAAATTAAACAAAGCATATGTATGAAGTAACCTCTGAATTTGGTTCAGTAATAAATAGGAATTATTGCAGGGATTAGCCTCTATTTGACAAAAATTGACCAATGTACCTTGGGGAAAAAAAAGAAACATTCATAATTCCCTATCTATTACAGTCAGACCTCAGGAATACACAATCCATTACCTTCCAAAGGTATTTATTCAAATTCAAACAAATATGAAACCAAGAAAAGACCTTTTTCTCCCGGAGTAAAATACTGTCTTGAAATATGCTTAAGTTCTTAATCCTACATAGACATAAAAGCACAAGTCTTTCTTCAGTAATTCAATTCATCCAATTAACGCACATATTGGGTGTATACCGTGTCAAGCGCATTGTTAAGCGTTAGTTATTCAAAGAAGAAAACCAACTCAGTCCTTGGATCTATAAATCTACCAAATTCTGCTGTGTCCATGTACAAATATCCATCAATGAATTTTGCTCTCTTAATTTTCATAATTTTGCTTTCATGGAGTTTATTATCTAGAGGTATGGATGCATACCAAACAAAAGCAAGTATATAAATATGTAGCTGCACAACGTAATGTAATTACTGTTAAGAAAAGAAAAAGTCCTAGGGATCTATGCAAGAGAAAAATAAAGAGGGATTATTTAAATTGAAGGTCACTTGGAGGAGATATTTGAGCAGAGACTGGAGGGATGATTCAGAATTGGCAAGGTAAAACGAAGAGAGAAGAGTGTTCTGAAAAGGTAGACTTGTTGATGTGAAGGCCACAAATCAGGAAACTGCCTATGATGTTCAGGGAGCAGACAGAAGCAGAAGAAGAAAGGGTACTAGAAAATGAGATCAGATAAAGCCCGACAGAGAGTCTGCACAGTGCCCTCGCCACGTAATAGCATCTTGAAATCAGATAGGGCTCAGTTTTCATTTTAAAAAATCTTTTCATCATTCCTACTCATTTTCATTTATGTAAAAATATTTTTGCTGCATATTCATACAGAACAGTGGATTTCACAGTAGTATATTTGTACATGAATTTGATAAATTTACCAAAATTTTATATTAATCTTGTCATTTCTATTTTTTAAAAAATCTATTGGAGTTTTGATAGTAATTCATTGAATCTATGGTTCAATTATGAAGATACACCATCTCAACAACACTGAATCTCCTAATCCATGAATACTAGACACATCTCCATTTATTTAGATTTTTCTTAATTTCTAAATAAGAAAAATTTTTCTTAATTTCTAAACATTTCATAGTTTTCAGGGTATAATTCTACACATACTTAGAAAATGTATTCTGTAAAATTATAGTTTTTGACACTATTATAGCTGTTGAGTTTTTATTTTTTGTTTTCCAGTTGTTAGTCACAAATATATACAAGAAGTTTGTTTTTGATATAGTACCTTTGTTTCCCCAACATATGAAAACTTTTTGTTATATTAAAGTTTATTAGATGGTTGGGATTTTCTACAAAAACTACTATGCCCAATAACATACATTTTTATTTCCTTTCAAATTCATATGCCAATTTCTTTCTTTCATTGCTTCTTGCTAAGGTGAGAATCTCTTCTTCTATGCTGTTCTTGACATTGGGAAAAAAGTAGTCAAGATTTCATCATGAAGTATTCATTAGTAGTCAGTACTCTGCTGATTCCCTTTCTTGAGTTGTGGAAGCTTCATTCATTTTTATTTAATTTTAATCATGAATGGGTAATGATTTTGTCATTTGTTTTTCTGCATTAATTGAGATTATCATATGATTTTTAAAATTCTTCTTATGTACATTGTTCTCAAATATTAAAACAAGTTTATTTGTCATGGAAACATAAGATGTATTAGCTTTTATATATATATTACTGAATTCAACCTATTAACATTTTATTGAGGATTTTTAAATCTAAGTTCATGGGAAATATTGGTTTCATAATTTTCTTATATTCTTTTTCTGTTTTTGATATTGAGCTTATGCTAGTTTAATTAAATGTATTTTTTAAAAATTATTTTCTCCTGCTATATTTTCTGGAAGAGTTTATTAGTATTATTTCTTTGTATGTAGGATACATTCAACAGTGAAGCCATCTGGCCTGGAATTTCATGCATGTTTGCCTTCAAAGTGTGTTTGGAGAGAAAATTTTCCATCTCATCTAAGGTACTGAATTGTTGGCATAAAGTTGTTCTAACATTGTCTTATGTATTCTCTTATTATCTAAAGGATACATAAGGAAATTCCCACTTTCATTCCTGATACTGGTAATTTCAGTTCTCTCTCCTTTTCTTGATTAGTCTTGTTTGAGATTTATCAACTTTATTAAACTTACAAAACAACCAATTTTTAGCGTTTCTAATTTTTAATGTTATTGCACACATTTTCTTTATTTCTTCATTTGGTTAAGCTTGTTCATTTTTTTAAAGAGGGAAACTAAAAATCTTGAACTTAAGCACAAAGATATTTTATTCTAATATAGACTTCAAAGCTATAAACTTACCTTCAAGCACTATTTTAACTATAAGCTACATGATTTTGATCTGCTGTGTTTTCTTTATTTAGTTAGAAATATTTAAAAAATTTCTTTTGTATTTTTCCTTTGATGCATGGGTTATTTAGAATTGTTCCACTTAAATCTCACTTAAATTTTCTTAGATTTCTTAGATTATTTTTATTGTTTTCTAATTTAATTGTGATGAAAGAATACACTATAAGATTTTACTCTCTTGAAATTTATCAAAATTTAACTCTGTGACTCAACAAATGGTCTTTCTTAGAGAATATTTTGTGCATAGCTGAAAAAATGTGTATTTTGCAATTTTGGGGTGAATTGTTCCATAACTGTCAACTATGTCAAGCTAGTTGATGCTATTGTTTAGATCTTCTATAGACTTAATGGGTTTTTGTTTACTTGTTATGACAGTTTCTAAGAGAATGAGGTTAAAATTCGACTGCTTTAGAATTTTCTACTTCGAAAAAACTCCCATTATATTTGTCAGATTTTACCTCATAAAGTTTGGTATATACAAATATATAGAATAAATCTTCATAGATATAGAATTGTTGTCTTTCTGGTAAAAATTATTCCTTTTATCATTATGAAATGCCCTTTGATTTCCCTTGTAATGCTGTATGTTATAAAGTCTACTTTATAAACCTTTCTATGCTTCCAATTTGCATGATATATTTTTTACTTTGCTCTTAATCCATCTGTGCCTTTAAGCTTAAAAAGCTTCTATAGAGCATATTTTTCTAGTGTTATAATTGTTAATGATGGAAGGTCAAGTCCCATACCTGTTACTCCATCAAGGTGTTTAGAGAAACTCCCACAATATCTTTTCATGAGTACATTAATGTGCACCACCTTCCTTTTCCAGTTTGTGGTGCCTTAAAGGCAGGAATTGATGTTCTGTTAAAATACATTTTGCAAGATATAGCCAATCATTTCAAGTTTTTTTAATAAATAGAAGCTCTGATTTCCAAGCTAAATATAAATTAAATCACTTGGAGTTCTATTTACATACAAATTCTGACTTAGGAGATCTGAGATGAGCCCTGAGATTCCACTTCATACCTAAGTGATGCTGTTCTATGATTTATGGTACTTGCTAACTCACAGAGTCTTTCATGTCTTCTGTATAAGAGGTTACAAACCTGAATGCCCAAAGGCATGTGACAGGTATGTGAGACTGTGAAGCCAGTAAAGAGAGAGTAGTGGAAACAGGAAATCTAATAAGCAAAAAGACCACCCAAAACATTCAAATTAGAACATATAAAATACTGTGCTATCAAAACACAAATCTAAATTCAGATCATATCCAATTACTTATTATCACTGGTTAGGGTGCTTATTCATATGTTAATTTTAAAAGCAAAATCTTCATATCCAAAATGACAATGATTCATGCATGAACAACCTTTAAATTCAGTCTCCAAGAAGAAATTGATCCATATAGCCCTGGCCATTTCATATTATTCCCCACTTAATCCACATAAATACCTTTTAAAACCTTGACGTAGGCATTATTAAAACCCATCATGCAAAGTGAAATAAGCCAGACTCAGAAAGTCAAAGGTCAAATGTTTCCTCTCATAAATGGAAGCTACCAATGAGGTTCTTCATAGAAATAGAAAAGGCACTCATGAAATTCATTTGGAAAAATAAGAGGGCCAGAATAGCAAAGCAATCCTTAGTAAGAAAAATGAAGCAGGAGGCATCACAAGACCAAACCTTAAATCATATTTCAGAGATATAGTAACAAAAATGGCATGGTATTGGCACCAAAACAAAGACCACTGGTACAGAATAGAAGGCACAAAGACAAATCCACATAAATATAGTCATCTCATACTAGACAAAGGCACCATAAACATACATTGCAGAAAAGATGATCGTTCTGGGGAAACTGAAAATCCATATGTAGCAAAATTAAATTAAATCCATCTCTCACCCTACACAAAACTCAAAGTGGATCAAGGACCTAGGATTTAGACCAGAGACCCTGCGCCTACTAGAAGAAATAGCAGGCCCAAATATCCATCATGTCAGCTTAAGAACCAAATTCCTCAACAAGCCTCAAAAAGCATAAGAAGTAAAATCAAGAATCAATAAATGGAATGGTATCAAACTAAAAAGTTTCTTCACAGCCAAGCAAACAATCAAGAATGTGAATAGAGAGCCTACAGAATGGAAGAAAATCTTTGCCACCTGCACCTCAAATAAAGAGCATTAATCTCCAGGATATATAAAGAACTCAAAAAACTCAACACCATAAAAGCAAATAACCCAATCAATAAATTGGCTAAGGAACTGAATTGACACTTCACACAAGAAGAAATATGATTGGCCAACAAATATATGAAAAAATGTACAACACCTTCTCTAGAAATTAGAAAACTGCAAATTAAGACTACACTGAGATTTCATCTCACTCCAATCAGAATGGCAATTATCAAGAATACAAGTAACAATAAATGATGGTGAGGATGTGAGGGAAAAGGTACACTCATACATTAGTGATAGGAATGCGAATTGGTGCAACCACTATGGAAAGCAGTATAAAGATTCCTCAGAAAATGTGGAATGAACTACCATTTGACCCAGTTATCCCATTCCTCAGTATATACCCAAAGGACTTAAAAATCAGCATATTATAGTGACACAGACACATCAATGTTTATAGCAGTTCAATTCACAATAGCTAAGCTTTGGAACCAACCTAGGTGTCCTTCAATGGATGAATGAATAAAGAAAATGTGGTATATATACACAATGGAATATTACTCCACCACAAAGAAGAATGAAGTTATGCCTTTTGTTGGTAAATGGATGGAACTGGAGACTATCATGCCAAGTGAAATAAGCCAATCCCCCCAAACCAAAGGCCAAATGTTCTCTTTGATACGAAGATTCTAACACACAAAAAGCAGGCGGGATAGAAGTTCATTGGATTAGACAAAGGGGAATGAAGGGAAAGGAAGGGGGATGGGAATAGGAAAAACAGTAGAATAAATCAAACATAACTTTCCTATGTTAACATATGAATAGACGACCAGTGTAACTCCACATCATATACAACCACAAGAACTGGGAATTATAATCCATGTATGTTAAATATGTCAAAATACATTCTACTGTCATGTATAACTAAAAAGAACAAATAAAAATTTTTAAGAAACAAAAAAGTAGAAGCTAGACCAAAATAAGGGGAAAAGAGGGGAGAATCCTATAGAAATATAAGGAACATCAGTGGAATATAGGAAGAGGAGACAGGGAAAGAGAAGGGACAAGAGAGGAAGGAATGGTGGGATGAAATTGACCAAATTATGCTATTTACATATACGAATATGAGACAGTGAATATCACCTTATATCCATCTATAAAGCACCAATTAAAAGCAACATTAAATAAATAGTAGAGTATAGGAAGGGGAACATGGGGAGGCATGAGGGTAGAAAAAGGGAAAGTGCTAGGGATAAATGTGAAGTAAATCATATGCCATGAATGTATGATTATATCAAAATGAACTGCTATTATGTATAACTATAATGTACTAATACAAATATTAAAATAATTCTAATGCAAAAATAAATAATTTTTAAAAAATATTAAAAGAAAACATATATTTCTTTAAAATGTATCTTTAAAATATCTTTATTTATTATTATTACTATTTTTCTATGTGGTGCTAAGGATCTAACCCAGTGCCTCACTCTTTCAAGGCAAGTGCTTTACAGTGAGCTACAACTCCAGCCCCTATATATTTCTTTTTATCATAAGACTTTCACTTATCAATGTACACTTAAGTTTTCTCCATGTCTTTTCATGTCTTGATTGCTTCTTTCTTTCTAGTGCTGAATAATATTTCATCATCCGAATGTACCACGGTTTACTGATCCATTTATCTATTAAAGAACATCTTAGTTGTTTCCACATTTGGAGAATTATGATTAAAGTTATAGTAAAGATCCACATACATATTTTCCTATGGTTACGCTTTCAACTAACTTAGGGGAAGACCAAGGAATGTGACCGCTATATCATTCAGTAACAGTTTTGTAAGAAACTGCCCAACTGTCTCCCACAGGTTCTAGATCACAAGCAATGAATAAGGATTACTGTTACTTCACATCCTCACCAGCATTGGGTATTGTCAGTTCTTTGAACTGTGACCATTCTAGTAAGTGTTTTGTGGTATACCATTGTTGTTTTACTTTGCAGTCCTCTAATGACATATAATGCTAAGCATCTTTTCACATGCTTGCTTGCCATTTGAATATATTCTTTGGTGAGATATCTGTTTAGATATTTGGCTCATGTTAAACGAGTTGTTTTTCTTTTTGTTGACATTTTAAGAAGTTTTAGGTATATTTTGGGTAGGGGTCATTTATTTTTATATGTAATTTCCAAAGACTCTCCAAGTCTCTGACTAGTCTTCTTATTTCCTTAAGAGTCTTTCACAAAAGTTTGAAATTTTCATGAAGTCCAACTTATCAATGTTTTCTTTTATATATTATGTTTGTGCTGTTGTGTTAAAGAAGTCATTACCAAACCCAAGGCCATCTAGATTTACAGCCTATCACAAGACATCTGCAAATAATGTTACAACATTTAAAATAAAAAAGTTTACAGCAAGTTCTGTGTGCATAAAGATTATATCTTTACATCGAGATGAATAGAAGGAAAACTACCTTGAATTCAGATTTTAGGCCCCCACCCACAAAGTCATGTGGATTTGTGGGCATGAGACAAAAGTGTGTTTACAGATTACTCATCTCCCTTTATCTGACTAAAAGGATTTACCTGTAGGAAGCATTTGATTATTTTAACTTACAAATCTGATGTTTACAAATTCAGTGAGCAAATGAAAAAGTGCCTTACACTGACATTTACCTCGGTCTCCCTAAGTTGCCCATATAGAAACAATGTATAAGAAAGGTCAGGTGACTAACGTCATCCAGCTGGTCGGTCCCAGTCCCACAATGGAGCACCCAGTCACTACACTATCATCTTCAGTTCCACATCTCCTAGCCAAGCTGCCTCAGCCACAGGAACCCCAATTCCAGTTTCCTGAACTACCAAGGTCCTCATCAGCAACCGCAATAAGCAATCATATTTTATATTTCTAGGGCTCTATCCCTATTCCAGGTTATTTTATGAGCCCTAATCCTGTGAGAGAGATCTTACTCTTTCCTCCTATGTATAGATAAGAAAAGAGATGTTAAATGATTTTTACAAGATCATGCAGCTAGTAAGAGGAAAAGAGGATTTGGATCCAGTCAATTTTCAGGGTCTATGCTCATGACAGCTGCACTGTGTTGTCTGAGTCACAACGCCCCTGCTTTCCAACATCCTCTGAATGTGATCCCTCTGAATGGAGAATGCTACTCAAAAAAGGATTTTTAACCACAACATTTTCTAAGTGCAAGCACTGATAAAATTAGGTGCCTAAATCAGGCAGGATGGTGCACTCTTGGTAATCCCAGTACCTCAGAAGGCTGAGGCAGGACAATCACAAGTTCAAGACCATCCCGAGCAACTTAGTGAGACCCTGTATCAAAATTAAAAATAAAAGGGGCTGGAGATATAGCTCTATGGTAAGGTGCCACTGAGTTCAATCCTCTGTACAGAAAAAGAAAAAAGGAAGAAAGAAAGAAAAAAGGTAAATTGCCTGTGGTGTCCAGTGACTTCTCAATGCCAACTTTTTCAAATGACTGCTGTCATCATGGTAACAGGTGAATATCTATTAGTAACTGTCATAAAGATTAAAGTAAATTTCAAAGATTTTGAGTGAATCAAAAGTGAGATATGCCCTCCTCCATGAGTGAACCTATTCCAAACGAAAAGGTAAAAATTGCTTAAAGTAATTGTTAAGTACATCCTTGTCCTTTAGGAGATTTTATACTCTCTTGGATGCAAGGATTTTCTGTGCCTTCAAAGGAAGTTCAAAATACTAGGAGAGTCATTATGAACCATAGATATGGATAGGTTGGAATATAATTATTATCAAATGGTCATATATTAGTGTGAAACTTTAAGGTTGAAGATTCCTTGGGTTAATAAGAAAGATGCTAACAAAGAAGAACAAATATCTATCCTGTCAGATACCTACTGAAATGACCAAACAAGGTTTTAAGCTACAGGGAATCATGTATCATGAACAACAACAACAAAATGCTACCCATTATCAGACGCTTTGAGAGATTTCTGGAGGGGAGAGCAGAAAATTATGAGAAACTAAAATTTATCTTACTTTGAAAATGCATCATCTCAAATGGATTTCCTTTTATATCCACAGAGAAAAAGAAGTTTAAAGTAGTAACAATGAAAAGCCCCTGGGTTCCTCTTGGCACTGCTGGGTAAGGTATGCAGTTCATTGCATTTGTCTTTGACAACTAGTACTTTGTCTGTTAACTGTAGAAAATAGTAATGGCATGGAGGAGGTTAGGAAAAACTACATTGTGACTTTTTTTTTAACTACTGTAAAGGATGGATCAATCAGAATGTTAGAGACAGAAAGTTTGTGATTGAAGCAAAAAGCTCAAAAGGAAAATTTTCCACCAGTTACAGTACTAGTTGTGGCAATGTATATCATAGTATTCACCTGTACTCACAAACTCAGGTTAAGATTGGAAAGGATGACTCTAATGGCAGCCAGGTTTACTGCTAGGAGATCCAAGGAGAACCTTCCTGCCTGACCAGGGAAAGAAATCTAAGGAAACCAAATAGCAAAGGAAACTACCCAACAAAGACAACATGGAGACACAAAGAAAAGTTTCACATAAAAGAGATAATATACAAATTTGGCAGAAGAATAAAGTGAAGAATAAAGTGTTGGAAAAACATATGCTAGAGAAAATGTAAGATTTTAGAAAATATTTTCTGAAAGGTACATCCACTATATCAAGGATCCTCTATAGCAAAATTAAAAATGAAGTCCATAAAACTGTGGCTGAGAAATAAAAGATGTACTAGAAGAGTTAGAGGGAGAAAGAACAAAGGGGAAATTTAAATACATAAGTAGAATTCATCTAGTCATTAACACTGCTGAGAGGCATATGAAGACTAGAGGAGATCTCATCAGAAACACAGAAGACAAACTGAGAAACTCCCCCAGAATGAAAAAAAAAAAAAAAGAACAAGAAGATGAATTGAAAGCCATCAGAGAGAGAGAGTTTAATAGATTTGGAGGAAGAGTTAATGTTCCTGGAAACAAGATAAGGGTAAATGGGATAGAAATAATATGAAAAAGACTCACTAGATGACAAAATTACTGAGCCAAAGCCCAAGTTTCTTTTTGCATATAAAAAGGACTCACAGAATTCTAAGCAGAATTAATGGCACACAGACTCTTTAATGAATATTGGTGGAACTTTTTAAATCACAAAAGAGAAAGCATATGACAGGGGAAGAAGAAATAGAGGAGGAAGAGAGGAAGAAATAAATGGAGAAGGAGAACCGGAGGAGAAAGGGAGAAGTCGATGAGGAGGAGGAAGAAGAGAAGAGGAAACAGAAGAGAAGTGAAAGAAAGAGATGGAGGATGAAAGGAGAAGAACAGGAAAGGGGAAGGGAGGAAGGAGAAAGGAGTGGAGAAGGAAACGGTGAGCACTTGCTTCTCCATAGTATTACCCACAGAGAGGAGGCACAAGAGCAAATTCTACAGAATATTAAGAGGAAAAGTTGTGACACCAGAATATTATACCCAGCTAAGTTTTAATTCACATGTAAAAGCAACAGAAAAAGATTCTCAGATATGCTTAGAAATTATATTATTAGGTAGATTGCTCAAAACGTGACTCTAGCTTATCAAAAATAATCAAAATAAATAAAATACACTGAATGGCTAAATCATTGTGTGAAGAAGCATTCAACAAGCATTAAAATCATTCAAAAGTATAATTCAGTCTAAATATTAACCATAAATATTAGTGGAATAAAATAAAAGAGTATAAATGCCAAATATATAACTTACAGATGCCTTAAATTATTTTTAAAGGATCTAAAAGAAAGAACCATGTAGTAAACTGAATCTAAAAATATATCAACAAAAGTTATTAAATGAGTAGAAAACAGAGAAGACAAAAAAATTACACTGGCATCATCGTAAATAAGGAACGAGATGAATGTATGGTTTCACTGTTGATTCTGAAAGAGATGTAGAGGTGCATATATTTTTAAGACTAAAGAAAGCTATTGAAGGCTAAAAGAAAATATTTGACTCCAAGGGGGATGGGGAGAACCATTCAATAATAATGTTAACAGAATGCTAAACTCCATTAAAATAGTTTAAAATGCACAAGTTAAATGATAAAAGATCAAATATATTTATATTACAATAACTGCCAGTGGTTAAACATTCTCCTTAGTAAGACAAGATTAATAAAATTGGATCCAAAGCCAAATGCTGATTTTAAGAAAAATAGTTAAAGCACAGTGATTCAAATTTGCCAAATGTTTTTTTTAAGGAACACATAAAAATAACAAACAAAAGGAGTCATATCACTTTTCAATAAAGCAGGATTTGAGTTATATAACATTAATTTGAAAATGACAATTCCTTATTGATAAAGAATAGAATCTTACTGAAATTGTGAGTTACAATATACATAAGGCAAAAATCTGATAGAAATAAAAGTTGGACTCGGATGCAAACAGACAAGTCAATTTCTGGCATGTTAACTAGGATAGAAGTTAAAATAGTTAAAATAGCAGGGACTGTGGTTGTAGCTCAGTGGTAGAGCACTTGCCTAGCATGTGAGAGGCACTGGGTTCTATCCTCAGCACCACATAAAAATAAATAAATAAAGGTATTAGGTCCATATACTAAAAACTATATTAAAAATAGTACTAAGTAGAAGATTCAAAAGAAATGAAAATCATGGTGATGGATTAAAAAAAACTAATAAAAGCAAAACTGAAAGATTCACTTAAAAATAAATAAGTTCACTCAAAAACCATTAGGTGTACCATGTGCAGAATTCTCTATGCTTTGTGAGGTAAGAAGTTATCATCCTTTAATGAAAAAAAAAATGAGACATGAGGTGATTAATTGCTTCTCAATTGACAAGAAAACAACAACAACAAAAGTTTGAGCCCTGACAGGCTAACTTTTAACCTGTACAATTAACTGGCTAACTGGGTCCTCTGACAGACAATAGGATCTACTGGGAGGAACTGGGAAGGAAAGCAAATACCCAAGCCTCAAGATGAAAAAGGAAAAAAATAAACATGTACATATACATATACAAATACAAAAGAAAAAAGAAAACATAATAAAATGGTGTTTCATCCAACAATTTTAAACAAGAACTAAAATGATGGAGATGAAACAGAAATAAAGAAGCACAGTTTTATGCAACATTAAAATGAAGTTTGTATCAATCCAGAAGAGACTGTAACTATAATGCTCAAAGCAAACCTAAGAACAGAATTAAATACCATACCCCTGAACAGTCAGTGGGTCAAAGATGAAATACAAAGAAATGTTTTAAAAAAATATCTTGAGACACATGGAAATGGAAACACAAGAGAACATAAATTATGGGATGCAGCAATAACAGCTCCAAGAGAGAAGTTAATGGTGAGATAAAAACTAGATCAAGAACAAAGAAAGACCTCTAGTAAAAACCTAAATCTGTAGCTAAAAAACTCCAAGAACTGGAAAAGGAAAAAGAACAAAATGAGTTCCAATTTATCGGAAAGAAGAAAATAGAGATCAGGACAGAAATAAATGAAAGAGGGACTAAGAAATCAATAGAAAAGATCAATGAGACTAAAAAAATGGCTTTTTCAAAAAATAAAATTAACATTCCTTTAGGTATACTATGAAAAAAAGAAAAGTCAAATAGATAAAATAAATGAAAATAGAGATAATTGATACCACAGAAGTACAACGGTCATAAGAGATAACTGTGAACAATTATACACCAATAAAATGAATAACCTACAAGAAATGGGTGAATTCCTAGAAAAATGTAACCTACGAATGTGGTTACAATCAATTGATCTTCTACAGAGTTGCCAAAAACATACAATGGGGCAAACAGCTTTCATTAAAAGGCATGGAACAAACTGGGCATCCAGTTGCAAAAGAAAGAAAATAGAATCTCATCTTATACCATATGTAAAAATTAAATCAAAATGAATAAAAGACTTATTCCTAGACCTAAAACCATAAACCTTCCAAAGGAAAATATAAAGGGTAAGTAAGGTTTTTGGTGTTGGTCTGGGCAATGACTTTTTTAGATAGGATCCCAAAAGTATAGACAACAAAAGCAAAAATAGACCAAAAAAGAAAAAATTTCCATCAAACTAAAAATCTTCTACCCAGCAAACTGTCTACAGAGTGAATAAACAATCTATGTAAAGGGAGAAATATTTATAAATCATATATCTGATAATGCATTAATATCCATAATATATAACAATTCAATAGCAAGAAAATGACCTAATTAAAATTGGGCAAAAGATCTGAATAGACATTTCTCAAATCATATACAAATACCAATAGTTACACAAAAAATGTTCAATATTACTAGTTATCAGATAAATACAATCAAAACCTAATAGGTATAAGATGATAGCTCAATGAGCTATCATCTTATACCTATTAGAATGGCTCTTATGAAGACGCTAAAATACAACAAATGACATCTAGGATATAGAAAAAGGAACGCTTGTACACTATGTGTGAGAATGTAAACTGGTACAGCCATTATGCAAAATGTTACAGAGTTTCCTTATAAAGTACATAGAACTACTTATGTTTTAGTTATCTCATTTCTTAGCATATATCCAAATGAAAATAAGTCAATATTTTGAAGATCAATATTTGAAGAGATATTTGCACTCCCATGTTAATGGAAACATTATTCACAATGGCCAAGATATGGAACCAAACTAAGTTTCCATCCATGAATGAATGGATAAAGAAAATGTGATATATATGTAATCACATTAACATATATATGTAGTTATCTATAATCATATGTATATGAAAGAAGTATATGTGTGTGTTTGTAAAATGTCATTTGTAGCAACGTAGATGAGCCTAGAGGACATTATGCTAAGTCAAACAAACCAGGGATGGAAAAACATGCTATTTGATCTCACTTAAAAGTGGCATCTGAAAGTTGAAGTCATATAAATAGAGAGTAAAATGGTGATTGCCAGCAACTAGGGGCAGGAAGTGGAATAGGCACAGACTTTTCTTTAGGTAGGGTGAATAAGCTCCGAAGATCTAATGTACTGCATGGTGACTATAGCTAATAATACTGTATTTTTACTTGAGATTTGCTAAGACAGTAGATCTTAAAGGTTCTGTAATGGTCAATTTGAATTGTCAACTTGATTGGATTAAGAGATATCTAAGATTAAGAGGCTTCTGGGTATGTCAATGAAGGTATATCCAGGAATGATGGGCATGTGGGATAGGGAACTGAAGTGGAGACCCTCCCTAAGTGTGGGCAGTATTGTCCAACAGGTTGGAAGTTTAGAAGGAATAAAATTTGGAAGAACAAGGAAGCAGCAGCTGATGCAAGCTTGATTCTTCTTGAAAGGCTACTGTAACTGAGGATATCAGACTCTTTGCTCCTCCATTCTTCCAAAGCAGACTCTGCCAGTGATTCTCCAGGGAGTTTCCAGAAACTTTTGGGCTCGGACTGGGGTTACACCATTGATCCCTCTTGTTCTGAGGCTTCAGTCTCTGGAACTTTAGAGCTACTGGTTCCTCCAAGTTCTCCAGCCTGCAGATGGCCATTGTGGACTATCCAGCTTCTGATTGTGTAAGCCAATTTAATAAATCCCCTTTTTATATTCATACTTCCTCTTGATTCTGTTCCTTTAGAGAACAGAACTAATACAGATTTGTACCACATCTATGCACACACACACGCTAAAGGATAAGCATGTAGGCAATAATAATGTTTCTTAGCTTCTTTTTTAGTAATTACTTCATAGTTTCTACATTGGGAATAGCCTTTTCAACAAATGGCATTGGAGTATTTGGGTATCCATAAACAAACAAACAAACAAAAAAAAACACCTTCAATCTAAACCTCAGTTTTTAAACAAAAATTAATTCAGAACTGATTGTACATGGACATGAAAAGTGTAACAAACATTTTTGGGTGGTAGGAATAGGAGATCTTCAGAGTCTCAGGCCAAAGACTTGACACAAAAAGCATGATTTATGAAAGAGTAAATTTCTAAATAGAATCTCATTGAAATTGAAGCCTTTTCTTCCTGTGAAAAACCCTGTTAAATTGGAAAGGCATGCTACAGAGTGGGAGAAAATACCTGGAAATCACAAATCTGGCAAAACGCTACTATCAAAAATGTATAAAGAAATTTTAAAATTCAACAGAAATCATCAAACCAATTAGAAAATAGGAAAACTACAAAAATATCTATTTCACTGAAGCAAATGAGCATATGAATAGGTATTGAACATCATCAGTCACTAGAGAAATGCAAATTAAAAACAAAATGAGCTTTCACTCCATACCTATCAAAATAGTAAAATGAAAAATAGTGACAACATCAAATGCTGGCAAAGATGCAGAGAAATAAGATAACGACTATATCATTGGCAGAAATGTAAAATGGTACATTCTGGAACGCAGCTTTGTAGTTTCTTATAAAACTCATCAATTATCATACAACCTAGCAATTGAGCTCTTGAGTATTCATTGCATGTAAGTGAAAACATGTTTGCACAAAAACCTGCACACAAACACTCATATCAGCTTTATCCATAATTGCCCCAAACTGCAAACAACCCAGATGTCTTTCAGCGGGTGAATGGTTTAACAAGCTGTGGTACATGGGATACTACTCATCAATAAAAAGCAATGAACTGTGAATATACACAACAACTTGGATTAATCTCTAAGAAACTATGCTGAGTGAAACATTCACAGCTGAAAGGTATAATTCCATTTATATAAAGTGCGAAATGACAAGGTTTTAGAAATGTAGGAAGACCACTGGTTGCCAGGGGTAAGGGACCTGGTGGGAGAGAAAGAAATGGTAAGGAGGTGGGTGTGGTTATCAAAGCATTAAGCAAGTTTCCCTTGAGTGATGGAACTCTTCAGTGTCTTTACTGTGATAGTGGACACACAAGTTTATACAGAACCAAATACAGGCACAGGTGCATGCACACAGAGTAAAAGTAAAGCAAAATATGAATGAAATCAGTCAAATGTATAGTGTCAATATCTTAGTTATGATATATAATATATGCAATATGATGTATAATGTAATACATATAATACAGAATTTTGCAAAATGCTATATTGGGGAAAACTACGTAAAAGATCTTAGGAGACCTCACTGGGTTACTTCTTATGACTCCTTGTGAATATATAATTATCTCAGTAAAAATGTCTATCAAATAAAATATAATATCATATTTGTTATCAAATCATAATCTAGGAATTTGAACTCTTTTAAATAGGCAGTTGGGAGCCATAGAAGCCAGTGAGTATGGGTGACTTGATAAAGCCGCCCATCCAAAGGACCAGTGTGATGACAGCAAGGGCAGCATTATATCACATATGATGGATTCAAGGAGATGCTACAAAAGGCAGGAACTCTGAAAACCACAACAGGGCTCAAGCGAGAGATATCATTGAAGCCAATATTGAACCCAGTAAAATGCAGAAAAGGTAATTTCCTATAGTCATTTGGCAACCACGTATCTAATGCACATTCACTTTCCAAGTTCTTTGTAATTAACACAATATTTGGGAATCTGATCATAAAATAAAATCATTTCCAAGTGTTATTTCAGTACGTTAAATTCATTCTTTTATGCCATAGTTTTAACATTTTGTAAGAAAAACGGAGGGAAAATTTAGCCAATTTGAATAATAATTTTGTGAATGTAAGCAAAAATAAGTGTTCTAATTTAAGATGTTTGAATATTTGAAAAATATATTAGACTTGTGATTTTAATTAATTTTAACTAAATGTTGGTAAAATTTTTGATTAAATGAGTTTGCAATCAATGTTTAAATGTCTGAGGAAATTTAATTTGATAATTTTAATGTTTTATTAGTTTTGTAAGCAGTATTTAAATGTTCAGACGGATATTATTTCATGATTTTATACATTTATGTAAGTGTGCAGAAATAAAATACAAGAAAGAAGCTCTTCTCATGCACTATATATTCTGATCATCCAATTGCCATTTTGGAATCTGAGTCTACCTCTGCCTCCAGGTTCTCTATGACACAAGGCTACCCTCAACAGAGTTATAAGCTTTTAAGGCATTTCAGAGCGGATGCTCCCAGACTGAGGAGGAACAGACTTACCTTATAGGATTGTCCATCCTGGACACTGTGAGAAAGGCAGCAAGATTGGCTGTGTAGGAGGAGCACACGATGAGGGTGAAGAGCCACCAGCTGCCCATCACGATGCGCATGGCCACGGAGTTCACCGAAGATTCCCCACCTGCAGGAGGCAGGCAGAGTGGATTGGCCAGTGCTTCCACGCTGACTCCCATATCCAGGGAGATGCTCCCCCCTGTGGCCAGGGACACAGACTGGTACTGATGATGCTCTGGGGATCAGGGGAGTGACTGCCAGCTGGGCATTTCCTTTTAGGAAAGGATCCTAGAGCCACCAATCTTAGAAAGGGACAGAGGACCACAAAAGACAGAAAAGTTAGGATTGGCCTCTAGTGATGGGAAGTTTGTCAAAACACCAAGGATAGAATTCTGAACAACAAAATCTTCCAGTTAGAAGATTCTGCCTCACAGTGGAAAGCACTTCCAGGGCTGAAACCTGTGAGGTCCCTTTGCAATTTCAAAGTCACATAGAGCAGACTCTAGGAATTCTGTAAATATAGAATTACTTCCAACCTGGAGGGTTCCCAGCTTTCTTTTAAACCAGAGAAATGAGATATACCATATCACTTTTATTAATATTCAGCCCTCGCTAGATGATTTTTTTTTTCCCTAGGATTCTCAGAAATCATTGCATGTAACTTTCAGTAAGAAGCTGCCTCTTTGAGGCCAATTATTTCTCTTTGGTCCCTTAGGTGATAGCAAAAGAAGGCTTCTCCCTGCCTATTCTCCTTATATAACCTTGCAAAGCTTTTGCCATGGTGCAAACAGGGCCAAGACTTACATTAAGAACTTTGCAATTTGTCGTTTCCAGTCGAAATTGCAAAATCCTATAACTCACTGCTGGATAGAAGAGCTATCCAGACCTCTCAAAGATTGGAGACTTCATATCTCAAGAATGGCTGGAGTACTGCTTAAATGATTGCAACACAACTGTGATTTTTTTTTTCCATTAAGGCTTCAAATTTAAGCAAGCTTCAGAGTTTCATTTGACAGCCTCATGTGCATAGCAATCAATCTAATGTAGGAGGGGGAAAAAGTGCAAAGCAGAACTCCGAAGTTAATTTTATCTAAAGTGGAGAATCAGGACTTGAAGTTGAGTTCCTTCTTGTCATTTCATTTAATTTCTATCTGATATTACTTAGAGGAATTGGGTGCAGCAAGGTATTAGCACTGTCCTAGAGAGCTTAAATAAGATTGCATTTAAAAGGACTGGTGAAATGCATCTCAACAGTTTGCCAATGGATAAGTTCTTCCAGGCCCCTGGCGTTATTCAGACATCAGGAAGCCCAGAAGGTACCTTGCTGGACAAAGGCTCCATAGACGATCCAGATGGCACTGTGCAGGGTGGCAGAAGCGGAAGGTCGAGGCTGGGTAGCACTCTGAGCCCTCACGGCCTGTATCCGGTTCAACACAAATATCAACACACCAACCACAGGAATGGCTGCCGCGATGCAGGCCCACACCGCAAAATCAAATGGTGCAAAAAGGGAGAAGATGCTGATTTTCTCCTCGGGCTTCTTAATCAGAATCCCCACCGAGTAGTCCATGTACCGCTTGCTGAAATCCACAACGCTCTCCCTTTCCGGGGTGATGGTGATGGCAGAGATGGCCAAGTCTGCCCTCTGAAAGGCAAAACAGCTCATCAGAGGGCAATCCTGAGCTCACTGTGGGGTTCCATCCTACATTGAGGTCCATCCTCTGCCCTTGAAGTGGTTCTGTTCAGGGGAAATAGATTTGAGAGCTGACACCCTGGGACTTTGGAGATGGGAAGGAAATTCCAACACTGCATTATCTATTACCTCTTTCACCTCACAAATTTCTGTCCCCAGACTTAAAACTCCTAGGAAGTTTTTCTGGAGAATAGAGCCCATTAAAGCACCTTCATTCTTCTGAGTTGTCATGTTTCTTCACTTTCTTATCATTTCCCTTAGCAAACTTGACCTCTTTTATTTGCTTGTATTTCCTTCTACCTTCTACCCAGAAGACCTTTCTTTCTTCTTTTAGACTTGACTGCATCCTCCCTACAGCAAGGCCATAGGCATACCCCATTTCCCAAACCTCTCCTAACGCCTTTATTCCACCCTGATCTCTCTTATTCGGTGAGTTGTACCACTACGTTGAATGTCACAAACTTATCAGTCCCTGATTGTTTTATATACAAACTCTACACCAGAAGGTAAAATCCTCCAAGAACAGAGTTGTAAAGTACATATGTCCAACCCCCACCATCCTTACCTCAAGGCCTGCAGCCACATGGGCTGATCCTTACCGGAGTAAAGCCATGTATTGAAGGGTATCTCTGAGCACATCATACTGTGGCTTGAAAATTACCTTCTAAGACTTTTGCTTTCCAAAAAAAGCCTTCATTTTCAAAATAGACAAGTCTATATTAAGATGGAACCAAACTAAAGGTGAAGCTGCTTGCTTTGTTGGAAGTTAAGAGCCCATGCCACCTACATGAGTGAATGGCAGGTGACAAGGGGACCTAGAATCCCATTTTTGATTGCACAAGCCCTGAAAGGCACAACTGTCATAGTCAGCATCCTAATCTTGGCATCAGTAGAAGCAGGTGTGTTTTGGAAAGACTAGTTATGACCATTAATCCAACCTACATGCTCAAGTCAAGGAAATGCGCATGAGTATTTGTATGTCTTAACATATGGGCTAGAGGGGAAGATATACTGAGATCCTGAGCTGAAATCCAAGAAAAATCTAGAGGGAAAAAATGTTGGAGGTAACTATGTGAGAGTATGTCTGGTTCTTGCCTCTCTTATCCAAAACCCCAAATCCAGCAATTTCTTTTAGGACTATGAGAGTTTGGAACATATTTAACAACTGAGAAGGAGGTTTAGTAGAGCAGGTAGTTTCCAATATGAGAAGGAGAAAAACTAATTTATGAAACAAGGTTTAGAAGAGGCATAAGGAAATCAACTCATATGACATGGGTGGAGGGGTTGATCCTTAACAAGGGAGAGATATCCTCTCCCCAGACAGGAGAGAGAAGATACCTGCAGATGTGCATAGGAAATAGAAGAAGAATTCCATGTCCAGAAGTCTCAATTTCTTTCCCCAATGTTGGAGCAGGGAGTACAATCTTTACTTGTTTTTAGTTGAAAAGGACAGAAAATTATTAGGTAGTTTGAAGAAAAAGGTCCCATTCTCTGAGGGACATAAGCAAGGGATTCAGCAAAAGACAAGCAACGGGGTAAAGGCCCAGCTGGGTTTGAGATCACACATACTGAATCTGGACAGATTTGTGATATTCTTCTTCAATTATATGCAGAAACCTGAATGTCCAAGTCAAGAAGGTAGATAATAAAGTTAATCTGGGATTTGGGTGCAATAAGAAATCAAGAACACAGGGAAGTACAAGGGAGAGTTATCAAAGAGCTTTATAGATCAGCCATGAAGGATACGTGAGGCAAGATGGCTGCAATATCAGAAAGGCACAGAAACTTCAGGGAAGGATGTACCTCAAATACTCAGGCCAAGTGAAAAGAAACAGAAGCAAAGGACCATGTATGATATGCCTGTACTTATATGAAATGGTCCCAATGGCAACTTTACAGAGAAAGTGAGTAGACTGAGGTTTGTCTAGGTCTGGGGAGGGGAAAGGCACAAACTGTAAATAGGTATGAAAGAGTGCAATTGGGTAATGGAAATTCTCTAAAACTAGATTATGGTGGCAGTTACACAACTCAATACATTTAGTAAACATCATTGAATTATACATTCAAAATGGGGAAATTTAAAGTATCTAAATTCTGTCACAATAAATTTGTTTTTAAAAAAGATCAAGAGAAATTGGAGAGATTTGTAGGCTTAGAAATCAAAGATCTTCAATAGAGAAAAGGAAGCAGGGAATGGGGAGAGGGAAGGGGAAAGAGAGGTACTGGGGTATAAATTAGAGCAAGATATATTCATCTCATGCCTTTTATAATTATATCAAAATGGATTCTACTGTCACGTATAACTAAAAAGAACCATTTTTTTTTTTTAAAAAAAAGCAAAGATCTTGTGTTTTAGAAGTAAAGCTCCCAGTCAGGACAATAAGTTATGGCCACCGTGTTGGAGACAGCAGGTGGTCTATAAGATGCTAACAAGATGCATGGGAATGGGCACAGGAATGAAGCCCAGCAAGTCAAGGGAGGTAAGGAGAAGATGCTGGAGAATGCCATACCACCAACATTTAGCAATGTAGACACATGCACACACTCATTCACACATGAAAACTTACACATTCATGTGCACGTGGTCTATGAGGAATAGGAGGATAAGTACTCACTAACACCCACAAGGAAGAGCTACGTTTCTACTTCAGCTCAAGTGTAAGGGTGGGTTTCTTGAAGGGTGTGTTACAGAGCAGTTGTATTGTAGTGGATAGAATTCAAAGGAATGAGAGCAAAGGGCGGGAGGGAAAACAGAGTGCTAGGGAATGAGAAGGTAGATGCAGAAAGAGGTATAACAGGGAGGGTGGGGAGAAAGAGAAGCTGTCAGTGAGTGAATAATGGCAACTGTTTAGTTCGTCCCAAAGGTCCAACTGTATCATGGGCCAGGTTATGATATTTCCCCAGAGACACTAGAGTGCTGCTCTTCATGGACCTGTTTTGGGGACCTACCTTGCTGATGAGCTCCCCGATCATTCCATTCCAGGAGGTGTTATGGAGCTGGTGACCGTACCTGCCGTCAGGAGCCTGGTAAATCTCATATTTGAAGCCCAGGGCCTTGGCCAATGCATCCAGGACATCTATGGAGAACCCTTTGTAGCGCTTGGGCTGTCCAAGGATATTCTCAGCCACCATCACAAAAGGCTCTTCCTGAGGACAATAAGATGAATGTTCTTCAATTAAATAATGGGTCCACTAACATATATTTCCATGGTATTGTTAGAGACACCAATCATAACTTTAGAATGCTAATATTGGGGCTAGGGGTGTAGCTTGGTGATAGAGTACATGCTTAGCATGTAGAAAGCCCTGGGTTCATTCCCAGCACTAATAATGATAATAATAGAATGCTGGTATTTACCAATTTCTATCTGAAGGCTAAACTCCTCTGCCCTATTCTAAAACAGTTTATGGACGGTCAAGGTACAGTGGACAATCACTCCAATGCGAAGGACAACAAGGAGCAGTAGAAATTTAATTGTCCTGTGTATGTCATCTTAGGCTCTGCACAAATCCCCAGCTCCCAGAATAACATAGTGTGTTTCATTCCTTCATTTATAACATTCACGCTGAACCAGGACTCTGTTCTTAGGAAATACCATAATTCTATGGGAGTCACACAAGAAATGTGACAGTTTTCATCCAGGATAAGACATAGCAATAAAGTTCTGTGACATTAGATTGAGAGAAGACAGCATTATATCTATCAGATCATACTAGAAAATAGATGATGAACAGGCCAAGGTCACATGAGTCAAAGTAGGATAGGATTCAAAATTTCCCATCCTGAGTCCAAAGTCATGCTGAGCTTACACCCACATATTTCATGCTGGATCATGTGGGGCAGATGGGCATCTGGAAAACACATCAGCCCCACCCTTTTCTGTCTTGTGTGAGACTAAACAAGAAGGGGCTTTTGACAAACAGCCCCAAAGAATATAATTTATTAAGTTAGTTTTGTAGAAAAAAAATGGGACATAAAGCTTATTTCTGGTGTGCAAACAGGGAATGCAGAAATGCTGCTGCCATAGATTTCTGTGCCTGCTGGGACAGAGGGGAAGATGTGGACCAGGTCTGGCTCAGCTAAAAAGGAACAAGTGTAAAATATCTCCACAGTTCTAAAAAAGCAAAAATAGAAGTTGAAAGGAAGATGATTCTAAGGTCTCTTACAAATGTAAAGTCTCAGATTCCAGGACAACTATATTAAAAAAAAAATGCAACTAATGAACCATTTTGATTATAAACCATGTGGGCACATCAGAGGTTTGGGGTGCTAGAACAATGTCCTCCTCCCAGTATCTTTCTGGGGACTCTGACTACCAGCAAAGCTCTCCTAAGGAGCAGCAGTAGGTAAAAATCTAGCTTATATCCAAGGACAAGTGTAGCAGCCAGGAGTTCTCCAGAGCCCAGCAGCAGATCTGCAAGAGTGATCTTTCTCCAGAGCAGCTCAGAGAACTCCTGTAGGGAGCTCAGAAGTCCCAGGGGAGAAGCTCCTACACTCTTCTCCCCTTCATCACTCATATAGTTATTTGAGTGACAGCCTTAGGAAACAAAAGGCCACTCCTCAAGATGCCCTTCTTCTTCCCAAACCCCACATTAGACAGAGAGCAGCCACAGACTCAAAAGCCTGGACAGCAAAGCTCCCAGCACATCCCCATGATCCTACCAAGACAGTCACCACTTTGAGAGTCAGTCCTTGGAGACGGCTGCCCATGGGCCTTTCCTGCAGGCTACCATTCAGGCCCTTTTCTGAGTCCCACGTCGCCAGCTGTGAATGAAAAAGGGGAGCATGAGGGATGGAACAGGCACCTAGGCACACCTTAGGAGCTCCTCCCAAACTGGAATATAAATCAGGCAGTAAGAAGACAGCAGCCCTCTGTGCTTCCTAGAGACCCAGAGCCATCTTAAACCATCTACTGAGATGTAACAGAACTCGCGTCTAGACCAAATGGCATACCTAATTTTATTCTGTCCACCCATGGAGGCCATGTCACTGTGTCTCCCTCAAAGTATCCTCTTCTTTTCACTACTCCTTTCACCTTCTTAAGCCACTGGACACTTAAGTTCAGTCATTTCCACCAACATGGGCAGGATGAGGCCCATCGGTTGTATAAATAACAATGACCCAAGTGAATAGCTTGCCTTGTATCCTGGTATCTACTGCAAACAGGGACAAGAACTCCCTGCCTGATTTTGCTATACTGCAAATAACATCACTTTCCCTGCTACCTAGGTAGAAGCTGTGTAAATTCTCTGGACTGCCATAACCTCCTGAGGCTGCAGGGTGTCTTCAATAACTGGATGTATCTCACAGTGGCACTCTAACTTGATGGAGAAGACTCTGCTCTGCATTAGGAACATCAGAGGAGACACAGGTGTTCTTGGGATTGCTTCCCTTCCGTGTGTTCCTGCAGAGCCTGGGCAACAATGACCAAACCTTTATCTGGTCAATGATTCTCAAGTTGTTAATTGGAGAGCTGTAAAAAGTGCAGCCCCATCTCACATCAACTAAATCAGAATCCCAGGCCCTGGGCATGGGGACCATTAATGCTTTCTCAGTGATCCTGATATGCTTCTTCTTGGTCCATGGGGCTCTAGCTTGACTGTATATTAAGATCTCTCAGGGGCTTTTTAAACATTCTGAAAGCTGGGCTCCACCTCCAGAGATTCTGATTTAATTGGTTTGTAGTGGGCTAGATATGGATATTTTAGTCCCCCAGGTGATTCTAACACACAGCCAAGATTTTTGAGCCACTGCTATTGATTAAAGAAGTAATTCTCAAACTATAGTGTGCACACAAATCGTCCAGGAATTCTACACGCACTTTCTGATTCTAGAGCTTGAGATTGTTCATTCTAACAAGTTCCCAGGTGATGCCGTTGCTATTGCTATTGATGATGATCCATGGACCATCATTTATGTAACAAGGAGTCCTTTAATATATCAGGATGCCTTCAGCAGCACCTGCTCTTCATCAGGGATGACCTCAGGAACCCTGGTTAACCAGAGCAGAGGATAGACCTGTTCATGGAGCTGAGCTTCCTGGGGCTCTAGAGGAGACACCATAGCTCCACTTAAAGACACTCCTACTCTCCCAGAATTAACCACAGTCCTGATACTTCAGCAGGAGCTGAGCACTGAGATCACAGCTCTAGAAATTGAAGATTCCATCTGGAAGATGCTATAACTCTGAGGTCTAAAGCAAATCATTAGAATGAGATACAGAGTTCTGGAGCCAGTTTAAAAGAAACATGGACTCTCCCGATGTCTCTTTGGACAATACCCACTAAGATCCACTCTATCCTAAACAATCGAGTGGGCAGTGGTGAATAAATAATGTAGTTAAGAGTATGGCCATGTACTCTGAAAGCCCCTGACCACAACTAATTAGTTTGGGTGTCACTACAGGGAAGAGCAAGACCTACCCAGAATTCTAATCAAAGGCATCAAAGATACCAATGTTACATTTTCTGGACCATAGAATAGTGAGAAGGAAATACTATGGCTATTTCTCCATTAAGTCTCAGTAAATAGCACTAGGACACAGAGTTGATTCCTATAGCTGGATTACAGCTGGTTTGAAAAAAAAAAGAAAAAGGAAGAGGTAACTAGACATGGTGGCACACACCTGAAATCCCAGCTGTTCAGGAGGATCACTAATTCAAATTCAGGGCCAGCCTCAGCAACTGTCTCAAAATAAAAAAAAATAATAATAATAATACATTTTTTAAAAAGTGCTAAGGGCTGAGGGTGTAGCTGAGCAGCAAAGTGCCCCTAGATTCAATCCCCATTCCAAAAATAAAAAAGGAAAAATTAAGAAAATACAGTCAAGGGATTGATTCTCTATGTTCTATGGGTGACAGCATAGAGCTTGAAACAGGGATGGGTGTGTATTCTTGCTGCCTGCATCTGCATCCCCATAACTGCTTCACTTGGGCACCGGGGCTGCTTAACCCTGATGTGTGGCCTTTATTTCTTCTGAGTATGGGTGGAGTTGTAAAGGTCCCCTTGACCATCTTAACCCTAACAGTTTTGATGGGAGCAAGCAATCTTGTCCTAATGATGATGTGTTAATTCCAAACACTGGATATTCTATTCTAGTCTGAGATGGATTCCTACATCTTCTGCCAAACCTCCCCAGTATGGTGAAAGGGCATCTTAACTCTGTGCCCATGGCTTCAATAAGCACCTGGTATGGAGCTCTGTTTGGCTTTGATTAGTCAGGCTCTATTGTATTTCTACTGGGATTGTAATTAGGCAGGAGAATAGAATATAGAGACAGGAAGGAGCAATTGGGAAGTCATGTGCTGCTGTGGTTTTGGCTCAACTGTGAGAATAGCACAGCTTCTCAACGCCTCCCCTTTCACTGACTGCTTCTAACCACTGCCTGGCAGAGCCATCTTTACCCTTGACACTTGCAACAGTCTTCTTATCAGTCTCATTATTCCCAAACTTTCTCTCATCTGTCCCATTCTCCAAAGTGCCAGTACCTTTACAATAAAGAAGCTCAAACATGAATAATGTTGATTAACATTTCCTACAGAATAAACCCTAATACTTGTAAGCTTGACCTTAAGTAAGACTGTCTTATTCCAGAGCCCACTCCCTCAGCTCCACTTCTGTTTAGTAGCCACAGTAAATTCCAGATCCTTTTTCATGCAAATTGTGTTTCTTCCTGATCTTTGCATCTGGTTCCTTCTGCCTACAATGCTATTTCTCTTCTTCTGGATCTGGTACATTTTTATTCATTTTAAAAATAAGCCTTCACTTAGAAAAGTTTCATATTTACAGAAAAGTTGTAGAAGTTGTACAGAGAATGTCCAGTTTCTTTTGTTGTTAAGATACTAACATATCCATACACTCCACATGCAGTCTCCGCTGTTACTGATACTAATGTATCATACATTAGGATGATGTATGCATCACCACTAATGAATGTTTGGCCCAATTTCCATGATTTATGCAAAGCTGCCACAGACATGATCTCCAGAGGCTTGTAGTCTGGGCCTATGTCTCTGAGCCAGCTGTCAGACCTGGGTTTCTTGCCCTATTCTCTGGGACCATGAGCTGTCCAGTGTCTCACGTTCTTGGTAATTCCCATCTCAGTGTTACAACCTTGCCTCAGACACCATGTTCTTTCTCATCACTAAGATCAACTTCTATAACTGATCTACATTTGGGCAAAAAGATGGGAAGCTGAGTGTTGTAGAATATAGTCAGTAGCTGTGTTCTGGTTGTTCTCACCATTTACCTAAATGACCTCCCACTGCCCACTTGACAGCATAGAGCTTAAAACAGAAGGAAGTGAACAAATGTTTGTTCAATACAATAAACTTCACTCAGATTCCATTTTCTTATCCCTAAAATGGAATACAAATATCTTCCCTGCCTATTAAGTTGAGGGGCTCAAAGGAAAAAATCATTTTGAAATAATCTATTATAAAAAGAGCTTAATTAAGAATCATGTAGTAAAGAATCAGGTTATAAAACTAATAACAGAGTAAAAAACATCAAGCTATAATACTGTACATACAATATGACCTTAATTATGCTTATCAAAAAAAAGCATTGATAAAAATGGGAGAAGATACATTAAAATGTGATACACGTTTATATGTATTACATATAAATGGAGGAATTATAAATAATCATCATTACCTTCTTTGTGCTCTTCTTACTTTTAATAGGTTTTTTCACTACTTTAGCAGGAAGGAAAATGAGCTTTTGATAAAAATAACCAGCATAGGTGATTAAGCGAAACCCTACCACATGCACTTTTATGACTGAGGACTGAATGTCAAAGGAGCAGTCAGAGTCAAATCATCTGTCTGTGAGTCAGGGCCCATCTGAGAGAACCAAGTAAATCTGTGCTCTTGCTCCAAGAAGCTGTGGATAGGGGACATTCATCTTCTAGAAAAGGCATATTGCTAGTTTGACCACTGTCTCATATTCTAAGACCTCTCCAAGCTGGTGTAGAGTCCCAGACCCTGTTGGGTTGGGAGACAGGGAAGCATCTACAACTGAGGCCCAAGTTCATGAAAACAAGCAATGTTCCTCCACTAAGAAAGAGAGATGGCACCAAAACATTTTAGTTAATATTCACACAACCCTAATGCAATAAGACCATTTAAATCAAAGTGGAACTTCATAAGAGGGAAAAAAAAATCCTCCAAGCCTGTTATCATCCTTATCTTTTGGTCTTAAAGTACTTAGGACTTAAAGGTTTTTTGTTTTCTTTTCTTTTAATACCAACTTCTCTCTCCCTGGCCTTTAGGCATTCTGTACCCTGACAAAGAAAGAAGAAACACTTCAAAGTGAAACTCAAATTCTGCCTTTCGAACACATCAAAGTACAACTGTGTTCCAGGATTCGGGATCCTTCATGTTAGACAGGAAAGTTTATTATTCCCTCACATCAGGCTGAATCTGAGAACCCCGGGGCTGAGCTATTCTCCCTATTTCTACAAAGCTGCATGTTCTTACCCAAATCTTCAGAACAGCATGGTAAGCCTTGGTCATTTCTGGAAGAGGCCATCCCTCTGAGCACCCAAAACATAAGACCAGGATAGAGAAAAATATAGTTCAAATGAGAGAATCCAATGGAAATTAAAACAAAACCAAACAAAAAGCTTTAAGTGCATTCTCAACCTTGCAGCCAACCAACACCAAGACCCGGGGTGCCCAGTGCTGCCCACTCTGAACGCTGAGGAAAATGTTTCAGTCAGTGAAGCCCAATGAGGCTGATAGGCTTGATAAATGGGAAGCCAGAAAAACCTTTTACTCAAAGAAGTCTTGACACTTAGTCATACAGCTCCAGACCATTTGATTTGTACATAAGTGCGTCTACTCTGATTTCCCCTTGTATTTTGCAGACAGAGTTTTGTTTATGGGATCAATGAATTTATGGCCACAGACACCCACTTTTGACAGCTGACCTGTCAAGATCAGTGCCTGAAAAACTAATTTCCAGCACTGTTAAACAAAACGAGTCCTGCCACTATTTGATAAGACAGCTCTGGTTTTCATTCATTGCCGAGATCTGCTCTGCCCAGACCAGCTGCATGCTTAGAGCCAGAGGTCACAGTGCAATCATCACTTGGAAGGAGATAGATGGTTTCCAAATCTGATTATGACAAACAACTGTTCAAGAGACCCGCCAATCGGAGAATAAATTTTATAAACCACTGGTCTCAGGAAAATATATTTCCTGAGTCAATCAGGGTATTCTTCATGCTAGTGTTTCTGAGTTGCAAGATGTGGGGATTTGGGAATAAATGCAGGGCTATTAACCCTAAATGGGACAGGCTTCCTTTGGAAGATTGGGCTTTGTGATCTGCAACTTAGTTACAGAAGTATCTTAAAGTGTCATTTTCATTCCATGGGGAGGTAAGATGAAGTCGGGAGGCAATCCAACCGCTTTACAGCCCAGAGACAGAATGTGACAACTTTGACACAGAAAGTCTTGCAAATTCATGTGGAAGACAGAGAAAGAAGGAAGAGAGACAGAGCAGGGAGGGAGAGGAGGAGCGGGAAAGAAGTTGGTTTACTTAATGCTAAATCTCTTGTTTAATGATATCCAACAAGACAATAGATCACAATATATTTTCACACTTTTACAGCTGATGGAGGAATACTTTGGTGGTAAGCTGGTCTCAGGAAAACCCTAGAAGTAGGAGGTGAAGCTTTTATGACCATGTCTGTCAGATGTCACAACAAAAGCTGGAGTCCCATGTGAACTGTAACATCAGCTAAGTGCAGATGGCCTCAGTTGGGATACAGGCTTCTGTCATGGTGGCCACAGTGGGTTTATCATCATATCAGAGCAAGGGCTTCTCTTGAACAGTAAGTTTTCTATTAAATTTTCTTCCTTTTGCCCATTTTTATTGGAAAACAAATGGGCTCTGTGTATGTTTCAAGGGATCACAGCCTTGAATGGAAGCAGGATGAAGAGGAACCCATTATCTTTTTTTTTTCAGTCAAAACAAATATTTATTGAATATTTACTATGTACAAGACTATTTATAATTTTACCTTCTGTACTTCAACTAGTTCAACTTTATCTAATTTGCAGCTGATTTCTGCCTCTCTTTCTTATCCTTCCCAGATCATCTCACCTAGGGTCTGGCTCAAGCTCCTATTTTCCCATTTTATTCTAATCGAATTTATATTACATTTAACATCTGCTATTAGTTGTAGAAGCTTTTTTTTTCCTCACACACATACACACTGAACAGTAGTTAGGGGCATATATTTACCAATTTATACAATATGATTCCTTGAAAATCCCTTTAACCAGAAAACTGACTTACTGTGTGGATCAAGGCTTCATGAAAACCTTGAGGGACATGTGACTGATCTTCCCAAGAGACTTTTCTCAAGAATTCTGGTACCTTCACAACTTTCAAATTGTCAATTTGTTTGTGTGGTGGGGGGAGGTGTGTGTTTGTTATAGTACATGAGATCAAACCCAGGGCCTCACACATGCTAGGCAAGTGTTCTACCACTGAGCTTCATCCCCAATTACCCCACCACACCTTTTTTAATGTTGAGACAGGGTCTCCCTAAGTTGCCCACCTGACCTTGAACTTGCAATTTTCCTGCCTCATCTTTTCAAATACGTGGGGATTACAGGCATGTGCCTGTCTTGTAAACTTTTCTTTTTTCTAAAAAGTAACAAAATATTTGAAGTTTTATTTTCAAAGATATTATAGATTTTTATTCAAAAGTGCTTTGCCATTATTTTTTATTTGTTCCAATTAATTATACATGACAGCAGAATGCATTTTGATGCACTATACACAAATGGAGCACAACTTTTCCTTTCTCTAGTCATATACAATGTAGTAACATCATTTGTGCCATCATACATGTATCTAGGGTAATGATGCCCATCTCATTCCACTATCTTTCCTACCCTGGTGCTCCCTCCCCTCCCCTAACTCCCCTCTGTCCAAAGTTCCTCCATTCTTCCCATGCTCCCCCCCAACCCCCATTATGGATCAGCATCCACTTATGACAGAAAACATTCAGCCTTTGGTTTGGGGGGATTGGCTTACTTTGGTTAACATGATATTCTCCAATTCCATACATTTACCTACAATGCCATAATTTTATTCTCTTTTAATGCTAAGTAATATTCCATTGTGTATGTACACCACAGTTTCTTTATCCATTCATCCACTGAAGGGCATCTAGTTTGGTTCCACGGTTTAGCTATTGTGAATTGAGCTGCTATAAACATTGATGCGGCTGCATCACTGAGTATACTGATTTTAAGTTCTTTGGCTATAGACACAGGAGTGGGATAGCTGGGTCAAATGGTGGAAACCCATTATCTTGAGTCAGCATGAATCATACATTAATCCAGAACTAATTTTAGACAGTTGATTGCAAGTTTTTTGTTTTTTTGTTTGTTCATTTTTGTATGGGTGCTTGTGCATGCAAGCTGGGGACTGAATGGAAGGAAGGCCTCCCACATGCTAAGTAGGCACTCTATCACCGAGCTCCAATTGCAAATCTTAAGCTTTAGCCAAATGCAGAGGCAACATGTCTAGACACAAACACAAGTTCTCAGCAGCAGAGCACAAGCATCTGAGAATAGTCTATTAATATTTGTAGACAGGCTTCCTAAAGTTAGGTCTAATTTTGAGAGTTCATTTTGGAATTCCAACATATCAGGTCCACTCTGATCCCTGGGAAGTATAAATCACAGGATGAAAGTCTCTGTCTCAATCAAGTCCATTTGTATAGGGAAGTGAGCATTCGGTGAAACTTTTACTCTCTTAAAACAAGCACAGCAGAAATTGTGCTAAATGGTCAGAGGGCAGAACTGCAAGAAACTGAGAAAAGAGTGAAATAGGCTGGAAAGCTATCACGTAAGGGAGGTTCATGAAAAACTTTTAGCAAGAATGAGAGAAAAACACTTGCCCAATGTGTTGGAGAGAAAGATTAAAAAAAAAAAAAAAAAAAACTTGGAGAGATTCCATTGATTCTAGCAATGTGTCCTTCATGGTGGAGACAATACACGTATCCAAGCCTTAGCCTCTGCTCTCTGAAAGTCCAGGGCAGCAAGTATTCACTAAAGAGACTGACCAATTCCAGCAGTGCCAACAATAGAGTGAGGACACATAGAGTGAGGACAGCAACAGCCGCAGTTTCACTGCTGCTTAAGATAAAGAAGCAAGGAGATTTTGCTCCAACAACAATAACAACAACAACAACAACAATGCCAAGTACCTGAAAAAAAAAACATACTTTAAAAAAAATAGACTACAGGAGACTTGCAATCACAAGACTACTCACTGCCCTCCAAGGAGAGACAGGACATTAAGAATGTTTCATCTTTGGCTGAGCATGGGACAAAACCCGTGGTAATTGCAAAAGTGAGCATGAAGAAAAATGATCTGAAATTTTAAAGAATTCTTAAAGGCCTAGTGTAAGTCAGCATGACTGGATTCCAGGAGCTTCAGACTCAAGGGAGATCATGCACACTCTTTTCTATGAAGTCTCCACTAAGTGGAGTGGGAGAAAGAAAATCAGTATGGTATTTAAAAATTATGGAACAATACCAAGCATATGTATTACCAACATAGAAGCTTACGATTGAACTATAAGACAACCCAACTTTTAAAAACAGAAAAAGGATTATTTTTTCCAAAGAAGACACATGGAATATAAACCAATATAAACTTGAAAATATACATACTCATCATCCTTCCACATCGGAAGATATGCACAATAAGATCACAAAGCGATACTGCTAAACCTCATTAGGATGGCTAATATTCAAGTCAGATATTACCAAGGGTCAAAGAGGATCAGGAATGCAAACTGTACAGCAAGACAAGAAGATAATTTGGCAATTTCTTATAAAGCTAAACATACCCTTACAGTACCACCTAGCAAATCTACCTCTAGGCATTACATAAGGAAAATAGGAAATATGTTCATGCAAAGGTCTGTATGGGAATATTCATAGAAGCTTTATTCACAATAGACAAAAATAGAAAGTCGCCAAATGCTGATCAGCTGGTGAATGAATAAACACAGTGTGGTATATTTATATAACAGAATACTATTTCAGCAAAACATGGGTGAAGCTCAGAAGCATTATACTAAGTGAAAATGCCAGACACAAAGACCCCATATTTCATGATCCAATTTATATGACACTCTCACAATGGCAGTATGATAGGTAATGAAAATAGATCAGTGGTTGTCTGAGGTTGGGAATAGGAGGAAGATATCAAATGCAAAGAGGAAGCAGGACTTCTTGGGGGTAATTGAACAATAGTTTTAATGTTGTAGTGATTACACTACTGTATACATTTGTCAAAGTTGATCAAACACTGTACACCTCAAATGGATGCATGGAATTGCATTTAAATAGACCTGCTATCTGTGTATCAGTGTGTGAATGAGGAAGGAGGAAGAGAAAGTGGGGGTGGGGGTGGATTTTGAAAATAATGGAGCCCTGTGATAAGGAGTAGCACCAACCTGTTATCTTACCTGACTGTGACCATAGGGCAGGGTGGATGAGAGGAAAAGATTCCCCAAATAACAATATAACCAATATTATTACACTCAGGTAATGTTGCTTTAACTACCTAAAGCTGGATGGTATCAAGTGGCTGGGAAATTGCGTATCAATTTCAAAGAACTGGATGTATCTTCACAAGGGTTTAAGAATATAAGTGCAATTTTACCTGAAAATAGTTCTATGGTGTTGTGGGAAAAAATAGATTATAAAACATTTTATACAGTGTGCTACAACTTATTTTAATGCTTATTTCTTTTTGTGAGATGGTGCACATATACACCTAAAACACAAAGGTAGCTATCAGTGGCCAATTCTGGCATGGGATAGAGCATTGGGACTACAAAGAATGTTCATCCTTGCACAATGCAATCTTGTAATGTTTGAATTGTTTTACAGAGAGGAAGCATTGCTTTTATAATCAGAAGAAAAGCAATAAAGCAATTTTCATTTTGAAACTGCACTGTGGGGTGGATTTGGGTAATGTTGTAATGTTGGTTTTGGGTCTCTTTTTAATTGTTTTAAGTATACTGGGTTTGTCTCTCTAAGTCAACTGCAATTTCTAGCAATGGCAGTGTCTGAGGTGGGACACAGTGGGTTGAAATTCTATACCTTCCATTCATGAGCCAGGGTGACCTCTGGCAAGTTACTTAACTGGCCATGTTCTTTCTTTGGGCTCAAGCATCCTTATCTGTAGCTTCCATCAGAAATGAGTTATTATTATGGACAATAGGGTTTATTTTCCTCTCAGGTCCCTATGATGCTCAGGCCCATACCAACAGCTTGTGAAATTCTTGTGGTTTGAATAGACTAGAATTAATGGCACTACACACACTATTCATCAGTCTGAATTCTGACAAGGCATGTTCCGCCAGCCAGTTCTATGAGTTCCCACATTGGGGGTGGGGGGGGAAAAAGACAGGTGTCTCCTGTTAAACTCTCTATATTCTTGGCCATCTCTTCTTCCTGGAACACCCACCTCTTCCTTTATTCTCTGACTCCTACTTATTGTTTGAAAATCATTGTCAATATCCTTCTTTGCATCTCCAGGAGTGTCTCTCTTTGGCAAGTCCATAACATTCTGACCATAGCTCTGTAGAAATCCTTTCTCAATATATTAAAATTCACAAATAGACTATATCTCTGTTAAGGTAGGAACTTTCTCTTCTTCATTTTGGTACAGTTAATAAAATCTTATTGGAAAAATTAATAAAATTGATCACCCTTGGACACTTGCTCATTAACTAGCTATGATTTTATGTTTTTGCAAACTCTAGCTTTGTAAAAACCTATATATGAAGCTCTGCAAAAGGCTTTCTCACTCAGTACTGATTTAAAATGGTTGAAAGTTTGGGGGCTGGATTTTCCTCTTTGCATGGTTTTTATGTTGAAAAATTATTTTAAGACTTCTAGCCATGGAAAAGTATTGCCAAAAATGAGAACCCAATGACATAAATTTAAAAAAAAAAACACCACCTTACATGTCTTTACCCCCCCCCCTTGTTAGTGTGTGAACCAGATGCATCTTGTCTTGGGTTCATCCCTTATCTATTGAATCAGTGTCTGTATTTTAATAAGATCCCAGGTGACAGATAAGCAGAGCAATGTTTGAGAAATAGTTACTAGATCATGGTACCATTATTTTTGTCTAGGACCATTAGGACCTGTTTTGATCATCTCTCAATTCCTCTCTGTCCACCTCCTAACTAACCTCCACTCAGTAGCCAGAGGTATCTTTTTTCTTGTTGTTGTTGTTGTTCTTTTTTTTTTTAATAAGCATTGTTTTCTTTTGCCCTCCTTAAAATTCTCAAGTAGTTTCCTACTAAGCTTGGATTATCCTTTCTGAGACCTGTGTGACTCACCAAGACCTGGACCATGTCTGACCTTCAAATGCATACTGGCTCACCATATCCCACCAACACTAGCCACCTTTCATTTTCACAAGCTGAGGTCCTTTCTGCTTAGGAACTTTGTGCATGCCCTTCTTTTTCCTGATAAATCTTTATCTCTACCATTCACATCCTTTGCTTGACTCTTTCTCATCTGGTGGGTCTTACCTGAAATTCTACTGATAAAAACCTTCCCAGGTCATTCATCCTAAATACTCTGAAAATATTCTCCAATACAGAACTTTGCTACTTTCTTTGTAGCTCTCAAATACTGTAACTGTAAAAACACCCTCCATGATAGATGTTTGTTTTGCTCACCATAATATACCAAAAATCTGACAAAATTTCTGACTGACAGCATACACTTAACAAGTATTTGTTTAATAAACAAGTAAATTGAAGATCTAGTCCAGGTACAAGTAAACTTTCCCACAAATGACTAGAAAGTCAATATTTTGGGTTTCTTGGGTCATATGGTCTCTGTAGTCAACTATTCAATGGGTATAGCTAGGTTCGAACAAACTCTGCTTTCAAAAGAAATGGCAGGCTGGATTGAGCCCAGAAGCCATAATTTACTAATTCCTGATGATCAATATCCTTATTTCTATTGTTTGCTCTGTTTAGAATATTCTCCCTTTTAATTGCCCTTTCCAATCATGTCTCTTTTCTCAAGGTTTAATTTGTTATTTCTTAATTCTTTGAAAGGTCATGTTTTGAGGAAGCTCCATTTTATCCCTCCAACCAGAAGTGACAGATCTTCCCACATCCTTAAGGCAATATGCTTACCCTTCTTCATGGCACTGAATCACATTTGGATTCCCCTGACAGTTCTTGCAGCCGATGGTATATTCTAAAGATGTCGGTGACAAAATTGCCCACTTCCCATGCTCTTCCATAATGTCATTTCTTCTCCTCCTCCTATTAAGAAGTAAAGTCTAATTCACCCTCTTTTAATCTGGTCTGAATTTGATTCTGTCTATCTCTGAGGCTAGATTGGAAAAGGCTAAGATGCTTCTGCCCAGTTCTCTTGAGATGCTTGCTCTAGGATAAAACTCTGTACCCTTGACACCTTTGAAAATTGGGGCCAGATAATTTTTTTCCTTTTCTTTTTCTTTTCTTTTCTTTTTTTTTTTTTTTTTGAGAGGAAGGGGCTGTTCCATGCATTACAGGATGTTTAGCAACAACCCTGACCTCTTTTAACTAGATTACCATAGTACTACCCCAGTGTGATAATAAAAAATATCTTCAGATATTGCCCAAAATCCACTGGAGGGCAGAATTACCCCCACCACTACCCATTGAGAACCACTTATCTAGGGGAATCCAGATGCTATGCAAAAAGCACAACCCTAAGAACATGCAGCTGAAAAGACCACAAGTAGATATTCTGCTTGACAGTCTCTTAAGGGTTCAACCTTCCAGCTACTCAGGCAAAGTAGTAGACATGTTAGTAAATCCATCTTGGACTCATAAGACCAACCTATCAGCCAGAAAAGTCCTACCAATTAGCCCCAAAGTCAGAAGAATTGCTAAGCTGAGTTCTGAGCAAACTTCTAACATATAGAATCCATGAAATACATGATTATATCCATTGATAATATTGAGTTTTAAGTCATTTGTTACATAGTTATAGTGACTTGAATAGCATTTGGTACCTGGAAATATGATGTTACTGTAAGAAAAAGTACAAAATGTGTGAAATATGCTTTGAGACTGAGTAGAAGTTACTAGACCCCTAAGGAGATTTATGGTAGATATAAAACTCAAAGAAATTGACTGTAAGAGTTCAGGGGAAAATATTGGAAGCTAGAAGAAAAAGTGCCTTTGTACATAGTGGTTGAAAATTAAGAAAATCTGTCATTGGCAATAATATGGATAGTAGAAATGATACTTAATAAACTGATGAATTTAAGAAGGAGTTTTAAACATTCCTTTGTTCTTGCTCATCTGTTTATCATAATGCATGCACAGATGCATAGTGTTTTAGTCAACTTTTTCACTGCTATGACCAAAATACCTGACAAGCAAAATTATAGAAGGAAAAGTTGGGGGGCACATGGTTTCAGAGATCTCAGTCCATAGATGGTCAACTCCATTGCTCTGGGCCTGAAGTGAGACAGAACATCATGTTGGAGAAGTGGGGCAGATTAAAGCAGCTCAGGACACTGTATCTGGAAGCACAGAGACTCTCTGCTCATCACAGACAAAATTTAAACCCCAAGGGCATACCCCCAGCTACCCACCTCCTCCAGCTACACACTACCTACCTACAGTCACTACCTAGTTAATTCCTATCAGTGGATTAATGCACTGATTAGATAAGGGCTTTCCTAACCCAATCATTGCATGTCTAAATTTCTTGCATTGTATCAGAAATGAGCTTTTGGGGGAAACCTCATATCTACACCATAACTCACAGATAGTTCTTATATTTTCAAGCAGAATTTAGGAAAAATATATAGAATCTAGGCTTAGTTAGGTTAAAGACCTAAATTATTTTTCATCTTTAATATTTTCTTGCAGAAAATTCCAAAAATAAGACAGTTTCTCAATGCAAAGATCAAATCCTTCAGACTACCCAGAAGAATGTTCCAGGAAGCCAAGGGTCTGATAATCAAACTCTTTCTTAAGCCCTCATAAATATTTAAGGTGATGTATTGTAGACCTTTCAGAGCAACAAAAGATTCCTACAATCTTGAAGGTACATATCACAGACATTGTCTGTTAAACAATAGAATATCTTAAATCTATAACAGCCTGTTAGGAAGCTCAAGCTGAAGAAGAGTGTATCAGTCTGCTTTGTGTCACTTTAAAATACCCAGCAAGAACAACTTTGAGGAGGAAAAGTTTATTTTGGCTCATAGTTTTAGAGGTTTAGTTAATGGTGAACTGACTCCACTGGTTCTGGGCCCAAGTAAATCAAGACAGGAGGGCATGGAAGAGAAGCCTTGCTCCATTAACAATGGATAGGAAGCAAAGAGAGAAAGAGAAAGGGGCCAAAGGGATGGTGAATCCTTCCAAGGCACACACACCCCTGCCTATAGTTGTCACCCAGTTAGTCCATTCAAACTAAGGTAGGCACATTAGGTTATAGTTCTCACAATGCATTGGATTTTGCCTTCCTGCATTAACACAGAAGTTTGGGGGGGAACACCTCATATTCAATTATAACAAAAGCTTCTCTCAAAGAATTTATAAGAATGCTATCATCTATTGTAGTAAGCAATCAATAAACTTAACAAGAAGTCCACATAGTTTTTAAAGGAATTATAATGGCAGAAGTATAGCCAGGTTAAGCTAAATGGGTTGGAGAGAAGGTAAAATGAAAGACACTTAGATCCTTCAGTCTCTGTGGGTAGGGAGCATCTGAGAAAACAATTCAGCTGTATAAAAAAGTAAGGATTATTGATTCTGATTTATAAATATTTTTTCCTTTTCCATTTCCAGAAATGGAAAAATTATTTATAAATCAGAATCAATAATCAATATTTCAAAGGATAGAGTAAAGAAACAGAGTACCACTTTCTGGAAGTAACAAAGGCCCCTAATCAAGGAGCTCATGACTTGAGCCCAGCTGAATATTAGAATTGCAATATACAGTGATCACTATGTGCTTCCTAATTCCTTTCTCCCTCATGGGTGAGAATATTTATTTCAGCCATCCTCACTGGTTTACCTTGTATATTGAGCATGAGAGTCATATAATTTGACTCTTCATATTAGAATCCAAGAATCTGTATTCAAAGATCTTCATCTGTCTCTCAATCTGATTTAGATGGTATGATCTAGGACTATGAGCCAAAATAATAATGGAATAAGACTGTGGTATTCTTGAAGAAGGGAGGTGATATGCAAACCTGTTACTTTGATATGTGAAAACTTTGCTTTTTCAAATAGAATTATTTTTAGCTCTGATAATCAGTTTGAGTAAATATTCCATTTTTTGTTTGAGAAGTGTATGACCAGAAGCAGCACTTATAGAAGAAGATTCTATCTTCCAAAAGTAGCAATGACATCACCTATGCATTATTTCTTCTAGAATGTGACCTTGTCACTCTTCCATCAACATTCAGAACCTTATTCCTTTTCTCTCCTTGAACCTTAACCGCCTTTGCTTTTAATTAATAAATTTTGATTATTAATTATATCAATACTAGAAAACAATATTTATTATTTGAGACAACTGACTTGTCCACTTGGTTCCATTGCAGTCCTTAACCTGGGGAAAGCCAGCCACCATGTACGAGACTCAACATCCCAATACCACCATGCCAAAGAGGCTGCATGTAGATAGGAAGATAGTTTCAGATGAATTCAATCTTCCAATAATCTTCACCAAGGTACCAGGAACGGGAGTGAAGCCCTCTTGAGCCCTGTTGAGTACAGCTAAGTGACCTCAGTTGATTCCACAAGAAGCCAAAGTCACCTAACCCCAAGGTTGTAGAATCAGTGAGATAAAATATAATTAATATAACATAATATAATTATTTCTGCTTTAAGGCATTGAGTCCAGTTTCTGATGCATTTGCCCTTGTGCTCGTGTTTAGAGCAAAGGCTGGTTTATTCCTTTCTCTATTCCCACTGCATCTAAAATAATGCCTCCCATACAAGGTAGATATGTTTACACTTTACAAATTATTGTTACACACATCTCTCAGTGCCACCCACACTTTGTGAGTTAGTAGAAAAGGAATTATTCTCAGGTTTGCTGGTTAAGAAACTATGATTGAGAGAGGTCAAGTGTCTTCCTGTGTCTCTACTAAATAATCCAAAGAGGTTGTAAACTCAGGACTTTCTAAATTCAAGTACACTGGACATTCCTCATTAAATGCTCCCTCTGTACACTGCAGCATCTGTATAAAGTTTTGCTTACTTGATGGAGAAAGAAAAAAAGAAAAAGTTAGGCAGGATAGGAAAGAAAAATATTCCTAAGGTTTTAATTTAATTTACGGCGATGGAATCTTATCTGAATTCTGGGGCTGCTGAGGAGGCCAGAACCTAGTCACATTCCTGAGGTCAGCATTTTGCCATTTCTCCTTCTCTTTACATTTTATTTGCTGTGTGGGGAATCATGCCACAGCAATGGTCCACCCTGGAAAGCTCACAGGCCTCAGGCCTCCTCCTGCTTGTCCCTTCCTCCTAGCCCCACACTTTAGAGGTCTCACCAACTACATAGAAAGCAATTGACTCTTATTCCCCAAGCACCAGAGTCAAATAATTATTCTTACCCAGAAGGCAGCTATAAGAGAACTAAAACTTTCCCTAAATGTAATTTGTACATAGAACCTTGGAGTAACATTAGGAAATAGGAATCAAGAGATATTTTGAAAATATTTTTATGTTATGGGGGATAATAGAAGCTTTGAGACCAGATGTACTAGCTATGGAGACGGTATAAGGAGGTGATAGATTTTCCTGTTTCTAATTTTCCCTTTCATATTTCATAATCATAATGTAAATAGTATTTGTTTTCAATACCAGTGAGTCTTTAGATTATATGCATAACTTGGATCTGAGCATAACCAAATAAGTATCTTTCTTTCTACCACAATAAAAACCAGAAACTCATTAATACATAATACATCACATTGTATAATGTGAAAAAGGCTTTACCTGTGATGAGCTTTAAGAATAGTTTAGGGAAATAGGAGTGAGGTGCATGCACCCCCATGACTGTGTATCTCTCAAGGTCAGCAGCTGAGTACCTACCTGTGTGGCAACCAAAGACCCTGGTCTTACAGCACACACTCTTGAGGTAATGACATTTTCAACTGAATTGAAAGGCATGAGATTGAAGGGAATGAAATAGAATGTTCACAAAACTCTTTACTGATATAAAGGCTATATAGTAATATAACATGCTACAGTTGAAAAACTTTAAAATCAATAGTGAGCTTGCCTGAGAAATATCACAAGGCGGTAGTCAATTTGTTAGTCCATTCTGTGTCCCATTATTATCATGTGAAATCTGGGAGTATGAATTCTTAATATCTACCCTTTTTACCTTTGAAACTATATATATAAAAGAAAGGACTGAAAGATATAAAATGAAGCCAAAAAGTGCATATTGTATCAATAATACTAAACAATCATTATCTTTGGCAGAATGAGTTCAGACAGACTTGAATTTGAATCCTAGCTCAATCACATGTTAATGATGACCTTAAGTAAGCCACTTTTCCCTTTTTTTAGCCTTGATTTGTTTCCTTAAAACAGAAAATACAATAACATTGATTGCCAATCCTTGTGAGTTTTAAAACTCACCAATGTTCTGATTACTTCCAAATTTATATTCCCAAATCAGAATTCTTCCCTGGGCTCCTGACTCAAATGTTCAGGTTACAGCTTGACATCTCCATTTGATACCTAATAGACAACACAAAGAATAATTCCCAAATTCCTTAAACACAACCAACATTCTCAATTGTTACTTTCCAAATCTTCTTCAATTCAGTTACAATCACCATCATCTTCCAAGTTGCTTAAGTCAGAAACTTTAGAGTTCAACCTTGATTTCACTTCCATCTCACAGCCATGTGCTAGCCACCTTTGTTCTGCTTCTGAAATATATCCCGAAACTATACTATCTCTATTGCTGTCTCTGTAATCTCAGTCACTATTATCACTTGGAACACTGAAGCTACTTTGTAACTGGTATCCTTATTTCTTCACTGACATCATACAGTTACAGGCAGTTATGGTTCATCAAATATCAATATCTTCCTTTAGATTTCCTCACCTCATTTCACTAAAGATGAGAGGCACATGCCTGAATTCTAACAAATGATAAGCTAGCAAAAAGGATTATAAATATTGGCCCAGCACACATAAGGACCTGTGTGCTTATTCTTTGGTCTCTTTAGTGGCAACCTTGGAGTTCACATGGTGGTAAGGTAGAATCACAGGATAGATGTTTCCTGGATCTCTGAGTCACTGCATGGAGAGGATATTTCCTAAAGAAATGTCTAACGATATCAGGCTTTGTGTGAACAAGAAACAAACACTTATTGTGTTAACACTGAAAACGACATAGTTTCGCCTATCCTGACCACAATTCAGCCTCTATACAGCAGAGTAATATTTTAGAAGCATTAAATCAGTTCATTTCACTCCATCATGGTTTAGTGTCCCCCAAAAGCTCATGGGCGGCATAATGCAAGAAAGTCTGGAGGCAAAACAATTAGGTTATAAGAACTTCAACCTAATCAATGTAGTAATCCCTGGACATGGATTAACTGAGGGTAACTGCAGACAGGTAGTTTGTGGATGACAGAGTTGGGCCAGTGGGGGCATGTCTTTGGGGTTTATATTGTGTTCCTAGTGAGTAGAGGTCTCTCTGCTTTCTGGTGCCACCTCCAGGGGTGCTTGGGTGCTTTCTCCTTTAGCAACCTTCTGCCATGTTGTACTGCCTCACCTCAGGCCAAGAGCAATGGAGCTGGATGTCTGTGGACTGAGGCCTCCAATTAAATTTTCCTCCTCTAAAATTGTTCTCATCAGGACTTTTGGTCAAGTGGTAAATAGGCTGACAAAAACACATTCCCCCATTTAAATGTTCTCTTGGCACCCATTTAACATAGATCCAAACATTCTATAGATTTGATCTCAGCCTAACAACATTCTACCACTTCCTTCCAGTTATTGAAAATGGTCACACTGGCCCTCTGGCTGTTCCTCAAACATTCTAAAACTGTACTCAGTCTTTGCACAGGTTCTTCCTTTGGAAACATTTTTACCCTCGAAGTACTCTCTTGCAACAGCAGTCCTCATTTTCTCTGAAGGAATTCCTTGTTAATCCTCTCTAAGTTGAGTGCCCTGTGGGGACTCCACTGATTGACCTGTTCCATTTTGATAGCTTATATTCCAGTGGAGGGAGATAGATTATGGTCATACATAAACTATCTAAGGACAGACTATTTTTAAATCCATTTTCAGCAGTATACTCAGTACTTGTTAAAGTGCCTGGCACAGAGCAGGCATTCATTATCACAAAAGATGAAGATATGCACACCTGTCTCTATCATTAACTGAATTCCTATAGATGACTGAAGTATAGATCTGAAAGAATCCTAATATAAGATCATATGGAGCTTTCCCTTAACCAAAATTCAGAGATTAGCTGTTCTCAGAAGCATGAGATTCTTCTGACCTGTGACTAGGCAAGAATTTGGGCATGGTATCATCATCTGTGATTGGTTGAAAAAGTATGATAAATTTCATTTGCAAGAACAGAGCTTCTTCCCTGGACTTTTAAAAAGAATATTTTACAATATAAAGCATGCAGATATAATGAAAAGAAAGAAAACCAGAAAAATACTTCCCAAAAGAGAATACTCCATTACCTATCAAGCAGAAACACATCCAATCTAATAAAATAAAAAGGCAAGTTGTAAGCTTTAAAAATATTATTACAGTGAAATGCCTAGTGATGACATAGTGACATGAGCACAATTATATTACAAGATAAACTGGTACTCTGTGGAAAGTGACTTAGGAGCATGCATCAAGACCATAACAGATATATCTATTTTTTTCTTTTTCTTTTTTCTTTTTAATTGGTACCAGGGATTATAATGCAGAAGGTACTTAGGTGCTTAACCACTGAACTATATCCCCAGCCTTAAATAAATACACACACACACACACACACACACACACACACACATATATATATTTCATACTTATGCCGTATATGTATGTATGTATGTATGTATATGTGTGGGAGGGTGTGAATGGCCCTTAGAGACAGGGTCTTACTAAGTTGCTTAGAGCCTTGCTAAGTTGCTACAAATCTCTTCACCAATAATTTCAATTATAAGGAAATTTCCCAGTGAATGACTTCTATATATTAATAACATGCCAAAGATATACACAAAGATCATAATCAGAGAACTAGACATAATAGCTAAAATACACAGAAAGGAAGCTCTTTAAAATCAAATTATATGAGAATTGTTAAGTTGCTATGGTCTATCCCCTGAAAATAACACTAGGGAGTATTAAAAATGACTATTTGAAATAATAATAAGTAGGGCTGGGGCTGGCACTCAGCGGTAGAGGGCTAATCTAGCACGTGCAAGGCCCTGGGTTCAATCCTCAGCACCATATTAAAAATAAATAAATAAAATAAGGGTATTGTGTACAAGTAAAAAATAAATATTAAAAAAAGAAATAATAATAAGTAATGATTATTATCATTAATATTATCATTACAATGCTAATCAGTATTAACTTTAGAAAAATGTCATGACCCTGAATGTTGAGTAGTAATGATCAGAAGGGGAATCCTGTAACTGTTGAAGAAATGCTTACTTAAAATAGAAAGTGTGGTGTCTGTGGTAGAGTGAAGGCCCTGAGAGAAAAGGACATAAGATGAATGGAGATTCTAGGTGCTTACATTCTTGCAATCTGAAGAGAGAAAAGAGCCAAGAGTTTGTAAGAATCAAACTAAATAGAGCAGAAAGTCTGGCTGAGTCTGAACTGCAAAGCACCACTTCTGGTTGCCCTGGTTACAGGCCCCATTCTCTTGGTAGTGATATTATAAAAGAGTCAAGTCACATGCAAATGAAGTAAGCAGATCTTAGAAGGGAGTCCGGTTGGCTCCAAGGAGCTCTTCCTGGAGGCAGGTCTGGGGAAGAGTTTGAGAAGGGTTTGCACAGGAGTCACAAAGAGAACATCATAATCAGAATAAGGAGGGACAGCTGCTGAAAGCAGGAGAACACCAGATCTGCTGTCACTCCCACTGGGACGGTTCCCATGGCATCAGTGAATCCACACAGTTTCACCTGTCCAGTCTGATATCTTTTGTTACATGGAAGAAGAACCCCCAGAACTGAAAAATATGGAGCTCAATTTCCATAAGGGTGGGAAATCAAGATTACATGATCAGAAAAAAGGTGTTTATTTATACACACACACACTCACACACATATTTATTACAAGTATATAAGTATTTAATATTATAAATGTGCATATATATGTAGTATAGGCTATTTGGGAATATATAACAGAAGGATAAATTCAAATTTTAATGATTTTGTTGCTGTTGTTTTTGCAGAGTTGGAGATGGAATTCAGTCTCACACATGCTAGGCAAATGCTCTACACTAACCTATATCCTATCCCTAATAATAATTTCTTAAAGTAATAAAATAATTACTTTTGTAATAATTCAATGCATTTAAAAACTTTCTATGAGTTTAACTTATTTTTATAATCATGAAAATTAAGTATGATTCTAAAGCCAAGCTTTGATGTAAACCCAGGCTGTGGACTTGCTATTTCCACATCAACGGCCAGCTGAAGGTATCATCCCCCCACACAGCACACCCACTAGTCAGCCACTGACTACCAGGACAGAGATTCCTCAGTCTTCCCCAAAATGCCCTTTCTTCAATCCACATTCTTTCTTTTCTTTTCTTTCTTTTTTAAAATATATGACAATAGTATCCACATTCTTTAATGAACCTTGGAATAGACAAACTGTGGAAAGAGTTGATGTGCCCCTTGAGTGTGTCTTTATGATTCTTTTCATTGGTGCAGCACCCAAACACACAAAACCGCAGTCCTCAGGCCTTTTATGAGTTAGAGTTGGTAAGAAACCAGAACCAGCACTGAGCCTCACACTCCAACTAGAGGAAGTACAGAAATCTCAACCTGTACTTGTAGGGTAAAGATTGAGATGTGACTGACCACCTCTTGTGCTTGGAAGGCCTTAGAGGTAACCTCATGCCACTTTCATATACCCCTGTCAAGCCATACACCAATTTATATGTATTAATAATATATGTATTAATGACATACAGATATATACCAACATATTATATAATACATAATTATATGTCTGTAATAGAAATTTTACAAGTAGAAATAAAGATGAAATAAAATATTGTTCAATGTGTTGCCAGACATGATAATACTATCATTAGTGAATACCTGAAGACCCAATATATACTGAAGGCAAGGTCCATAATTAACCATTATAAATTTAATTTGATAGTTTAAACAATTCTGTAAGTAACTTGAACAATTTTACTTTCTGTAATATCAAAATGTATTTTAATTGTCTTACCTTATAACATGAGGTAAACAACATAATATGAGGTTTACAAAGAGTTCAGACTAAGATCTGGAGAACTGTCCACAATTCACAATAGGAAATGTCCATTTTTATATTGTCAGTTGGATTTATCTCGCAAGCATTATCTGTCCTGTTAGTATTAGGCTGCCACTTGTTGACAGACAACATTTAAGCTCTTTTCTCCAATTCCTATAAGGGGAGTTTTAGTTATACCTCAGTATTATATATATAATCCTTTACCAGTCAAATATGAATTATAATACATTATGACTTCTTTTTTCCCCTTAATTACTTTTTTTATAACCCTTCTACATTATGACTTTTTGAAATCAAATAAAAATAATGCACAGAAGTCCCCACTCTTTCCTGAGGCACTCCACATTCAGTGCTTCCTGAAGTGTGACTTCGGGGGCTGGTGCCAGCCCTCAGTGAGGTTAACAGAGAAAGCAAGTGTTTATCAACATCCAGCACATTGTCAGATTACCCTGTGTAATCTCACTTAACTAAAAGAGGAGGGATATTTTGTATATCTTTTATTTCAATTTAGGTTTTTAGAAAAATCAACTTATTTTACTTTATGAGAAATATGGGTTGGTGGCAGATTGAAAATAAAAATAAGGTGGTCCTTCAGGACAAATGATTGAGAAGCACTGGCATAGGTGACACCTGGGCACATGTGGAGATGGGGACACACAGACCAGACCAGGAGCCAGGCCTGAGTGACTCGCTGTCAAGGTGCAAGTCACCTTTATATTTAGTTGGTCACTTACATAGACAGAAAGAGAACTGCAAAATTCACCAGTTCCCTTTGTCCTTCTTCCACACACCAAAAACAATGACACTGAAACAAAGGGTCTGGGTGACTATAACTCTAGTTGTGGTTTCACCTCATTGCTCTAAACTTCAGCCAACTGCCTTTATGTCCTGCATCTACATCCTGAGAGGGATAGGGCAGAAAGCCTCACACCTTATCAGAACCTGGCTGTGCCAGGTCAGCACAGCCCTCCAGGGGTAAAGGGAATGGGAGATGGCCTCCCAGCAGCTCCTCACAGGCCTCCTTCCTCTTACACTCCACCAGGATGACAAGGTATTCCCACAGCACATCCATCAGCTGCAGATCCACCTTGGCCTGCCTGGCCTATCTAAAAGCAGGCAGGGTGACCAGGGCATATGGGTAGAGCCATGATCCTACAAACACAGTGTCAATCCATATAGTAAATGTTGTGAAGCTTAATTTCCTTCTCAAGTTTTAGGAGGGGGGGGAAGCCTATGAAGAAATGTTCTGATTAAAATAAATCCTTCAACACCCAGTGATATGACCACCTCACAGATGAGATCAGTGATCAGTGAAATCTTCACAGGAAGCCAGACTTCACGTAATACCAGCCAAACCGACTACCCAGACACAACATCAGAAGTGCCGTCTTCCAAGTCCAGACAATGGTTCACAGAGCTATTCCTTCTATTGAATCATCAATATATTCATTAATTAAGCAAGCATTTCTTGAAGCCTACCACCTGGCAGAATCTGACAGGCACAGGTCACAAAGATGAATGGAAGGAATATAAGCCCTGTCCTAGAGAAATTTATGGTCTAGAAGGAGGAAAGGTAAAATTAAAAAAAAAAAAAGTAATTAAAATCATGGGTCACATATGAGAAGAGAGTTTGTAGAATGCATTTCAGAGAAACAGAGAGAAGAGTGATCCTCTGAGCCTAGGAGATTAAGACAAAAAGAATGAGATGAATGATATTAAAGTTCAAGAGTGAATAGAATTTTCCAAAATAGAGAATGATATAAAAGCCACTGCTGTTAAAGCAGAAATATATGCAAAGCAATGGAGGTGTAAGAGAGCATGCCATGCTCAGAAACCCCCCCTTTGCTTCAGTCCCATCCAGTGGGCACAGAGGAAGACAAGAAGGTATAATGGACACAGGCTGAGCTTGGAAATCAAACATTGGTTCAAATTATAGTTCTTCCCCTTACAGACTGTGTGACCTTGAACAAATAACTTAGCTTCTTTGATTCTATTTCTTTGCCTACAAAATAATGAAATTATTACCTACATACCCTCCAGAGTTATTTACAGGAATAGAGTAGGCTGTATATAAAATGACTGGCATATTGGTGGTACCAAATTTATTTTTAGCATTGGTATGATTTTTCTTAAATAAATTGGGATGCTTTTGAATCAGCCTTGTCTTTTTTGGCAATGACAGTCCTCCTTGGTATTTGAAGCAGTCTAATCATGAGTCTAGGAGTTTTCAGTCTTTTCTTTCAGCTTCTCTTCCTACTATTCTTATGAAGCATGTTTTTTTCAGCTGTTATTTTTCATACATTGATAGAGGGGCAGCTAACAAGAGAATCTGGACTCCAGACCTGACTGAACTTAGGCAGGTGTTGCAGATGTCTTTGGCGGATGTGAGGGTGATCTGGCTGTGACATCTGTCACTTTGATGATTGCCAGGGTTGATTTGGTTGATCTGATTGTCTAGAAGGAAGTGTCCCCTTCCTCTCCCCTCCCTCATGGCACCTTGGGCATCCCTCCCAAAGTTGCATGCTCAGCCAAAGAGGACCCGCCTCCCCAATAGAGGAGGACCATTCTTAGGTCAAAGGTATACAAGTAGCTGCGCTTCCCTGCTAGAACCTCCAAATGAACTCTCAGATATCTATTACAGCAAAATAAACCACCCCAAAACCTAGGGACTTACAACATCTACAATTTACTATTTCTAATAGTTCAGTGAGTTAATGGACTTGATTTCAATGGGATATCAATAGGGTACTGAGATGACTTGACCTTTTGTGTCATTTAGTCTCTATCCAGGGCTCTTCAGAGTCTAGGACAGCAAGGTAGAAGCTGCCCAGTTGGCTGAGGTTGTTGAACTTCTGTGATGTCACCTCTGCTACTTTATATTGACTAAAGTCCCAGTCTGGCATGAATTTTCAGAGTGAAGCAAGTGACTCTCTTCGGGAAGGGAAGAGCAGCAAATTCAGATTGCCAAGGAGGATCCCTGCTGAAATGAGAAACTGTTGCTCTCAGAACCCTTCCCAAGGTACAAGAAAACAGTGAGAAGCTGCCACACACTGGACACTTCTGGCCATAGTTCCAAACCTTCTCTCACTGCACTGGTCTCTCTTCTACTTTGGCTATACTTACTCTCTCATCCCTGACCCATATAATATACACAGGATCCAGCCATTTGTCCATTCATTCTACAGGGAGCTATTTGCCCCTATTTTATTAATTCAGTCAACAAACACTTGCATATGTCCTGCCAGGTGCTTCTCTGAGCACTGTAAAAATATGCACTTCTCCATTCCACCTGACAATCTAATGAGGTTGACACCATTACCAACTCCACGAGCAATGGGGAGATAGGGAGTAGCTTTCAAGCTTAAGAGTTAATGATTGCCAGCTGAACTATGAAACCAACCTAGATACCCTTCAATGGAAGAATGAATAAACAAACTACGGTATATATACACAGTGGAATATTACTCAGCCTTAAAGAACAATGAAATTATGGCATTTGCTAGTAAATAGATGGAAGTGGACAATATTATGCTCAGCAAAATAAGTCAATCCTAAAGAGCTAAAGGCTGAATATTTTCTCTGATATGCAAATGCTAATTCACAATAAGTGGGGGAGGCATTGAGGTAATTTGGACTATACAGAAGGGAGTGAAGGAAAGGGAAGGAGTATGGAGACGGGAATGATAGTAGAATGAATAGGACATTATTACCCTATATGCCTAGATGATTACATGACCTGTGTAACTCTACCTCATGTACAACCAGACGAAGGAAAAGTTACACTCCATTTATGTATGATGTGTCAAAATGCATTCTATTGACATGTATAACTAATTAGAACAAATAAAAATACATTTTAAAAAGGTTTCATGATTGTCCACATGCAGGGTGCATTTTTATCAGATATGCTCATAGTCTACCAGTTACTTTCATACAGCCCTTCCAAAAATGTAGTTGCAGGATGTGCCCTGAGCTAAGTTCAGGACTTGAGGCATGACACTCAGACCAGATTTAACAGAGAGGAAACACCAAGACTGAAGGTCCAGTCCTCTGGCAGCTTCAATGACTCTAGCTCCCCTTTGAGATTCTGCCACCTCCCTCCAGAGGAAGAACCAATACCTCCCTTAGGAACATCTGAAGGTAAGAAGGAAAGGAGGAAAACCTGCCCTATGGCCCAGACAGAGAAATTCCTTACACAGCTGTGAGAAAGCCAGTTGGCCCTGCTGCTACCGTAGTGACGCTGAGAGGGGCTGGAGCTCTATCTGCTCGTAGGTGGGACGAAGGGAGAAAATTCTCCCATCCCCACTATGGAGATTGTTATGCACAGGAAAATGAACACAATGGTTTCTGATCAGGGGAGGAAATAAAAAGCTATCACTGGGTGGTCTTACTAATGTGCAAAGCATACTCAGATAATGGTTGGTTGACTTTGTTGTTGATGATAGGAGAAACTCAATTTGAACAGTGTCAAATAATGAGACAGAGCCTACAGGGAACACAGAAGAGTGAGTATAGAATTTAAGTTTGATCGCATCTTCTTTATGTGGTTCAATTTGAATCAGGTTCAAATTCTAGCTCTACTCCAAATACACTGAGTGCATCTGAGCAAATTGCTATAATTGCTGAGCCTCAGTTTTCCTACTTGCAAGGTGGGGATAATTATCCCTACCTGCTATAAGATTACACAATACACTTGTAAAAATATGTCTTACACATTCTGGTAATACAGTAAACCCCACAGCATGCTCCTACATAAAGAACTATTCTAACAAGGAGGGTAAGCTCCAACCAGAACAGGAAGGCTGAGCAGACAGTGTCCAGTTCTCCCATATCACGGCATTCCCTGTATAGCCTTACCCAGGCCAATCCTCCTTGGGGACTGAGGAATTCCTTACAGATGCATTGACTGAAGGAAGAGACAGTGGTGATGAGCTAGTACTTCAACACTCACACTCCTTCCTTGATTTAATTTCTGCATCTGCCACTGCCTAGCTGCATCATTTTGGGCAAGTTCCAAGGCTTCTTTTTACCTCATATTTTTCATCTGTAAAGTGAAGGTAATAACTGTTTCAATTATCTTCTGCAACATTATCAAATAATTGCAAAACTTAGTGGCTTAAGACAACAATCATTTTTAATTTTATTTATTTGCTCATCCTTTTGCAATTTACACAGAGTCAGGCAACAGCTCATCTGCTCCATGTAGAGTCAGCCAAGGAAGACTGCTGGGGCTAGACAGTCTCCTCCCAGGATGGTTTCATTCACATGGCTGGTAAGTTGGTAGACTATCAACAGGGAGCCTAGCTGGTGCTGTTAGCTAGGGTCTTAGTTTCCCTCTGCACAGGCTCCCCTTTTTTGGTGAGCATGATGGTCTCAGGTACTGACTTTTTGCATGACAGCTAGCTTTCCCCAGAAGGCAAATGAAGGCTTCCTGAGAGCTTAAGTCTGAGGCCCAGCACTGCCACAGAATTAGTTCTGCCACATTCTGTTGATTAAAGCAGGCCACAAGCCAGCCCACATTCCAAGGGAAGGTACTGCACAAGGGTATGAATGCCAAGAGGCATGATTCAATGAATACCATCAGAATAACATCTCTTCACGGTCCCATTTTTCTCATAGGGCCATTAACAGGATTAAATGTACCCCTATTGTGTATGTAGCACTTGTTAAGTTGTAAGTTACCTACTAGGGTTGAGTGACAGTCCAGTGGAATGGTCAAGGCCAGTGAAGCCTATGCCAGGCAAACTGATTCATTCTCACTTCTTACTAGGAGTCAAGCTACTTAACCCTGATGTGCCTCAAATCCCTCATCTATAAAACAGAGATTATAGTGTCGGTCTTGTGGAATTGTTGTGAAGATTAAGTAAGTTGATAATTGTGCCCAAAAAATGCTGAAAAATTTGTAGCACATAGTAAACATTTTGGAAGTGCTCACCATGACTGTAATCCTAATCAGATCCGACTCCCATCTATGAGTCTTGGCCCTGGATCAAGTATAAGCACTTCGCAGGAAACAAAGTGATGTCTACAGAGGTTGTCTTCCTCCTTGTTCCTAAATGTCCATCAAGGTGACTGAGTGCCTTTCCCTTCTACTGGCGCCCTTGTGCTCCCTGCAAGACAGCTCAGTCTGAAGGGTCCCAGACACTTTCTGCTGGCTCCTGGGTCAGCCCTTGGCCTAATGCACCCTTTCAGTTCCAGGGCCCGGACAAGCAGATAAATGCATCCATTCTTGAGAAAAGACCTGCAGTCCCACCCAATCAGGTCCCAACCACTCCATGTTACTGGAAAGGATCACACTTGTTATGTTCCTTTTCCTTCCTGAACAACAAACTCCTTCTTGCAATATTTCCTGGACTAATCACTACTTAGAAATGACCCTCTCCAACCAGAGAGAACTGTCCTGTCCTCCTGGGTGGTAAAAGGCGATTTGCACAGTGATAGAAAAATAACATTTTTATCCAATCCATAATTAGGTCTTGGAGAAACAAATTAAATGAAGGCAAAAGTATGTTTCTTTAAAGCATGCATACTGATCTGCATAATGATGTACATTTAATGATTTTAATTTCCAAGGGAAACGATTTTTTAAAATGAGTTTGGAAAATGTATTTTTCCCTTTAATTCTATGTCTATAAAGTTAAGTCCCCAGGCCTCGTGTTGCATTGCCCCAGCCTCCAATCCTAGCTAATTAGTGATGACATTTTAAACCTAATATTGCAAGAGTGTCTTCCGCCTCTGAGGGCACCCTGCCATGCCAGGTAAAGGATTAATGCGACCAAGAAACAGTCTGGAAAGCATGTGCTAGTCCCACACCACCACCACATTCTCATAAATGGACAGTCCATAAGTGGACAGGCTTCCTTACTAAATCCCTTGATAGGAACAATCATTAATGTGAATATATAAAACAGCATTGTGACATCCATCTTGGATAGTGGTACTCTATTTTATCTCCTGGGGAGATGGTGTTACAACCTAAAGCTTGGAGTCAGACAACCCTGTCTGACTTTAGTTCAGCCATAAATGAGATATATGAAAAGTGTTGACCTTCAATTGTTTTTTGACCTATGCAGCTGGCAATTTTATCTGGCTCTGTTTAATTAAATATCTGACATATGGCAAGTGCTCAATGGACTTTAAGTGTTATTATTATTATTAACAGCATGATTTGGGCAACTCAACTGTAAATGAAGACACCACCAGGTTATTGAGAAAATTAGGTAAAACTGGGTGAGACAACATGTTTAGTAATTTGGGCCCACAAGTCACTTTCAGAGCAATTTAGTTCCATCCCTTTGCTCATTTTTGGTTTGTCCCATTCACTTGCTGCTCATTAAAGTAGAGCAAGCAAGTCAATAAAACATGGGGAGTCCTGAACCCCATAAAAATATCTTTAATCACCAGCACGGTGGTGCTCACCTATAATCCCAGTGGCTCAGGAGGCTAAGGCAGAATGATCACAAGTTCAAAGCTAGCCTTAGCACTTGAGGGAGGCCCTAAAGCAATATAGCAAGACACTGCTCTAAATAAAATATTTTAAAAGGCTGAAGTTGTCACTCAGCAGCTAAGCGCCCCTAGGTTCAATCCCTGGTACAAAAAAAAAAAAGTATCTTTAATCATGCCCATATCTTGGAAAAAGCATTTGAGGCTGGTCATGCTCATTATATTAGCTAGTGAAACAGAGGTCAATAATAAGAGTGCCTTTGTGACACATTCTATGGTTTCTCAAGCATGACCTCCCTATTCTTCCTGTTTATCATACCTGAGAGTTCCATGAGGTAGGAGCTAAGTCTGTATTTCCTATGCAGGAGCCATTGTGCTTAGCTGTAGTGATGTGAGGGAGATGGGTTCTCATAAAATATACCTTCCTGGGAAATCTACATCTCATGAGTAATAAGCCCCAGCAGGACCATCAAACTCCACCTGAAGCAGCAAGGTTCTCTGCTGAAAATATAGGTAGAAAGCATTTCCCCATCATGGGCAGATTTGCCCACTAAGCACCCTTACCCCTGAGATGTGGCTTTAGTATCATGAAATTGATAATCTAAGAGTACTTCTAACTTGAAGTGAAAAGCTTCAGGTTGTGGATCTTGATGAATTCTTAGAAAGTTCTTCAAAAGATAAAGACTGAGCTCAGCTGTACAAATAAAAAATAACTTCATAGGTATCCAAGAAGAATGGAGCACCTGCCATCCACAAGGCGCCTGCCACACACTATTTCAGTTTGTTCTGTCAAAGACACTTGCAGTCAGTATTACAATCCTCTTTGAGTCCCAGAGAAACTAACCAGTTAGCTCTTGGTCACATATCAAGTGGAAGATCCATGTGTCAAACACTAATGGTTTTATCTCCAGATAACCAAAAAAAATAGCAGCTTTGAAGACAGCTTGTTTGGGCTTCAGCAGAGTCAGGGCTGTGTAGAGAGGATGAATTGACTCCTGTGATTTCTGGTTTTTGATCATCCATTCAAACAAATATTTAGAGAGCACTATCCTGTATCAGGGGCTAGGAAGCCGATACTGAGCCAAGGACAAGGTCACTACTCTCCTGGTGCCCACCATGAGCAGCCATAAAAGGCACACAAATGAGCAATTATTCCGCTGTGCTATGCAAGTAAGTACATGGCAGCCAACCCAATGCAGGGTTGTCAAAGGAGATCCCCTAAAGAAACAGCAATGGCAATGAACTCTAAAGGGTGTAAGGCAGGGAGAGGGGCCAGGAGACAGATAAACTTATCATGGATCCCCAATAGGTTAGCATTCAATAGAAAAAGCTTTGGAAATGTTGGGATCCACACTGCCAAGGTCCATCTGTCAATCAGACAGTCCCTGTGCCATTTACCAATGCTATCCCAAACATGCATACTCTTTCAAGTCCCATTAAACAGCTCATTTGAATATTCCCAGCTGAATCTGTAATTCAGAAGAGGTGAGGATAACATAAGAACAGAGAACAAAAGAAATGCTTAAGACAGGGAAACATTTTTATCAGCCTACTCAAAATGTAGTTTTTGCTCCTCTCCAGTATGTTGAAAACACTGAAAAGCCTTTCCAAATATCTCAAACATCTGCTAAGTGGGCCAAGTGCCCCCTCTCATTCACTCCACCCTTAATCTCCATATCCATCAAGCCTCAATATTAAGTGATGCTCAATTACAACATGTATAATTTTGTACCACAATTCACAGTCAAGGGACCATGCTGGGGCAGTCTGGCCCCTACTGTCCCTTGGGTGTGCACAGCAATGCCTGTGAAATGCATGTGCATGATAATTTAATTTGGTATAATTACTTTTCCAAATGATCACTGACACTCCATTGTTCTGAAAGGATTAATCCTCTGAGCCTTCCAAAAGTAGTCTGGTTCCTGGATCTAAATGAGATTTCAAAGAATGTAATTTATAATAACTATGATCCCTAATGCACATTTTAATATATCCTTTCTTGGTTACAGTCATTTGCTGGTAAAAATCCAGCCGAATTAGAATTCTCCCGGGGTGATGAGCTACCTGTCCACAGATGCCAGCCAGGCTGTCACAGACATGCCACTGTGGAACTTGAACATGTAAGAGTCACTTCCTGATTGGCCGCAGTGCAGGGACTCTGCCTCAAATTGGCTTCCTGCTTCCTTGCTAAACCCTGGACTGTACCACAAGCCACGGAGAGAGGGAAGGGATTGCTCACTCCCTTTGTACTGACCAAAAAGATGGCTGGGGCTCCAATGGCCAGTGAGAAATCAGGACACAGGGAGTGCAGAGGCAAGAAGCTGAGAACCACCAGTCTTGAAGCTGTGAAAATGTCTGACCGACCATTGGTTTGGAGGAGGAGGGGAGAAGTGAATGCCTGAGGTGACCCAGGGGACTTGCCAGGTGCCTGATATATATTAGCTCTCTGACTGAGCACAATCATCCTAGGAGACAGATATTTCTACCCACCTCTACACAGGAGGCCCCTTAGCAGCCTCAAGGTTAAAACCTAGCCCAAGGTCAATCTAGCATGTGACAAACAGGTCTAGGATTTCCAAGTATGTCTATGAGACTACAAATCCCAGGGTCTTTCTGGAAACTAAGCCAGTGCAACAGAACATAAGGCATCTGGGGAGAAGGGAGTTGGTGCCCAGCAAATAAGCAAAAACCTGCTGTGGACAAAAGAATTGTATCCTCTGTAAATTAAGACTTGACTTTTGCATGGACAGGCCAGGTGAGCTGGAGTCTTGGTCTCTGTTGCCAATAATCTGGAGCCAGCTGCTCACTATAAATCCACATGTCCTTTTCTCTGTGTTCCTATCTACTCTGTTCCTGCCTTCTGCTCCTTGGAGGAAAGGACTCTACAATTGGGCCAACTGTCTAAGGATGCCCACTGAGATAACAGGTCTCATCCACATTTTCTCTTGTGAAGAGAAACCAGCACAATGATAAAGCTTCTTTGAGGCTGTGAGTACAAAGAACATGGAAGGCCCATCTGCCTCCTCCTCACCCAAGGCCCTGCGAACTGATGTTTGACACTTCATTTGCCACTACATCTGAAGAAGTACCTGTATCTCACTCCCCTTTGATTTTCTCAATGCAGAAAAAATGTTTTCCAAATGCTAAGCCAATTTCTCAACACAGTACCAATTTAACTGACTTAAGAAAACCCCATGTGACAAAACATCATTGTGAACATCACCAACCTGGGTCTCATTTATAACACTCATTTTTACCTTATTCACTAGAAAAGGACAGCACAAATGGCATTCTCACAGTGACTTGAGTATTTCTGCTATTTTAAACAACATCCTCTGCATTAGTTAGAATCTTCAGTATTTAGACAGATTTGAATATGTATAGCATTTATTAACTGTAACATTAGTGCTGACATTTCAATTTAATCAGTGTTACTACAGACGAGTAAAGTAATTCTCTTGTACTCATACATAAACAGTATTATCTTTTCAAATCCAAAAGGTACCATTTCGTGATCTAAGATGCTCAGGGAATAATTCTGTCTCTGCAGGAGGTGGGGGACAGATGAGGAAAATCAGGCAATGCCTCTGAGCCTGCATTTTAAGATTAATACAAGAATTACAGAGGAGGCCACAGAGAAGATTTCTGGAGACAGCTGGATGCCTCAACATTAGTCCTTAATAAAAGTTAAATAAATAAATTTTCTGCCATAGGAATCCAGTCCACACAGGAACAGGACCAGGAGCCTCAAAGATGGTGAGTCTTTCCATGAAGGGTGACAGGAGGTAACCAAAATGTTCAATAAGTTCTTCTCAGGCTAAGGGGCATCTTTGTTTAATAATCAGAGGGATCCAATGTTATTTGATACCGAGGATTACTTGGAAAGTGATTGTTCTAAAAAAAACCACATAGAGTCTCCCTGATGAGTGCTGTTCTTTTCAGTAGGGAAGCATCTAGCAAATCAATACACCACAGGGCCTTGGAAACAAATCTGGAGCCTTTGCCTGGCCCCACATAGCAGTTTCTGGAAGCATTCACAAGTTCTCAATAAGACCCCACAGGGACAGGTAGAGCAAACCCCAGACAAAGGAGGCTTTCCAGGTCCCTTTAAAAGTCAGCCTTCGTGGTGTACCTGGGCTGCTGCAGGTAATTCCCTGCTTCCACAGGGACCCAGGAGATGAACATCAAACAGACACACAAACGTCCAACCTGAGCTTAGCATTGCCTAGAACCATTGAAAACACATGTGCACTCTCTCCTGACTTTGAGTGAGTAAATCTGTGGCCTCGGGTTCATCCTCCTTGATGTTAAGTACTTGTGCTCCACTCTCAAAAAAAAAAAAAAAAGAAAAGAAAAAAGAAAAGAGAAAGAAAAGAAACAAGAAAAAAAAAGCAGATGTTTCTGCAACTATAGACATTTCTTGCTCTACTTGTGGTTTACACTTCTGGTTAATGCTACACATCAGGCATGGAATGTACCCAAGCACAACTCAAGGGAAACAAAAGAGAAACACTAAAAACAAAAATCAGGGTCACAAAATCTTAAAATTCTGTTTTGGAAATGTAGAGGGTCATCTGACTACATAGCAAAAATCCAGCTGGGATTTTTTTTTTTCTTTTTTTGTCCCAAAGAGAACAAAGCAACTGGTGAAAGGGTCTCTTCGAGGATTCACAGTTGGATTTGTTTTTTTGTTGTTGTCACCCAGTGTCTCTTTATACATGATATTTATTTAGAATTTAGGATGTTCAAACCAAGCATTTGATGCATATCTCATTTAATCTTCAAAATGATCCACCAACTTTGGATTATTAGTATCTCGACTTTTAAACTGATGAAACTGAGGCTCACAGAAGTCATATAAACAGTCAATGGTTGCACAGAAAGCAAAGGGCTCTACCAGGGCCTCTGTGTCTGCCTCCAAATCCCATGTGTTATGCCTCCTGAGAGGCCTGGGAAGTGAACTTGGCTACCCCTAAGGAGCTCCACATGTTCAGGGAGATTCAACTAAAGGAGATGACTTAGGCTTCAGGGCACTTGTGATGCTCTAGCCTGCTAATTGCTAGGGAAGGCCCCTATCAATGGATTCCTATATTTCTGATTTTATAAAACTTGAAAATATTAGATACTTAACTGAAGTCAATGAAGATACGTGTTCCAACCAACTCCCCCCATCCTACTTTTTTTTTTGGGGGGGGTGGGTACTAGGGATTGAACCCAAAGGTGCTTAACCACTGTGCCACATCCCCAGCCTTTTAAAATTTTTATTTGGAGAAAAGTTATTGCTAAGTTACTGAAGCTGGCCTTGAACTTGTCATCCTTTTTCCTCAGCCTACTGAGTTGCTAGGATTATAGGCATGCACCACCACTTCCAATCAACTTCCCTTTAACCACACTTTCTCTCCTGTCTTCTGCTGCTGGAGTGGCTGACAGAAATTTTAGGAAGCTGTCAGGCACAGTTGAGCATGCCCATAAGCCCAGCAACTCAGGAGATTGAGGCATCAGGACCACATGTTCAAAGCCAGCCTCAGCTACCTAGTGGAGCCCTAAGAAAGAGAGACCCTGTTTCAAAATAAAAAATAAAATGGGCTCTGAATGTGGCTCAGTAGTTAAGCACACCTGGGTTAAATCCCAAGTACCACGAAAAGAAAAATTTTTTTAGGAAGCTAAGTTTTAGATTTGTTTTTACTTTAGTGGGATATATTACCATAGTCTAATGTTAGTTCTGTGCAGTTAACTTTCTTTCTATAATTCTTGGAAACCCAAGAATTATTATTACCACTGTGTGCTGACTCACCTGGCCTCATCCTAGAGAGATACACAGGTGAGGTGGTATCATGGCAGTTCATGACCTGCAGACACCCACACCAGATGTGGAATAGAAACAAGGTTTGAAATAACCAAGCTAACTATGGGAAAGTCATTCGAATCTTCCCACTTACATACAAAAGAAACTCTGGAGAAGTGCAAATTAAACAATAATCTTAAATAAACAACACACCAACAATGATAAGCTAAATAAAACTTTTCTGAACCACTTTCAATAAAAACACTTTCAATCACCAAGGCAAGGGAAATATTTAATTATCTTTCTTCTCTCTCTCAAGAACAATTAAACTCAAAAGAATCATCATTAGAAAAGAGGATCAAAGAGTAGTCAAAAAAAGTGTTATAAAACTGTGCACAAAGCAGTTTACATATGTATTGTTTGTGATTTTGTTGCATCTATTAGTTTTTTATGATTTGTATTATGACTTTTTTCTGTCTAAAAAAATATGCATTTTCCTATCTGATTTTATGTTCACAATATTATGTTCTTAAAACCTCTGAAATTGCATTTAGTTCATGTCTAACAAAACCTGGTTCCATCTTGGCCCACAAAGTTTAGGACTTTCTCTCCCACATATTGATGTTATATCCAAGCTCCTCCTGTTTCCTGTAATCAAATCCATATATGGGATTGTCAAATCCCAACAAGGCCTAGAATTTCTTTATAATAAGAATGGCAGAACTATGTACCAGAACTCAGTATGAGAAAAAGATGGACTTCACACATGCAGCTACTGTAAAGGTCATAAGTAATATTTCTCTTTTTGCTTTGCATGGTAGGGAACATATAGCCAAGTTTGTGAGCAATGTACCAATTTTACAAACTCATGTAATTCATTCTTCTTTGAGTCCATCTTTTCCTACCCTATTAACTACCTCCATCCCAGTTTTATTAATTTCATTAGCTAGGCTCCAATTCTACCACTTTTATTTTCTTATCCTTTTTGGTTTCATTAGCTGACTCAAACCCTTTAGTGAATCAGATTCATTAAAAATGTAGCTAAGTTAAAAAGCACATCTACAAATATGCTTATTTTTATAATGGGAAAATAAGCTTTATATAGAAACACATATAAATAGACAAACAGGACCCAGAAGTCCTGAATCATTATCATTTTTAGCTTTGTGTTAACAGCTCCATTAGGAAGAGCTGTTGGGGGTGGGGACTAATGGAAAAAGGACAAAGTGGAATTCAGGGGGAAATGAGTGAGCATTTCTTTACTTATCTTTCATATGTTTGAGAAGATGACAATTTCCCTATGGCTTCATGCTTCCCCTACCTAGATGTGGCCCCTATTTCACCTTGGTGTCTCTGTAGACATACCTTCCTATCCCAAGGCAGAAGAACCATTTAGCAGAATTAGCAAAGTATGAGGCATTTGTGGAGAACTCTCTGCTTGCAAATGGCTGTGTCTTGTGCCCAACTTCAGTGACTACAGAGGCACAGCAGATACCTGGAACCTTGATGCTGTTAGTGAGAAAAGGAATCTGGCTGATAAAGAGAGGCAAACCAAAGAGGCTTGGAAAGCAGATGACAAGGTTAAGAGATGCATAGTGATCTCCTACACAACAGACCATGCAAACACCAGAGGCCTTGGCAAAAGTTTTATCACCTTTCTAGGAAATCCCAAGCTAAAACCCATTAAGACAGAACAGAAGTTGAGAATGCTTTTTCCTTAACCAAATCCTATGAAAGTGTGGAAAATATGATGTGTTCATTGAATGATGTTAGGATAACTAGGTGACTCTCTAGAGAAATATTAAGTGGCTCCACTCCTCAAATGACGCACACAATATATTCTGGGAATTCTGGGCAAATTCCTAGAAAAATCAAGGATTTAAAGATATCAGATTAAAAGTATTTAAAAAAAAGAAAAGAAAATGTGAAAAAATTGAAATCTAGAAGCCATAAAAGAAAAAAATAAGGTAACTGAACTACATAACAACTTTGCTTGTGATAAAAATGAATGAATGAATAAATAAAGCCAAAAGAGTAGTGATATTGTGAGGAAAATAGTGGTAATGTACAACACAAAAGATCATCTCCTTGCTATATAAAACTTTTACAAATCAATAAGAATGAGAGGAGTCAACAATCCAACTTTTAACATGGAAAAATTACGAGACTGGCGGTTAACAGGAAAAGAAAGGCAAATGGCTCTAAAATATTTGAAAAGATACACAGCTTCACCCAGGGTAAGAAAAATACAAATTTCAATTGTTCTGTGTTACCATTTTTCACCTATCAATTTGTCAAAAATCTCAAAGTTTGGTAAAGTACTATATTGACAAGACTATCTAGAAATTAGTACTTCCAGACATCATTGAAAGGTACAGAAATTGCTTCAATCCCAATAGAGGGCAACTTAGTAACATTTTGCGCTCTCTCTCTCTCTCTCTCTCTCTCTCTCACACTCACACACACACACACACACACACACACACACACACAGACTTTTAACCACACTTTTAAAAACTTTTAGAAATTTTTAAGAAAACATTTAAAAATGTTTTTATTAGTGCATTATAGTTACACATAATATTGGGGTTCACTTTGACCTAACTATACATGCATGGAATATAATTTGCTTCATTTCAATCCCCAGTACTTCCACTTTCCCTCCTCCACCTTCCCCTGTTCCCCTTCCTCTACTTTCTTGGTCTTCCTATTTATTTATTTTTAAAATTGGTGCTTTATAGGTATACATAAAGGTGAAATTCACCATGGTATATTCACATATGTACTAGCATAATTTAGTCAGTTTCATTCTGCAGTTCCTCCCTTTTCCTATCCCTCCTCCCTTCCCCCATCCCTCCTCCCTTCCCCTCAATTTCCTTCTTCTAATTCAGTGATCTCCCTTCTATTTTCATGGGACTTTCCCTGCCACACCCCCAGGTTTTTTTCTTTACTTCATTGCAGCTTCCACATATGAGACAAAACATTCAATCTTTGACTTTCTGAGTCTGGCTTATTTCACTTAGCATGATGTTCTCTGGTTTCCATCCATTTACCAGCAAATGCCATAGATTCATTCGTTATTTTTGGCTAAGTAAAACTGCATTATGTGTATATACCACATTTTCTTTATCCGTTTTTCTCTAGACAGGCACCTGGGCTGGTTCCATAACTTTATTATTGTGAGTTGGGTTGCTGCAAACATTGATGCACCTGTATCACTATAGTTATGCTGATTTTGATTCTTTTGATAAACATCAAGAAGTGGGATAGCTGAGTCCTATGGTGGTTCCATTCCTAGTTTTCTGAGAACTCTTCATACTGCTTTAGAAATTGACCTTACAGTTGATTAAAGTTGCACACACTTGTGGATCAATATCCATAGCCAGAGTGATTTATTCAATAATATTTTCAAAAATGAACAACTATAAACAGCCTAAATGTCCAACAATTGGATACTGATAAAATAAGTCATATTCCATTCACTCAAAGGAAAATATTACACCTGTAAAGAACTAAACAAAAAACTTACAGTGATGTAAATGTAAACAAAATGAACAGGAAATTCTTTCTAAAATAAAAAGAAAATAACTGCAAGAACACTTGTCAAAGAGAGAGGAGATATGAAATATATATTCCTATTTGTTTATGGGGCGTTTAAAGAATGATAACATACTTTATATACAGAGTTACAAAAAAATTGTGCTATGAATGGATAATTATGAATGTAATGCACCCCACTATTGTCATGTATATAATAAATAAATAAATAAATAAATAAATAAAACATTTAAAAAAAAGAAGAATGATACATAGCTACTAACATTAGGCATCTTTTCAGGAGGGGGAAGAGGGAAGTGCACAGGAGTTACTCTATTTGTGGGTGTAAAGAAAATTTAATATAATACTTTAATTTTAATATAATACTTTAAACATTTTGAACCATGCAAATGTATTATGTAATCAAATAATTTAAAAATTAAAACAATTTGAATCCAATATATTTTTAAAAATAATATCTGCCTGGTATCAGGGAAAAAAGATCAGAATAATTTTCTTTTGTCAGTATTCTTGCTAGTGAGGTGGTCCCAGCAAAGATTTAATTGGGGAGTTTTACCTCAAGAAGAAGGAAAGGCTAGGGTTGGTAGCTCAGTGGTAGAGCACTTGCCTAGCATGTGTGAGGCACTGGGTTCAATTCTCAGCGCCACATATAAATAAATAAAAATAAAGGTCCATGGACAACTAAAAAAATATTTTTAAAAAAAGACGATGACTTTTTTTAAAAAAAGGAAGACCACACAGGGAGAGAGAGATCAGAGTGCTTCCAAAATAAAGGAAGGGTCAAGCCTTTTATTGGGTTACTGGGGTGGCCTAGGGTCTGGCTGATTACCTTATTTCTGGTTTTGTCAGGTGGTTCTAGACTTGTCCTTATCACTTGAGGGGGCAACCTCCATTTGCTTGCAGGATCTTTATCAAACAGACCTGTGATCCTGGAAGTGGGAGGGCAACAATTTGTCTCCTAGGAGGGGCCTGTTCCTGCCTAAGGAGCAGACTCAGCTCCCGCCATGGGGTAATTGCTCCTACTTTAGAGGGGTGATCTCATCATGGGGTGATCTGCCCGCCAGGCTCCTCTGTTTCTGGAAGATGTCAGACAATGACTGGAGACTTCTAGGTCACAGCTCTAGGGTGTCTGGAACAGGACTTTGTGAAGGCTATCTGTTGAATGTCCCTTGAAAGTATCTTAGTTACTCTTGGTGTTCTCAGTCTTGAAGGGTCATGAGATAGGTTAGATAAATTTAGGGACAATAAACCTTGTATTCACTTCTTGAAACAGATATCCCTTAAGTGATTGACATGCTTTTATGCAAGAAGGTCTGGGGAGTGCCTCTGACTTCATCCCATGGTGGTCCCTGATTGCCTCAATTAGAAGCCATGCACTAAGAGACTTGAGTTTCTATTCTACCATTGATATTGACCATCTCTATGTTCCTAACAGCAACATCCCTTGGCCTTGCATCATGGAATAAGTACTTTACTGCCTTGAGAGGAGTCTACAAAGATTTAGCAAGCTTCTAATGCTATAGAACCAAGAATGAATACTTAATACATGGGACACAAAATAAAAATTGATCTTCAAAATAACATTTATAAATGAAAAAGTGAGGTTTAGATTAGTTACAGGAGTCCCTATATCAAGATACCAAAGGTTACCTAATAAATAAGATTTGCCCTCCCCTTCCTTTTACTTATAACACAAAAACACATATTTATAAGACAGTGCCAGGGTCCTGGCTAGGGCAGAGCTGACAGCCACCTGTGCAGAAAATGGCACGAGCTAGCATAGCCTATGCTGAGACACACAGCACTGTGTGGCCAAGGGGAGGCAGCCAGGGGGTGACAGGACTTCCTGGTAGCTGGACCACAAGAAGTGGCCTTCTCCCAAGCTCAGTGAAAAGAACCCCAAGCCCCACTCAGTCTGGCACACCTTTATCCCCCCATGGCAAATTAGCACATGGAGTCATTCCACAGTATTCATTGGGAACTGGCTGCAGGGCGTTCAAGTCTCTCATAGAAAAAAGCCTAGTATTTGCATAAAACCTATACATATCCTTCAGTGTACTTTAAATATCCTTAGATCACTTATAATACCTAATACAATGTAAATGCTATGTAAATAGTTGTTAAACTGTATTGTTTAGGGAATAATGACAAGAAAAATAAATCTGTGCATGTTCAGAACAGATGCAAATTTAAAAATATATATTTTCTATTAGTAGTTGGTGAAATCCATGGATGTGGAACACACAGATACAGAGGGCTGACTGTATTATAGACTAGTCCAATATCCTCTCCCAGAACACAGAAGTTGCCTAGAAGGTCAGAAATGGCAATCTGAACTGAGTAAGGTGAACCGTGTAAGGAGAAGCAGGGACGATGTTGGCAGCCATGATTTGGCAAAGTCCACTTCTTCTCATGTGGCCTCCTCATTAGCCAAGAGTTACAGGGACAAGGAGGAGAAAAGAAGTGAGATTCCAGCTACCTTTATTTACAAATAGACTGAGGTATTTTTATCTGGATAAAAACACAACAAATTTAATGGGCTAAATCAATAAAATTCACCATACCTGGAAGGATCCTGTGCCAGCATGAACTCCCACCATCTCCACTACTCCAGTCCAACATATAATCATAGGTAGGCACTTTCTTGCCTGGCCTGTCAATCATGCCCTTTGTCCTGATAAGTGGGCCTCCAACCCAGGAAGATGCTGATGTGCTCAGAATTGGCCCCTGAACAGAGGTCCCCTCACTATCCCAAGACTATCTTTTCCCCACCAACCTGCAATCTTGCCAGCATTTCTTTGTCCTCTCAAAAATTTTCTTGAAAATCATTTCTTTGCCCTCTCAAAATATTTCTTGAAAATCAAGAAAATTCTTGAAGTGATTTTCAACCTATTTTCTGTGATGTAAAATAGTAAAATACTTTCTTCCTTCTGTTTTTGTGACCAAGTTACTTATGCCTGTCAATAACTCTGTCACAGTGGGTTCCAACTCTGCTGAACATTGGAATTCCCTAGAAGTCTTTAAAATAAACTGATGCTGGTTGCCACAACCAGACTTATATTATTGTTTTTAAATTTTTAATTGATTTTTTTAAAAACAAATGACAGTGGAATGCATTATAATTTTTATTACACATATATGGCAAAAATTTTTCACATCTCTGGTTGTATATAAAGTATGTTCACACCAATTCATGTCTTCATATATGCACTTTGGATAATGATGTCCATCACATTCCACCATCCTTGCTAACCCTCTGCCCCCTCCCCTTCCTTCCCACCCCTATGCCCTATCTAGAGTTCTTCTATTCCTCCCATGCTCCCCCTCCTTAAGTGGGATGGGGTGGGACTTGGGCATTGGAAAGTTTTGGAGCTCCCAGGTGATTCTAATGCACAGAAAGGACTGGGGACCCATAACTTATTGCCTTCTCATTATTATTTCTTTGACATTCTCATATCATCTGTTTTCATGAAAATTATAATGTAAGGCAGATAAGATTCCTGTATAATAGGAAATACGCAATTTGACTTGCTATTATCCACCAAAGAGACTTTTCAACTGGTCACAGTTCAAAATAGGAGGATCAAAAGTCCCACCTCCCAGGAAAACTCTTAGTGCCAGACAAATCAGAAATGTTGGTCACTATAACTCAGGATGCCACATTAGTCAGCAATGATAGATAGAATGGAGATTACTAGATGCTCTTGCAGGTAAAATTTACCCCTAACAGATCACATGAATATGTTGAGAAATGAGTGAATCCACACCCCTAAATGTATTTCTGCACATGGTTTTTCATCTTACGATATATTCGTTTCGCCAATCCTGGGCATCAGTGCCATTTTTTATTGTCCATGGGGTCTACAAGATGATGCCATATCCCCTTGTATAATTCAGGAAATGGGTACATAGGAGGTGGAAGCAGGAAACAAAGGGACTAGGGTTGTCACAGAGGAGGAAGGGGGTTCTGAGGAGCACATATAGGGAGGGAGCACCAACTCTGGTGGAAGGGATCCTGGAGATACCAGCTGTGGGACCTCAGGCTCCTGTGAGGCAGTAGGGACACTCCAGTGGGGTCTTAGACATGGAATGAGCCACGGAGTAACAAGGTGATGAACAGGTGGCTCCCCAGTAAGAGTGATGATAGCAGATGACACCTGGCAATGCTTCTTTGAGGCTAGGTTGTCAAGACAATGTAGTTGTCACCCAAAGAAAAATAAATGGTGTGCAAGTTTTCTGTTTGTCACTGTAGGCTCTCAGGATTCTGTGATGGCGGTGGGGGGAAGATGCAGTTCTTGACCTCAGCAAGCTCATTTTCTACTGCATGTGGGGACCCATCAGAAATAATTCCAGGGCAAGGGGATAAGCATGCTGTGTGTGCTGTGCCAATGATTTGGATTTCCACGTATAGTCAACAGGAAACCAAGAATTCCCAGCAGGAAAAAGACCTCAGCAAAGTGTTTCAGCAAAACTTCTGAACTAGAGAGGAAGTCAATGAAAGGCCTTCAAAAATGTGGACAGACAGCTATTAACTGGGAAGCGAGTGTGACAAAGACAATATCTCTAGGAAATGGTCATATATATGAAGAGGGTGAAGGATAAGAAAGCATCCAAGAAGTCTGAGGAATTGGCCATTTAAATACAGAAAGTTCTTGAAGTGATTTTCAACCTATTTTCTGTGAAGTAAAATAGTAAAATACTTTCTTCCTTCTGTTTATGTGACCAAGTTACTGTTTGAGGAAAGTTGGATGAAAAAGTTCCAATGCCTTTCAAAGATGGGACATGCAGCTCAGGAATCCTGGACCCACAAGCCCCGTCTGGTTTGCTGGTGTTTTTCACTCAGTGAAGGCCTCTAGGTACATACAGAATACATCAAAAGGAAATGAGCCTCCATTGTTGTGTCCCTGTTTCTCTTTGTCAGAAAAACCTAAGACCTACCCCAGGACAGTGAGAGCTCTCTAACCCAAAGGGAGTCTTCTCAGATTTCCTGTCAGGGCAGTATCACTGCCATGTAGCTCAGTCACAGGTGTTTACTGATCGCCTACCATGTGCTCCCATTAGACACTTACTACCCCCAGATGTTTCAGGATAGAGACCAAGAGAATGATCAAACTCTTTTATAAATCTGAAAGGACAGGTTCAACTGCTCCTCTCTCTCTGCCCAAATCTAAGTTTTTCTGTTTTAATTAAAACACGTTGGCTACCAGAAAGATTGGACAGCCTTTGACAGCATTATCCACGGGACAAGCTGAAATGTGACAACATTAATTATATCCTCTCAAGAGGTCCTAACTGCCCCTTGCAGGCAAGTTCTCCTACCAGTTTACCCCTGAGCAAACATTCAGTAATACCTCCTAATCTCAACTAACAGACTCCAGCATAGCAGCTGCCTAGACACATCTGGAAAGGAAAGAGAGGGGCTAGACACAGAACTGGTGGGTGGCTTTTGCCAGGGACCCATGTTGAGCGAAAGGGTTCTTTGCATGAGGATTTGGTTGTTTTTGCACACTAGAGAGAGAAAAGCTGCCTGCAGGGATTGGAAGGGGTGACAATAATGGTAGAGTGCAGCCTGTGCAGATTCTCCATTCCATTCAACTCAGGTCAGGTGCTCCTTTACCGCTCAGGTAGTTCCTGGTAAGACGGGAAGAACAAATGGAGCAAAACTGCTCCACCTCATGTCATGCTCAGGGTTAGAAGGACATCTAGGGCCTCCTACCTCTACCCAGAAGCCACCAATGCCACCGAGCAAATTTACTCGATAGGAAAGGAGGATCTTTTGGGGGAGGAGCTGGTAGTGATTTTATTTTGGGGGGGTCATACTGGTATTATGAGATCAGATTAATTTTTAGCTATAAAGTGGTTTAAGAAATTCTGGCTCACAGTAAGTTCTCAATAAGTTCTTGTTACTATTAAGATTTCCACAGTGTGTGGTCTTGTCAGAAGACTGTGAGCACTGATTGGTTTATAGTAGGCCCAAGTGTGCTTGGAAACATAGTCCACAAGGGATCTGAGCAGCCACCTGGCCCAGGAGTACAAGGGAGTGAATGATTCTGTGTCACAGGTTGCTTCCTCCAATGCCTTTAGAGCTTTGGAGACCTCATCCTGGTTCCTCAACCAGAAAATCAGATGAGGAAGTAGGCGCTCATAGGAGAAAGAGCCCACATTTGAATCTTTACTCTCAGATTGAGCATGAAGTCAGTAGAACCCAATTTCAAAAAATCAATATTGAGTCAAGGATAATTTTTCCTCTGCCTAGAAAGAAACAAAAGCTAATTCCCCTGGACTCTCAAGTCATAATATCATTTGGAGAAGAACATTTCCCTTCAAATATTTGGGACACTTCTAGATGTTTCCACTATGCCACATGAGCACTATTGATACTGCCAGAAATTAATCTTTTGTCCTCTGAAATCAAAAAGGTGATTATTTTATAGCATATCTCTGATGAATAAATAACCTTTACTTTTGTAAAATGCAACATTATTAACTACATAAGCTGTAACATAGTGGCAGTTGACCAGTTGCAAATGCCTAGTTCAAATGACAAAATATATATATGGCCCTGGATAGTAGTGAACAGCTGGTTACTGAGCTACAAACTTTCCAAACCAGAGAACTTGGCTCAGCCAATGTGAATTTATTACTTTAAATCTCTTGAGTAAAATTTGTATTCAGTGGATACCTACTACATGCCTGGCCTTGTGTTAGGCCTTTTATACAAAGGATCATATTTTAAGCCTGTGAAATAAATATCACTGTCTCCATTTTCTAGCAAAGAAACAGTTTGATTGTACATTTAAAAAAATCTAGTTCAAGGTCACAAGTCAATAACTGGTGGGGTCTGAATTTGAACCAAGAAATCTCTAGCTTGGAAGCAATGATGTTAATCAGTAGGCCCTGAAAATGTCTCAGAGAGTTTGACGGTTATTTAGGAGACCAGGAATCCTCAAGAGCTTAACACTGGTTTGACCTATTTTTGATAGTCTTTTGTCTCAAAATTAATCTTCCTAAAGGCACAAATTAAAAGTTTAATTATAATAAATCCAAATTAATGTTCTCATAAGAATTTCATAATATTTCTAAGTTGAAAAGCCAGCCCAGGTCGGGGAGCAGCGAGAGTTAGCATAAAATGAAAATGACAGTAACAATACTAATTACAACACTTAACAATTAACCCTCAGACAAGAAATATGTATGTGTGTGAGCATGCACACACGTACACACACACACAGTAGTCTGAATCTACGTCCTAACCCTGTGCCAAGGAAAGCACCTGGGATGTTGATGATTGTGCCTTTTATATTCATGTGACAAATGTTTATTGAGCATGCCAGGTCCTGTCCCAAACTTCGAAGTCCCAGCAATAAACCAAACAAGCAAAAATCATGACTTTCCTGTATGCTACTATCTAATGCACAGAAACTGACAAAAAGCAAAAGTCAAAGCAAAAAGCTTGTTAGGGAATGTGATGGTCCATTTTATGTGTCAACTTGACTAAGGCCATAGATGACCGGAAACTTGGTCAGACATTATTCTGGGTGTTTTTGTGAGTGTGCTGGGGGTTAAGTTTACCATTTGAATCAGTAGACCGAGCAAAGCAGATCACCCTTTCCAGTGTGGATGGGTGTCATCCAATCAGCTGAAGGCCTAAGTAGAGTCAAAAGTCTGACCTTACCCAAAGCAAAAGGAAATTCTTCATGCCTGACATCCTTCAAATTGGGACACTGGTTTTTTCCTACCTTCAGGTCCAAATTGAAACATTAGCTCTCCCACATTCTTAAGCCTGACAGTGTCTAGACAGGAATGTATACCATGGGCTCCCCTAGCTCTCAGGTCTCCACACTCAAAACTGAACTACAACATCACCATCGGCTCTCCTGGGCCTCCAGCTTCCTGACTCACACTGCAGATCTTGGAACTTGTCAGCCTCTATAATCATGTAAGCCACTTCTTATATCTCCCCTGCACCATATAATGTTCTGATTCTCTGGAGAGTTCAGACCTTAGCAGACTAAGACTAAAGGTTACATAGAAAAAGCAATAAGGAGTGTTAGAGGGTTGTAATTTTAAGTAGGAAAACAAAAAACTTCACTGAAGAGAAAATATTTGAGTAAAAACCTAAAGGGTTTGGGTAAATAAGCCAAATGAATAGTGGAGGGAAGAGCATTCCAGACTGAGGGACTAGCAAGCACAGAGACCCTGAGATAAGAACATGTCCAATACTCATAAGGAGCAGCCAGGTGCCCAGGGTAGCCGCAGCAGAGTCAGGGAGGTCATGAGTGACCAGGTCACACTGGCGATTCTAGAAAAGATTCATTCATTAGTCTATTCTACTTTGTGCATAAGCCAGGGTATGTGTGTGTCTAATCTGTCTTCCAGGAGAGTTCCAGGATGATTCACAAAGTTAACTGCAAAGAGAGAATATATACTGATACTGAACCAAAAGGAAAAAGAAAATAAATAAGGTTGAAAATAAACTGGAGCCAGAATTTTTTTAAAAAAAGATGACCTTTCCCCATATTTCCAACAAGTAGGCCTCACTTTTGCTCCCAAAATCCTGGGATCAAACTAGACAGGAACCAGGAAATACTACTAGTCGCCAGACATGTGCAAACAAAGCCACTCTGGGAAATTGATACTGTTTTTGGCATTGTAATCAGAAAAAGACTTCTCCTGGGGATCATAAACCAAGACTCTGGGACATAACCTTGTGTCCTTAGCAGCATCCCTGCAATGAATGCAGTCAGAAGCTTCACAGATCCTCTTTCTTAAGTAACAAAGTCCAAAATGATCCAAGCAGCTCTATTGAGGGTTCTGGGAGGGATGGGCATCCAGGGTGTCACCCCCAGATATGCGTTCTGACTACAGCATGTATTTTATAGTACAAAAAGACCTCCTGTCATTCATGGAGTCCTCACTGAATAGAGCTTGTTCTAGCCCAGTTGTGGAAGGGTAGCAGTGAGCTCAGGTCTGTGCTGGCACTAGTCAGCAAACCGCTGAAGTGTAGCTTTTATGATTGCCAGGCAAGTAACGACCTCTGAGACTTAGCAGGAATTACAGCCAGGGCACAGCTGACAAAGTTTTGTAGAAGCCAAAGGTCTTACTAGAAACACATCCCACCTTGTCATAAGGTGAGCTGAGTATTACAACTGGCAGGGACAGGGATCACGTTAGAAAACTGCTGTGAGTCTGCACAAGTGCTCAGACAAATGGGAACTCAGGGCCTGACCCAATGCTCCTTTTCTTATAGCATGGCCAGAATCATTTTACTCAGGGGGGAAAAAAATAATGTAAAGCCATTGTCATCAGACACTTGCTTGGCCAAAATTAAAACCTTGCAAAAGCACCGAGGTTAGAGCAGTCTTTGAGAACGTTTGGCCACACCCAAGATGCCATGGGTTGTGTGGGTGGTTGGTTAGTTGAAGGTCCAGCATCATGGGAAACTAAGGACCTCAGGAGAAAAAATAATGTGTCTAATGCTCAATTTCCATATGTTTCCTATAACATACTGCTCTCCACCAGGTTGAACTTTCAGAAAAATCTGCTACAAATGAAAAAAGAGCTGGGGAATTTCAAGCAAAGAAAATAACATAAATTTTAAGGAAAGTTGAACCATAGACCTTCCCCTGGAAGAATTATTTTAGACGGTTGTCATACCAGAAATCTCCCAGTTCAAGATGTTGAAGGCATGTCAGATTTCAAGTAAACAATTTTTCAATCTCATCGCAATAGCAGGATACACACTCATCTTTTTGTATGTGTGTGTGCGCGCGCGCGCACGTGCACGCGCGTCAAGCTCTGACTATGAAAGCCAATCCACACACCCATAAACATGTATGCCTGCCCCAGATGTATCCACAGAGACTAATAAATAGTGTGTATCCACAGAGACTAATAATAGTGGGTTGATCAGGAGCCACAGAGTACATAGGTCAAGGAAGTTTCTCCCAGCAAGCAGAACTTGGTCCAGTGGCAGAGCGGAAGTGCTATGAGGATGTCCTAGGAATCTAGTGTCGGGATGTATGATTGTGGGATATTTGCCTGTCTTCTTTCTTTCCAGTGGGAGTGTTCACTGCAGTTGTCTTATCCCACTTCTAGTTGTGGTCATGGGATACTTTCGGAGGGATGGCTAGAAACAACCAGAGTTACTGGTTTGCCTGCTGTAGTTAGCATAGATTGCAGTGCCTTGAGGAGTCCCGGTAAGCTGATGGAGTGCAGGCTTTGGGCTTTCTCAGAGGCTGGATGGGAGGCTGTGAGGTCTGCTCTAAGGATGAAGTATAAGCTCTACGTGAGAGAAGAAAGGCGGAATATTATTGGTGACAAGGAGAGCTAACTGTGGCCAGGTATTTAGCTGACTATCAAGTTATTTTTCTTTTCTGTCTGAACACATGCTTGGACTGCATTTCCAGACTCACTTCTGCTTCCATGTGGCTATGGGACCAAGTTCTGTTGAATGAGATGTGGACAAGTGACATATCTAACCTGAACCACACAATTTACAGGAGATACCTGATGCCCACCTTGAATGCAGGCAGAATACTCTCACCCAGTTTTGCTTCAGAAGCAGTCCTTCAGTGTGTGGCCCAGCACAACCAGCACACCCATGTGCACACACATGCAAACACACAGTAAACAAATAAACATAAGCATCAAATGCACACGCATACACACTGACAACATATTGCACACAAACATATGCATCTCACATGTACATGCACAGTCCCAGGCCCAGCTATTTCATGTTGCAATGAAATTATTTCCAGATATTCCCCAATTATCTTTCCCAAATTATGGAGGCATTGTGTCCTGATAAATGAATAGAAAACTGCCTAAGTCAACGGCCAGCCTAGATGACAAAGTATCTTTTTATTTCATATCTACATCTTTAACCAAACACTCATTAGGCATCTACTATATGCCACATACATTTGGCTTTCAAGAAACTTGATGCAGAGGATGCTATCCCCATTCCTGAGAGGACTTACAACCAAACTAGGAACTGGAACTGGCTATCTCCTCCTCTTTTCTGGTTCTGGGGTCCAAGGTGAGCTCCTCCAGGGGGTTTCTGGGTTCTAGAGTGGATATGACAACCCTTCGCATTCCCAATGGCTCAGGGCCTACCCACCTGCACGCACAGTAGACTCCATGGGACAGTGGGGTATCCTGGGAGGACAGCAAAGGGCTCTTGAGGAGCATTTTGGACCTGCTTGGGCTTGTGCTATGCCGCACTCTCCCCCATCCTGCTGCCTCACCCAGGGGTTTATTTCTATTGGCAATCTCAGTAGTGCACATCCACATTTAGATAAGTGGCACTAAAATAAAATGGACTATAATTATTATTATAGATTACAGTAATTACAGAGGGGGAAAGGGCCGATTAGATTAATACTCCCACCCCCCCACCAGGACCCAGCTGATCTGGAGGAGATTTGTGCAAAAGGCACTGAACCTGCTGTGAGCGTTGGATGTCACTATGGCCTCCCAGGGCTCAGGCTGTAAAGGGCAGGGCAGCAGAGCAGGGGTGGTGGGAGGAAAAGTCTTTTAACCTGAAAGTAAACCAGCCATTAGAGAACAGAGCTTCCCACCCACCTGCCCAGGGTCATGCCTACATGAGGGGCTGGGCTGTAGCTGGGCTTGCTCTCATGGCATGGTACACTCAAGGTCTGAGCCCCCTCATAGGGAGGGGCTGTCCCCTCTGTCTCCATGCTCTGGGAAGCTATCTCCTATTGGCTTCTTGTGTGCCTGGTGCTGGAGAACTGCGTCTACCAAGGACAGCAGTGACACTGGGCAAGTTGCCTCGCTCTCTGCATTGGTAGGTAGATAGCCCATTCCCATTCATGTGATGATGTAGTGAGATCACACAGTGTTCAGGACAGGCTGTGCCTGATGAGAGAAAGTAGGGTAAACGTGCCAGCTCCTTCCTCTGAGGCTCGGGGTCCCAACTAGGCCTGCTGCTGCTGACATCCTCACTGCCCACATCTGAGTAATCTGTCCTCAGGTGGGAGCCTCTTTGACCATGGCATCTGCACTGTACCCTGAGTCTTCTGTTCACCTGGGCATTCATAGAGGGAGTCTACTGCAAAGACCCCTCCTCCACTCCTCTCCATTGCTCTGTCCTGTGGACACCATCACCAGCCACTCCCCTCTCAAGTTTCTTCCGACACACAATGTTTCTGTCTCCTGGTCTGAGAAGGCCCTCTATGGCTCACAGAATCTGCTTCAAAACGACTCCCCAGGGTTTAGCCCTGGTTATTCTCTCTGCTCTTAACTGCTATTACTCCTGCAAAATGCTTACAGTCACATCCCGAGTATCTGCTTACTCATCGGTCACCCTCCAGAGACAGTAAACTTCATGGAAAAAGGAGGAGTTATTTTGCCTTTTAGTTACCTCTTAGCTGAGTATCTAGCATACAGCAGACACCAATTAAGAGTTGATGAATGAATGAAAAAAAGAGTCAGGAATTATTGACTGTCTGAAGCCTGCTAGCCTTTTATTTTCTTGATTTACTCTTCCTCTGAGGGGGAGATTTTCCTCATGGAATGTGGTCAGGGGCAGAAGGTGTGGTGAGTTTTGGCCAGAGGCAGAGGCTCCTTGCAGCACTGGACTGAGAGGGAAAGGTAATGTGGAGCCCAGTGTGTCGGGAAGGAGGGAATAACAGTTGACAAAGGTGGGCCAAGTGTTTGCAGGAGACACTTGAGTTAGAAATTACACACTTTAAAGCACAGGAATTTAGTCTGTGCTTTGGTTTCTGCCCTCTAGAGAGAGCCTCAAAGTACCTGTATGTCCTAGAGTGGGAGCATGGTGGTGCTGCCACATTTCCTCAACCATGGAGTCCCACCTGCCCTGTTTCCCACCATCACCCATCTAAAGTCTAGCATGCCCAAGACATCCAACTAACATTGCCCTGGGGCCATCTGCAAGACATAGAGCCTTAAAAAGATTAACACATGTAGAAGAATCTTGAGACCCTGCTTTCAAAACTAGATGCTATGTTCACTTCTTGGAGAAAGCACCTAGCTCCTGGGGTCAAAGGTACTTCTCAGGGGATGCCTGGTATCCTGTCCTTGGATCTCTATTCCAAGCCATATGCCCCCCAAATTCTGAAGGGCTCCTTCAAGCCTGACTGGCTCCTATTTTAGCTTCCTTCCTCCCTTTTTCTTCAGGGAGGGCCAATGTGATTGAAAACAATGAAAATCAGCCAAACTCCACCCAGCCTGATGAGCTCTCTCTGCTTTAAGCAGCAGAATCAGGACCCCCACAGAGCACCCTCTACTCACCCAGCCCCTCCTCCAGACTAGTCAAGGGTCTCGGGCTCTCAGGCAGAGAGAACCTCTATGCATCACTAGAACTTCCAAGGCTTGTCATGCCTTCTCTCCTTTGCCCTGTCCTTTGCCTCAGCCTGGAATGTGGCTTCCCTGGCTTCTTATGTAGTTTTCTGCTTCTCAACCTTTCAATTTCCATTTATTTATTTCCTCTGCCAAGAAGAACTCTGCAGATCACTGTACACAGCACCACCCTAGCACAGCGCCACCCCATCTTTTTGAGAGCCCCTATTCCTGCTTAGCTTTTACCACCACCTTGAATGATTATGTTTATGTGTACTCTTGCTCATCGCCTGTCTTCCCCAAAGAACAAGAATCCCAAGAAATCAGGGATGAGTCTGTCTGACCATGTCCATTGACCTGTGTGCAGCTCCTAGCACGGTAGTTGGCTCTGAGATTTGTTGGACAACCATGTGACTTGACTCTCTAGTCAAAGGTGAATACTAATTGGTCTTTAAATGGAAATCATCAACTGTAGATTTCCTCAGGCCTAAGTATCTGGGAAGGCTCATCTCTTCTAGGACACAATTGGTTTTTTACCTTAAAAGAGCCTGGGCTTTAAATGGGACCTGTTACCTTCCTCACTGTGGCTAGAATGGAGCCTCTGGAACTGATTTGTAGCACCTGATCAAGTCCTTGGAAGACCACTTGCTGAACCAGCCAGGAGGGCTCTCAGCTACTTCAGAGCCTTCAGAGTCAGGAATTGCCTGGGAAATAAAACTGGGCTGGAGAACTCAAGAGTGGGGTGAGGGGGGAGCATGTATTATGTATATTTATCTTTCTATCAGCTTCATCTTGCATCCTTGCCCTCATTTTCTCTTTGCCCTGATTTCTCCCATTTCTTGATTAGGAAAAAAAAATTAAAAAAAAAAACTCTCCAGTTGTACATTAAGTATTTCTGTAAAGGATAAGCTTCCACTAATCCTTTTCTGGAATGAGGCAGAGTATAAATAAATAAATATAAATAAATAGAAAGCTCTATCTTCCCCCAGGGTGCCCCATTCCATTTGGATTTAGGTCATCCACATGTCTATTTATGATATATTTTCAAATTTCAGGATTCTGAGTGTGTAAGCAGGAATTACTGAGCTGGCTCTGGGGCCGACACAGAGGCCAGAGCTGACAACTCAGCGGAGCCATGCCCCTCGTGGGCAGGCTGGGACTAGCCCGACAGGCTTTAGGGAAGATGCTGGAGCCTCAGAGCAGAGGGGCCTGTTGGCCTTGAGGCCTGGGCATCGCTGGAAATCCAGAAGAGTAATTAAGAATCCAGAGTTGTATCTTACTGGGTCTCAGCTCAATTTATAGAAAATGGGTATTTAGGACAAAGACTATCTCCCAAGGTGAAAAGTGGGTTTCACAAAGCTCCCAGTGTGATGCCTGGGGCAACATAAGTTTGTGTGCTCAAACAGCCCTTAAGGTTGCACATTAGGATTCTGATAACTTCTTTTTAGCCACAGTCTTATGGTTCTTGACCACAAGGAAAGCATCAAACATTCCTGGTGTTCAGAACAAAGATAAAGGGACTGGGCTGGCTGCAGACCTGCCTGTGGGGTGGGATAGTCCCCCAGGAAACCACACAATTTTGAGACCTCATAGTCAATGTGACAGAGGGACCCAGCAGGAGAGGAACAAGACCCCACCTCCAGCCCCAGCCATTCCTAAATGTCCCCATACTCTGGCAGAGTGTCTGGTAAAATGCAAACCTATAGTCCAAACACAAAGGCAGAGCACAAGAAACTGAGTGATGGGACCCTTATTCTGTCTTGGTTCCTCTTCACTGAAGAGCACCAAGCTCTGTGATGGCAGCACCCACCCCCACCCCCCCACCCCACCCCCGTTGTAACTTTTAGCATTCACATCTGCTTCTCCATCTGCAGAGAGCAGCCCTCTCCCTTCTCCATCCCCTTGCCTGACTCTACTTCAGGCATCGGCTTGGATGTTCCTTTTTCTAGAAGCTTGTCCTGATGCCCCTTTACCCGACCTTCCCCTTCAGGCAGGGCTGAGACCACTGCTGCGTGTTCTTTAATGGACCCATCAACCCTGTCACCCAAGAGTATCCCTGAAGCTGCCCACCAAGGGGGAAGGATCAGTCTCCAGACTAGATAAGGGAGGGCAAGGCCATGTCTCCCTTTGTCCCCTGTCATTTCCTAGCACCTAACCTCATGACTGGCAGATACCAGGCACTCAATAAATATAGATTGAGCAGATAAATGATTAAATGTTGAGAGGACACGCAGTCTGCCAAGCACCAGCAGTATGTCACTAGGCAATTGTCCTCAGGGGACCTGGCTCTATACCCAGGGGGCATTTCAGGCCTCAATAAAGGGAAACTGGCAAGAAACAAAAAAGGTCTGTGTCTATGAGCAGAGCCCAGAACAGACAGATTACAAAGGACCCTCAGAACTGGGCAAAGGGATGTCCATCACAGGAACGGCCTGGCTGGGCAGGAGCAGGAACAGCAGATGGGATGGGTAGGGGAGTGGAGTTCAAGTCCATCAGCACAGAGGATCAGATACTGACTGGCTCAGTGGATTTGGTGCAGGCACTGTCCTGGGTCCGACCAGGAGATACCTGGCAGGTCCTGGGCAGGTCCTTGGTCCCACCAGCCTTCTGGATTAATCAGGTGCACGTGGGGTGGGAATGGACACCACATTGTTCCAGGAGTGAGCTTCCAGAGGCAGAGAATAGGGGTGGCTGATGATAGACCCTGAGATTCTATAGAGGCACCTTGTCACATACAGAAATCTAGCACGCTATTCTTCTCCTCAACCATTCCCTCCTCAGGAATCATACACCACACACACACACACACACACACACACACACACACACACACACACACACTTACTTCCCTGACCAAGCTGCACAGAGCCCTCTGCCACTTGGCTCCTCCTCTCCTGTAAGAACAGCTTTCCAAGAAGATGCCAGCCATATCCCAACTCTGAGACAGAGAACAGAAATTCACTGGGCTGTGGTCAGGGTCTCTCTGCCTGGGGTTTTGGGGTGACACTTATTAACTTCCTCCCACCATGAACTACTTACTTTTCCCAAAGACTCCAAACCACAGTGATGTAGCACACTTGCCAGTGTATCTGAGTAATTAAGCAGTCATTGACATCCACCCTGTCAGCTCAGGTGCCAGCAGATCACAGATGTCCCCTGGTGAGAGTGTTGCAGGGAAGAAATGACTGCATCCCTACAGAGGCTGGGTCAGCCATCAAGTGTAAGAGGAGACGAGACCGAGTGGGACATAGGCTATGGTCTCTAGTCACACCACAGTCAGGTGACATGCTCCAAGAAGTACAGAGAAGGAGTTCAAGGCAAAGGCCCCAGGAAAAGACATGAAGAATGTGGGTCTTATGGGATTTTCCTGAAATTCTCTCAAATTATAAATCCTGAAACCAATGGAGAGAAACATCCCCAGGACAAACAGAATAGCAAACTTGGTGAGAGAGCATTACCCATTCCCAGTGAAGCCAAGGAATGCCTCACCTCCTGCCCTAATCCATCCCCACACTTTAAGCAGAGGGCTAGCTTTCTTCAAAGACACAGAGGAAGCCACAATAAATATACAAATAGAATTTCCTCCAAAACTAGACAGGGGAGGGAGAAGCTGGCATGAAGGAAGAAAGGAATTTCAGAAAAAGCAGATAAAGAAAATGTAAACTCCATCATAGGGAATTATCTCTTGGGGAGAAAAAAAAAAGACTTAGAGTTCAGACAAATATTCTCCCCAGCCCCAAAGAAGGTACAGATAACATGTCTCTCAAAGGAAAAAGAAATCTAAGAGATACAGAAGTTCAAAGAAGAGATTATCAAACAACAGGTAGAGATGAAAAGCTCCAAGAAAAAAATAAAGCCAGGGACCCTGGATGCCTGCTCAGGGGTCACAGAGGGAGGCCTGGGGCAGGGGTCCATGTGGGAAGGAGGCAGCACAAGAGGAAAGGGAACAGCTAGGTCCCTGAGCCCTGGGCAGGAGGCCAGGGGCCTCAACCAGGCAGAGCAGTGGCCCAGAAGCAAAGCCTCCCCTTGGGTTCTAGAAGCCTAAGTGCATTCCTTAGCTAAGTGTGTTCTATACCCAAGTTCTACTGCTCAAGCCAGCCAAACCTCTCTGAGCATGCCTTTCCCAATCCTGAGACCCTGGTCACCTAGATTTGTTGCCCACTACATGGGTTGACCATGCCTCCACTCCCAGTACTGTCAGAGAGTCATCTTGATACTGGAAGCTCCCCATGGTGACAGCAGCAGCCGCAGAAGCAGAGGGAAGAGACAAGCTGCAGCTGTCAGTTCTGAAATGCAGACAGCGTTGCCCCCGTCTCTGGATGATGCCACAGGACTCAGGGCCTCACATAAATCTTGTATTGGTATTTTCACCAGTGGAGGGAGCCCTGGTGAGGAGCCTTTCAATATTTTTAAAATGATTTTTCCTCCTGGCTGTACTTCATAAGTCATCAGACACTGGAAGCCAGAATCTTCTTTCTTGCTAGAATGATTTGTTTTCCAGCAGGGTGCAGGGTTTATTGTTTTGGAATCCAGCTCACATTCCACGCTGCGAGTTACTGAAGGCTTCGGGACCCTAGTTTCTCTCTCCCCTCCTAGCATTGCTGGATACATGAAGTGACAGCTGCAGCTGTCTCAGCCCCAGGATCAGAGGGCAGAGCCAAAGGCCAAGTCATTTCAAACCTTCTCCAGGGAAGCCATCATCTTTCCCATGAAAAGCTGAAGCCTCCCTCTCCTGGTGACAAAGAAATAATGGCAATGACACCCAAGAGCTCTGCAGGGTAATTACCCCCAGAATCCTGTGTCTGTGTCGTCTTCCAACAAAACTACATGACAGTGCAGGGATCTTAGAAAGGGGGCCAGCAAAGCAGAGGGACACAATGGCAGCAGAAGCACTTACCCATCAGACAGATGGCAGTGAGGATGAGGTGAAACATCTCAGAGGAAGTCAGATGCCTACTCCAATGCCCACGCCTGCCCTGGAGCTCCAAGACACCCTGTCCCACTGTACTCCAAATAGCTTTTTCAACATTAAATGTCTATCTGGCAAGCACTAGCTATTAGACCCAAGTGCAAAAAAATGTTTCTTGCCCAAGAATAAAGGCAGTTTACTCTCTGGAGTGCAGCACCTATGGGTTGGCCTTGGCAGCCTCTCAAAGCCCATCTTCCATCCTCTTCCTCCAAAGAGTTCTATGGTCTGAACACATGAAACCCACTGCCTCAACCAGAAGCAACTACAGGCACTTCTGGTGAATGGCTTTTTGCAGCATGCAGCAAGGGCTCAGCTCATGCTTCCTCTACTAGGAATCCTTAACCTGGTACCCACCTGGCAGCTCCAGTTCACCCAGCATCATAGGTGTGATCCCTTCAGTCAAGCTGTGCCTAAACCTCAGCTAGTCGACCACTTTCTCTCCCATGGGCCTTATCCCAGCTCATATTACATGTTGGGACCTTGTTTCTTCACTCTTTTGACACCACTCTCAATTTTAAGTCCTTGGCGACAAAGTCTACATCCTACTCATAACTTTATCTGTAGAATCCAGCAGAGGCCTGGAAGACAGGAGTGATGTGAGTGAAGGGATCAGGTCCTTCTCTTGGAGCCACAGTGGTCACAAGCAGTCTCCAATCTCATCAATACCAGGGCTCCACCAGTCAGCATTCCCGTTACAATACTAACTTCGACAAGGTAGTAGCTATTGCTACCATTGCAAAGAAAACCAAGTTTCAGGCAGATAATAAGGAGCATATAAAAAATAAAAGTATTACTACAGTGGGGCTCACACAATACTAAGGAGGAAAACGAACCTGCTGGTCTTGGGTCAAATGACCTGGTATTTTCTAAAGTGAACTCTGCAGAGGGATGTTCAGATAGCATTCGGTACCATGGGGCATGACATCATCAACATCATCATCAACAACAACAAAATCCCTGAGGCAAATGGAGTTTAGACAAAAGAAGGGATACAACAAAAATCAAAACCAATTTCTTTGCTACAGACTTTTAATATGCTAATATGTGTTGTGAATCATGATAAGATAGATTTAACATAGAGCACTTCCCTTACTTAGCCTTCCCCAGGGTCCTTCCCCAGGGAGGCATCTCCATGAAGTACTGCTACTCAGAATGCACTTTTGGAAAAGCTGAATTAATCTCTCTGTCAGAACAGGTGTTCCAGTGGATAGTTTTTACCCAAATGGAGGCTGTAGATTTTCCCCTGCTGAGGTTATTTGGTTAGCCTCAACCCAACCTGCCATAATGATTTAAATATCAACTTTGTAACCCATCATTTTAGCTCCTTAATATGATCAGTAACCTAATCATTTATATGATTTATAACATCATAGGAAGAAAACAAGCATCGATATTTTCATCCCGGAGACTGAATCTCAGAGCATCAGTGCTTAGAGAGAAAACATGTGTCAGGCAGTGAATGTTTACAGGATCATGCTCATAATAAAGGCAGTAATGAGTTTCATAAGCATGTTTCTAATCATGTCACTGAATGACAGGCAATGACACTACATTGAAAATACTTGATGAAATGGGTGTCCAAGGAGGAAAGCAATTATTACTACAGCAAGCTTGCTGGATGTCAACCTTTACCTGATTATAAGCATTAGTGTCCAGAGGATTGATGGACAGAAGAATGCTGTGGTTTGTCTTCGCCAGAACTCAGGCTGAAATCTGATTCCCAAGTATTATAGTGTTGAGAGGTGTTGGGTCCTTTAAGAGAAATTAATGATTTTCTCCTGGGAGTGAGTTCTCACTCTCATAAGACAAGGTTGGTTACCACAAGAGTAAGTTGTTATAAAGTAAGCCTGTCACTTCTTCTCAGTCTCTCTCATATATGTTCTTCCACATTTTTCTACTGGCCACTCTTGCATGCTCTCCTGACATATGCTTTCATCTGCCATGAGGCCCTCACCAGAAATGGAGCAGTTGCTGGTATCGTACTCTTTAATCTAAGTTTCCAAAACCATGAGTGAATATAAGCCCCTTTTCGTTATGAAGTGTCCAGTCTCTGGTATTTTGTTATAGCAACCCAAAATGGACTTAGACAAATAGTTTTCAAGTAATCTATTGAAAGTATGTTTCTCTCAACCTAATTTTGATAGGGGTTAAGTAGGAACAAGTTCAAAGTTTTAATTCTAAACCAAACTCTAAGTATAGCCAGTGCTTACTGCTGGGTGCCACTAGAATCAAGTGCTACAAAAGTCAGCTGATCCAGAGATAAGAATCTGCATCTGCCTGTTGCATCATGAGAAAACACAGTTATGCCTTTGAGGTCAAAACTTCCTGGAGAACTGTAAAGCTAACATACAACCAAGTGATGACTTTTCCCACCCAAAAAAGATAGTAAATTCAATATGGATTATTTACAAACTTCTTGCACTACTTATAAACTTCTTGCATTATTTACATAGGACTCTGGCTTAAAATGGCAGATTATACATTTTCCCCAAGACAAGAGGAAAGATAAAGCCCTCACTTAAAAGATGCACTTCAGAAATCATCTACCCCATCTGCAAGAGTTATGGAGCCAGCAATGGCTCTGAGAAGCCATTCAGTAAAGTATCTTGTTGTGGTTTTGTTTAATTCAATATTTCCTAAATGCATTTGAATGCATGGTACTTTTTTCTTTTACTTAACATCTATACATCTGTTGAAGAGCTAGTATTCTCCAAAACACCTTTTCAGGAAGTGCTCTGGATCCATTCAGGAACAATAACATTCAGAGTACTCTAGGACAGGAAGTTAATGGAAAAGGAGACAGGGAATGGAGCCTTGTATCTTGGGAAACAGCCTCTGATAGCAAAGAGCATTTCAGATCAGACAGATTTAGACAGAATCTCAACATCTTACAGCGGGATTGCAGCTGCTTATTGAGTAAACCACAGAAAGTGACCGTGGATAGATCAATGTATAATATAGAACACGACAAAATAAGCCCAGACTCAGAAAATCAGAGTCACATATTTCCTCTCATATGTGGAAGCAATGAGAGGGAAAGAAGGCAGTGAGGGAAGAGAGAAGCTATCCTAAAGATATAGGGGAGATCAGTGGAGAAGAAGGAGAAGAAAAGGGAGGAAAGAAGGGAAAGAAGAAGAAATATGGAAAGAATTGAACAAAAATCATGTTATATAATAGATAAATGTACCAAAGGGAATCTCATCTTTATGTATAGGTAGAAAGTAACAACCAAAAATAGATAAAAGAGTAAAAGGAAGATCAATAGAGTAAAGGAGGGAGGGAAGAGGGAGGGAAAAGGGGAGGAGAAGGTGGAGGTTGGGGATTGAAATAAAATTCCTTACATGTATAATTTTGTCAGAATGGACTCAAATACTATGCATAATTATAAAGCTCTAATAAAAAAGAAACAATAGGAAAATACTTCAGAAGATGTGTTTGAAACCATTACCAAGGACCAAAAGAAGGAAGCAGGCTAACAAAAAGTCATAGGAAAAGATAGGGAAAAAAATTGAGCTTAAAAGGACATTTGGTAAGTTAAGGAAGGAAGAATTAAAAATAAAACCAAATTTGTAATCCCAGCATTAAGGTCTGCAAAAGAAATCAATGAAGACAAGACTGAATTTGTAATGAAAAGCCTCCTCTCTCTGACAATATGAAGAGAATGGCCAGAGACAGCAATGTCAAGGGCTCAGGTTAAAAAAAAAAAAAAGTGGAAAGAACAGATAATGGCAGTCAAAGCCAGAATCACAGAAGATGCTGAAAAAAAAATTAACACACAAGAAAATGCACAAATCTTTAAAAGAATCAAAGAAGAAATGTTCGTTTTGTATTTTGAAAGAATCAACTATAACTCAAAGGAACTTACAATACTCTAAAACATAGTTATTTAAAATGAATCCAGACATATCTACACAAAAACATTTTGAAATGAACAAAGAATACATTCTATAACAAATTCTTATGAAGAAAAAAATGGCATTGACTTGATTTCAGACTTTCCATTACTTCTTTGAACCCTAAAAGCTGAGAACTGGGCACAGTGGTACAAATCTGTAATCCAAATGACTTGGCAGGCTGAGGCAGGAGGATCCCAAGTTCAAGGCCAGCCTGGGGAAATTAGTAAGGCCCCATCTCAAAATAGAAAACAAAGGGTTCGGGATGTAGTTTAGTAGTACAATGCACCCCGAGTTCAGTCACCAGTACTACAGGAAAGAAAAGGGAAAGGAAGAAAGGGAAAGAGAAAAGGGGCGGATGTCTCCAGCTTCTCTAATGACACATGAAGTGCATTATAAATTAAGAAGAAAGTTGCAAGATACATAAGGCTCAGAAATGAAGGAAAATGGTCTACTTGCAAAAATAGCAAAGAACACATAATCTGGTCCCCTGTGAAAGATAACAATCAAGAAATCGAAAGGGGCAAATCATGGTAGAAAAGCAATGACTCTGAGCACTGAAATAATTTAAGCACATAGTTAACATTTTAACTCAAATTTTTGGATTTCTGATAATTATAGACCTATCTGCCACTTTCTGCATAGAAGCAGACGTGATATCAAGAAACATTACTGACAACCTACTTTTGTTTGGAACCTAGTAATGCAGTGTATACAACAGAAACAGAAGCATCCCTGGATTTGACTGAGCACAGCAGAAAAGCAGAGGGGAAGGCTGAAGAAAGAAACCGAGGATCCAGGCATGGCGGAGGAGAAAGAAAATAAGGAAACACGGGAGATAAATATTCTAAGACTTAAAGAGAGTTATCCTGGATACAAATTGCTATAGGAAAAGGGAAATAAGAAAATAGAAGAATTGATATTACAATGAAATTTAAGAATCTTTAAGACAAAGGAAAAGCTAAAAGTTTCCAGAAAGAACATATAATCTTTCAGAACAATTTGATATCAGACTTCTGAATGCATTCCATTTAATAAGGCAATGGAGTACTACGTTTAAGATACTTTTTTAACACTTTATTTAAGGTTTAAGAGAACATTAAACCTTAGATTTTTATGTCCATTCAAATTTCCTTCCAAATGTCATAAAGGTATTTTCAGACACAAGTCTTCATTAAGTTTGTCTCCTAAAGACTTATTTTATGATGATTTTGTGAGAAAGTACCCAAAGAAGAAAGAAAGAAACTCTCAGATTTTGCAGAAGATACATAAAATAACCACTGTAAAACTCCTGGAAAAGGAGTTTTAAAAAGGCTTTTGCCTTTTAAAAAGGCTAAGAGCATCCGAACACAAAAGACAAAGCACGCCCATAATGAAACAAAATGGAAACGGCAGAAAATAATATGAGTGATGGGAGAACCTACTAGTATGAAGCTGCTAAATTTCTTATAATTTGAAAAAAAGGTAAAAAAATTAAAAAGATAGAAAAAGTTGAATTATTTAAATTAAAGCTTCAAATAATGGAAAATTCCAAATGAATAAATAATCATAATAAAGTTTTAAAGCAATTATGGGGGGAATGTCTGCTATGATGTTGTTTATAAATTGTAGTTTAAGACCATAAAAAGATTAGATGTAAAAAGGAAAAGATGTGCCAATCAGTCATAATAAAAAGAAAAACTAAGCCATCAGAAAGAAAGGATAGACATTGAGGGAAAAAAAGGAAAGAAAAACCTATAGATAATCACTAAAAACGTTGAAGGGCTCAATGAATCAAAGAGATACGATGTGTCCAAATAAGTATGTACCTAATAAATCAGCTTTAAGACGTATAAAACAAATATATAAATAATCACAGAGAGAAACTTTAAAAAATTGAGTTATGCGAGTAAATTTTAGGACCTTCCTTGTTTGATTATCAATCAATCACCAAAGATACAGAAGATATAAACAACACAATTAATAAAGATGTAATTGTGATTAGATAATTTAAAGTACACATTCTTCTCAGACATAGTTCGTTTTCAAAAACTGGTTGCGTACTAAACAAGAACAAACTGTGCTCTTGATCAGAAGTACAAATTAATAACAAAACCAAATAGAGTATTTTTGCATATACAAAAAAATTAAAGTATTTCTAAATAACTTAGAGATCATTAAAAAATTCATAATGAATCATTAATCATTAGCTAATCAGAAAATGCTAATTACTGTGATTGAGCAGTTCATGCTATATATGTGTTGAAATATCATAAGCCCATAAATTCATAGAATTGCAACATGTTAATCAAAAATTTAAAAATAAAGAACTAGATCTGAATAGTAGTTAAGAGTAACAACCCATAACACAATTTATAGAATACAGCCCAAGTCATAATTCGAGGAAAATATATCACTTTCAATTCTTACCTTAAAAGCAAGACCTAAGAATCTAAGAGAATAACAATTTTAAAATATAAGGACATAATAAAAGAACATAAATTAACAAAATTATTTACTAACAAACCTCTACATACCATATGGCTGTTTTATAAATATTAACTCATTTAATCCTCTTAACAATCTATGAGGTACATACAATGACTATTCCCATTTTACAGAGCTTGAAACTCAGGAGAGTTTTTTCACTTTACAAATCTGAATGTGTTAAGCAATGTTAAAAAAAAACTGTGGTTTTGAAATATACATAGACATAAGATTAATGACAACAATAATAATGTATGGGACAGTAGAAATCAAAAGTATGTAACTTTAAGGTTCTTAAGTTCCATGGAAATTGGTATATTATTTGAAGGGAGAAGGTGATAAATTTAAAATGGCATAATTTTCCCTAAAATAGCCACAAAATAATTAAAAATTGCATACATATGTAATTATATGTATTGATATATATGCATGGACATATGTAACAAATCAAGAAAGAAGACAAATACTAAAACATAACGCAAAATAGCATAATGAGAGAAAGAAGGAACAATATTAAAAAAAAAAACCTAGATGGTAAAAATAGATAACAAATAGCAAGATGACAGACCTTAGACTAACTGTAGAAATAATTACATTAAATGTAAACAAATACACAAATGATGAAGATTGTCTGAATGGATTATTTTTAAAGCTAAATAAAATATTAAATAAAAAATAAATAAAATCATTTCATAAATATAAGAAATGATCTTTACCTTTAAGAAAGCAGGTCAAAAATAAAAGGATGCAATGCCACAACCAGTCACAGAGATGTAGTGATTATATCAATATCAATATTATATCAATATTTAGTAATGATTTACTAAAAAGTCATAATAATCTATAAAAGAAGGATGGTGAAATGTGATAGACATCATTATCCAAAGTACATGTATGAAGACACGAATTGGTGTCAACATACTTTATATACAACCAGAGATATGAAAAATTGTGCTGTATATGTGTAATAAGAATTGTAATGCACTCCACTGTCATTTATTTTTTTTAAAAAAATCAATAAAACATTGAAATACATGAAGGAAAAAAAGAAAATTCAAACATTTCTATCAGTAATTGGTATTTTTTAAAAGATCAAAATATCATTTAGTATATAGAAGATCTGCATAAGTCTCAACCTGCCTACCATCTATGGAATACTACCTTTGCAGTAACCCAACTGCTCACCTAGGTTAACTATTATTTCTCCATCAAACAAACCTCAATAAATTTAAATGGACTGAGGTCATCCAGGAAAAATCCTGTAATTAAAACTAGATTAATTCACAAATAAATGACAAAAACATTTTTAAGTAAACTCTGAGGAAATTTAAAGAGCATATGTATAAATAACTAGTTGGTTAGAAATCAAAATGAAAATAGAAAGCATTCTGAACTAAAAGATAATGCACATGCAACATACGCAAGGTTGTGGAACATAGCTAAGTGGTACTTAGCAAAAACTATCTTTTTCAAAAGAAAGGTACAAAATCAATAACCCAAGCCTTCAATTAAAAGGCTAAAAAGAAAAGTTAAACTCAAAGTAGCTAAAACTAATGAACCAAAAATGGAAATCAATGAAATTGAGAAAATAGGGGAAATCAATGGTTAGAAAACTTGGCTTTTGGATTGGCTCTTGAAAATAATAGTAAAAATTATTCAAACCCTATTTAAACTGATCTGGAACAGGATAAAAAAGAAAGTTTTAATAACACTACTAAGGAATGAAAAAGAACACATCACTATAGAGGCTAGACACAAAAATTACAAGGTCTGTTATAATAACTAATACACCAATAAATTTGAAACAGTAAAATGGAAAACAAATTCTGAGATTCAAATGACCAAAACTGATACTACAGAATATCATAATTCTAAATAGATCAATAACTAGTAAAGAAATTTAATTTATAATTTGAAACTTCTAACGACAAACTCTTCAGATCTAGAAATTATTCAAAGAAGAAACAATATTAATTTCACACAAAGAATTTCAGACGAAACAGAGGTGAGGTATTTTATAACTCTTTTTCTATGGCCAGTGTTGCCCTCCTTCTAACACCAAACATTGGAAGAAAGAAAAACAACAAATTAAGACCCTCATCATAGTAAATTAAATCCACCTTGGGCTGGGGTTGTGGCTCCATGGTACAGTGCTCACCTAGCGCCTGAGAAGCTCTGGGTTCAACCCTAAGCACCACTTAAAAATAAATAAATGAATAAACAAAGGTATTGTGTACAACTAAAAGAAATAAATATTTTTTTTAAAATCCACCTATATATTAAAAAGATACAGCATCCTGACTGCAGGTATTTGTCCTACAGGCTCAAGGTTGTCTTACATTTAAAAGTAAACTGATGAATTCACCCCATTAAAAGAATAAAGCAATAAGTTAACATAATAATTATAATACAGGCAAAAAAGCATTTGATAAAAATTCAAAGGTCATTTACAATAATAGTTCCAGCAAAGTGGGAACCTGATAAACAGCATGTTCAGATCAACCTTTGCTTTACTTGATTTATAATGGTGAAAGTCTGAATACTTTCCCACTAAGATTGGAAACAAAGCAAGAATGTCAATGCTCACCGGGTCTTCTCAACATTATATTAGAATTGCAAAAGGAAAAAGTTCAAAAAGAGAAAAAAAGGAAAAGAGAAGCATAGAGGAGGAAGAGGAAGAAATTTGAAGGGTTCATGAAAAGATTCTGTCTCTTGAATAGGGAGGTGGTTAACCTGAATGAACACATTTATCATATCTTCAACTGTGCAATTAAAATTGGTTCACTTTAGTATTTCTAAGTATGTCAACAAAGTTTAAAAAAACTCTTACCCCAAAATATAAGGAAATATTTTTACCACAGATTCAGACAAAAAGATTTAAAAGTAATGACAAATAAAACTTAGCTTTATTAAGAATTTATACCTTAAAGTGAGAGGGGTAGAAAGATACAAATTTGTAAGATTTAATTGTACCACTCAAAACCCAAAAAGTTATATGCTCAAGGAAAACATAAAAAAAAATCCCACTAATCAGTAAGAAAGAGGAAAACATGAGTAGAAATTAGCAAAACAAATGAACATTAACTGGAAAACCATATGCTAAACTAATATGTGAAGAGATGCTCAGCTTTCATAGTTATCAGGCATATGCAAATCATGATGAAAATGTGATATCATTTATACTCTCTTGACTGGCAAAATAAGTCTAAAAATAGTAAAGGATAAAGAAGATGAGAATCAAGAGGATTCATACATGTTGCCTGGGGTATAATTAATATATGCACTTTGCAAAATAGATTGATATCATGAATTGATCTTTTATTGATTAAATTGATCTTTTATTGATTGAATATCTGGTACCTAAACACATACACAAGTCAAACAACATTTGTTAGCAATAATGTGTATAATAGGGGAAAATTTGCACAAAGAAATAAATCAATAATCTATGTCCAGCGAAATATTGAAAAAACTCATATACTCAGAAATAAAGAATTATTTAAAAAGCCACTTAGTCACACACATAAAAATATTTATTAAAATACAATGTTGAAATTAAAAGTAACTCTAAAGAGAATATTTGTAAAGTGATACCCTATTTGAAAGTTCAAAACTATTTAAATTGAATAATACTTTAGGGAGGGCATAAATAAATATGAGATAGAATCATAAAAATAAGGGAACTTTCCATAGTAAACAACCATATAATCTGTTAAAATGTATAAAATATTTGTTCTCAGGCCTTAAATATTAACCAATACAGGGTAATATTCAGATAATTAAAAAATAATAAGAGAAGCTCCATATTTACCCAGATTTTCTAACCTGAGGACACTTTTCAACTCATTTTTCATGGAAATCCAACATGGCCATGGAATGGAAGTCTCACTAGGTGGAAGACACAGATTCTAGAATTTCTGGAATCAAAGTGAGAAGAATCTGTGAAGTATGGTTAAGAGAGAGGAAGAAGCCGAAACAAAAAATTCCAAGAACTTGAATGACTCCTTCAGTGCTTATCTAGCTTTCAAATAGTCCAGAAGAATATGATTGAGGTGGATGGAGGTATTAGAAGATATTTTAGTGGAGATGTGCTAAACTAGTCCCTGGCAAAGTATAAACACCTTGATGAATCCCGGTAACTTTCAAGTGAGGTCCAAGAGAAGCCAGGACCACGGTATAGTCCTCATCCATGAGAAAGGGAACCACTAAAGCTGAATCCCCATCATCAATTTTGAAACCAAAGCTCCATGGAGTCAGGGTGGTTTGTTAGCAACTTAACATGATTCTTAGTGCAGCATTTCACTGTCAAATTAGAAAATGATAAAATAGACCAATGACTGTAGCATAGCTTCCACAATATCTGAGATAACATAAAAATTACTAATATCTTATGGGGAAAAAAACAGAAATTAACAACTGATAAGCAAGAGGTAAAATAATCAGTGAATTAAAATTTTAAGGATAAAGCAAAGGTAACAGATCAGTGTTTGTAAATAAATATGTGTATATCATGCCTGTGTGTTGAACAAAATGGAGCAAATGAGAGACAATCTGAATGAAAAGTTGAAAATTTTGAACTAAAATTTAGAAGTCCAGAACAGTACAGTTACAAAATTAAATAAACATAGAATGGGCAGAAAAACTGGACACAGTAGAAGTTGGTATTAAATAACAATATTAAACTGAAGCACAGATAAAGAAAATGTATGGGTAAAGAACAGAGAATAAAAAATACGTTTTCCCGCTAAATATATACCATAAATGTTTCATTATTGTCAACAAAGGAGAGAAGGTATTAAAGCAATTTTTAAGGAAATAATGGCAGAGAATTTCTCAAGTCTAATGAAATACAAACATGTGACTCAATAGATTTTAGTAGGATAAAGGTATAGAAAAATATAACTACCTGGATACATTATAATCAGACTCATGAAAACAAATATAGAGAAAATCTTTAGATAGAGAAAAAGCATATTCCCTTGAAAGAAGCAATGATAAGACTGATAAATGATTTAAAAAATTTATCTAGACAAGAGAACAATGAAACTATAATTGTTAAGCGATGAAAGAAAAAGGATTAGCAACCAGAAATTTAATATCTGGTAAAATAATCTTCAAAATATGACAGTGAGGGTGCACACATTTTAATGCTACACAGCATTAAAATGGCACTGCCACAGACTGGCAATTATGAGCACTTGATGGTTTATTTTCCTTCTCTTAATTTACTTAAAAGATATATTTAATATTAGAAAATATTCAAGTAGCCCCAAAGAAGACAATAACAGAAGATGGGAGACCAAAAAAAAAGGATAGACAGCCAAAAAATGAATAATAAAATTGTAGGCAAAATCCAATAGTATCAATAATTATACAAAATAGTTTTCTAAATATTCAATTCAAAGACAAATGTTGACAGTGGGGAAAAAAGCAATTCCCTGCCATATGCTGCATTTATGAGCACAATTTAAACATAAAAATTAGATACACTGAAAACAAATGGATGTATAATGGTACTATTTGCCAAATTTTGTAGAATGTAACCAAAGGGGACTTAGAGGGAAATGTGTAGAATTAAATGCATATATCAAAGAATGAATAAAGATATAAGATAAGTAACTTAAGTTTCTACCCTAAATAAAGAAAGAATAAATTAATCCTAAAAATAAATAGTAGGAGGGAAATAACAAAAATGAGAGCAAAAATTATTGAATTTGAAAACAGAAAGAACAACATAAATCAAGGAAACCAAAAACTGGTTCTCTGAAAAGCTGGTTTTTTAAGGCCAGTAATATTGGCAAACCTCTAATCAAACTTTCCAAGAAATAAATAGAAATGACACAAACTACCAATATCTGCAATGGTATTAGCATATTACTGCAGACTTTAAAATGATAGTAAAGAAAAACAAAACAATGAACAATTCTGTGCCCATGAAGTAAATAACCTAGATGAAAATGATCAGTTAATTCCTTGAAAGATACAAACTACCATAATCTACCTGAGGGGAAAAAAATAGAAAATCAGAATACCCTTTATATCTATTAAAGATATTGAATATGTAGTTAAAACCTTTCCAAAAAATAGCTTTATTGGCAGATAGTTTCTTTCATGAAATCAGGAAGAAATTGTGCCAATTCTTTCAGGAGAAAAAAAAAAAGGAGACAGAGGAAGGAACACTTAGCTCTCATTTTATGAAGTCAACATTATTCTAAAACCAAAACCAAACAGACATTACAAGAAACTAGAGACCCAGAGATCCTGCAAACAGGGATGCAAAATCTTCAAGAAAATATTAGTAAAATGGATTGAGTGATATATATTGTGCACCATGACCAAGAGTTATTCAAAATGCAAGATCGCCTGAACATGCAAAAATCAATGGACTTCAGACTATGTTGATACTAGAAGCCTGAAAGACAAAAGGCATATGATCATCTCAGAGGATTCCAGAAAAAATGACACAAAACGTAACATCTATTCATGATTTAAAAATTAAACTCTCAATAAACTATGAAGAAGTGAACTTCCTTGACCTAGAGGAGGGTTCCTAGAGAAAAGCCTACAGTAACATCATGGTTAATGATTTGAGAGACTGCTGTCTCCTGATGAGAAGGAACAAGGAAGGATAGCCTCAGTTAATAATTCTTAATCTTAGAATGTCCAGGTAATATGAGACAATAAAAATAAACAAAAGAAGTAAAATTGGAAAAAATAGAACTATTTCTATTCAGAGATGAAAAGATTCTTTATTAAAAATAGTCCTAAAAAATTACATAAAAGGCTATTCTATTACTGACAGGCAAGTTTAACAAGGTCACTGGATACACACTCAAATCGAACCACAGACTTATGTATAACCTTAGAATTCTAGAATAAAATAAAGGAGCAACTCCTCATGTTTTCGGGTATATAGAGATTTTAGATATAATACCATCAAAGTATAATCCATAAAATAAATATATATAATTTGAAATTTATCAAAATGCAAAATTTTGCTCTGTTAAATAAAAAAAAACTAATAAGAAAATGAAAAGGCAAACCATAAGGGAGGAAAGAGATTTTAAAAGTATATCTCACATGTTTTATATATATATATATATATATATATATATATATATATATAGAGAGAGAGAGAGAGAGAGAGAGAGAGAGAGAGAGAGAGAAAATTAACACTAAACTCAACAATAATAAATCAAAATAACTCCATTTTAAAAACAGACAAAAGAGCTAAAGGGACACATCACCGAAAAAAAAAAAAAAAAGATACACAGATGGCAAATAAGCATACACAATGATGTTCAGCAATGTTAATCATTAGTAAAAATGCAAATTAACACTACAATTAGGTACTACTATATATCTATTTAAATGGCTAATAACAATAATAATATACTTAGAAAACAATGCTGGAAAGGATGGGCAGCAACAAGAACATTAATTCATTGCTGGTTGAGATGCAAAACTGTGCAGCCAATTAGATGAAGGTTTTGGCAGTTTCTTATGAAAATAAATACACACTTACCACATGGCCCATCAATCCCACTTCAAAGTATTTATCCAAATGAATTACAAGTTATTTTCACATAAAATATTTACACAAATGTTGATAGTCATTTAGTTTAGAATTGCCAAAAACTACAAATAACCAAAATGTCCTTCAAGAGTTGAAGGGATAAACGTATTGGTACACCCATAGAATGGAATACTATTCATCAACAAAAGGAATTAACATTAAATCACAGGATGGCACTGGTGAATATTACAAGGACTTTGCTGAAGGAAGGAGGACAGACTGTAAAGGCTAAATATCATATAACTCATTGGGAAAGTCAAAGCCATAGAGACAAAAGAAAAACTGACTACTGGTTGGTTACCAGGGCTTGGCCATATAAGGAGAGCAAACATAAAGGGCCTACCCAGGACATTTTTGGAGGATGATAAAACTTCTAAGTGTTATCTATCATGTTGGTGGATACACAATGCTACGTATTTGTCAACCCCATAAAACTGCACAGCACAAAAAAGCAAACTTTACTGTATAATTTGTTTTTTATTTTAAAGCCGAATGTCAGCAGATCCCAGGTTAGAAAGTGGACTGTGAAAACATGAATCTAACTGCATTACAAATGTAAGGCATAACCTCACTGAAGATGGTGAGGGAAAAGGGAGTTGACCTAAGTAGCTTTGGGCAATGATGTTTTGCTTGGATACTGTGAAGCTAAATCCCATAAGAACTGTGGCTAAGCACCGTTCTTTAGTTGGTAAATTTGTTCCTCCCAAGCCTGACAATTAGTAATCCTGATACTACTTGTATTCAAAAATTGAACAAATAAATGAATAATTTGAAGATAATGGGAGCTAGGTTTCTTACAGTCAGAGAGTAAAGTAACAAAGCAAGGAGAGAAGTAGTAGAATGATTCATTCATGACTGAATTAAAAGTCCTGATTATTTACACAAGCATGTGTGTGTGTGTGTGTGTGTGTGTGTGTGTGTGTGTATGTCATATGCTTCCATTTCTCTGCATCTCTCTCATAACACACATACAGATGATGAAGAAAGGTAGATAAATACAGACACATGGATGAATAGTTACATGAATGTAGATATTGTGCTTACACGGGTTAATACACATGTGTATATTTCCTCACTCTGTCCACTGAAAGGTCTCGGAAGCATTGATATCTCAGTAACAACAAAGACGTCCAGTATACAGATTTTAATTTCTAAATATCATTTCCCAATAAAATAAACCAGAGTCTCATAAATTAGTGGCTAACTCCAGGTCAGAGGCAAAGAAAACCCAAGATGTACCCAGAATACCTTAAGCCCCTGAAAGTAAAGAAGTCCTCAAAAAGGAGGTAAGAGGGAACTTGAAACCATTCCCGGTAACCAACACTGCAACGAATACAGAAATAGTATTTGCCTTTAACCCAAAGAATAAGATGAGTATTCATGAGTCCATGCTGATATAATGCATGTTTGGACAAACAAATAAATATGTGGAGAAGGCACAAATCTTCCTTAACAGAATTCTAAGTAATAAGAAGAGGATTAAGAGAAATGTAAAACCACCACAAGAGCACAGCAAGAATAATTGCTACAGGCAGGAGCCACTGATAAATGCTAAAATTAGTGGGTTAAACCTTGAGGAGAAGTAGGATGCTTACATAGTTTCAAAATATCTTTCCCCAGATATTTATTAATTATTGTGATGATTTTAACATATTCATAAAAATTTTTATATCCCACATGCCAAAGGAGAGAGCTTAGCTCTCCTTCCTTCAAGGCTGGTTCAGACTTAGTGACTTGCTTCTAATGAATAATGCATGAAAAAAATAATTTTACCTTGGAGAAATCTCATAGACACCACCTTTAACAAGTGACCGAGGTTGACCTTAATGATATGAAATGATACAAGGAAAAGGGCATTTCAACTGAGTGCTGTTCTTTCCCCAAATCCATAGCTCCCATATAATCATGAGAAAACTTCGATAAGCTCAAGTGAGAGACTTTTTATAAAATACCGATCACCACTTCTCAAAGGTATCAGGATCATAAAAACAAGGAAAGACTGAGAACTTGTCACGGATTGGAGGAAACTAAGGAGACACAACACAAAATTGCTATGTGGCTTCCTAAGAAAAGATCCTGAAAACAGAGAACATTGTTAGGAAAATAGATGAAATAAGAATAAAATCCATAGTTTAGTTAATAATGTTCTATCAAATTTAATTTCTTAGTTTTCATATAGACCTAGTTGGTATGTAAGAGGCTACTGTTAGGGGAAACTGAGGTAAATGTGTACAAGAATTTACGGAGCTACTTTGCAACTCTTCTAAAAATATACAATTGTTTTACCTTTTATAACCACAATAAGTCACCACTCTATGCCAATTGTAATGTCTAAAAACTTTTAAATTTGTTCATACCAAGTGTAGGCAAGAATGTAGCAAATCAAATTCTCATGCATTTCTGAGGGGAATTAAAAATGAAATAATCAGTTTGGAAAACAGCTCAAAAGTTTCTTTAAAAAATTAAACATCATTCGGGGGGCTGGGGATGTGGCTCAGCGGTAGCGCGCTCGCCTGGCATGCGTGCGGCCCGGGTTCGATCCTCAGCACCACATACCAACAAAAATTAAACATCAACCTGCCATATGACTGAGCCTCTTTGATACTTATCTAAAAGAAATAAGAATATATATCTGTCCAGACATTTTTATAATGCTTTTGCCAACTTTATTGAAAATAATCAAAATCTAGAAATAACCCAAATGTCTATCAACAGATGAATGGACAAATAAATTGTGGTCTTCTCATATAATGGAATTGGCAATAAAAAAAGGGACCTCATAAACACAACAGCATAGATGACTCTCAAAATCCTTATACTGGGAAAAAGATTAACAAATAACACGTATCTCCTTATATGAAATTCAGGAAAACAAACCTACAACAGAAAGCAGATGAGTGGTTGACTGGGGATCATGTTAAAGACAAGTTTGAATTACAAAGAAGCACAGGACAATTCGAGGATGATGCAAATAGTAGTTGCTTGATATATAATGAAAATTTATCACATTATATTTATATGTGTGTATGTATTTGTGTATAGATGAGCAAAACTCATTGAGACTTACATTTTAAATATTTGCTATTCATTTTACTTTAACTAGCCCTCAGTTAAATTGCTCAAAGTTACTGAAGGAAACGTATGAAATGGGTGTTTTATATAATGTGCAAAAAATACTTAGATGAAACTATGAAGGTCTGTGACAAAAATTGTTTAAAGATTTTTCATAAAATAATTTGAGTAGCGGCAACAGGAATCTAATTGAAGTATATATAAACAAACATGCAATTAGAAAATAGATTATGGGCAAAGACTAAAAACAAAGAGAAAGGAGAAAGATCATTAACATATGGGACATGATCAAAAACTCTTGTATATGTGCAATTAAAGTTCAGAGAGAAGGCAAAAAAAAAAAGCCATATAAGATTTGATAAAGCAGAGGATCTGTCCCAAACTGATAATACATTTGAATTCAAAGTATGAAGTGATTCTGTGAATCACAAGCTTGAGACATGAAAACTACATCTAGATATTGTAAGACCACTGAAAAATAGAGCCAGAGATTGGAGAAAGCCTCACTTTACATTAGAAAGAAACATGATGACTGACGGTACCACAGTTATGGGAACAAAATAACATGAAATGATACCTTTAACGTGCAGAGAGAAAAATATCTACTAACTTATAATTCCATACCAGAGAAAATAACCTTCACCAGTGAGTACAGAATAAAGATATTTTCAGAAAATTAAAGACTGTGAGAATTCATTGGCACTGAAAAAAAAATACTGAGGGAAGTTCTTCAGGTAGAAAATGATCCTAGAGAAAAATAACTGGAAAGGAATAAGAACATTTGGAAAGTTAAATATCTGGATCAACATAATTAAATAGAAATTGAATAATGATTATTACAAATAATAGCAGTCTCTTATGGAGTTTAAAATATATTCACAATTAAACCATATAACAGCAATAAGGCTAAAGAGATTAATGTTGAATATATGAAAAAATACTTTGATAAAACTATGAACTTCAACACCCGTAACAATTAGAGACATGCAAATTAAAACTATACTAAGATTTCATCTCACTCCAGATAGAATGACAGTTATCAAAAACACAAGTAACAGTAAATGTTGGCAAGGATGTGGGGGAGAGTCTACACTCATACATTGTTGGTAGGTCTGCAAATTGGTGCAACTACACTGGAAAGGAGCATGGAGATTCCTCAGAAAACTAAGAAAGGAACCACCATTTGACCCAGTTATTCCACTCCTCAGTATGTATCCAAAGGAGTTAAAATCAGCATATTACAATGACACAGACATATCAATGTTTATAGTAGCATAATTACAATAGCTAAACTATGTAATCAAACTATATGCCCATCAACAAATGGATGGATAAAGAAAATATGGTGTATATATATAATGGAGTATTACTCAGACATTAAAAAGAATAACTATGGCATTTGCCAGTAAATGAATAGATCTGGAGACTGTCATGCCGACTGAAATAAGTCAGTTTCCAAAAATCAAAGGCTGAATGTTTTGGCTTTATATGGAAGCTATCTCACAGTGAGAGGGTGGGGGAAAATAAAAGCTCAATAGATTAAACAAAGGGGAATGAAGGGAAGGGAGAGGAGAAAAGGAAAGATAGTAGAATGAATCTGACATAATTTTCATATATATATATATATGTATACACACACACACACACACACACACACACACACTACAGTGAATCTCACATCCACAAGAATGGGGTCCTAGTTAGAATAAGATAAATTCCACATTTGCATAATTATATCAAAATGAATTCTACTGTCATGTATAACTAAAAAGAACCAATTTTAAAAAGTAGGTGATTGGTAGGTGTTATGGTTTAGACATGGGGTGTCCCTCCAAATCTTATGTGTAAGACAATGCAAGGAAGTTCACAGTTGAAATCATTGGGTTAGGAGAGCCTTAAACTAATCAGCACATTGATCCACCGATAGGGATTAATTGAACATAACCATAGGAAGGTAGGGTGTGGCTGGAAGGAGATGGTTACTGTGAGTGTGCCTTCAGGGTTTATATTTTGTTCCTGGTGAATGGAGCTTTCTCTCTGCTTCCAAATGGTCATGTCCATAGCAACTTTCTTCTGCCATGCCCTTCTAACAGGTTGTTCTGCCTTACCTTGGATCCAGAGTCATGGAGTTGGCTGGCCATGGACTGAAGCCTTGAAACCATGAACCAATTGCCCCATTTAATTGTTCTTGTCCAGCATTTTGGTCACAGTGGCCAAACCGACTAAAACTGTAGGTTATGGAGGAATTTGAGTCACAAGTCAGAGAACTGTTTCTGCCTCATTGCTTCTAACCAGGGGTTAGTTTAACAGGCCATGGCAAAGAAAGAATCCATCTACAGATTGAATGAATGATATATCAAAATTGCAAAATGATATTTTGAATATATGTCAATACTTAAGTGACTGTTAACCTTTCCTGGAGTCTAAAATATTGATAGATTAATAGTTGTATTCAGACACATATGTGCTAACTCAACTGAAACATAAACCTCAGATCCTGTTATATAGATGACTGTAATATAGATCTCTAAAAGAGATAGTTGTTATAATGGATAATCCTAATTGATACTCAGCCACTTCATAGTCAAGAATAGAGGTGAAAAATCCTGAGTTTCTCAAATTGCTTGAATATAGAAAGTGTAAATTAAAAATATTCATCACACACACACAAAAGAGGTTGATCCTGGAGAGTTCTAGCATTAGGAGGAGTTTAAAAAATTACATCAGATCATCATGAATCTGAATGTATATTTTAATCTTTGGGGTATCCATTAAGAGAAAATCCATGAACATCTGCATGAATAACAGAAAAATATAGCCAGAGAAAGAACTAATTTTAAAGAATAATTAAAAAATGACAAGAGAAAAAATGAAACAACAACAACAATTTGAAAAACATAATCCAAAAGGGAAATAAAATTTCAAGAAAAAGTAATGAAAAACTGGACAGAAAAATGTGTGTGAAAGAGAGTAATGATTGAATATTGATTATACAAATAAAATATAATAGATTACCTTTTTACATGGGGGATATTTTCCAAGACTCCAGTGGATACCTGAAACCACACTTAACACCAACCTCTGTATATACCATGGTTTTCTTTCCTCCTATATACATATATACCCATGAAAAAATGTCAGCCTTTTACTTAAATGAATCACGTTAGGGCTTCTCTTTGGCATATCAATAGCCAGTATCATTACTCTTGCACTTTAGGACCCTTATTAAATAAATTCAGAGTTACTAGAACACAAACATGGCAATACTAATAACTTGACAATCAATCAGATAACCAGACAGCTATAAAATGACCAAGAGGCAGGTGACGTATATAGCATGGGTAAACTGAAGAAAAGGAAGATTCACAGCCAAAGCATGATGATGGAGAGGGTCAAAACAAGAGATGAGATTTCATTATTCTACTCAGAATGACACACAATTTAAAATGTATGAATTTTTTATTTCTGTAGTTTTCTATGTAATATTTTCAGACTGGGAGTGTAGTTGGCCATGGGAAACTAAAACCATGGAAAATGAAGACTCAGACAACAGGACTACTGTAGTAGTAAGTTTCAGGGCTTTAAATATATGCAGATTTAGCAGTTTGAAAGAGAAACTAAAAAAAGTAATTTTAATAAATTAAGGAAGAAAAGATAGGAAAAAAAGAATGCAAAACATGAAACAGAAGACATTTGGGAAACTAACCATAAATCTAAATAGATCAGTCACTATACTAAATGTAAACAGAAAAAAAGAAGTCAATAATTGTCAGACTAATTTTACAAAGTCAACAACCATATATGCTCCTTAAATGACACATACTTTCAATATGAAAAAAATAGTTACAAATAGAAGGGAAAATGATAAACCATGCAAATGTTACCCATAATAAGTCAAATATGCCAGCTATGATGATATCAGACAAAATTCATTTTTAAGCAAGAAGCATTTCTAGATATAATTAAAACATTTCATAATGAAAAGAGGACACACACACACACACACACACACACACACACACCTAAATTCTAAATCTGCATGTCTCTAATAACATTTTCAAAACATATTTAGAATTAAGTTAAAATAAAAAGAGAAGTAGCCAAATACACAATGACAAAAGAAAACAATAAGACAAAATACACCATATTTTCAAGGGCACATGGACTATTTACCCAGATAATAAGATCGAGGTCATAGAGCCACAATAACTTTCAAGGAGCCAAAATCATTCACAGGGTCTATAACCCATATCATTTGGATATAGGTTAAACAACATTAACACAAGGATGAATAGGAAATTTTCTGCTTGGAAAATAAACAATATGCTTTTCAATAAATAGTCAAAATAAATCAAATAATGTTTGTTTTGGATAACACTGAAAGTAAAATATGTCAAAATATGTGAGGTATAGCTAAAACAGAATTGAGAGGAAATTCATACATAGCTTTAATAACAATATATATCCAGAAAAAGAAAAAGTAAATCATAGTAAAATAAATTAGAAAATAAGAACAAAGATTAATTTTAAAAAATTAAACACAATAAATAATATAGCCAAAATTTGTTATTTGAAAAGAATAAAGAGACAAAATGCAAACAACAAAACTAAATGATTAAAAAGGACAATATATTTCATGTCATGATTTTGGACAATTTAGATAAAGTGGAATGATTTCTTGAAAATCACAGCTAAACAAAACTGACTCAAATAATGTAATATTTATACACACACACTAACATCTTCTGAGCTTATGTATGTGGATGCTTTACTAGTAAAGCAAACTCTGTGTGTGTGTGTGTGTGTGTGTGTGTGTGTGTGTGTGTGTGTGTGTGAGAGAGAGAGAGAGAGAGAGAGAGAGAGAGAGATATTAAATATGAATTTGCTTTGTAGTGAATTCTTTCAAACATTTAGGGAAGACATAGCCCAAATTTAACACAAGCTATTAGGAGGGGGGAGGGGGGAGAAGCACTTTCTATGCCCTTTTAAGAGACCTAACCCTCAACAATTTTGATGTTAAAACCTATCAAGGACATTACCAAATAGAAAAACTACAAACCTCACTAAGAACATTAAAAAAAATTATTAACAAAATATTAGTACATCAAATGGGATGATATACAGCAAGGATACGAAATTATGACTAATCATAATGTCAGCAATGAAAAATGATCTAACTTTCAAAAACCCATCAATGTGAGAGTTTCTGAAGAAGAGAGTGTAGACTCACTTCCTCATGTCCCTCCTGCTGAGGGAAATCATAAAACCTGGAAATAATACAAAGGCCACCAAAGGAGAAATTTTAAAGACAAATAGAGGAAAATAAACCCATCACTGATGAAAAAAATAATAATGGTAGATTTTATGGCGCCAAACAACAGGAAGAAAGAAGCTCAGGCCTACAATTATCTAACTCCCAATCTAGCAACAAAAGATGGCTCATGTGGTCTTATTATTCCCTGTGCCAGCTCAGCCCAGCAGCTTTAGCAAGGGTGCTTAGCTAGAAGCCCCACTTAATACTAATGGTCTGGTTGAGGAAGCACTTTCCACACCAGCTAAGACTCCCTCCAACTATCAAAAGGCAACTGAGCAACACTGACAAGGGACTCTATTGCTATAGACACAGAGTCCAGGAACCATTTTTGTCACTGAGGGCCCTAGGACCCCACATCTGCCCAAATGCCCTTGAGCAACTAGACAGGAACAACAAGAAAGACTCTACACAAGTGGTAGGCCCATGAAACCTCTTCCTCCCCAAAGCCCGGGTTTCTTTCTCCACTGAGATTCACCAAGTGCGATTGATGAGGGCGATCCTGACACAACCAGGCTGTAACCAGTTAAGCACTCTCCATTCCCTACAGGCAGGGACGTTGGGTCACAAAAGTCCAACCTAGGACTTAATTTATCTTTACAGTCCAGAGACTCTCTGTCTTCAACTGCAGATTCTAGTTTTCCCAACCTGGGGAAAACCATTTTCCTTCCTCAGGAAGCATGAAAAAGGAACAGAGGTATCCCAAACAGCACCTGATAAACCAAGTAGACCAAAATAGCACCATAAAATGGCAGTAACTCTTAAAATTCAGTAGCCATTGAAGGCACACAGACAAAGTAAGGCATACTTGTTGCTAAAACCAACAAATATCCCCCTACTACAATAAATTATTTAAACAGAACACAGTCTCCTAAGACAGTTACTACAATGTTCAGGATAAAAAATGAAAATCATGCCTCATACCAAAAACCAAAAAAAAAAATTACAACTTAAATGAGAAAAGGTAGTCAATTGAAGCTAAGATCAAGATGAATTGGATGTTTTAATTATCTGATAAGGATTTTAAATGAGACTTTATAAAAATGCTTCAGCAAACTACTACAAATTGCTTGAAACAAGTGAGAAAATAGAAAATCTTAGTAAGGAACAAAACTACATGGAGATTATGGAACTGAACAAATACAATAAAAGTCTTAGAAAACTCTTCTTCAATATAATCAATTATGGAGTTTATACGACAGAGGATAGAATTCATAAGATGGAGAAGAGATCAGTAAATAAAACTTAGCCAATGTAAATAACAGAGAGATAACCAACTGAAAGAAAAATGAACAGAGCTTCAAGGACCCATGGAACAATAACAAATGCTTCAATATCCAATAGTCATTCCACTGGAATACCAGAAAGAGAAGAAAGTGTGAGGCTCAAAGGCTATTCAGAAAAATAAGAGCTAGAAATTTATTAATGGAAACATAAAAAAAACTAGGGATGTAGCTCAGTATAGAGTGCCTGGGTTGAATCCCTAGTGCCAGTCCATGTGTGTGCGTGCGTGTGTGTAAGTGAAATTTATTAAACTTACTGAAGGTTATAAACCTATAGATTCAAGAAGATAGGAACCACAAACAGGATAAATCCAAAGAAATTCACATAAATATATCATGATAAGATTTCTGACATATTTAAATTTAAAATATATACCATAAACCTAGGTACAGTGATATATGCCTATAATCCAAGAAACTCAAGAGGCTGAGGCAGGATGATCTCAAGTTCAAGCCAACCTCAGTAACTTACTGAGACCCTCAGCAACTTAGCAAGATACTGTCTCAAATTTTTAAAAACATATAAAAGACTGGGGTTGTAGCTCAGTGGTAGAGCACCCTGGGTTCAATCCCCAATACCTGTTTGCATGTGTGTGTGTGTGTGTGTGTGTGTGTGTACTGGAACCAATTTTCAGATACCAAGACATTAAATACACACACATACATACACACACTTTTTTTTTAAATTTAATATCTTGGAATCTGAGGAGGACTGGTTCCAGTCTCTTCTGCAAATACCAAAATCCACAGATGCTCAAGTCCCTTCTATAAAATGGTGTAGTATTTACCTACTTACACCCATTTTCCCATATACTTTAAACCATCTCTAGATCACTCACAATACCTAATACACTGCACATGTATGTAAACAGATATTATTCTATATTGTTTAATGAATAAGAAAAAAAGTTTGTACACATTTGGTACAGATGCAATTTAAAAAAATATTTTGATCAATAGTTGGTCAAATTCATAGATGCAATTCAGAGGGCTGACATTTTTATCTTGAAAGCACCAGCAAGAAACTACCCAGAGGAACACCAATTTAAATGACAGATTCCTAATCAGAAACTGGAGATAAGTAGAAAATGACACAATACTTTTAAAGAGCTCAAAGAAAAGAACTCTTTAACCACAAATTCTATGTCTAGCAATGTTAACAGTTTAGAATAAAAGGGAAATAAAGCCATTCTCAGATGAAGGAAAACTAAAAGAATTTGTGACTAGTGGTCCAATCCTTCAAGATTGGCTACAGAAAGTTTATGAAGCGGAAAGGAAAGGGTAACAGAAGGTTCTTGGAGCATCGGGAGGTAAGAAAGAACAACAGAAAGAGCAGAAAAATTAACATATATTATCCTTCTCCTTGTAAGTTTCATACATTCGATGGTTAAAACAGAAATTATAACCCTACCTAATATGCAAAGCAATAATATCCAAAAGCAGGAAAAACAAAGAAAACTAAATAGAAGTGAGATTTCCAATCCATTCCAAGTGGTGAAATGTTGATACTAATATATATTATACACGTATGTATATTGTAATCCCCAGGGAAATCATTAAGAAGATCATACAAATACTAAAAAATAAAAATAAATCAAGGTTGAATCCTTAAAATATGCAAGTAACCCATAAGAAAGCAGGATGAAATAAATGAAAACAAACAACTATGATTTAGCACTTACTTAAGATAAGCAACAATAATTACTTCAAATTTTAATGATGTAAATATACCAATTGAGAATGCAGAAATTGGCAGAGTGGATTTTTAAAAAGACTAACTCATACACTGCTTACAAGAAACTCACTTCCAAGGCAATGACCAAGGTGACTTAAGTCAAAGAATACAAGATACATCATGAAAACATTTTGTTTTTAAAAAGTAGGAGTGACTATATTAATATCACATAAATAAAATCACCAGATATTCAAAAGAGGACATTACACAATGTAAAGAGAAACAATTCACAAGGAAGAAAAAATGATACTACCTGTATGCATAAAAAAAAAGATCCTCATCCTCAAAATGAATAAAGCAAATATTGATAAAACTACGGAAAGGACAAATGCATAAGTATTGTTGGGAACTTTAACAATCTCATCCCAGCTTCTGAAAGAAGAAATAGCCTCAATAAGGGTATTGAATCTCTGAACAACACAATCAATAGTAACTAACTGATAAATAGAGAACACTCCGCCCAATATCAGATGAAAACAATTTTTTTTCTCCCCACTGAACACACATCAAGATAAAATATATTCTGGACCATAAAACACTGAACAAATTTAAAAGAACTAATATTGTACAGAGTCTGTTCTCTCATCACAATGGAAGATGACTAGAATTCAATAATACAAAGAGGAGATGAAAATATCTAAAATGTGGAAATTAACACCACACTTTAAATAATCTATGGATCACTTAGGCAGTCTCAAAGGAATTTTTAGAAATACTTAGAACTGAATAAATGTTCAATACAATATATTTAAATATGAGGAATATGGCTAAAAAAAGATTCTACTAGGAAAAATGAATCAGAAAAAATTAGAGCAAAATAAAAGCAAAGTAAGAATTTAAATTAATGAAGAAAAAAATTTATTATTCAAATTTAAAATAGGAAAAACAATAGAGAATGAGTAAAACAAAAAGCTGATTCTTTTAAAACATCAGTGAAATTGATAAAATTCTAGCTTTCTTACAAAAATAACACAGAGAAGAGACAAATCATGTCAGGAAAGACTCAGAGAGTATAGTCACTTAAAAAAGTAGGAAACAATACAAACAACTTTATGCTCACACACTTGATGAGTTAAAGAAATGGATCATTTCCTTGAAGCCAACAAACAACCAAAATTCAATCATGCCAAAAATACTAACCAGAATAGTCCCATAACCTTCAAAGAAATTGGATTCGTAATTTGAACTCTTCTACAAAAGAAATCTCCGGGCCCTAATGCTTTCACTGGAGAATTCTATCAAACATTTAAAGAATTCAAAACCATTCATACAATATCTTCTGCAAAATTGGAGATAAAGGAATGATTTTCAATATATTTTATGAGATAAGAAACCCCTGATGCAAAATCCACACAAATACAATACAATAAAGGAAAACTATAGCTTGATATCTTTTGACTTATAATGGAAAAGTTCTAGTACTGTATTGGCAAATATGATCCAATAATATATTAAATGCTGCAGTAATCAAGATAATATGGTATTGGTCAGGAGATAGGAACATTGATCAATGGAACAGACTATAGAACCCAGAAATAAACCCACACAAACATTCCCAAATAATTTATGACAAAGGACTGAAAACAAAATAATGGTGAATAAATTTGACATCTCTAGGCAATAGGCACGGGAGAACTTCAACACAAACTTTAAAAATTAAATAATAATTAATTCATAATAGATCCTGAACTTCCATGTAAAATGTGAATATATAAAACTTGGAAAAAATAAGAGAAAAACTTTTATTAGAATGTAGGGACAAAGAGTTCTTAGGCTTTTAATGCTGAGTAATATTCCATTGTGTATAAATGCCACATTTTTTTAATCCATTCATCTGTTGAAGGGCATCTGGATTGATTCCACAGTCTAGCTATTGTGAATTGTGCTACTATAATAAGTTAATACATTGGCATAATAGAGACAAATATACAAAACCAATTAAATGACTATATATGTACAATAAAAAAGTAGAAAAATCAATTTGAAGATTTACTACATATAATATACTGGTAAGTATCACTATCTAGGAATAAATCAAACAGAATTTATTATTCAAAGCTCTACAATGAAAGTTACAAAACTTTCCTGAGAGAAATTAAGGAAGCTGTAAATAAACTGAGATATACCATTTTCATGAATTAGATTACACAATATTGCTAAGATGTAAATGTATCTACATTGAACATCTAGAGGGGAGTGATGGGAGGGAGGGAGTGTAGGGATAGGAAAGACAGTGAAATGAGATGGGCAGTATTACACGATATACATGTATGATCACACTAGGGGTGTGACTCTGCACCATTTATAAGAATGAGAAGTTGTGCTCCATTTGTGTACAATGTGTCAAAATGCATTCTACTGTCATGTATAACTAATTAGAACAAATTAAAAATTTTAAAAAGAAAAATAATTTTAAAATTTATACAAATATAAATGTAAAATTTATATATAAATTTTGTATATTTATAATGCAAAGAGCCACAGATAGGCAAGTCAATCTTGAAAGATAAGCACATAGTTTTCCCATGTTTTCTGATAGACTGGTTCTCCCCCGTGTGGCCCTGATTGATGTGAAGTGCCTCCTCCTCTTGGGAACTGTGGAGCAAGCTATATTTATGATGGCATTTGTCTCCTGATTTGTTGGCTTCACAATACCTGAATAATATTAAAACCTTCATTTTAAAACACAGTAAGAATGAATGATCTAACGTTACATGTGACAGCAATAATTATTTGAGTTACAAAAGAGTACAGAGTATCTAATACCTTTAATATCCACTTAAGAACAAAAAAAAAATTAATTAAGGGTGGTGGACAGCAAAAGTGGTTCCATTGGTGAGTGTAATGACCAGAAAAGGTGCAAGTAACCTCAATGATGCAAGTAATGTCCTTTTTTTTCATCTACCTGTCGATTGCAAGGGTGTGTTCACTATTTGAAAATCTACTGTGATTCATTTAAAACATGGGCATTTTTCTATATGAGTGTTACACTAAAGGTTACATTAAAAAAAACCTAGGATTTAGTCACAACTCTATGCAGAATAAAATATATAGCATCCCAAACCAGAAAAGATAAAAATAAATGATCTATTCTCTCATATAAGAACTTTCAAAAATGACAATAAAACAAGTACTACTCAAGAAGCCAGGAAAGAACACAAATCAATTAATTAAAATAAAAACATACAATAAAAATTATTAAACAAATTTGATTTAGAATTTTGGGAGACAAAAATCTTTAAAAAAAATCTCACCAGGAAATAAAGGGAGACAACACAAATACACAATAATAAAAATAAAAGGGAAACATTTCAACAAATTTTTTAAAGTTATTTGCAAATACTATACAAGCCTTTAAGTAATAAATTTGGCAAGATTTTCAGTGAAATGTATTGTACCAAATGACATGAAATGTGAAAAATCAGGAGAAAACATTTCTAAGATATCAAAGCAATTGATCCAAAACCAACAATTAGACAATTTCATTACAGTCAAATTTATCCCAACTTTCAAGTGTTCTGTCCATAGAAATATAAAAGATGAGTGAGCCATTGTCCACATCATGAAGGAACACCAGCCTTACACAAGCTGAACACAAACATCTGAGAAACTACCTCAATGTTACCTACGTATCTGGGTGGAAAATCACAAATGCAATTGAGAAAAGCCAATTGATATAGTCTAGGAATAGAAGCCAGGGCCAACTCCTAGGAAAGTGTTCTTCACTCATAAATAGGAGGCACACAGAAAAGAACTATCACCTTCCACATACTGCCATCTTCCTGGTATGAAAAGTAGAACTTGCACAGCTGCCTAGCGACTCTAAGGAAACTTTTTTAAAATTAATTAATTTATTTGTTCTAATTTGTTATACATGGCAGCAGAATGCATTTCAGTTCATAGTACACAAATGGAGCCCAGTTTTTTCATTTCTCTGGTTATACACAAGGTAGAGTCACATCATTCATGTCTTCATACATATACTTAGGGTAATAGTGTCTATCTCATTCCACCATCTTTTCTGCGCCCTGCCCCTTCTCCTCCACTCCTTCCCCTTTGCCCTATCCAAAGTTCCTCCATTCCTCCCATGCCCTCCATCTCCATTATGGATCAGCATCCATTTATCAGAGAAAACATTTAGCCTTTGTTTTTTGGGGACTGACTTACTTCACTTAGCATGGTATTCTCCAACACCATCCATTTACCAGCAAATGCCATGATTTTATTCTCTTTTAATGTTGAGTAATATTCCATTGTGTATATATACCACAGATTTTTGTTTTATCCATTCATCTATTGAAGGACATCTAGGTTGGTTCCACAATTTAGCTATTGTGAATTGTGCTGCTATAAATATTGACATGGCTGCATCACTGTAGTATGCTATTTTTAAGTCCTGTGGATATAAATCAAATACTAGGCCTTAACTATACTACAGAGCAACAGTCTCAAAAACAGCATGGTATTGGCACCAAAATAGACTTGTATACCAATGGTACAGAATAGAGCAAACATAGTCAAATTCACATCTCATACTAAACAAAGGTGCCAAAAACATATATTGGAAAAAAGATAGCCTTTTCAACAAATGGTGCTGGGAAAACTGGAAATCCATATGTAGCCAAATGAAATTAAACCTCTATCTCTCACCATGCACAAAACTCAACTCAAAGTAGATCAAGGATCTAAGAATTAGACAAGAGACCCTGTGCCTGACTGAAGGAAAAGTAGACCCAAATCTTCACCATGTTGGATTAGGTCCCTGTTTCCTTAACAAGACCCATAAAGCACAAGAAATAAAATCAAGAATCAATAAATGGGATGGTTTCAAACTAAAAAGCTTCTTCTCAGCAAAAGAAAAATCAGTGAGGTGAATAGAAAGCCTACAGAATGAGAGCAATTTTTACCACACACACGTGTCGGATAGAGCATTAATCTCTCTGGGACATAGAAAGAACTAAAAAAACTTAACACTTAAACAAATAACCCAGGCTGGAGGTGTGGCTCAGTGATGGAGCACTTGCCTAACATGTGTAAGGCCCTGGGTTCGATCCTCAGCATCACATAAAAATAAATAAAGGTATTGTGTCCAACTACGACTAAAAAATAAATATTTTCTAAAAAATAACCCAGTCAATAAATGGGCTAAGGAACTGAACAGACACTTCTCAGAAGAAGATATATGATCGATCAATAAATATATGGAAAAATGTTTGTCATTGCTAGCAATTAGAGAAATACAAATCAAAACTACCCCAAGATTTCATCTCACTCCAATCAGAATGGCAGCTATCATGAATACAAACAACAATAAGTGTTGGCAAGGATGTGGGGGTAAAGGTATACTCTTCCATTGCCGGTGGGACTGCAAATTGGTGCAATCAATATGGAAAGCAGTATGGAGATTCCTTAGAAAACTTGGAATGGAATCACCATTTGACCCAGCTATCCCACTCCTCAGTTTATACTCAAAGGACTTAAAAACAGCACTCTAAGGAAAATTAATATTATGCCTTGAGAATGGCCAAATATGAACATGAAAGGACCCAGATCTTTGATCTGAGCACTGAACCTTTGATGTGCCAAGCTTAAAGCTGCCCTAGCTTCAGGCTTCTTCTAATGTGAGACCCTCCATATTGTTTGATCTACTTGGTTTGTGTTTTGTTACCTGCAGACAGGCACATTTCAATAATACACATAAATGAATTAAACTTAAGCTGGAAGGAAAAAACAGAGAAAGACTAAGAATTCTTTAAAAAAATCAATGTGGAGATATTCACAATTTAATATAGCATAGGATAAAAAGTGTCATTCAAGTCAACAGGGAAAGGAATGTTTATGGTATAAAAGGTATTATAGGAGCCATTTCATAAAAAATGTAAAAGCTAGGCCATCACATCACAGTTCATCCCAAATCCATCCCAGGTAGATGGCAGGTCTTGTTGAAAGAAAATCCAATCTTAAAAATAACTTGAGGAAAGTGTGGGTAAATAGTATCTACTCTGTAAACTGGGTATGACTTTCTAAAAATTACAAACACGGAAAAATATTGCAAATGAAAAAACTCTTAAATATTTAACCACATATTTAAAATTTTAAATGTCTCTTTGTGAAGATATTTTCTTCACAAAGGCAAACAGTTTAATGGGACAAAATATTTGACACAAGTAACTGTCAATTCCCTTCTGAAAGAGAGGTTTTATGAGTTGACAAGAGAAATTCTACCCCCGATATAAAGTTGCAACAGACTTGAGATAAAATTTTATGAATGGTAAAACACAAATTATCAATGGTTATATTTTAAATGTCCAATCTCACAAGAATGCAAATTTACCAATATTATTCAAATATCAATCAGTTTTTGAGCATAGGATGTAGCACAGACTTCCATATGCTATGTGTGGATGTAAAATTCTTAAGCTTTTCTATAATCAATCTAAAAATACGTATCACATACATCAAAAGAATTATTACCCTTGGTTTAGTAAATCCACTTCTGTAAATAATGTAACAGAAAAATAAATATAGATGTAAATTAAAATTGTATGTGTTCTGGATGTTCATTATGGCACTATTCTATAATAAATACGTTAAAAATGAATGAACATTCATCATATAGGAAGATTAAATAAATGAGAATTCCCTGTAAGTTGAGTAATGTGCTTCCATTAAAAAATCATAGTTGTAAAGAATAAAGAAACGAGTGAATACTCTCAATATAGCACTAAGTGGGAAAGTCGGGATATAAAATGTGCATACAATAAATAGCAATTTGATAAATACACATATCACTATCTCTATCTCAATGTACAGAAAGAGAAAAAAGAAAACATAAAGAAAATGCACTAGAAGTGCAAACAGTATTTATTTCTGGGTTTAGAGTTTATAGCTGACTTTTATATTCATTTCATTTATCTGTATTTTCTAAACATTCTACCCTAAATGAGCATGTATTGATGAAATGTTACTTAAAATGAAATACTTAATTGCATCTTTTCCTTATGCTTTTACTCAGATGAAGCAGCAGTGTTTGTTTTGGTTCTCAGCTCTGTCAGAAGCAGTTCTTGCACAAGGGTTCAGAACGGTTGACATTTTACTTGGGAAATACGCTGCAAGAATGTTAATCCTTGAAGAGACTGAAGTTTATTTCTCTTCTGTGACTCACTCTGCACAGCCGGGAGTCTCTGTGACAGAGGTTTAGTAGAGACACAGCACAAAGCTCAGGCTGGGTCCTCCCAGGTTCATCTCCACCCAAAGCCCCTTCCTCATTACTGTGCACACTTCAAGGCTCCTGGCACCCACTGCTGGAGCCACCATGTAAAGGCAGCTTTTACTTTATCTAAAGAACTAGCTTGCCTCCTATGTCCTTTTTCTTTTTGTTTTTAATTTTTTGTTTTAATTAGTTATACGTGACAGCAGAATGCATTTATGCACTTTGATATATCATATATAGATGGGATATAATTTCTCATTTTTCCGAGTATATACGTTGCAGGATCCTATTGGTCATGTAGTCCCATATATACATACAGTATTGTATGTCCCTTTTCAATGTGGCCTCACTACTTGGAACTTCTGAACTCTGAGAATGTGGGACAATTTGTAACACAGTGTAGCAGAAACAGGCAAGAATGTTAATGATGTCCAAGCAAGCCCATAGGCCAAGGGTCCTATAGTGTGGCAATCACTGCCTGATGATCAGTTATTACTCCATGAATCAGCAGCCAGGAGCCCCTCTGCCAGGAACATGACATCAGGTGGGGCATTTGATTCCTGAATAAGGCTAGCTTTTATAAAGAATTAAACATGACAGAAAAGAAAGAAGAAGAATCTTAAACTAGGGAGGAAGAATGAAGCTTCCCTCATTTCTCTGGGTAACTTCTAGAACAGGGAGTTTGAGTCAGTGGCAAGCAATGGAACCTCAGGTGAGCAGGCTCCAGGTCATCCTGCAGGGGTAAGGAACTAGAACATGCTCAAAGGAGGCACTGGGACTGGGGTGACTGGAGTGGAAAGTGGGCTGGAGGGGGAGGGAGTCACAATACTTCATTGCCTCAAGTTCAGAAAGGTATTCTCTTTCTCCCCCTCTCCCTCTCCCTCTCTCTCTCAATCTGCCTTCCAGCACGAGCATAATCATATGTTGTTGGTGCTACAGAATCAAGTCTCTGAAGTCTCTGGGCCTCAGTTTCCCAAATGGAGCTGTGTAAAAAAAAGAGATGCTGGGGACAGAGGCAAGTGTGAAGGGAGCCTCGGGGCTCCCTGCCCCAAATCCCCACCTATTAAAATCACCATATGTGTGCTTCTACGACTGTTCAATATATTTGGGTTACAGTAAAGATCCTGTTTGAACAGACTTCCTCATAGGGCTAAAGCAAAGCTTGAACACGGGACTAAATATTTCCTTGGTCTCTCGTTACCATAATTCAATCCTCATCTCTAGAAAGGAGCAGAAAACATCTACACACTCTCCTGTAGCACCAGGGTCTCCTTAATCTTGAGATGAAAGGCATAAAGCAGACCCACAGGCTCTCTGGATGCTCCCACCCATTTCCCCACCCTCCTTCCCAAGAAGACTCACTGCCCTTCACTGAGTCAGTGAATCAGGTAGATACCACCCAAGGGAAATAAGGTTTGAAGGGCCTACGGGCAGTTGGCTATTTTCCCAGGGTTTTGCTGCACCAGGAACCCTGTGTTAGTGAAAGGAATTAAGCCCCCCATGCCGATGTCATTAGGATAGAGAAGGGCAGGCCCAATCTGCAATCAGGTCATGGAAAAATGTTTCCTAGGGGCTATAACTGGTTCACAGTCCATGCATGTTTATGGGGGGAAAAAACAACTGTTTTCCTTCCCTCATTGATCACACCAGTACCAAAACAGCCCTGAAAACAAACCTCACTAGAGGTGAAGCTCTCTAGATAATCCTCAGCACTGGTCTTTATAAAGAGTGGCCATCTATTCCTAAGGCACACAAGGAGAGCTGGGTAGTGCCTGGGTGCACAGAGCTTACTGACCCCAGCTGCACCACTCAGGGCTGTACAAGAGGCCCTCCCATCTCTGGCCTCTGGTTTGGGAACATGGTGAGATTTGGATTTGCCATCCAGGACACTGTGAGAGGAGACCCATGCCTCTCTGCTCTAATAGGGTCTAGGGTAGATATCTCAGAGAAGGAGGACTACCCTGATACCCCATGTCACAGGAGTATTCTCCCTGCCAAGTGCTGTGTGGGGTAATTCTACAAACCAACTCCTCTACTCCACAAGAAATTCACATCACCTGCACCTTCAATGTGAAAAAAATGTTCAGAGAAGGAAAGGGGCTGCAAAAACCCAGGAGACGTGAAGCCAGGAGTGACACAAGAGTCCCAGAATTGATGAGACAATGTATGAATAATGCCCCTTTGTACACGGTAGATATTAACAGTTCCTGCTGCGCCCCTCTTGTCCTTCACCAAACAGCTTCCCATATACCTGCACCTTGGGTAATTTTACTACAGGTGGCCTCCAACAGATCAGCCCCAGCTCATGTCATGCACTAAGGACATTTGCATACACAAGTTCATGGGAACTTCCTTTGGAAATTCCTGTCCTAGCAAAAAGAAACAAACCAAGTAGAAGTATGCGGAGTTCTGTTACAGTTCAGAGACCTGAAAAAACATGTCCCCAGTGGGATGAAGCAGGGACCCCCCTCAAAACAGGTCAGCCCACTCCAGTGGGGACTGGTGCTGACTCCCAGCAAACACTGCCCCTGGTGGCAGACCCAGGCCAGACAGCTCCAAGTACAACACACAGACCATTAATATTTTGCCAGGAGTTACACAGCAAGCTGGCAACATAGACCTTTGATTTTGTCATCCAGTGCTCCCTCAACAAGAACGCGCTTCCTGGATGAGATAATTTAATTAGTATTTGTCCAGCACCCTGCAGCGAAAGGTGATCACCCACTTGTTCCTTTCTATGCAGGGGCTGAGTAATCCATGGTCTCTTGATACCACTTAATCTAAAATGTCTCTGTGACTCACCCTCCCTGATATTTCCCTCCAGGGTATTAAGTTCAAGAAAAATATCCACTTGCTCCCTTATTTAAACGGGCTCTTCTAGTTTCAATCTTCAAGAAACTACAGGGTATTTTGTTTGGTTTTGCCTATGATAGTTGCCTCTTGATTTAAATATATATGATGTCTATCATGTTTGCAGAGAACCCCTGACCCTGCCCAGCACAACAGCATCCAGCTGCTGGTTGGTTTCCCTAGCAGCTCTGTATGGTGTGTGGTTGGAGAACTGCCACCTGGGGGTGGGGGGACTCCTCAAATAGCTGATCTTTGTATTGCTTTTGTGTGTCTCAGGAACCTTACTGTACCCTCAAGTCTGCCACGCACCCTTGATTATTTTCTCTCCTGTGAATTCCCTTTATTTCATTCCTTAAATCACCTTGACTTCCCAGCATCTTCTACCAGGGAACCAAAGCTCAGCCCTGCCTTCAAATACAGCCCTGTACCTGTGACTCCCTATCCCAATCCCTTCTCCTTGGTTTATCCCGAAATTCTTCAGATCTTGCTTTAATGCACCCTGGAACCAAATAACAGACGTCTGTTGTGATAAGTCCCATTCCTTACCTTCTAGATAACTTCTCCTTACCAGCGATAAGCTGCTAGGCAGACAGATAACAACTGGGATATGCAGTTATTAAGGGCAGATTTTAAAATGACAAAAAGATACATTTTAAAATAATGCCCACTTGAAAATCAGCTTCCTTTCCAACTCAATTACATCCAGGCTGCCTGCTCAGAAACTCCTTATACTGAGAGATTCTAGCTCCCATTGGCTTCAGACTTTTGAAGAGTGTTGCCTTGGCAACATGGAAGGCCTAGACACCTGAAACAGGAAGTGGAGGACACAGTGCCTCCCTTTCCCTGAGGCACCTGGAGTGGTCTGCAGGATGCAGGGCATGGACCTGCCTAAGAAGATGCAGGGATCCCCACACCCAACATTCTGCCCACTGTAGGGACCTTGGTGATAGAGCTGAGCTGAAAGAAGTGGGGTGGGTGGTAGCAAAGGAGCTAGCAGGAAGGCCTGATTGCCACTAACCTCAGAGGAACCTTCGGGAAGGAAGGCAAGTACCCAAGTACTGTGGTTGATATGAATGGTCATTTTGGCAGGCGGCCACACTCTGTAGTAAAAGATCACACTGGAGGGACTGAATGTGCTCCCCTGCCCCAATTTCCTCTTATTGAGTGGGAATCCAAACACAAGCCAATTTTTCTTGTGGTCATGACTCAAAACAATGTTGACCATACATTCTCAGCCTCCAATCAAGCCTCACAGCTTTGGTCATCCCCAACAATCTTATAGGCCAACCTCAACTTCTTTTAACATTGCAGGTCACACTCTGGCCCTATAAGGTGTCCCAGGGTAGCCATCAATTCCTTGGATGGCACCACAAACCAAGCTTCTAAAATGTCAGCAGCCACTGCATTACAAAATTATTGAACCACCTAGAATTTACATGACCCACCCAGAGATTGTCACATGACGGGCTGAAAGTCCTCCATTCTCCCCATCAGACAGGGATCCTAGGCCATTACACCTCTCCCTGGGCATCCAGTCATCTTACACATACTATCACTTCCCCCTTTTTGATTTCCAGCTCTTATCCCCTCCACAACCCCACACATGCCTCCTTCTACCATGGCCCTCTAGGAGTAAAACCAAAAAAGTCCTCCACCCAGATTCTCAGTGCCCCAATACCACTTAACATTTGCCTGCCTCTCCACTGCTCCTAGCCCATGTTGGAGGCTAGGCTAGAAGGCTATTTGCTGAAGGGCTATCCAGTCCCTGCTTAGGACTCATTACCTGCAAGATTGTCATTCATCTCCTGAGTACGTCATTAGTGGAGACATCTTCCTCTGATATATATTGAAATGCATGTGTGCATTTGTGCTTATGTGTGATTACACAGACCTGTGCCTGAGTATATGCGATCAGTGAACACTTTAACTTTTTCCCCAGAAGAATGAGTCCATGTGGTCCCTGAGCACTCCCATCTTCAACTCTAACAAGCTGTATAGACCATTCCTGTGAATTCCTCCAGGGTCGGCCAGGCCTGAGCAGCAGTCACTGTCCATCTATCTGCACTCCCATTATTAGCTCCATGCTGGCTCACAGTGACAGATCTAAGATCCATCATTCAGATAATTATTCCAACCTATTACTCATCCTATGGACTTCTTGATCCCAATCCCTTTAAGACTCTTGGCCTCATAGTCCCCCTTAATTTTGAAGGTCCCCACTCGGGTGAAAGTCCATCTTGCCTCTCTTTAATCCTGAAAAACTGTCCACTTTTCCCCCCAAAGGGAGTAAAATGGCTGAGTGTCACTGGAAAGGTCCACCCCCAGGCCTGCCACCTGCATCAGCATCAAATAGAAAGGCCAATCCTTACTCTGAGTCACTCGACTCATCTGTCCTTCCCTTTCCACTGGGCTCCAGCACTCCCCACTCATCATCCTCCTTATATATCATTGTTTTGTTCATGGCCTTGTCTTACTCTTGGATCTGCAGAATGCTCTGTTGTTCCCAGGGGCCCCTGCTGACCTTAGAGGCACTTCCTGTCTGGAAATCTGCCTGTGTCTCTCCCCGTGCCTGCCCCATCAACACCAACATCAACAGCAGCAGCAGCAGAGAGAGTTAGAGGAGCCTTCAATGCCCCCTAATACTTGGTGGGAACAGAGGGGCCCAAGACTCTTGCTGTCTTCCGTGGTTCCACAGAAGGAAGGATTGGAAGGCAGGGACTCTGAAGCTTACCTTGCGCATGTCTTTGCCAAAGGTCTCACTATAGGTTGTGCCAAGGATTTCAAACTGGACATAGGGATTGGAGCTATCCTCCCGAAATTCCATCACTCCCGTGAGTCCAGTGATGTGACCCTGCAGGAGAGGAGGAAAGACCATTGAAGAGTTGGGGTGGTCAGGGTAAAAGATGGAATCACTAAGAATGAAGTGGTCACCAAGAAGAGAGCAATCAGGGTCTTGAGGAGGTTGTAGATGGCTGTAACAAGGACTTAGTCACTAGTCACTGGTAGTTCTAGGGTCTCAGAACAAGATCAATAGGCCATTTGCTTGCAGGGGAAATCCCTAAGGCTTGTACCTGACATTCACACAGTCAATATATTTATGATTCCTGCTATGTGTCTGGCACTGTACCAGCTGTGAGATTAAAGACAGGTGGCTTTTATCTCCACCCTACTGAGACTTAGTCTTCTCTAGTCCCTGCTCCAAGGGCTTCTCTTAGCCATACCCAAGAGAAAAGTCAAAAGTCAATAAGAGCCCTATCTGACATATGGCCATAACCTGAAGGGGCAACAAGTATGATCATTTCTTGAATCCTGGCTTTTCTGATTTGCCACTTTGAATGAATCATTGCCTCCCAGCTTCAGTCTGAAATTAATCAGATCCACATCACAGAGCCCACAAGAACTGAAGGAGACAATGTGCACAAAGCACAGCAAGAGGCACCAACTGGCTGTGGTGCACCTGCCAACCCCACGTAGCTCTGCAGGGCTTGGCGGGCTCCATAGGGGCAGCAGGCAGCCCAGTACTGAGTGAGCTGTGGTGATTTCCTTCTCTCTTCAAACCCAGGGTAAGGATCTCACCCAGCCTTATCTCTCATGGACTCTGTGGAACCAGAAGAGGCCCAGAGGCTGAGCTGGCCCACGAGGGGCTACATTCTGTTCTGGGCTACAGTAAATTCAAACAACACAAGAACATGCCACTGCTATTGAAACTATGTGTAATTTATTGTGACTAAAACTTCTAATGCTATAGATTTCCCTACATCCTTGTTTAAAGCCTCAAAGCCAATTTGTTATAACAAGTGTTCCATGGAATATCCAATTCACTTCAAATCCAGCCTTCTGACATGGCGCCAGTCCTCAACACATGGTACACACCACATGTTCAAAGTACACATGTGCACATGTGTGTATACCCTACACACACACACACACACACACACACACACACACACCCTGAGATCCTGGCTGATCACTAGGTGATCAGCAGTGCCCACTGAGACCACCTCTCTTGTAGAGAGTGGCAGCCTTCAGGGAGGGATACCAGACAGATATAGATAGGCAACTATCTCCATATTTTACTTGCTTGTGACCTTGGGTAATTTATTTAACATTTATAAAGTCCAATCTACTTATATTATAATGGAGACAATAATAGCAACATAGCCCTGGACTACGGATCACCCATCTTTCAGATGCTATGACAAAAAGAATAATAAAGAGAAACCTGCATAAGTGACAGAGGGACAGCCATGCAAAGAACCCAGCTTCAGGTCAGCTGCTGAATGGGCGGGGGGGGTGCAAAAAGATACCTGTCTTCAGCCTTGGGCCACCCAGGAGGGTGTGCCCCTCACACACCTTTTTGATTGTGTCCAGCATGGACCTCCCTCCATTCCATGGCTTGGTTGATTTCCGTATGCAGTTGAGGCTTGCCATGCTATGCCACTTCCGGTCCTCCAACTTCCTATGGAAGGCATTGGCCAGCATCAGAACGCTGTCGTACAGGTAGAGGTTGGAGATCTGCAAAGATAAGGGCAATGAAACTCTCCATTGGTGCATTTCTAGAGAGCTCTTCTAGGGAGAAACCGGCAGAAAATTGGAATGGCTCGGATGCAACACTAATGTGTACTGCCCAATATCTATGCCAAGAGCCTCTGGCTTCTTGGAATTCATTTGACAGCCCAGCCAGGTGCTAGAGTTCCAAGCAGGATAAGACCTAGTCTTACTCCAGGGATGAGGGCTGGAGGTTGATGTGTACATCAACAAGGAGACTCAGTGTGACCAGCACAATGATTGACACCTGCAAACAGTCAAGTTACCTGCAGGGTAGTAAATATGGAAGGAAGAATGGGCAGAAAGCTTAGAAGATTTAGTAGGACATTTGCAAAAACACGAAGGTATAAAGGAACAGGGCCAGTTAAGGACAGGCTCCACTGGAGTTCTCTGTAAAGGACAAAATAGTAAAGATTTTAGGCTTTGAGGGCCCTACTAAACCCTTCCATTATACCCTGAAAGCAACCATAGATAATATAAAAACAAATGGGTGCAGTCATGAGTTAATAAAACATTTACCAAAACAGAGACTGTGGTGGATTCACCCCCATGGATCACAGTTGGCTGAATCCTGCGTCAGAAAAACTGAAAATAGTTCAATATGAGTGTGTCAACAGTGTAATGGAGCCTGGGTAAGATCAAGAGGGAGGCAGAGCTAGAGCCTGCAGAGCCTCATGGGACATGCTAAGAAAAAGCAGCACAGGCATCTTTAGAGAGAAAGATAAAACTAATGGGTCTGTGTACAAAAAGCTGGTGACCAGACCTTGGCCAAAGGAAAGACCACTCAGTCACTGATAAGCCCAGGGTGAATGGTGGCCTGAGTGATCTCATAGGAACAAGAAAGATAGTAACAGGTGGTAGAGATTATGTTGCCAACTCTGCAATAGACCTACTGCCAAGTGAGGAAACCCATTTGGGATTTGCAACTGTAACCCAGTTGCAATGAATAGAGCCAGACCATAGTAAAGACATAGCCCCATCTCCGAGCACTCAAGAACAAAGCCACAAGTGAGAAGTTGAATGATAGTGTGAGCAGAAGCATTGTTGTGTAGAAGGCCAACAAGTTTGGCTCACCCTCTTTCTTTCTTTTTTTTTTTTTTTTATTGGTTGTTCAAAACATTACAAAGCTCATGACATATCATCTTTCATACATTTGATTCACGTGGGTTATGAACTCCCATTTTTACCCCAAATACAAATTGCAGAATCACATCGGTTACACATCCAAGTTTTTACATAATGCCATATTAGTGACTGCTGTATTCTGCTACCTTTCCTATCCCCTACTATCCCCCTCCCCTCCCCTCCCATCTTCACCCTCTTTCAATTAAAAAGACCCCAATCTGGATGAGCAGGAAACTCAGTAGCCATCCCCTCAAGGACCTTCTAGGGCCCCTTAGATAGGAAGGCAGTCCTATTCTCAAAAGTGCTTCTCATATCACCCCAAACCTCTAAGAGGTCACCAAAGCAAAGGAGTGGAGGAGGAAGGGGGTAAAAGAGAGGTAGCATCCAGTCTCAGCCAGGCTTAGGGCCCCTTCCTGATAACTGTTGCCACAAACAACAGTCAGCCAAAGTGAGCCAAGAAGACCAGTCTCTGAATACCTCGGCAGCAAGTAGCCAGCTAAAAATATTTCAAAAAAAAACATTACTGGATAGAAATAGGAGACCAAGTTGACTTCACAAGACACCTGAGAAGATCACGTAGGTTCCTTGGGCTGCAGGAAGAGTCCCTGCTATCCCCCAACCTCACCTTCCCTTGCTTCTATGACCCTGCACCCCATGCCTTGTTCTCTGTCTCTAATTTCTTTCTTATCCATCTTAGTCTGGGCACCCCAGGAGCAGTTCAGGAGACAGGAACTTGGGTGGTGGGAACCCTCCTCTGCAAGTGAAGCTGTCATCAGAGGTGAACCAAGGGAGAGAGGTGCAGGGCATCAAAAACCATCTGTTCTCTCTCGACTGACCAGCAGCTCATGTGAATTCTCAAGGGTGGTTTCTACCTTAACACATCCTAGTGGAGCTGACCACTTCCCCTTCAGGTGTCCCTATGCAATGGCCATTACCAAAGAGGCCTGCTCTCCTTGCCTGAACCTTTTCTGTGACTACCTTGGGCCCAATGCCTGGTGCTCTCTATGCTGTAGAAGTGAGAAGTGAGTGGAGGAGAGACACAGGTTCCAGAGGTGACAGAGATGTGCCTGAATGATTAACCACTGCTGAGCAAAACAAGTGTCCCAAGCCAAGGGAAAGCAGTGTGCCGGTGCCTCTTCAGGGGCCTGCAGCACACAGGTACTTACCTGACAGCAGAGAGAAGAGTCGTTCCCTCTATCTGGAATTTGCCCCCTCTCCCACAGGGAACATCATAAAAGAACCATGCCCCTTGAGGCCTGAGAGAGCATTTCCCAATAAGCAAGATGAACCCACTCCCTATTTCTGCCAGCTCCCTATTCCTCAGGAGTCCCCACTACTGTAAATTGTTTTGACATGTTTTATTCCTTCTGGAATAAACTCATAACAGAAATGTTATTATAAGAGAATATAAGCTACTCAAGGGTTGGCTTGATTTTTTTCCCCCAAAAGGATAACTCAAAGCTGAGAGTCCTTGATAATGTGAAGATTTATCTTCTGAAGACATTCATGGAACTTCCCAGTCACCCATTCATAACTGGTGTTATTTAATCAGTAGGGACAATTTGACCCACACGCCATCTTTTTACGCACTCACATATCAGGTAGAGCTACAGTACTGTCTCAGCTCTGGCCCAGACAAGCACCCATCAAATTTTCTTTTTTCCCCTCCAGCACTTCTATTCACTATGAATTAAGGTACTCAACAAATAATACATGAATGCAGAGAGGCCTGCGATGAAAAGGAAAAGCAGAACATGACTCAGAAAGGCCAAAGAAAGCCCTCAGTCCTCCCACAAGCATGTCTGCTTGAAAGGGGGAATGCATTCCAGTTCAAAGGGACAGGTTTAAGCAGTGCTCTTTTCCAAGTGTGGAGAGGCTTTACACTGCCCTCATGTCACCCCGGATACATCCTCTTCCGTGATATACTACACACTGTCAGTACATAAATGTGTTTACCTCACCAAACTCAGCTCTTTAAGTGCTTATCTCTGGAATCCATTACCAACCAAGACACATGACTGGTGCTTAATAAATATTTGATGGATGGATGCACAGTAAACGCATAGATAGATGGAAAGATAAATAGATGGGTGGATAGGAGGATGGATGAATGGATGCATGGTTGACAAATGGATGGATGCATGGATGGATGTGTGGGTGGGTGCATAGATGGATGGATGGATGGGTGGATGGATAGATGGACACATGGGTGGATGGATGGAATGATTGAAAGATGAATGAATGGATAAATGGATAAGTAGATGGCTGTCCAGATGATTGAATATGTGTGTGTGTGTGTGTGTGTATGTGTGTGTAGTAGTAGTAGTAGTAGTAGGAGTAGTAGGATGAGGAGGAGGAGGAGGAGTAGTAGTAGTAGTAGTAGTAGTAGTAGTAGTAGTAGTAGTTGGGTAGGTGGATGGATAAATGGATTGGTAGATAAATAAGTGGATCTCATGCTACCTGGATTTCACAAAAAAGAAAAAAATACAAAAAAAAAACAGCAAGAAAAAGAAATTCCCTGCTTCCCACTTTGGAGAGAGCTTACTTCATTTCCTCCTCATTTATAGCCTACTAAAAACATCTTCTGTTCCTCCCTTGAAGCTGTTTCCACCTACTCCATTCATTCTTGCCCCTTTTCCAATAAGAACCTGTCTCAATTACCTCTTCCTCCCTTGGGAGGAAGCTAACCTTCCAATTGTAATCTATGAATCCACCTTCTGCTCCCCAACCTCAGCATCCTCATGTAGGTGATCTACTTTGAAAACAGAATTGACTGACTATTCATTCACTGCTGGGGATGCAGAGAGCAAGGAAGACTCTATGCTCACAGTTTACTTGTGGAGAAGGGACTTTTGTGGGAAAAGATCAAGATCAAATGGTTCAAAGGCAGTCTATGCTTGAGGCCCTCTTCCAATTCTACTAAGCAGGTGGGTGAATATATGTGTCAGGGCTTGCTCTGCCAGGAGGAGAAGTTTGGAAGGAAGTAGTCTCACAGCTACATGGACACACACCCATGGTCACAAAGGAGCAAAAGCTCAGGCTGGTGCTATAGGCTAAAGGGCAGAGAAGGAGCCCTAGCCTGAAGGAGTCCTGGCCTCCATCCTCCAAGTGCAGGTTAGACACAGCAGAATTCATCAGCAAAGGGAAGACATGCAGAGCAGATACAGTCATGAGTGAAACCTCATGCCCACGTGGTCAGGATCCCAGCACTCTGGCATGCTAAGAACACTGTAGCACAAGTGACAGAAACCAAAAATATTTCAGATGAAGGTAAATTTGAGAAGCAAAAGGGAGTTCAAGGCCAAAATTATGGTACAGGAGAGACCCTGCTGCCAAGCCAAAGACCCAGATGCTGGTCAGAGTAACCAGAGGGAACAGTCAAAGGCAGGCAAAAAACAGCCAGGAAAGGGCTCACAGTTTTCATGGGATCCTAGAAACTCAAACTTAAGTGAGGAGAGAGCTGGATGGGGACTAGCTGGTTTATTTAGCCACCCTGAAGATATGCACCAGGCTCCTCTTTCACTCATCTTCATATGATAGGACTCTGATCTGCTGCAGGCGCAGCTTAAGCTGGTGGCTTAATGGGATCAGCAAGAGCTTTGAATTCAGCAAAACCCAGGCCAGCTTTGCTCACTGCTAGACACCCAGTGTCTATAACAGTGCATGAGTACAACACACACTCAATAAATGTTCACTGAACAGGTGAATTAAATCTCCACTTGTACTCACTTGCTGAGTGATGTTGAACAAGCCATGTAACACCCTTAGATTTATCTTAATGACAATAAAATACAATGTGTTCTGAATCCTTGGAGAGGTGCAATGTGGTAGCCCTGATTTACTCCCCTGTGAAATGCACACGTTAATAACCCTGTGCACCAAGACTGTCCTAAGCTCTGTATGTATTTTCATTTTAAATGAAGTAGAGACAACAAGAAATGGAAGGGGCAACCTAAGGAAGAACCTAGGAAGGCTTCTAATTTCAATGTGGCGAGCTGAGGGCTTGTCCAGGGGTGCCCCCAGTGGCCAGAGTCCAGGAGAAATCTAGTACATAGAAGGTAGGGACTACTGGGAAAATGAACTTGTGTCCACCAATACCTCTCATCCCCTTTCCCAAGGCTCCTTGGTCTTAAACACTTCCAAAGGGACACAGGGGTCATATCCGGTTTCTGAAGCTTGTGAGTCAGAAGACTGAGCAAAGATCAGAACTTACCATTCATCTCCAACTCCACTGCTCATCCGGGCACATGTCCACAGCCTCTCCCTGGTTTCAGCAGCACAGACATGCCTGCCTCAGCCCCTAGGATCTGGGCCAGGCTTTTTAGGGCTGTATGCCCCGAGGTATTACAGAGCTACCCTTTGAAAGAAAGGTCAATTCTCTGTCCCTACAATGTTCTATATAGAAAAACCAATTCAGGCAGGTCCAGAGCATGTACAGCTGGAGGTAGAGAGGCTGCACACTACCTGGACCAAGTCCCTGGGAGGGGAGCAGCATGGCTTACTGGAGTCAAACACCAAATATTTGCACACAAGGGCTGGCTCAGCCATACGTGCCTTTGGCACAGCAGATTCTTTCATGAGACCACCCAGGTGTGCAAAGGAGTTGGGAAAGGCAGACAGGAAATGCCAAAACAAGGTCAGCTGCAGGCCACACCTGGCGAAGGCACCATGCTACTCTGTGCTCTGCCACTGAGTCCCATCCTCTGTCCAAGCCCAAGGGCAGCAGTCCTGGGGAAGCCTCCCAAATGTTCTCTCTAAATGCTCACCTTCTCCTGTCTGTTGTGGCCTTGTTCAGGCACCCTCATTCTTCCCTTAGGAATTGGTCACCCCTGGTCACTTGTCTCACAGCCTCAGGAAACTTTCCACCCCACATAGTCATCTTTCTTGGAGACACATCCTGCTAGGAATTTCTAACTTCAGCTACCCCATGCAAAAGGTGGGTCCTCAGAAAGGAAACTGGGAAGATAGGACACATCACTGGGAGGCAGAAAAGGGAACTTAGCCAGGAGCTCTTGATGGGGGCTAGCATATCCAAATGGATCTGCTTGGCTACTAAAGAATTAGAGACCAATCACACGAAATTGACCCAGATCCACGGATGGAAAAATAGATCCTATATTCTTTTGAAGAGTTAGAAATAGCATTTTCATTATACCAGTAACTACCTTTTATCTAGGAACATACCTGGTGTCAACAGGAGCAAAACCCAGTAGTAAAATTGTCAAATTGATCTTCATGAGACAATAAGGAGAGTTTGCTTGAGAGTCAAAACCCAGAGGAAGAAAACAGGAAAGACAGGGAGGCCAGCAAAATGGAGAGATGTTGAAGCACTGGGATGGGGAAGCAGTGTTTGGGAACATGGAATATTCCCCAGCAGGAGAGGACTTAAAATATCAGAGGCTATTCGTGCAGCTGCAATGCAAATACCCCTCTCTCCATCATACATAACACAAGTCTCTGAGACTTAGAGACTGTTTAGTCAGCTCAGGCTGCTTCCAGAGAGTACCTTAGACTTGGTGGCATATAAACAATAGAAAATTACTTCTTACAGTTGCAGAGGCTAGAATTCTATGATTGAAGCACTAGAAGACATAGTATTCTTTGAGAGCCTATTTCCTGGTTCATAGATGAGGTCTTCTAGCTGTGCCCTTGTGTGGTAGAAGGGGAGAACTCTGGACACTTCAAGTCCCTTTCTTGACCTTAACTCTTCCCAAGGCTCCCCTGCACCCTCCCTCCAAATGCCATCAGCTTGGGGATTGATTTCAACCACAGGAATTTTGAAGGGACACAAGCATTCAGATTGTAGGAAGTGCCTTGCTCAGGTAGGAATATGTTGTCTTGGGAAACAAAGAAGACACTGATTTCCCATTTGGACAAGCATAAGGCAGGATAGAAGCAATCCTATTGGAAGCCTGGATTCCCTTCTACCTCCAAATGTAATGAAATAGAAGCCGCTGGTGAAATTGCTGAGTTCCTCAAGACAGCTGAACTCCCAAGCCTATCTGGATGTCAGCAGGCTGAGACCTCTGCATCCCCCTATCAGAACTGAAGGGAGCAGGCCTGGGGTAAACTTGTCTGCAGTGCAGTCAGAGTGTCTGCCTCCCCAGCACTGGGTGTTTGTCTTTGCCTTAGTAAATCTATGACTCCAGTCAAGGGTGCTCCAGGTTTGGATCTGTTGCATTTTAGGGGCTCAGAAATTGTGAGTCCACATTACCATGGTAAGTATCATCCTTTAAGTCAAAAGAAGATGAAGAGCAGGCCAGGGTCAGAGCCACACAGGCCAGCTGCATCTGCATCAGACCATCGTCTGCCCAACACCAGAGCTGGAAATGTGGGAAATGTTTTCATTGCAAAAGGCTGCATTTCCTCGGGGCTTCTACAGAGCCCAGGATTCTCTTCCTTCTGTCATTAATCAAGCAAAGTGGACTGTTCAGGGAAATATCACAGATATGCAAACAGCAGGCACTGACCTCTGACCAGATCCTTAGACAGGCTCTGGTTAGCCAGCAACATCAGATAAGCAGTGGACAGAGGGTCCAGCTGGGAGGACAGGCTGATGTCCAGATGCCACAGCTTGAGGAATCCATCCCCAGGCAAGGCCTCTGTGCCAAACTGCTGCCAGCCCACCTGTCCTGAGAGAGGACATCATGGTCAGACCTAAGGATGTAGCAGATGGTGGCAGAGGGCAAAGGGGACACAGGGGACTCGGCTCAGCACTGAATCTAAGAGGAGAGTATGGAGAGCAGAGAGGGGCGTCTGTCTCTACCCAAGGCTTTCGGGACTCCAAATGTACACACGGCCACCTGCGGTCAGAACAACAACCAGTTGCATCCAAGGAGACCACCCACGTATTTGTCCGACATGGGCTTCCTGGCTCTCCTTGTCAAATGCACCTGTCTGAGCCTTTAGGGTCATATAAACCACTGAAAATGACACAAAATCCAAGTTAGCCAGTGTGGGGAGACTCGGGAAATACTCCAGATGAAAGACTTCTCCTGACAGGCTGACAAAAATCTTGTAGCCAGGGAAGAGTTCAGAAAGCTCTAGGGAAACAGATAAGAATATGTGGGAAGAGGGGGTTGAAATGCTTTAACAGATTGAGCATGATGGGGTGGGAAGAGTGATTCCATCAAGCCACTCGCCATTTTTTAAATGCACAAAGAAGAGAAATTCCAACCTGAGGGAGCATTTTATAATAATACTGCATTAGCCCCCACAGCTTAATTCTCGGCTCAGGCTCCACAGTGACCAGACAACACCATGTATATGGTTTGCTCGTTCCCCTTTGGAAACACATTTGAATATAAATGAAGTGGCAATGTGATAATGCGTCTGTTACTTCAATTACAGGCCTGAAGTTGCTGGGCATTGCAGTTCCGAAGACAGTATAATACAGATTTTTCTCTGAGCTAGACTGTCCGTGAGACTTGTACCAAGTCTCAGGGTTCTAAGGGACCAGTTATCACTTTTATTACTGACTGAGTCACATGAGCCCTAAACTAACTTGTCAAGAAAACAAGAATGAGAAACACCTCCCAAATCAGACAGTACTTTGTAGGGAAAGATAAACAACACTACTACACAGTGGCAAATGCAAAGCTTTTGGAGCCACTAGAAGCTACTTATTTAGGTATTTTTCTTCCAAGGGACTTTCTTTCTACTAAATAGCTACCAAAGTGATTTGCTATAATAGCGCTTGGTTGGCTTTCAAACACAGGAAGCACTGACCACAGGCCTAATAGAGGAAGATGGAGTTTCTGAGGCCAAGAGATGGATGATCTTGCAAAAACGCCCTGCTCTTGATGGTCCTCACAGAGACTCCTAAACCAGAATTATCATCCCAAAGGCAGCCATGTGGGGGAAGGAGCTAAGATGGACTGGAGAGCTCCATTTCCAAGAGGATTTTCATTAATTTCATCAAGACAAAGTTAATAATCCATGACATCAATGTTGTTGTTTTTTTTTTTTCCTTGAGTTGGTTGTTCCAAGCATGTTAGAGTCTCCTCAATAAATCTCACAGCTAGAGGCTAGTAGAAATTAGTTTGCCTTCTACACTATCATTAGGAAAGAAAGAAGTGGTAATAGTTTCTGAGGAAACTCGAAGGGAATGGCTTGTAAATGAGATGAATCTACAAGCTGCCCAAGTGGTTGTTGGGCAGGAGGAGTAAATAAATCCACATTTCTCTTCCTTCAGACACTGCTCAGGGGGAAGCAGATGCAACTTAATGTAAGTAGAAGTGTCTTTAATGAAGTGTTTTACATGGATAGAGATATGTTTTGCATAGAAAGAGATAAAGATCTCTATGGCTCTGAGAGACTTGTGTTAACACCTTCATTCTTAAGAGATTCAGCCCATAAGTCCTTACTGAGGGTCATCAATGAGCAGGGTCTCACATGAAGTGCTAAACTGGTATAAAAGGTATGATCTCTCCTCTCCCTAGCAAGGCAGCAGTGACTAAGCACCCAGATGAGTCACGTGGACAGTAACAGGTACTCAAAGTCTTGTTATAAGGGGCTGGAAAGATGAGAAATGTTATTCTACCCATGGCAATGCTGTTAAGCATACTCAGAAAGACAGGTAGAGTATATGACTGTCCATATCTATATGGCCACGTTCAGCCTTTCCATGGAAATCTTGAATGCACCTGGCCCCACCCTCAAGAATGAGACTACTGTTCATAGCTCAGCTGTGCTCTGAATGGTTTCCATTTGTTCCTTTGCTTCATTTTCATGATAACTCTAGTGGGGGTAGGTAATAATCTCATCCCTCATGGAGAGAGAAGGAAACTGAGGCACAGAATGAGAAATAAATAATTATTATTAAGTAATTAGAAACTGGAGTTACTGGGATTTCTACCCAGGCTACCTGGCTGCTATTCTGCTGCTGCTGCTGCTACAACTCCAGGTCTCTATGGTATTCTTGAATGTTGCTCCTATGAATGCCTGGGTCTCAGCAGGAATAGAGAGAGGGTAGGCTGTTCCAGGATTCCTGGGTCTGATATTTCATTTACTTCACTTGATGATGTCTAACCACACAACTCAGAGCTTTGCCATTGTTTATCCTCTTGTTGGGTACAATTTAGGGTGCCCTCAGCTGCACTCCCCCTTAGTCTCCTCAGTCTTTTTGCTCTTTTGTCCTCTAATTAACAGATCCCTTGTGGCCAGTGTGTCTGATGCACAGTCAAAAGGCCCACCAATTTGTACATCATAGTCCAGAGCAAAAAGAGTAATCATAGACCTTGATGAGAAATACCATCCACCCTCCCCTGCCTGAGCCTTTCCACCCACCTTTGTGCAAAGGAAAGTGACCCCTCTTTTGTTCTTCCAGTAGGCTGAGTGCAGCTGGACTTAGCAATTACTGGAGAAATGAATAGAGGAATATGAGGCAGGGAAGGGCTAGGATGACATGTTTGGAGAGGAGTGAAGCCCTTCATGGAGGAAAGAATCTGGGGAAAATCTTCAGACATTTTCTGACCCCACACAGAGCAACTTCCTTCTCCTGCCCTGGATGGGGATGGGTACTACTGCCTAACCACTTGACTGACTCCACTTCCATCCTCGTGGACAGCAGGAATAATACATACAGAGGCCCAATAAAAGGGACTTACTTGGTCCTTTCCACTTCTTCAGTCTCTAGAAAGGTGGAAAGCAGAATAGACCAGCAGCATCCCAAAATATAAAATTGCACCAAAGGCCTTTCTGACCTAGAGTCCCAGGACTCTCAAGTTCATGGGCTCTGTGGAAGCTATTGTTATGCTCTCTTGATCAACATTTTCCTAAGACTCCAGACATTTCATCCAGCTGATTGAACTGATAGGACTCCTGGTGCCATGGGCACCAAGGAAGAGGGGATTATTTCAGCTAAAATCAATGTCTGCTGTGTTTCCCACCCACTGAGAACACATTTCTTATGTTTACCATCTTTAAGATGTGTTTTCTTCCCCCAATCCCAATATAAGGTTTTATGATGTGTTCAATTACCTGGCAAGTTAAATATGTCCACTACCCACTTGAGATTCTAATAATCCCGCCCCCACAAATTTACAGCCCTTGATACAGTGATATCAAAATGTCCTTGGTTGTGGCTGACACTCTCACAGGCAGACGCAGTCATCTTTAACGTGGCCCAGAGACACCTGCAGGGAACCCTCAAAAGCAACTCTCTAAATTCTTTCAGGGCTATGAAAAACATATGCTTTTCTCCTCACTCCAATTCTTTTCCCAGGCCTTTCCAGGTTAAGAAGGTGGAAATAGTTTCAAATGCCACAAGGTGAGTATATTATGCATACACACTTCTGAGCAATTTTCATAATCCCAACTGGAAAAAATTTCTGTCTTGCTCTCATCAAGCACCAATGATGGTTTCCTTGAGTTTAACATTCCCAAGAGAGAAGCAGGTTTGGGACTGCCAGTGAGTACTCACTACACTGCTTCCTTGTTGCTCCCAAACACCCAGAGAAAAACCCACCTTATACAACAGGCATGAAGTTCCCCATTCTACTCCAAGGCTCTAAGACAAACTAAAGCAGATTGCACATATGCTAGGGAGGTGGCCCAAGAACTGGCTATAAACACTCTGTACCTCTCACCTCAGAAAGAATGGAGCAGGTAGCCATGTCCTGGTCTGATCCCCTGACCCCTCCCTGCTTGACTGAGGATCCAGCAGTATTCTGGTTGAGCTAAGCCTCAGCATTCAACAGATGTGCTAGGGTAGTTCCAAGTTATTTTTCAGGAGCTATCTGCAGTGACTTTTAACAAGGAAGAGCTCAAGGGAAGTCTCCATCCCCAGCTCTCACAGAGGAACCCATCCCCACAAAGCAGTCATCACAGATGTCTAAGAAACAGCAACCTCTTCCCTGCTAAGCACATAACTTTTAAATACCAGGGGCACCCCATGAGCTAACAAGCCCTGCCTGCTGACAACAGGAATAATTTCCACAAGTGATAATCAGACACTGCCCAGTCAACTGGCTTCACCTTCAGCAAATGACAGTGTTCTAGCAATTAAAGTTAGTGGGCAATAGTACTCAGCTGGAGCCTAGGAGGTTCCACTGTATCTCCTGAAGGCTGCCAAGGGTGTGGGTAAGACTCCCGGGTGGAGTGTGCCCAGGAAGGCAGACTACACACTGACCTGCAGCATCTGGAGGTAGCCTTCCTGGGGGTCACAGAGCAGGGAGGAGATGCGATGATTGTTCCTCATGCATTTCTGGTTGTCCTTTGCAGATGGGAAGATTTGCCGGACCACAGTCATCCTGCCCAGAGCACTATGAACCAGATCCAGGATCTCGGGGTCACTGATTTCCTGGAGAAAATAACGAGACCCATGCTTACCATCAACTCATGAACTGTCATAGGGAAGAAAAAACATCTTGAGGCATACAGATCATAGCCCAAAGTGCCAAGGCAACTGAGCCAAAGGATTGGACCAGACTATATATTTAATTAGTTGCTTATTTACAAACAATATCTGCTATGTTAGGTGCAAGTAGGATTATTCATTTTCCCTGAAAGCCAGAAAAAGATGTCTGACACTAACCACCAATGTGCTGGTTTTTATGGTGTCAAGCTTTTAGGAACCAATGCTGTCATCTATCATGGTAGGTATTAGCAAGATGTAAAGGCTAAATTCCCTATTGAGAGTCATCTACCTGATTTATTCAGGAAAAGCTGGGTTTTTTTCTGACATAGTTGATCAAAATTCAATGAGCTTCCTAGAATTCCTTAATAATTAGATGGATTTTAAGAAAATATTTACATAAAAATTTTGCAAATATATCTGGGTTTTGTTTTTTTTTTTTTTTTGGTTTACTCATTCATTCCTTCAAATCTACCCAACATCTCTGAGGTTTGTCTTGTACTAAGTACCAGGGATACAGCCATTCAGGATACAGAGATAATCCTATCCCAGGAATTTCTTTATCATCACAGATTGAAATACACTGAGTGTCTCAGGGGCTAAGGACACCCCTTGTGCTTACCATGTTAGATCCATCATATACCAGGCTCTTTGCATGCATTAGCTCATTTAGTGTTCACAACAAACTAAAAATTCTGTGAGGTAGATACTACTCTTATCCTATTTCATCCTCAAGCATAGAAATTGCAAAGAGAGCAGGCCCTTGGGAAGATCTGACCAGGAGGAGGCTTTTAAGAGGAATTAGCACTGTAACTGAACTTGAGAATGAACTTTTTAGGCAAAGTGCTTGTGGAGGATTGAGCTGAGAAACTGGGTGGGTTGATGCAAATGAACCCTGCTCTGGGTAGAGACAGCAGGGTGAAATGCTAGAGTCTTCACCAATCTGGAGAGGGCAGGCTGAGCCCCTCTGCAGGGTACATTTTGAGGGCATAGAAGGAAGGAGTGAGTGGTCAGGGACAGGGCTAGAGACAGGTTCAGGACCAGATGGGAGTTTGGGGGGTCAGTACATTCCACTAAAATACCTACACTAAGGGCATTGAGGAGACCTTGAAAGGTTTTAGGCACAAGTGAGTCATAATCAGATTTGCATTATCAAAACCTCTGGCTGCTGTATGAGAGAGGATTAGAGAGGAACAAAACTGGAAGAAGAGAGGATAGAGAGAAGAATGGCAGGCTGCACAGCTGGGCCCATCTCAGGTCTACCAAAAAATGGAAATGAATTTATGCTAAGTGTTCCAGCAGCAGGACAGAGGGTCAGCCAGGCTAAGAAAAACCCTGGTTCACTGTCTCCAGGAAAGTGACTAAATCAGTGGTTGGTTGCAAGTCAATATTTTAACTCTGAGAAAGTATATTTTAAAATAAGCCTTAAATCTTCTTCCTTACAGATGTCCCATTCTAAGCTCCGAGACACTGTGATGGCATAAATGGAGCTAATGAGGTTAGACATTAATGATCTGAGGTTTCAAAATCATTGGGACAAGTACATAACATTTTTAAGGGTAGGATGGAAAACAGTTTATTCAGTCACTGTCTTAAGAAGCAGTGAAGCCTGGTCAGTTAAAACCCACAAGCTGAATCAGGGAATGAATAAATATTAAGGGTTGTGCTTTAATGTGCTCTATAGATTCTAAGTGTGCTGAACTGCAGGGATCTCAAAAAAGATTAAAGGGCTGTACTGGATTTGGCATACTAGATTTGGGTTTAAATCCACTGAAGTTTGCATTTAAGAAAAAAGACTGAGAGAAGATGATCTTGCTAGATTGACACCAGTAAGACCATCAAAGGTAAAGAAACTGGTCAGGTAGGATGGACCCAGAACACAGTGGGAGTGGGGCAGAGGACACAGCCAAGTCTGAATGTGCATGCCAGCCTCTTCCGTGTTTGCCCTGGGATCATGGCCCTGTCCTAAGCAGTTATCCAGGAAGAGAGAAATCACATCCTAATCCCACAAAAGAAAGAATATAAGAAAGGGCAACAAGTAGACCAGTGAGTTTTGCCTTGGAGAAGGAATTAAGAGGATTTATTTATTTATTCATTTATTTAATTTTTAATCTAGAAAGAGCAAGAGGTCATGAAATACACAATTTGAATTGTACAGAAGGGAATCAGAGCCAGCCCACCTCCCAAAGGAAATGGGTGTATCTCATACCTTTTGTTTTTCCCACATTTTCCTGATGACAGAGATCACTGTAGGGGAAACAGTCATTTTCTTAGAATCCCACCTTTTTCCTTTCATTGTTTTATTAGTGCATTATAGTTATACATAATATTGGGGTTCAATTTGACATAATTATACAAGCATGGAATATAATTTGCTCCAATTCATACCCCAGTACTTTCCCTTTCCCTTCTCTCCTCCCTGTCTCCTTTCCTTTATTGTATATGACTTCCTTCTATTTATTTGAATTTTTAAAAAATTAGTCCTTTATAGAAATACATAAAGATGAAATTCACTGTGTACATAGCATACGTTAGTCAATTTCATTCCACCACTCCTCCCTTTTCCTGTCCCTCCTCCCTCCCTCTCAATCCCTTTACTCTATTCCACTCATCTCTCTCTAGCCCTTTTATTAAAACTCTCCTGCTTCCTCAGTTTCTGGGAGGAAGAGTCAGCAGCACCATGCTCTGCCACTATGTCAGGCAGAACCCTGGAACCTCTGTAGGGAGCTGACTCCTAAGGTTGTATAGTACCTTTCTGTAAGTACAAGCATACCTTTCCCTGGGATGAGTGGCTAAGTGAGCTAGCGAGAGCTGGGATATAACCAGGGGATAGGGCCTCAACTCCTTGATGCCAGAGCCCTGGTCTGTGGACTGTTGCTCTTCCGTTCTGCCCTCCCAGGACTCCTTTAGGACTTGGCACAGCTCTCGACCAACCTCTTAGCTGCCATATTCCTTTCTCATGGTGAGGATCTTTAGGAAACTTGCAGAACTTCCTGTCTCTTCTGGCTCAGTTCTCATCCACTTACTCTGGGTCAGAGCACGGTCACACAGCCTCCCAATGCATTCTCATCCACTCCCTGTTCTGCTCCCCTGGGACTATCCTCACTGTCTAGCACAGAGATACCTGCAATCAGAATCTGGGAATCCACAAAAGCAACTCCCTAAATTCTTTCAGGGCTATGAAAAACATATGCTTTTCTCCTAACTCCAATTCTGAACCTATGAGATCAGTCAATTCTAGCAGGTTTCAGCCAGACCCTGACCCTGTCCTGTTAGTCCTGCTGGATCTCTTAAGTACTGAGATAGAATAGAAGAAATAAAAGACAGAAAGGAGTCAAAAGGAAGGGGAAGAATACTATAACTTTAATCTGAAAGCTAAAGTTCTTCATACCTTCTCTCCCCAGGCCAGATTTTTTCCCCAGGTCTGTCACTCCAAAACTTCTAAGAAATCTACAAATCTTAAAGTTACTGTAAATTTACTCACTTATGAAAATGTACAATGTTCTAACACAGATATCTTTAGAATAGATTAAGCAAAGGGATATAAAATATTTTTTAAAAAGAGAGTGAGAGAGAAAGAGAAGAGAGAGAGAGATATAATTTTTTTAATATTTATTTTTCAGCTTTCAGTGGACACAACATCTTTATTTTATTTTTATGTGGTGCTGAGGATCAAACCCAGCGCCCCGCGCGTGCTAGGCGAGCGCATTACTGCTTGAGCCACATCCCCAGCCCATAAGATATTTTTTAAAACTTTCAATATAGGTACAATCCAAACATTATCTATGGATTAGATACCAGAGACAATGTCAACCTAAAGATCCTGAGAAATAGCAGGCCACAATAAACTATCTTGTGATCACCAGACTAATGTTTCCCCACAAACCTTGAACTTTCCTTTAAGTTAAGAGCCTGAGACCCAAAAAGTACATCTCAATCTTGAGATAGTCTGTGTACTCACTCAGACTATCTCTCCCTTCAAATGCATGTTCCCAATTTTCTGAATAAATCTCTGCTTGTGCCTCTGACACTTTCTGAAATTATTTCCTGGTACATTTTTGAAGGACCCCATCATCCTGAGTTGAGGTCCTCCTCCCTGGGATCTCCTCGGACTCCCTCTGGTGACAGTACCACACAGATGTGATCAGGGATTATTCCCTGTTCACTGTTTCCTGACTGCATACTTCTGGACCAAAGTGACAGAACCTGACTTCTGGAGGATCCCAAAGGTGGAGAGGGCAATCCAAGCAACTAATTTAAATAAACTACTTGGATAACAAATGCTCTCTTTGTCTCACTTGAATATTCATTTCAAGAAGTGTTGCTGATGAGCAGAAGAAACAAGACAATATGTATACACCACTATTGGAAGTCAGTAATCCAGCAGTGAAGACAAGAGAACACATCATACACAGATGCTCACTGGCTCAAAATAAATCTTAATTCTTAAATTTATACAGTGAAATCTATCTTGTGCACAAACACTGCATACATTAAAAATGAATAATAACATGATTTTGGTGTATTTTCCATCAAACTAAGAAATAAAATAACATATCTTGGTTGGATACTTCTTCTCTCCCCCCACCAACTGCCTACTCCTTCCTCCTCAGCAGAAGTTGACTTTGTATGCTATAACTCATGTATGTAACCTTGACGACACATAGCTTGGTCTCCTATGTTGTACTTAGCTTTGCGTAAGTTGAACAGTATATATGCCCCCTGAATTGTGCTTTAATGCAGTGGTTCTCAAACTTTGTTAAGCATCAGAGTCACCTGGAAACTCAATAAAATTATAAGGTCCAACCTTGTTCCACTTCAACAAGAAAAATCCCTGGATTCTCCATGAGCTCTCCAGACAATTTCAATACTCACCAACATTTAAAACCACTAGTTGAGCATTAAGGTGTTTTGTTTTGTTTTGTTTGTTTATCCATGGTGATGAGTGAAGCTCTAGTTTAATATTTTTCAAAGCTAGACATTATTGCACTGTATGACTATAACCATTTATTCCCCTTATTGTTGATGACCATTTGAATGTTGGGTTGGTTTGTTATTACAAAAAAAAAAGCTTTTATGTATATTTTTCTTATGTATGTGTCTCGATGCATTTATATAACAATTTATCTAGAGTACATATCTAGAATTGGAATTTCTTGGGTTTTTTTGTTTGTTTGTTTTGTTTTGTTTGTTTGATACTGGGGATTGAACCCAGGGGTGCTCAACCACTGAGCCACACTGCAAGTCCTTTTTATTTTATTTCAAGACAGGGCTTCACTAAGTTGCTAAGGTGACTCTGAATACACAACCTCCTGCTTCAGCCTCCTAGTAAAACGCTGGGATTACAGGCATATGCGCCACCACACCTGGCTAGAATTGGAAGTTCTTCATAAGTGAATAGAAACACATTCAAATTTACAAAGTAATGCTAAATTTCCAAATAGGTTATATCAATTTATAATCACATGTGATAAAGGGACTTTTAGTTGCTTTACATCCTTACTTATACCTAACATTGTATGACTTCTTTATATTTGCCAGTCTGTTAGATTTTAATTTGTACTGGCTAAATGTTTCCTGTCCAGCATTTGCAGTTTTGCTCAATTTCCATTGGCTCAGTCTCTGGCATACAGATTTGTAGAACGTTATTTTTGTTTTGTTTTGTTAATTCTGCATAGTAATCCTAGGTCTCATGCTATAAATATCTTCTCTAGGTTCTGAAATATTTGGTAGAAGTAGCCCATGAAACCATATGACTTGGCTCTTTCTTTGCAAAGAAGATTGCTCTGTGGGCACGGTGCATGAATGTTTAACGTGCATGCACTATCCTGTCGTTGGTGTCAGTGGTCTATTTTTAGGTCCATTATATCAGGAATTTGCCTATTACTTCTTGAATTCTCTGTATTTTCTTTACATATTTTAAGAATTTTTATTAGTTATATAAAGTTTAAAATGATAGCTCTTTGCTGAACCTTTTACCGGGATGTATATATCTCTTTACTTCTAACAGTGTATCTTGCCTTACAGTCCAGGGTGTCTCATGTTAAGATAGCTACATCAGTTTTATTGTGGCTTTTATCTGCCTGCTTTAACTTCTTCCACCTCTTTAGTGTCTACCTTTCTCTGTCTCACATTTTAGTTGAGACCCTTATAAACAAAAATATACTAGACATGTTTATATCATACTTCTTAGTATAAATTTTAATCATTTATATTGATGATGATAATGAAATATTTGGATTAATTTCTGCCATATTATTGATATTGCACATTTTTGCCAATGTTTTTCCTTTTTGGAATGGCCTTTTTCCTGTTTTCATTTATCGACTTTTGAAGGTTATATTTTCTATGTAAGCCTTTTATCAGTTTTCCTAGACATTTTAATGCATTTCCTGAAAGTGTGATATTAATCAGTAATTTTACTCCCTTCTTCAGTGTTGACTTTCAATCCCCATCAGCCCAACTAATGTGCCAACAGCTTCCAGCATTTTAATTTACCTTTCTATACGCTCTTCTACTGTATATTTCCATCATTTTATAAAGTCAGTATTTATCTATGTAAGTAGTATTAACTAATATATTTGACAGACATTGTTTTCTGGGTCTCAAGCCTTACATCTGAGATTATTCTTCTGAAGTACATTATTAAAAACTTTCTTTAATATGGGGGGTTTTTTGGTGATAAACTGTTTTTTTTTTTTTTCTTGTTAGAAGGTGTATTTTGGTCTCATTCTAAAAAGATAGAATTCTAAGTTGGCCTCTGTTTTCTCTTATCCCTAGAAGTAATATGACTTTGTCTTCTGGCTTCCATTACTATCCAGTGTATACATTTCCTGTAATTGTAATAACAAATCATCACAAATGTAGGATAGCAGTTTTATTTGCTTACAATTCTGGAAGGTGGGAGTCCAAAATCAATCTTCCTATGTTGAAATCAAGGTGTTGGCAAAATGTACTCCTGGAGACTCTAGGAGATAACTGTTCCAACCTCTCCCTGCTTCTGGTAGACATCACCATTACTTGGTTTATATCTTCAATCATTGCATCTATGGTAACATTACTTTACTGTATAGTCTAATTTGCATTTGCTTCCCTCTCTATGATGTTAGGAATTGCATTCAGGACCCATCCAGATGATCCAAGATGATCTCCCCATATCTAGACCATTAACTTCATCACATCTGCAAAATCTCTTTTACCATATAAAATAATATTCTAAAATTCCATATGACTTTGAAAGCCATTATTTAGCCCATCATATGTGGAACTAGAACTTATTTATAGATGATCTATTTTTTTTCTCTGGATGCACTTTAGGCCTTCTGTGTCTTTGGTGTTCTACAATCACTCTATGATGTACCGAGATGTGGACTTTTAATGTTTATTCTGTTCCTGACCCTTGGGCTTCCTGGATCTGGGGTTCGGCTTCTTATAATAATTCTAGAGAATTGTAAGCCTTAAAATTCTTGAATACTCTCTTCCCTGTTTTATCTTATTTTCTGCTAGGTTTTCAGCCAAAATATATGAAAAAAAATGTTTCAACATCCCTAATAATCAAGGAAATACAAATCAAAGCTACATTGAGATTTTTATCTCACTCCATTTGGAATGTCAATCATCAAAATACAAATAACAAAAAATGCTGACAAGGATGTGAGGGGAAAATACCCACTCACACATTGTTGGTGGGACTGCAAATTAGTACAACCACTTTGGAAAACAGTGTGGATATTCCTTAGAAGACTAGGAGTGAAACCACATATGACCCAGCTATCCCACTCTTTGAGATTTATCCAAAAGAACTAAAGCCAGCATACTGTAGTGATATAGGCACATCAATGTCTATAGTAGTTCACTTCACAAAAGCCAAGATATGTAACCAGCCCAGGTGCTTGTTAACAAATGAATGGATAAAGAAAATGTAGTAAATACACACACAATGGAGTTTTACTCAGCCATAAGGAAAAATGAAATTATGCCATTTTCTAATAAATGTATGGGACAGAAGAACCTCATGCTAAGTGAAATAAGCCAGATTCAGAAAGTCAAAGGTCAAATCTTTTCTGCAGTATGTAGAAGCTATAGATAAATAAGGAAATAAAAAGGAGGAGAGCCCATGAAACAGGGGTAGGTGGGGGATCCTATGACAATTTGATGGGAAAGCAGTGGAGTATAGGAAGGAGACTTAGGGGGAGAGATGAGGGATAGGAAAATGGAGGAAAAACAGAATTAAATTGATCAAATTATGCTATGTACATTTATGACTATACCACAGTAAATTCCACCAATAAAAATGAACAGTAAATAAATAGAAGAAAAACCAGTAGCTGGAGGAGGGGAAGTGGAAGTACTGGGGACTGAAATGGAGCAATTATAGTACAAGCATGTGTGGATATGTCAAACTGGACCCCACTATCATTCATAACTACCATGCACTAATAAAACACAAAAAGTATGTTAAATCTTGATATTCAACCTTCCATGTGTCTTAACCTCCCTTTCATATTTCCCATCTCCTTGCTCCTTTGAATACCTCTAAATACTCCCCTCCTATGTTCCAGTCTACTGTCACCATGTGTCACCACTTTGATGTTTAACATCTCCTCAAAGGTTTTAACTTCAATAGATTTTGTAATTTCTTGATGCTCCGTTCATGTCTTTTTCAATATTGCTTTCTCTTCCTTAAGGTCTTTTATGCCTTCCTCTTATTTCCCATCCTCTATTTTTGAAAATCCATAAATACACTTTTTTAAATATTCTATTTCAGATAATTCTAGGATCTAAACTAGATGTGATTAAACTGCCCTTTTTTCCTGATTCTTATTCATAGAGACCTCCCCACCACCATTTTCCTTAGAACTTCCTGAGGAACACTTTGAATCGGATTGCAATTCATGTTACTTCAGATGCTGTCAATGCTTGCTTTTACTATGTATCTAGGAACACTACCCATGTATAGCCACTGTGAATCCAACTCCTTTGAGCTTTTATAGACACCACAGGGGATAGAAACTTGAGTCACAAATCTGCATGAGGGTTGTCAATTTTTATGAAAATGCCTCCCCTTCATTCAACTCTAAAGTCAAAATAAGAAATTTTCCTTGCTCTCCTACCCTTCTGCACAATGTGTGCATTTCTCAATAATTCTTACACTGAGGATATGTTTCCAGCTTTATGTGGCAGTATCTCTTTAGGCTCCACATTTTTTTGGATCTTAAACTTGATCTCATATGTCCTATTCCCCACATAGTCATGAGAATGAAAGCTCCAGGTTTCCACAGTTTGACCAATACATTCAAGGCCAAAATTAAATTTGATGCTCACAAATTACCAAGAGTTTCCTTTTTGACCTTACATTTGGTCTCTATACTTATTCACCTTGACAGTTTCTATTTTAAAATATTTTAATACTATATTCAGAGTTTTTGGAGTCTTTTTCCTTTGAGGAGTTTCACTCAGTCTAATTATTATTTTCCATAAAGACATATTACTAAACTTTTTACATGAAATTTAAATTCTTTAGTTCATGACCCTATGCTTTTTCTGGGACTTACACCTGTCTCGAAAATCTCTCCCCATATGTCTTAACTGTGGGACTGGTTACACCTTTATAATTATGCTATAATTTGTTTTTACTTTATTTAACTTCAACTGCTTAAGTTCACTGTCATTAAAATTAGACAGAAGATTATTTCTGAAGGACTCTAGAGAAGCATGTGTAACCTCCTCCATTTGACCTAATCCTAATTGTGTTCTTGAATCAAATCACTATTGTCGATGGGATTTAAAGTTCTGCCTTACTTCATTTGTTGCTCTAGAAACATTCCTAGGAATTTCTACTGCCCTCCCTTCTACACTCTATTAGATCTCACCCATAAATCCTCTTTTGTCAGTCCTACCCACTGTTCAGTAGAGGAAATTAGCCCTGAGAGAGACAACGTAACCTTGGATTAAGGTGTTTACAAGTGGATCATCTTTAGAAATCATCAAAATTTAGAATCTGGAGCACTTACTGATCATGAAGTTAAAATAGAGAAATGGCAAAACACTGACAGATTTGCTCCATTTTCAATGGGAGTAGTATGTATTTACAATTTGATAACAAGAAGATTGTAACAACTGAAATAAGCAGAGAAGAAATGAAGGTTGGGGTTTCCAGTTAACATCACATCCTTGCCAGTCATTATGTAGGGGAAAAAATACTCTTTTGTGCTTGTAGCTTACTTAAAGGAAGAAGTCTATGATTATAATAGGATGTGAGAAATTGTTTCATGCACTAAATAATAGGATTACTCACTGTACTGAGAATGCACAGTGAAGCTTACAGAGTATGCATTTTGAGTCAAATAAATTATTAGGGAACCTCTCTACTTCTCTTGCAAAGGGTTAAGACCAAAGAAAAGTTAGAAGAATTTTAAAGAAAAGCCAATCCTCACATTCTCCCAGGAGGCACATACTTAATTCACTGATTGAAAGCAGAATTGTCCTTCTTGTAGAGCACACTAAGGAAGAGAATGAGATCTGATTGCCTCTGTTCAGAGGAAATGTGTGTCTTCAGCCAGGGTCTGTGACTGGCTTCACAGGGGTTCACAGTTTCAAAAACTATAAAGAATATGAGTGTGTGTGCATTTTCCTGTGGAGAAAGACCACGGGCTGTATTGGATTTTTAAAAGGCCTTTTCCCCCTCCCCAAAGAAAAAGGTGATGAAAAGCTAATATGGAGGCTAGGAATAATTTTTAAAGTGCTCCTTGCTGCAGACTGTGAGAAGAATAAAAATGACAATAACTTCAACAGAATCACTTGGAGGTACAGGAGTTTCAGTATGTGTCAGATCCAGACACTTCTACCTTACTTCCAATCAGGCCTCTGATGTAATTTTCAAAGAGAGAGAGAGAGAGAGAGAGAGAGAGAGAGAGAGAGAGAGAGAGAGAGAGAGAATATGAATGAATGAATTGAAGAAACATTAGAGTTTATGATAGCTATCCACTTACAAAAATGACTGAATAAATTGATAGTGTTATGTCATTACCTGAACAGATAGATGTATATAATGGAGTAAGAAAAAGCAGAAAAGAAAAAGACCACCAAGCTACAGCACAATGCTTAAAATTAGATACACTTAGAGTAGAGACATATATGTAACAGCATCTTAAAAATTTAGAGGTGAGTGTGCATGCTGACTTTAAGAGAATGGTTGCCACGCTGAGAGAACAGAGAAAATAGAAAACAAATTTTCTGCCTCTGTAACAGGCTTGCCCCTCCCCTTCCATGCTAGCATAAACCCCAATGTGCACTCTTCTCCCATCATGGGATTCATGGTGGTGGGAAGTGATCCTATCTCCAGAACCAGAGGTACATCCTACTTGGTCTAATCTAACTTCTACGGTCTTGCTACTTTAGGCAGTTTTAAGAGAGAGTCATGATCCCATTTCTGACTGTTGAGGGTGGAAGATTTTCCTTGGTGGCTTCTGAGAAGGTTGGTAAAATCCTAAGAAGGAAGACTGAGAAGAGACTGCCCCTTTCTGCCTCTGGACATTTGTTTCAGAGGCAGATTCCATCTGAGGGCAGGCCCAGCACAAAGAACAGGGGTCCTGAGGATGTTATTCAGTCTCTGAATCATCCTGCCCCAAGACCTCGAAAACTCTGAGTCTTCTCTAAGGTCAGATGATAAATTCTCAAACTATTAAAGAAAATTAGATTTAGAGTTTTCTATTACTATAGTTTAAAACAACTTGAATAATACAGAAACCAACAGGATTTGTAATGCGGTACAGGGAAGACTTACATTATATCTGAAATGGTCAATTTCTTAAAAATTGGGATCTCAAATATGGCAAAATTTGAATGAGGAGCATGTGAGTGCTTGTTATACTGCCTCATTACCATTTAAGCTGCTTAGAAATATTTTATTGAAAACAGGAAGAATCACTGCAAAAGTCTCTCTCCAAGCCAGGTTGAGCAGTAAAAAGGAAACATTTTTATGTGGAGCCATTTTCACAATGACAATTAAAATGGTAAGGATCTCTTTTTTGCTAAATGTACACTTTGATAAACTGAATGCAGAACTTACACATCAATGCATTTTTTTTCCCAATCCTTAAGACTTCAGTAAAATTTCCAAACCTTCCAATATCAGGGAAGAAAATACTATTAAACATTTATATAGATCTCTAAACTTATATAGGGCTAGGCAATCACATTATTAGTCATTTCTTTTTATTCCTTAGAAAGACCTAGATCTCTCAAACATCTGTGTGATACCAGCATTATTCTATCTCTGGAGAAATAGTAAAGTTTATTTCCCCCTTAATAACCACGGTGCCAGTAATCTAAAGTTAATGATAGAAGAGGAATTTCATAGACAAGTCTGGCTTGACAAAAGTTGAGAAAATAGAAGAAGGATTTAATAAAGTATGATGAAAGAAAAACTCCCATGAAGTCAACCAGATTTGTGGAATGTCCACAGCTGTCAGAGCCCTCCAGAGCACTTAGGCCAAGGTCAGACAGTGCTCGTGGAGATAAGGACATGCTGGTAAAGAACAGAACGTGGGAGGCTACTGCCAAAGCTCAATGCTGCTTACATTTTCAGGACAGAAGGCAATAGAGGGGTTGTTCTGGTTGGAGTCATACTTTGTCTTTCTAATTGTCACCCAAAATCTCAGGGTGTTCATGAGTCTCCCATTCATGTAGGATATAGAAAGTTATCGAAGAGGATCCCCTTTCTTCCCAAAGACGGGTCCATAGACCAACAGTATCAGCCTCTTCAGGGTGATTGTTACAAATGCAGAACTCTGAGGCTCCATCACATTACTAATTTACTAGAATCTGCATTTTAAAAGGTTGCCCAGGTGATTACAGGCATCCTAATATTGGAGAAATCCTAGTCTAAGATATTAGACAGTGAAATGATGAGGGTGCAAGATTTAGAATCAAACACATTTGGGTTCCAATCCTGGCTTCTCCTCTTACTGACCATATAGCTTGGTCACGGCACTACAGTTTCTTTGAATGCCATCTATAAAAGGGATAATAGCACTTCTGAGAGTCTTTGACACCATTCAGTGGGTTTAATTCAAGGCGACACATGTGACTAGCACATATCCTTCCAAATCGAACCTTAAAGCTCTTTCTGCAAACTTGGAAAGCCTGCACAGACTTGCCTCAGCCTAGCCTCCATGGAACAGAGCAGCCCTTTTTCTGCCCCCTCTTATCACCTCATTGCTCCTCAAGCCTCCTCCAAACTCCTAAGGGAGCCCTAGACCACCCCAGTCTACATTAGCCCTTTCCTATTCCTCACCTCCAAAGATCCAGGAACCCTGACCTTCCTGCTAAGATACCATATTAGGACTCACCCATTCTGTCATTAAATAAAATAGGCCATTATTTGAAATACAGTACAGTTTCCTTTATTTGTATAATTGACACAAATGGTTTCTGCTCATAGAAAAGCCTATAGTCTACCTGCTCTTCCTAACCCTAGTCCAGGGTACAGGTAGCACAGCTTCTCCCCAACACTCCCATCTTCTCCATCACAGCTCATTCCCAGGAAAGGGTCTGATAGGCCCGCTTACCCTGGGCAGCTGAACTTGTTCCATAAACACCAGCACATGGCTGTGGCTACAGGGTGGGATGTATGTCTCCAAGGCTCACTGTTTATTTCTGGGAAACTCTCCTCAGCTCTGCTGTTTTTCCAGGAGACTTTGTCAGACCAGTCAAAGGAGTCCAAATAAAGTCCATGAAAGCCTTGCATTTTGAGTGCCACTTTTATTCTATTTTATTGAATTTAACTTGGATTTCTTCACATTTTATTCTATATTTTATCATGAGCACAAGGTAGACATCTGTCTTCCAATGAAGCAAGGGACCCAAACATATCTCCAGCGTTTACTGGGGATGGTCACAAACGATGGCTGGCTGGTGAGTGATGGATTATGAACGAGGTTGAGTGGCCGTCTGTGAGACGTGTGTGTCATCCTTTCGGCTCTCTCCTCTTCCCTTCCTTCCTATCTCCTACCTTCACTTTCTCCTTTTCCACTCTTATTATAATCTTCTTTTTCTCTCCCACCTGCTTCGCCAACCTACCCAGTTCTAAATTCTCACAACTCCCTCTCATGCCTCCCTGCTCATGCAACTTCCCTTCATTTCAATGGACTCAGAATACACAAGGTAGGTCAAAGCAATTCCCAAAAGCGAGTTAGCAATTGCCAACCTTGCCCTCGCCGTTTCCGATGTGATATTACTGAAATATGCTCTAAGTTGCATCTGAAATGTAAACTTCTGCAGGTCTAGACCTGAGATTTGAAAGTTCTAAAATAACTGCAGGTTCAGGCTAAAAATAGTTTCATCTGGCATTTGGAAGGCAGGGCAAATCTAGACTCTGCAACTCAAAAACTCAGAGGGCAGAGACCGAGTAGGAAGTTCTCTACAGTCACAGACAGAGAAGTGACCCTTCCCATCATCCTCTGCCTCCAGCAAAGCAGTGTGGAAATTAGCTCAGAATAAGGGACTCAAGAGCTGCATATGAGAATGCCATTTACTAAGACCCCAAACCCATAAGGAGTTTCTGGATCTTTAGAGTATAGCCCACAACTCTGCTTCAGTTCACAAGTACTGAGATTTCTCAAGTGTCCTGCCCCCCACACAAAGATCCAAAGGGAAACTGCAGGTGCTAATTCACCACCCCATCTAAGCTGGAGTTAGAAACAGACCAATTGCTGCTCTGTGAGGATACACCATATGTCTTACACTCTGCTGGCTTCCTGGAGCTGAATACCAGGCCTGGTAAGTACTTATGAAGGAAGACAAGAGAGGAGGGAGGGAGGAAAAAATAAAGGGAGGGAGGGAGAGAAGAAGGGAGAGAGAGAGAGGGAAGGAAAGGGTGGGGAAGAGAAGAAGTTCTTCAGGATTACCTGTGCATGTGTGTGTGTGTATACACACACACACACTCACACAAACACACAGTGAACCTCAAAAACCCCAATATTTAAAACTATGACCGAAGCAACTATCTCTACAACACAAAGCCAATGCTTTTCATTCTGTCATTAAATTTTAAAAAGCTAGTTGGGCCCTTTAATTTGCAGCTTACTCCCCAGGCAGATATTCAAACAGAAAAATAAATATAATAGCGGCTGATCTTCACAGCACTCATTTGCTTGCTTGTTACAAACCATTTTAATTATTTTGTTTGCAATACCTATTTGTTTGTCTCAGGGGAATATTTAAATCTGCTTCCATTTGTGCACAACTGTCCCTACCACTAGGAAAATGAGACCTTATGCTTCACATTAACACTTCATGGTTTTATATCCCTGAGGAGCTGATGGAAAATTATAAATTTTAATTGCATTTATAATTTAAAATCCTGAAATATTAACCCAAATTTTTTTCCCAATGATGATTCAAAAATAAAGCTTCATGGCCCAGAGCCCTAGAGTGGCATGATTCTGAAGTTTACCCTTATGTGTTTAACATATCAAAAGCCTTGCACTTGAACAATTGTATAGACATAAGTAAAATGATCTGTAAATAAAAATTCAGAAGGATATATAGCATGGTGATTAACAGTGTTCATGCAGGCCATGATGGATTAATGCAGACTGAATTTACCTGCCCCTTTAAATAATTAAAAACAAGCAAAATACATGAAACAACAGTTTTCAGATACTGAACATTGGGCATGGCTGGGTGGTGATGCCTAAGAGAAAAGAAACAAATGAGGTGAGTCTGAGCTTATTGCTTAGAGAGGTTTTTCAAGTTGTGGCACAGGAAGGGGACACCTAATGGTCTCCATGAGCTGAAGAGAGTTTGGGACTTTGGGAACCCAAGGCAGTGAGGATTCATGAGGTGAGAACTCCAGAGGAGACCTGCAGGAAGTTCTCTTTAAATATTTAGCAAAGTATTGATTTGTGCAGCTGTGTGAAGAAATGACCTGAGTCCAGAGAAAGGACCACCTGAAAGGAGCAGGTGCAGAAATCCTTAGCAGTAGGACATATTAGCCGCAGGCTAAAGTGTCTGCCTAGTGAAGCTTCAAAGCAAGTCTTGAAAACTCAAAATATTCCAAAGTACCTTAATGGGTTCTCTAGTGGAAAGAGTCAGTATTTGAAGAAATAAAAATGAACCAAGCACCCAACCATGTAAAAGTACAACATCTGACATTTAAATAAAAAAAAACTTTCAGGCATGCAGAGAAGCAGGAAAATACAACAATGAGGAGAAAAATTAATCAATAGAAACAGATCTCAAAATAATACAGATGGTAGAATTAATAGAACAAGAAATTAAAACAGATATTGTAAATATTATAAGCACATATTATGGTTCAAGAAAATAGAATAAGATGTGTATGACAGGGAAGAATTTTTGAAAACTGCATTTCTGCAAATAAAATATGGAGTGTCTAAGATGAAACATACGCTGAATAAAATTAACAGCAGATTGGAGGCTATTGAAGAAAAATCAATGAATTCAAAGTATGCAACAGAAATTTTTCAAAATTAATCATAGAAATAGACTGGAAAATACACAGAGCATCAGTCAAAGTGGAACAACAACAAGCAGCCGAATGAATGTATGTGTCATTTAATTCCATGAAGGAGAAGAGATAGAGGAAGGGGCAGAAGAAAACATATTAAAAGAAATAATAGCCAACACTTTTCCAAATTGATGAAAAACACATAAAAACACATAATCTAAGAGAGACAAAGAAAAAACTTAAAATCAACAAAAGAGAAAACACCCAAGTGTGCCAATGTGCAAAGAGAAATAGAAATAAGAATAACACCTGACTTCTCATCAAAGACACAGCAAACCAGTGGTCAGTGAAGTGACATATTTCAATTATGGAAAGAAAACAAAACCATGTCTTCGCAGATTCTATACACAGCAAAAATAAAGCACAAGAATGGCTTCTTCAGGGGAAAAAAATAAAAGAAAAAAACTTAAAGCCAACAGACCAGATCTGTAAGCTACTTAAAATGGACAGCTTCCTTGAAACACACAAACCATCAAACCCCATCAGAAACAAATATACAACCTAATGAGTCCTATATCTACTGAAGAAATGGATTTATGGTTAAAAGTTTTTGGAAAAGGGGGGTGGGGAGAGACAGAATTTTGAGGCCTAGATAACTTTTCTGATAAATCCCATATGCCTATAAAGAAGAAAAAGTACCAATTCTGCACATACTTTTACAGAAAATTTCAGAAAAAGAAACACCAGCTCCTTCCAGGTGACCATCATTGCTCTGATAAGAAAACCAGACAAAGAGTTTGCAAGATAGAAAAACTACAAAGGAACATCGTTCATGCACAGAGAGATATTTTTCAAATAACTTAGCTAAAATACTTTAGCTAATTTTGACTTCAACAATTCAAAAAGGACAAATAACATCATGATCAAGTGATGCTTATTTCAGGACTATGGGGTTGACTTTACATTGAAAATGATTGATTTAGTTCTCCTTATCAACATAATAAAAAAAGAGAAACCATGTGATCATCTCAACAGATTTATGTATCTGTATCTCTCTCTCTCTCTCTCTCTCTATATATATATATATATATATATAGAGAGAGAGAGAGAGAGAGAGAATTTGACCAAATCCAACATCCAAATATGTTAAAACTCTCAGCAAACTAAGAATAAAAGAATTTTTTCTTCAATCTGTTAAAAAAAAAAGGCACTATGGTCAACTTACATCTAATATCATAATTAAGGGTAAAAGCCTGAATACTTTCCCCTAAAACTTGAAAAAAAGGCAAAGATGCCCATTCTTTTTGCTTATTTTCAGTACCATACTAGAGGTTCTAGCCAGTGTAAAGGGTGAAGAAAAAGAAAAAAGATCTGAATTGGAAAAAAGAAGTGTAGTTTTCTTTATTCATAGATAGGATGATAGTCTAATAATTGAGTTTAGCAAGACTGAGAGGGACACAGGGTCAATATTCAGAAATCAGTTATATTTCTACATGCTAGCAACAAACAACTGTAAACTTAAATTGAAAAAGCAATACTGTTTACAAGTATCAGAAATATTAGATACTTGGAGGTGAATTTAACAAGACCTGTACACTTAATACTAAACCTTGCTAAAAAGAATTAAAGAGGACATAAATAAAAGGAAAGATATTTCTTGTTCACAGACCAATAGTGTTAAGATATCAATTCTCTCCCAAAGTATCTTCTCATTTCAACGCAATTTAAATTAAAATTCTAGCAGACTTTTTCAAGAAACTGTCAAGTTAATTCTATTTAATATGGAAAAGCAGGGCCACAACTAGGTGAGGCACTATTGAAAACTTGAAAGCAAATTCATCTAAAGTTTTATACTTAGGTGCTTCGTATGCCCTGTCCTAGTCCCAGCCCCATAAAAACATGAATGATATAGAAAGGTGAAAACAAAGTTTCAGAAAATGAAAAAGGTGGTGAGTTTACTCCACCTGTTTTCAGGACTAACCGTAAAGCTAAAATGAAAATGTCATTAGTGGGAGATAGACACACAGGTCAATGGAACAGATCAGAAAGTCCAAGAATAGACCCACATACTGAAGGCTAATTGGTTTTTGAAAAAAGATTCAAAGGAGAAAAGATAATTTAATTGTTCCAAAATCAGCTGTTGAAAATATTATCACGTACAAAGATAAAATAAAAATTAACCTCAATTCTTCCCTCACACCATTTTTAAAAAATCATATATATATAGAAATATGAATAAATGTCAAAATCTTTATGCTGATTGAAATAAGCTGGACAAAAATGAATCCATATGGTATCACTCTTAGCATAAAATTCTAGAAACTATGAAGTAATCTGTAGTGATGAAAAGCAGATCAGAGGTTACTCAGGTAAAGGGGTTTAGGTGGAGGGAGAAACTGATACTTAGGTCACAAGGCAATTTTTGTGGGTAATGGTAATGTATGTCAAAACTTCAAATCATTAGATTTTTGCAAGTTTTTTTAAATGACAATGATACTTCGAAAGTTTTGTAAAATAATAAGACTGAATACTTAGACGAAGTCACATCAAATCCAGAGCACACTACATAAAATACCACTCACCCTACGTACACCCTAAAATTTCCATCTCACTTCCCCTGCTTGAAACACTCGATAGGTGCTTGCTTTTGGATTAGTGATTTTGCCCTCTTCGTACATCAGTTTGATCAACTGTCTGTAAACTTCTGTCACCTCACCTCCAAAATTCCAGAACCTCAGTGCATCTTATTGTGCCTATTTATACTACCCTGATCCAAGCCACCATCATCATCTCTTAAAAAAGGCCTAAACTTTTTAGTTTGTTTTCCTTTATTCTGCCTATTCCTGTTCTAATTCCCACGGCATATGTCACAGATGTCATGGGGGGGGGGGTCCTTCTAAAGATAATTCAAATCATATTTCTCCTCAGTTCAAAACATTCCAGTCTAAATAAACATTCGCATCTAAACAGTTCAGTCTAAATAAAAGAAAACGTGCTTGTGGTAGCAGATACCATAGAATCTGCTTCCACCCCTCCTCACATACCACATATGATGAGCCATGGCTCAGCTTCATTATATGTCTAATAATTTCAACCCCCAGTGGTCACATTTCTCCATCCAAATGGCCTCCAAACATGTCATCTTCTTATCTGGGCTACACATGTGTCTTAGTCTATTTTCTGTGGCTATAAGAATAACTGATACTGAGTGATTTTTAAAGAACAGAGGTTCATTTTGACTCATGGTTCTGGACACTGGGGAGTCCAATAGTGCAGTTACCATCCACTCATCTTCTGGCCAGGAGTCCTGCTGCTTCAGGTGCAAAAGTAGAAATGAAAGTGAGCATATGTGAAAGACACAAAATACAAGGTGACCTTGTTTTATACTAACCCACTCTGCATGGGGGGTAACTAATTTAGTCCCACGTGAGTGAGAACTCACTCCCACAAGAAAAGCATGAATCCCTCTCAATAATCCAATCACCTCTTAAGAGCCCTAGTACCCTCCTGACAGCATCACATTGGGGACCAAATTCCAATGAGTTTTGGAGGGGACAAACAACATCCAAACCATAGTGACATCCCTCCTAGGGCTGTGTGGTGTGAGCTGAAGAACAAAAACCCAGTAGATGATTGAGCCCTTCCGGAAGCCAATATGTTGGGGAGATGAAATGGCATTTCTTACTAAACCGAACCATTTTGTTAAGTTGAAAATTTCCTTTGAGACGCCAAGCTGTAATGATATGAAGTTCTGAAAAAGTGCCTGACCCAGAAGCAGAACATCCAAGGGAAATGTCTAAGAATAAATAACTCCAAAAATTCTCATCCACCTGAAGGATATGAAAAATCTTTTTTCATAAGAGTCAAAATTGCGGGAAAGAGAATTTGGTAAGAAACACTTCTTTGGAAGAAAGAGAACTTTGATATGTGTCCACTCCTGAAAAGTGAAGAGGTTGCCTGCTCCCACACTGCAGTGGCCTGCCTACAGCATTCAATGAGTGCCACACCAGAGAGCCAGGCCCTTAAATAGGGTTTAATCACAAAACTTACCTATTTTGTCCCACAATGGCCCTTTGAATCACTTATTCATCCTCTTCTACTGGATGAGGGCAATTTCTTTTTTTTTTTTAATTTTTTTTAAAGAGAGAGAGAGAGAGCGCGCGCGAGAGAGAGAGAGCGCTTTTAATACTTATTTATTTATTTTTAGTTTTCGGCGGACACAGCATCTTTGTTTGTATGTGGTGCTGAGGATGGAACCCGGGCTGCACGCATGCCAGGTGAGCACACTACCACTTGAGCCACATCCCAAGCCCTGGATGAGGGCAATTTCACTCTTTTTTTTTCTTTTCTTTTCTTTTCTTGGTACCAGGGTGCTTAACCACTGAGCCATGTCCCTAGTCTTTTTTTTTTTTTTAAAGACAGGGTAACACTAAGTTGCTTAGGGCCTCACTAAGTTGCTGAGGCTGGCCTTGAACTTGCAATCCTCCTGCCTCAGCCTCCCAAGCTGCTGAGATTTACAGGTGTGCACTGCAACACCAGGCTCATTCATTTTTTTTTCTTTTGTTCTATTCTTAGTTAATAGAAAGTTCAATGGCACTTTAAGTTGCAAATCCAAGTTTTGATTTAGAAATCAAAACAACCTATTCCAATATAATTGGAAAATTTACTTGAAGACAACATCAACAGATCTAGGTATAAGGACCTTGAATGCAGCATAATTTACAAGAGCATTAACCAACCTAAGTTGCCAACAATGGAGAGGATTTGAATAAATTATGATTCCTTCAAATGACAGAATACTGCAAGGCCATTAAATATTATCTCAAATGCCGTTTACTGACATGATAAAATGTTACTGTTATATTATTAATTGAAAACAGTAGGATACAAAACTGAATTTAACAGTAAAAATCTCAACTTGGCAAAACAAACTACATAGATAAGGCTGTTTGAAAGGATAATTCATTGATGTATTAATTTGTATTTTGTTTTACTATTAGAGAACAATCAGAGACAATTAGAGCTATTTTTCTCTGCTTTCTTTCTATTCATGTTCCTCCTCCTCTTCCATTACATGCACTCCCAGGTAAGCAACATTTTATGCTCTAGAAAGTCTGTGCTCCTCTTTCTCCCCAGGTATTTTCTTTCAAAAAAAAAAATAGGTGAACTGACTATGAGGCTTGGAGGTCCTCTGTGGCTCAGGGAATGGGGGTGGCCAAAGTGACAGAAGCCATGAAATTTACAGTAGAGATAGGGGAGGAGATAGAGGAGAAACTATGGTCCTACCTATCCCCTGATCCATATTTGTCCCCAGGATGGGGTATTGGGGATGAGTGGTTGATGAGCTCTTAGGAAGGCTGGGCCTAAGGAATGTGGTCTTTCAAACTCAGAACACACACACAAAAAAATCACCATGACCAAGTTTGAGACCCAAAATGGGTTGGAACATTCTGAATGCCCACAGAGGTCTTCCTTTATGATTACTATTTAATTGACAGATAAAATTGTTTTGAAATACATATATATTGGCAAATAGTTACATCAAGCTTATTAATACATCCATTTCTTCGTGTGCTTATTTTTTGTGGTTAGCAGACTCATCAACTCTCTCAGTAATTTACAAGTATACCACGCACTGTCATTAACTAAAGTCACCATATTATACTCTAGTTCTCTGGAATTATTCATTCTAACTGCAATTCTGTGATATGGTATCATTGACCAATATCTCCTCAACCTCCATCCACTCCCAGCTCCTGACCCCACCATTCTACTTTCTGTATCTAAGTGTTCAACTCTTTTGAATCCCACATATAAATAAGAATATTTGATATCTGCCTTTCTGTGCCTGGCTTTTTTCACTTAATATACTGTTCTCGAGTTTCATCCATGCTGTCAAAAATATCAGAATTTCCTTCTTTTTAAAGGAAAGGAATTCCAGTGTGTGTGTGTGTGTGTGTGTGTGTGTGTGTATAAACACATACACAGTTCACATTTTCCTTATCCATTCATCCACTGATGGACACTTAGGTTGACTCATCTTAGCTATTGTCAATAAACTGTAACGAACATGGGGATGCAGCTATCTCTTCAACATACTTATGATATCCTTTCCTTTGGATATGTACCCAGTAGTAGGAGTGCTGGATCTACAAAGTCTTCCCATGATTGATCTTGTTAGTATAAAACTCAGAAACATTTGCACGATCTTCATTACAGTAGACAGGAAGCAATCCTGTTACAACTGGGATCAAATTTCCTACCGTCCCTTTATTTCAGTTCATGGACCAATTTAATTAATTTTCAAAAGTTATCTACAAAGTATCCAAAGCAGGGCCTGGAACACAGTGGGTATTCAGCAATGTGAGTTTGCTTCTGAGGACAACCACTCACCTCACTATTCCTGTGACACCCCACAGTGAACAAGCAGAGATCTAAGGGCAAAGAGGAGGCCCTTCAGATCCCATTGTTTTCACAAAGTGGGTTCTTCAGCAGTTCTGAGCCAAGAAGAATGCGGGTCGGGAGGTGACAGAAGCTGGCTTCTCCACTGCCTGAGAAAGCTCAGCCCCTCATTGCTTCAGCAACCAGCACACTGGTCTCCAGAGCTGCAGGAAACTGCATTCTACTTCTGATCACTGACAGATGAAGAGTTTCCTCACTCCCCTTTTCTAAGTGCATGATATTCATTTGGGATTCTTCAACCAGTTTGAAGAGACAGGCTGTCCCAGCTCACATAACATTTTCTGGTATGAATAGACTCAAAGCTGAGACTACTGTCTCTGGGAGCCCTCAAATATCATTTGAGACACCTCACATCAACATATTCTGGTGGTTTAAATTGTCTGCTGCTTCTGTTTCTGCTTCCATGTTCCACCTTTTAAAGGGGCCTCCTTGGGCACCCCACCAGGGGCCTGTAATCCCCATGTTGTGTGTAAAGGCAGCAGCCTTGTGTGTGAGAGAGAGAACAAGCTCGTGTGTGTGTGCGTGCATGCAGGCGTTCTTGCTTCTCCTTCTCTGTGTGATGCATAATGATTATCCAGCCTGGAAAAGGAGGTCTAATAACAGGGTAGAAGAAGCAGATAATAGGGCCTTTCTGGCACCAGCAGCAAGTTCATCTAAATCCACTGGAATCCATTTGTGGGAAGAGCAATGGATAGGAATACAGAAAGGTAGAGACGCTAACCTTTAGTTTTCACATACATTTGCTGCACGAGGTAATTAAAGCTATTTTTAAAACTCCCTAAGTGTCAGCACTCCCTTTCCCAAGCATTCTTCTGTCAAAACTCTGCAAAATGGCAATACATTTGCAGGAAACAATTGACTCATGTCTAAAAACATGGAGTCTGATTCCACAGCAATGATAGGTTGTCTGTTTACAAGGAGTTTGAACTTGGGTTGCAGAGAAGGTAGAGAGGTTCCCACAGCCCTCGTCTACCTGCAGTTTAGTGATCCATGGTCACTTGCTTCTCATGCATGATACTATAAGCAAGTGGTAGTAGGGGAGAGGGACATGGTTCTCAAATTCTTATGAGTAGCCCCAATGCCTGGTACCTATATTCAATACATGTATAATGAAAGAGTTTGCCAAGAGTTTGTCATGATAGAGAGATGAAGAGAAAAGTTACGGACCACTGAAGAATCATAACCTGAACTCTCTGGGGTATTGAGAGAAGAATCAGCCATGAAAACATCAGTAGACGTTGCAAGGAAGGGGGTTGCAGTAGTATGAGCTGAGACTTGAAGCATATCTAGAAGACTGAAAGGCAAAGTTAGGGAGAACTAGGGCCCCAACAAGCCCTGAACCCAATAAAAAATGCTGCAACTCACATTCATCCAGGTAATAATTCAAGATGTGTTCCCATGCCCTGCGCTTCTCATGAAGAAATGCACTGATCAAGAATCAATACCTTAAATCTAGGTGTTCTCTTCATTAAGGTCCAAAGACTAAACTTTGCTACAGAGCACTAGTTGCTTGTTAATGAGAAGAGCTATCTTTCAAGAGTGTTTACTATTTGCCTGTCCCTGGGTTCAATCACTTTTTATATGGCAGCTCATTTAATCTTCACAACTCTCACAGCAGGTGACTATTAGGAACCCAAAGAACAGATGAGAAAAATAAGGCTCAAGGAAGAAAATGAAACAGTTTTCTTGGAGTTATAGAAGCCCATATTGGAGCCCAAATCAGATTCATGGTGTGTTCCCAAAGACTGACCTAGAACCCAATGGCACGTTGATATTTTCTCAGTCTTGCTCCCCAAGCTCATCGTGTGTGCACTGTCCTCTGGAAAGGCTAAACGTTGTATGTTAGTCATGTTTTCATTGCTGTGACCAATATACCCGATAAGAACAACTTAGAGGAGGAAGAATTTATTTGGTCTCAGGGCTTCAGAGGTTTAATCCATAGTCAGCTGACTTCATTGCTTTAGGCCTGAGGTGATGCAGAACATCATGGCAGAAGGTGTGGTGGAAGAGAGTTGTTCTGCTCATAGCAACCAAGAAGCAGAGAGAGAGAGAGTGCACATGAAAAGCCAGGGACAAAACATTTAATCCCCAAGAGTGCCTCCAGTGACCCATTTCCCACATCCTACCTATCTACAATTATCACTCAGTAATCCATTAAAATTATTAACCCATAAATACGGATTCCATAAAATGGATTAATCCACTGATTAGGTTATGGCTCTCATCTAATTGCTTCATCTCCTGCATTGACACAGGAGATTTGGGGGGATACATCATATGCAAACCATAATAGGTGGATAGAAAAACAATGCCTTCATGCATCTGTAAATATAAATGTTAAATCTCATAAGTTCCTTTTAGGTTCAGAAAGGAAAATAGATCTATTCCAATTAATAGATGGAAGGACATTTTCAGTGAATATAGTTTCTTTCCTTTTAATACTACTCATCTGACATCTATTGGTTTGTTTGCATGATATTTTGTAAGTTCTTAAACCTTTTCCACAAGTGATGTTTAAAAATAAGATGCTAATGTGCAGAATAACACAAAGGGAAGAAATCTAATAATTAATAACAAGAGTTTCAGAATAAGACTTTCCTTAATAAGAACTATATTACTGCTTTCCAATTATAAAAAGAAATCACATATTGTTGTAATTCAATCACTCAATGTTCAGTGCCAAATGTGAGGAAGGAAGGTAAGGAGGGGAAGTGTAGCATAAAGTATATAATCCATAAGTTTGGAGTCACTCAGATCTAAGTTCAAATCCTGATCCTGCCTCTTACTGATTATGGCACTGAAGAGTCGCCCAACAGGCTCTCTGGCCTGTTTCCTTATTTGTAGGATGGAATTCTGCAACCTGAAGTTCCTGAGGACTCAGTCCTCCCATCTTTCCAGGAGTGCACACTCTAGGTTATCACACCCTCATGGCAGTAGCACCTGAGACCAGCACTCCCTGCTTCCCCTGTGATATGGTTTCTTCACCTGGCTTTCAGGATTCCATCTCTTACTTGGTCTCCTTCTCCACCTCAGGCTGCTCCTTCTCAGATTCTTTGCTCTGGCCCAGGGTGGCCCTTAGTGGTCCTTCTTCTCATTTTTAGCAATACATTTCTTCAGTGAGCTCATCCACTATATGCAGATGACTCCCCAATTATTTTCCTTTTTTTTTTTTTTTTTGGTACTGGGGATAGAACCCAAGGGCACTTTACCACTGAGTTACATCCCCAGTCCTCTATTTTTTATTTTGAGACAAAATCTTACCAAATTGCTGCGGGTTTCACTGAGTTGCTGAGGCTAGCATCAAATTTGCAATCTTTCTCCTTCTATCTCCCAAATTGCTGGAATTACAGGCATGTGCCACCATACTTGGCTGACTCCTTCTATGATTACCCCAAATTCTTGCCACGAGCATCATTCTTCCTGTGAACTCCAGCTTCATAGAGATACATGTCCCCTCAGCACCACTCGACAGTCAAATAGGCATCTAAAAATTAACATAGTCAAACCAAATTCTTGATCTCACCTTTCAAAGATGTACCACTACTGACCCCTCATATCAAGAAATGTCTTCTCTTTCCAGTTCCTCAAGCTAAAAAATTAATAATAAATTAAAGCCCTAGAATTATCATTGACTTCTTTATCTCTCATAACCTACATCTAGTCCAATTATTCATATCTGTTTACTTCCCAAATATATCCAGAATGCAACTAACATTGTGCTACCCTACTTCTACAACCGTGATCCAAACCATTATTCTTCCTCCCTGGATAATCATGGTAGCTTGCTAAATATTTTCCCTGCCTTCTCCCTACCCTTCTTAACTCCTCAGCCATTTTTAAGACAGTTGCCAGAATCTGATTAAAATTAAACCACATCTTGTCATTATTTTGTCCAAAACCCTTGACTCATTTCCCACTTCACTCAATGAAAACTACATGCCTTGCAAGGCCCACAATGTCCTACATGACCTGGTCTCCTGTCAGGCCTTTGACTCCTCCTCTCCACTGTTCTCTCCATTATTCACTCTACTCCAGCTAGATTAACCTCTGTGCTGTTCCTCAGACCTTCCCATGAGGCTCCCAACCAGAGACTTCACACCTGTCATCATGCAAAAAATGTTCTTTGTCTACTTCAATGCACAGCTTCCTCACTCACACACTTTTTAAGTCCCTGTTCAAACATTACTTCATCAAAGAGGCCTTCTATGAACACCCAATATGTTAGAAACTATTATTTCTCCCTCTTTCCTTCTTACATAGCTTTATCATTGTACACAGAATCTGTAAACTTAGTACTTAATTGGTATTTTTTTCATCTGTCTTCTCCAATTCAAAATATGTTCAGCCAAGCCTGGTGGTAGCACAACAGCAAGGCACTAAGGAACTCAGTGAAACCCTATCTCTAAATAAAATACAAAACAAGGCTGGCAATGTGTCTCAGTGGTTGAGTGCCCTGAGTTCATTCCCTGGTACCTCCTGTAAATGTGCTCAGCCAGGTACACTGGCACATTTCTGTATTTCCATCTACATTGCAGGCTGAGTCAAGAAAATCACTGGAGTCCAGGAGTTTGATGCTAGCCTGAACAACACAGTGAGATTCCATATCATATAGAAAAAAAAGACTACATAAAACCAGGGGTTTTGTGATTGAATAAAATAATAAAGATGACATCCAGTGTTGACCAAGATGGTGGCACAGGTACTGGATTTACCTACCTGCTGGAAATAAGCAAAACGACTAGACAAAATTTATAAAATAATAGTTTACAAAGCACTGTACAATAGGCAATAAAGGCTAATGATACTTTTAGACAAGGAAGGAAAGTGACCCCTGTGATTAAACTAGAATACTGTCTTGAGGGATTTCCACACCACAATGCAGTGGGGAGGAGGGACATGCAAAAGCTAGTGGATTCAACGCAGTGAGGCTCTTTTGATGACAGACTGGAGTCCAAGGCAGCTAGAGTTCATCAGACTGAATTCTACAGACAAGAGAGCTGCATGGAAAGAGAAGAACATACTACACCCAGAGGGTCCTCCTTTAATTCTCAGCAGAGTACTGACCAGGGATATATGAAGAAAAACTATATGTGGTAGGAAAAGAGCCAATCAAAAAGTTAGAGAGATCAGTGTATGGAGCTCACACAGGGCCAAGAAGTGCCTCCTTCCACCATTCTAGGTTGGAAAATCTTGCACTTCATGTGCATTGGGTAAAATTCTCAGGAAGTTTATCCTTAGTAGTACAGAATGATAAGCCCCAGACTGAGTTTACTTGAGAAATAACTAATAAAACACAAAACAAGAGGATCAGACTGTTTCCAAATAACTACATCCTAGGAAAAAAAATTCAAGAATATTTATAGAAATGCAAAAATATCCAGCACTCAATCTGGTAAATTCACAAGTTCTTGCCTTTAATAAAGATAAATCAGCATTCAGAAAATAGAAAAACAAAATGATAATAAGAATATTCAATTAATCAAGACTGACCCAGAACTGAAACAGAAATAAGGACTAGCAGGTAATAACCTTAAACAGTTATTATAGCTATTTTATATGTTCAAAAATGTAAGTAGAAACATTAAAGATTTATGAAAAAGATTCAAACTTCTAGAGGTCAAAACTATAATCATGAGATTAAAAACACACTGGATGGGATTATTGATAGATTAGACACAAAAGAATAAAAGATAAGTGAACCTAAAGACTAACAATAGAAATTCAAACTGAAACAGAAAAAAAATGAGAATAATATCAGTGCCGTGTGGGACAACTTCAAAAAGTCTAATATATATGTAACTGGAATCTTCAATAAGAGGATGGAGAGGAGAAAAAAAATATTTAAAGAAATAGTAGGCAATATTTTTATATTGAAGAAATAATATATAGAAGTTTTGATGAAATATAAATTCACAAGTCCAATAGCTCAAATATCTGCAAGCACAGAAAGAAAGAAGGAAAGGGAGGGAAGAAAGGAGGGTTAGAAGTAGGGAAGGAAGGGAAAGAAGGAATGAAGGAAATTCTAAAATAAAGCAAAAATAAAGGATTTGGTACCCACAGGACAACAAAAATAAGAACATTAGATTTTCTTGTCAGTAAAAGTTAGAATACAATGGGGCAACATTTTTTAAGTACTTAAAGCAAAAACTGTCAACCTAGAATTCTACACCCAGCAAAAGTATCTTTCAAAAACGAAGGTGAAATAAAGTCATTTTCAGACATAAAAGCTGAAAGCTGTCAAAAACTGAAAACTTTCATCACTAGCAGATCTACACTATAAGAAATGTTAAAGAAATTCTACAGGCAGAAGGAAAATGATACCAGAACAAATACAAATGCTCACAAAGAAATTAAGCATCTGAAATGATAGTTACATCTAGGAAAGTACAGATTTTTCTTCTTATTCTTTGAATACCTTTAAAAGATAATTGACTATTCAAATAAATATAATAGCAATGCATTGTGGTGTATATAACATACATAAAATTAATATTTATGACAACAATCACACAAAGACCAGGAAAGGATAAGTGGAAGTATGTGATTGTCAGATACTTGTGAAGTGTAATAATGACACTTAAAAGTAGAATGTGGTAAATTAAATATGTACAACCAGCCCTCTATAACCATGTGTTCCACATTTGCAGGTCTAACTAACAACAAGTCAAAATTTTTCAATCAAAAAATATTATGCTGTTGCTGAGCTGTACTATGTAGACAGGACTACATGGTTGCTTCTGTACCAAGCATGGACAGACCTTCTATTGTGTTAATTCCCTAAACAGCACAGCATAACAACCATCTACATAGCACTTAGAGCATACAGACATGCTTCCTTTTATTGTGCTTCACCGATACTGTGGTTTTTATAAATGGCAGGTTTGGGGCAACCCTGCATAAAGCAAGTTTATTGGTACCAGCTTTCCAATGGCATGTGCTCACTTTGAGTCTCTGTGTTATATTCTGGTAATTCTCACAACATTTCAAACATTTTCTTTATATATGTTATGGTAATCTGTTATCAGTGATCTTTGATGTTGCTATTGTAATTGTTTGGGGATGCCAAGAACCATATCCATATAAGATAGCGAATTTAATTAACAAGTGACTGCTCCACCAACTGGCTATTTACCCATATGTTTCCCTCTCCTCAGGCCTCCATATTCCCAAAACACAGCAATACTGAAATAAGACCAATTAATAACTTTAAAATGGCCTCTGAGTGTTCAAGTAAAAGGAAGAGTCAAATGTCTCTCACTTTAAATCAAACACTAAAAATGATTAAGCTTAGTGAGGAAGACATGTAGAGACTAGACAGGCTGAACGTCAGGCCACTTGTGCCATTTAGCCAAGTTTGTAAATGCAAAGGAAAAGCTCTTGAATAAAATTAAAAAGTGCTATTGCAGTGAACACACAAATTATAAGAAATAAAAACAGTCCTAGTGCTGTAATACATGAAGTTTTGGTGGTGTGGATACAAGGTCAAACCAGTCATAACATCCCCTTAAGCTAAAGCCTAATCCAGAGCAAGGCCCTAACTCTTTTCAATTCTTTGAAGTCTGAAAGAGGTAAGGAAACTGCAGAAGAAAAGTCTGAAGCAAACACAGGTTAGAACATAAGGTTTGAGGAAAGATGCCATCTCTATAACATGAAGTTACAAAGCGAAGCAGCAATTGCTAATATAGAGGCTGCTGACAGTTATCTGAAGATCTAGCTCAGATCATTAGTGAAGGTAGCCACACTATACCACGGATTCCCAATGCAGACTAAATAGCTTTCTAGAAGAAGATGCCATCTAGGACTTTTATAGCTAGAGTGAAGAAGTTATCTCCTGGGCTTGAAGCATCAAAGGACAGGCTGACTCTCTTGCTAGGGGCTAATGAAGGTAGTGACTTGAAGTTGATGTCTTATCCTCATATGCCGTTCTAGAACTCCTGAAGTCCCTAAGAATTGTACCAAATATACCCTGCTTGTGCTCTATAAATGGAACAGCAAAGCCTGAATGACAGCACATCTGTTTACAACATACTTCTTACTTTATTTTAGTTTTTGATTAACATGCAATAATTTTACATGTCAATAGGGTGCAGTATAATATTCAGGCTCATACATACAGTGTTCACTGATCAACTCAGGATAATTAGCATTTCCCTCTCCTATCACTTCTTTATGTTTAGAGACTTTGAGCTCCTTCTTTAAGATGTTCATAAAATATATTATAGGTGGCTGTGTGCTATAATCATCTCTCTGTGTGGCAGAATACCAGAACTTATTTCCTCTATCTAACTGTGCTTTTGTGTTCATTATCCAACATCCTTTTATCCTCAACCCCTGACTCTTTCCAGCCTTTAGTAATTACTATTCCATATTCAGATTGACTTTTTAAGCTTCCACATATGAGAGAGAACATATAGGATTTCATTTCACTTAACATAACATCCTCTAGTTTCATCTATTTTCCTGCAAATGACAGAATTTCATTATATTTTAGCTGAATAATATCCCACTGCATGCGTGTATCACATTTTCTTTACTCATCTGTCCAGGAGCACTTACTTACTGTGAATACTGCAGCAACAAAATGAACATATAGGTATCTCTTTGATATGCTGGTTTCATTTCTTTTAAATTTTGGTCCTAGAAATGGGTCATACAGTATATCTCTTGCTTTTGTTGTTGTTGTTGTTGGTTGGTTGGTTGATTTTGTTTTTTATTGACTATTTAGATCTACTGCTCAGAGTAAGAGTCCTTTCAAAATATTACTGCTCATTGACAACATATTTGGTCACCCAAGTGCCTGATGAAGATGTAAAATGAGATTATTGTTGTTTTCATGGCTGCTAACAAACATATCTATTCTGCAGCGCATGGATCAAAGAGTGGTTTTGAGTTTCAAGTCTTAGTGAATATCTCTACTAATACCAGATAAAGTATATTGCAAAGAAGAGAAAGTTAGTTTCCACGGATAAAGGAGGTCCCTTCATAATGGTAAACAGGTCTATTAATCAAGAAGATATAAAATTCCTAACATTTATACCGCTTGTAACAAAGCTTTAAAATATATTAAACAACTGATAAAACTTCAAGGGAAAATTAACAACTCACAATTAATATTTTAATACCTTTCTCAATAACTGATGGAATAAGTAGACAAAAAACCATCAAGGACATTAAAGACACAAAGAAAATTATCAATAGATTGACCTAATTCATATTTATAGAAAGTACCACACAGAAGTTTACACATTCTTTTCAAATGCTCATGAAACATTTACCAAGACAATATGCTATACTATCAAATCAGCCTCAATACATTTTAAAGGATTTAAGTAATAGAAAGTACATTTTCTAACCACAATGGAATTAAGTTGGAAATTGATAACAAAAAGATCGTTGAAAAATCCCCAAATATTTCAAATTAAATAACATTCTTCTAAATAATCCAAGGGTAAAAGAAGAAATCAAAAAGTAATATAGGAAGTATTTGGAACTAAATAATGAATGCAGCATATCAAAATTTATGGGGTGGCACTGTCACTTAGAGGGAAATAGCAATGAGAAAAAGGAAGGTTTCAAATAAATGATCTCAGTTTCCCCAAGGAGCCAGAAGAAAGAAGAGCAAATTAAGGCCAAAGTAAGCAGAAGAAAGTAAATAATAAAGACAAAAAACAGAAATCAACTGAAAATGATATAGGAAAAAAATGAGAATATAAATGAAACAAAAAATCTGGCTCATCAAAATCAATAATATCAATTAACCAGACAGATTAAAACAAGAAAAAAAAAACAGAAAAGAGAGATATAAATATCAAGGATGAGAAAGATCATGTCTACAGAATCAACAAGTATTTAAATAATAATAAGGAAATACTGTCAACTTTTAACTTAAAAATATGTCAACTTAGATGAAATAAGGAAATCCCTTAAATGACACAAATTAACTCAAAATAAACTCAAGAAGAAATAGATAGCACTATGTCTACTAAAGAAATTTAAATTGTAGTTAAAACATTCCATAGGGCTTCACTGGTGCATTCTAACAAACTCTTATAGAAAAAATAATTAAAATTCCACACAATTTCTTCTAGAATTAAACACTCTTCAACTCATATTTTGAAGTCAGCATTACACTAATATCCAACCCAGAGAAAGACATTGAAAGAAAAAGAAGAGACCTATACCCCTTGTGAACACAGAAGAAAAAAAGTCTAATCAAAATGTTATCAAATCAAATGCAATACCATATACAAAATACTTCATTTTATGAGTAAGTTGTATCTTGGGAATCTTGGGTTGCTTTAGAATTAGAAAATCAATAAATGCAATTTAGCATATTAACAAACTCTAAAGAATAATCATATGATTATCTCAGTAAATGCAGAAAGAGTATTGGACAAAATTCAACCTCAATTCTTGACAAAAATTCTCACCAAACTAGGAATAGAACTCCCAGTCTGATAAAAGGCATCTCCAAGCAATCTACATCTAAGTTAATACTTAAAGGTAAAACACTGTATGTTTTCTTCCTAATATCAGGAAAAAGGATGTCTGCTGTCCACACTCACATTCATCATTGTGCCAGAGGAACTAACTCATCAGTGAGATTAGAGCAAGAAAAAGAAATGAAAGGTATCCAAATACAAAGGAGGAGATAAACTCATATTCCTAGAGATCATGAAAGTTAATATAGAGTATCTTGGAACCTATGAACAACTGCTAGAATTAATGAGTTTGGCAAGGTTCCAAAGTACAATGTAAGTATGCAAAAATCAACTGCATGTCTATATGTCACCAAGGAACAACTAGAGATTAAAATGTTTTTAAAGTTATAATTTGCAATAGTATCAACAATATAAAATACTCAGGGATAAATCTGAGCAAACCTGTGAAAGGTCTGCACAATGAAAATGATAAAACATTGTTGTGAGAAATTTAAGAAGGCCTAAATTATTGGAGAGATACACCTTTATAGGTGAGAAGACTCAATATTATTAAGATGTCGATTCTCTCCAAATTAGACTATAGATAAATGGAATTCCAAATAAAATTTCAGTCATCAGTTTCTTAAAAAGTGACAAGTTGATTCTAAATTTCACATAAAAATTCCAAGGACCTAGGATAGCCAAAACAACTCCAAAAATGAAGAAGAGGGGCTGGGGTTGTGGCTCAGCTGTAGAGTGCTCGCCTAACACATGTGAGGCCCTGGGTTAAATCCTCAGCACCAAATATAAATGAATAAAATAAAGGTATTGTGTCCACCTACAACTAAAAAAAATATTTTAAAAATGAAGAATAAAGGTAAAAGGCTAATAAAATATGATTTCTCATCTTATTATAAATCTATGTTAATTAAAAGAACATGGGACAACTGGGCATCGTGATGCATCCCTATAATTCCAATTGCTTGGGAGGCTGAGGCAGGAGAATCTTGAGTTCAAAGTCAGCCTTAGCAACTTAGTGAGGCCCTAAGCAACTCAGCAACATACTGTTTCAATAAAATTAAAAGAGAGGTAGAGGAGATAGAGGGGTGGGGGAGAGAGGGGGGGCATGAGCACGCAGCACTGGGGATGTAGCTCAGTGGTTAAGTGCCCCTGGGTTCAATCCACAGTACCAAAAAAAAAAAAAAATCAATAGAACAGAATAGAAAGTTCAGGAATGTTTCAGATACCACACTAAAAGTGTCTCAAATTAAAAAAAAAATGTTTGCCTCTCCAAAGACAGTGTTAAAATGAATAGACAAGCCCCAGACTAGAAAGGAATATTTGTAAAATATACATCTGATAAAGAGCTTGTATGATGAATACATAAAGAACCTTCAGAACTCAGTAATTAGAAGGCAGATAATCTAGTGAAATGGACAAGATATTTAAACAGACACTTTACCAAAGGAGATATATAGATATAGATGGCAAACAGGTTCACAAGAAAAGATACTCAATATCGTTAGTCATCAGGAAAATAAAAATGAAATCACAAGGAAGAATATTATACACCAATGCATTTCCAACAGCTGAGATCAAAAGGGTTGACCACACCAAGTACTGAAAATGATGTGTAGCAACTGAAACTCTCATCCACTTAAAGCAGTTTCTTAAAAAGTTAAACATTCATCTACCACAGGGCTCAGCAATTTCACTTTAAGTATATACCCCCAGAGAAGTGAAAGCATACATCCATACAAATACTTAGACATGCGAGTCTATAACAGCTTTATATATAATAGTCAAAAATCTAAAATAACCCAAATATCCATTGATCGGTGAATGGATAAACAAATTGTAAGTGTAGTCATAGAACTGAATACTCCTCAACAATAAAAGGAAAAAACTATACATGCAACTTAGATGAATCTTAATTATATTTGAGTAAACTAAAACATACTGAAAAAGAGAAATGAATACATACTATAGGATTCTACTCTAGAAGATACAAACAATCTGTAGTTCCAGAAACAGGTCAGTAGTTGCCTAAAAAGCGGGAGGGGGTGGGGCAGGAAGGTGAGATTACAGAAGGGAACAAGGACACTTTGGAGTGATGAATATGTTCACTGTCTTCATTTTGTTATGGCTTCACAGTTGTATACACATGCCAAACTTAACAACTTAAATATGTGCATTTATTGTATGCCAATTAAACCTCACTGTAGCTATTAGATTTCAAATTAAAAATAGATAATAAAAGCACTACTCAAAAACAGTGCCTAGCCCCTTCTAATGTCTGATAAATGGCAACTCCTATTCTTCATTCAAGGATTCTAAGTTGGGGCTACAGAAGTGGGTAAGATGTTGTTCCTGTCCTCAAAGACACTGCAATCAGGCTAAGAAGAGAAACAAATGAATAGATTACAACAAACGTAATTGCTTTAGAGTGATACTAAATTAAATCTAAAGATGCCAAATGGCACAGGGACTTAATATTCAAACAGAATTAGAATCTTCAAAATGAAAGGGGAAAAAAATGAAGTCTTTTTCCCTCCCTCTCTTTTGAGTCCCAAGTGGAGATTTCTTTAAACTATGTGATTCAGCTTCTTAAAGTCTTTTGCTTCTTCTATGTTGCAAGAAGCTCTGTAGAGCCTGCAACGCCACCACCTGCCAATTCCCTACAGAGATGAGCATGTGAGGACCAAAAGTACATGAATGTGTTTCGGAAAAACAAATGCATGTGGCAGACAGTGTGCACTGCCTCATCCTTGGAAAGGCACCTCGAGCACTAGAGCCTGAAGATGCCTGCAGGAGACACCTGTTTCTCACTGTTAAAGTCATTTGCCCTCTTTGATCACAGATTCCTTTTCCACAAAGCACCAACAAATTAGCTGGACACATTTTCCCCAGTGTACAATTTGGGGATTTCTGCAGGAAGCCTAACTAATGCTTCCCCTGCCTTCCTTCCTGGCTGCTCCACCGCCTGCCCAAGGCCAGGTACAAGGCAGAGGGAGCCTGGTGCCCCATCCGATCATATGCAGGCATAGAAAAGTGGGTGCAATGGAAACTTCTGAGTCCATAGAGAATTGGAATGATTTTGAATTCCTCTTCCTTCACATCTACATAATTGACAAAATAGAGTAAAGATAAGGAAGCAAGAGGCAGAGCAGCAAGAGATTTAGCAAGCAAGCTCCTCTGCGAATGAAACCCACAAGCTGGGAACTTTAGGAAAACTGATAGAAAGGAGATCCAGACTCTCACAAATAGGCTATCTGGGGAGTCAGCCACATGCATCAATCCCCCAACACAGCAAGCTGCATGAGGAGTACAGGATGGCATGGGATTGCTCTCTGGAGAAACCAGGGAGGTCCTTTTGGCAGAGATAATGTTCCACAGACCCTGTAAGAGAGGCTAAGTCCTGGACAGAGTTTGGGGATGGGTACAGCAGGCAGAAAGGAAAGTCCTGGCAAAGGTCTAGAGGCAGGAGGAAGAAATTTATGGGGGAAATAAGAAGTCATGGGTCCACTTTCAGGGATGAATAATGAGATAGTGAGTAATGCTAAGAAGAAAATAAGGGTGCAATGATACAGTAGGTGCTGGAGTGGACTGGGGTAGATTGCAGGATGTGGGTTTTTCTCCAACTGGCTGCAGTCGACCAGAAGGTTGGGACAATGATCTTTAAGATCAGATACACTGAGCAGATGTCAGGGAGGTGTCCGGGAGGATGGTGAGTTCAGAGACACACACTGAACTTCAGATGGGAATGGAGCTTCCAAGTAGCTGAGTCAAAAAGGCAGCTGGATCTCTGGGTCTGGAACTCAAGGGCACAGTTTGGAATGAACATGGGATATGGGCATCATCAACATATTCTGGCAGTAGGAGAGGGGTGCTGTATGCCTGCTGACTGTGTCTCCATCCTTCTAAGAATTTACCTCCTGATGGACCCTTGGCGACCCATCAATCACCACTCTGCATCTCACTCACTGAGCCTCAAAGGTTTGTGTGTGTTTCTATGTTCTTAAGCCTCTTAAACCATCTCCATCAATGTTTGCTGTGACTGCATGTCTGGAAAAATTATTCTTAACAATGGGAACTGTCCAGTAACAAATGGAACATTTCAAGTCCCTATCACAATCAATCCTTCAAGAGACTGGGAGTCATATTGCATATTCCACAAAAGGAATTCCTCTAGGAAGTTCTCAAGAAGCAAGATGATGAGTTGCACATCACCAGCAGATACAGAACTTTCTGGGGAGGGAAATATCCTCTTTGTCCAGAAATCTATCCACACCAAAAATCCCCATGATTTACTGGATGAGCCAGAATGACAGCCATGTCTGGGTTCTGCTAAAGGTCACACACAGAAGAAGCATTTTACCATGACTGAAAGAGAGGTTCTGGAGGCCACATATCCCATCCAAATCAACTGATCTTGAACTGGAAGCCTCTGATGAATGACCCACAGTGGTTCCCTCCAGTAGTCTGAGAAATGGGTCTTAATTGCTGCCTTTGTCTTTTCTCTAAGGCAGGTTATGAAAGGCTCATTAATGCAATTGGCCCTATGCTATGGGCATCCACCTGCTTCAACCAAGCTTTTCAAGAATCTATTCTTTGCTCAGAACATTGAAGATTCAGTGATGAGATAGATCTGGCCATGACCTCAACAAGCTGGTAGTCTCGTGACTACCTTGATTAATGGTTCATTTTCTTTCCATGAGTTCTTCTGAATACCCCTGCTTCTCCAAAGTAGTCAATCAATGAAGACACAGTTTATGCCCCCACACACATCTGCCTGCCAATATCTCCACAGTGGAGCCCAGAGACTTACAGAAGAAACTGTCACTGAGGCACACAGACACAAGCCTTCCTCTGCCTCCACTGATCTCTTCTCCAAATAAAACAGGTCTGTAATATACAACCCCAGAACTAACCAGTGAAAGAGCAGATGTATTAAGAAAACCACTACATAAAGAAAGCAAACAAAAACACATGCCCTTGAAGGTTTATCTTGAATCTGGAAAATACATTAAGCACGTCAAATACAGAGGAAGAACCGGAAGACAGAGTCTGTAAAGCATGAGGAGAGCAGGGATCACAGCTGGAGGACCCTTCTGGAAGAAGATAAAAGTGGTAGAAGAGGGAGGAGGCACAAAGCTGAACTTGTCTAAGGAGCTGAACTTCCTTCAGGGAAGTGGGAAACAGTTTTAAGAAGTGGAAAGACAAGGACTCTGTATAATAACTGAATTCTAGAGATCATGTTGATAGAAAGGGCATCATCAAATGCCCGACTTTGACACTCTATTCTTTGTTTTTCTTTTTTCCCCCTTATTTTATTCCTGGTCATTGCACAGAAAAGTGACTGGCAAGTATTTGTCTGTTATTCAGTATTTAGATTGCTTGAAAATTTTTGCAGATACTAAAATGATTTTACACTGCAAGAACAACAACAGGACTTCTGTTTTCTATGGGGCATGCTGTAACAGGAAATGGTATTTCTGAACAGGGCTGTCTCCTAAGGACAAGCATACTTAGAGAACATTTTCAGTCACTAGCCAGGGGTTGTGCTGAGGGCCAAGCTTTACCAGAGGCATTGTCTTTGGATCTCAGACTTCAGGAATGTGCTGGCCCCAGTGGTGAGCCCAAGACTGTCACCATCATTGTGTTCTACTGACAGCCTTTACAGAATCAGACCCTGAACACAAGTTTAGGATCTTGCCAAGCCCAAGCGCACAATCATGTCATTGGGTGAAAAGGGGTATAAAGCCAGACTGTCTTCATCGAGAATCCTAAAGGCATCATGTAACAACAGTCATGAGTGATTTAACCCTTGGGGCCTCTGTTTTCTCATATGTAAAATGGAGATGATAATAACTGAACTATAACTGATGAGGACTAAAAAGGTATCAAATGAAAGGTGCACTTTAGAAAATTAGTGGTTGTCCTTGGCTTCCCAAAGGAGTCTTCTTGTGGAAAAGGAAGCCAAGAAAGGAGGATAGGTTCCCTGAAGACCCTTTTTCGGCAGAACACACTTACTTGCAGATCAGTGTGCACTGCCTGGCTGGCCCAGGATGTGCTGCTGACCCAGTGGGGCACAGCTGTGGTCTTGAGTGAGGCTGTTCCAGTGTGACTCAAGAAGTGCCCCCCATACCTGTTTCCTCCTGGTGACACTGAGCTCTGGGTTCTAGCTGCCTCAGAAATGCCAATTTTCCTGAGTAGGGAGTGCCCTAGGGGGACCTCACACTGGGGTGCCTGAAGACAGGGAGTCTGGAAGGACAAAAAGCCCTGGGTGTGGGAATGGGGGGCTTAGAGGAAGGAAGGGAACCAGGTTAGAAATGTAAAAACAGAGCACGGTTTTGAAGACTGACCACAGAGAAACACTGTCTGTTGGATGTGGAGGAGTCATCAAAAAAGTAAACCTAGCACCAGATATTTGACATCAGGGGCACATAGAATGTTTCCTTTCTCTGGAACAAAGGAAGTTGGGCTTTGAAGAAGCTGTAGAGAAGCCAGCAAAGCACAGAGAATCAAGCCTTCCAGAGGATCAAGGAGGTCTCTTGCAGGTTCTGAAAAGCAGGGAGGGGCGGTCATGTCCCTTTGCCTAATTACCAGCACACATCCTACCACAGCACCCCAGGGGAAATGGATGGTTACTGCGCATGTCTCCAGCTGACCTGTGCAGACATGGAGCTAATAAGGTGTAAATTCATGGACGAAAACCATGAAAAGTGGATCTTGGGAGCAGTTACTATCTGATACTACCTACACCGTTATTAACATTAGCTACCCAAAACTATTTCAGCCATATTAGCACTGAGCTAATGAGAAATACACATCATAAAAAAAGAAATTACCCACATAATAAACCTTGCATCTTCCAGAATGAAGCCATTAGAAATTGATCCACTAATTTAGGAGCAACTGAAGGCTGCAGCCCAGATGAAAGCACCAGGAAACACATTCTCAAGTTCACTCCCAGCTCACACACACTGCAGTCACACAGGCTGCCCTGGTTTGTAGTTCCTAAATAAACATGTGGTCAGAGGGGATTCTTTAGGAAAGCTTGGCCTGTGGTTACTGGCCACTCCCGAGCAATGCCTGCAGGCTGGGAGAAGCCAGGACCAGGCAGGCTGCAATGACATCTCATGTTCCCATTACCCCACTAGGGCCACAATAGTGAGATGGCCAGTCAAGGGGACATTTCCTATGCACCCACTTTAAATGGGTGCATTGATCCTGCTCCCATTGCCTACACACACAAACACACTCACACAAGCACACTCATAAATGCCTATATACTCACATGTATGTACAACTGGCACATACATTCACACCCTCAAACATATAACTTACATGCACATACAACTCATACTCACACTCTCACATACATGCAACTCATACTCATACACTCACATGCAACTCACACGCATACATATTCACAGATACATGCTCACATGCATATACAACTCACACTCACACATATACACATAAATACATACTCATACAGGTATACACACTCACATGTACACTTACATCCATATATACATAATTACTTACATTCACACTCACACATGTACATTTCCACATACACTTACTCAAACCTTTAACATACATGCATTCTTACACAGGTACATATTCATGCACATACATACTCTGGCTCACACTCAGGCACACTCATATTACCCTCCCACACCCTTAGCATCCTGCATGCAATATGGCCTCTCTCCCCTCCTAATTCCTTGTCCCACTCCCTGTGCATCCCATTTGCTAACCTGCTCTAATCTCTCCAGCCCCAGACCCTGACTGGCTGCCTCATCCCACCCCTCACACATCTAATGCCTCACACCACTTCTCTGACTTTTGACTTTCTCATGGACTCAGGTCTTAATTCTTTCCCTGGTCCCCACCTGGTATAGGTGAGCATCTTGGCAGGTCAAATCCAACTCTCTGACCTCTTGCCTTGACAAGACAAAGCCCAGGATTTATTCTAGCCCCTAAGTCAAAATTGGACATGAAAGGATTTCTCCGAGCTTTGCCAAGGGACAGGTGAATGTCAGTGCAGGCTGTGCCCTCACCATTCAGGGGCTCTTACCTCATTCACAAAGACCCAGTGGCTGTCCTTGGAAGCTAGGTTGGTCTCCACAGCCTGCAGAGAGAAAAAGAATATACATGAACACAAGCAAACCAGAAGCTGGCAGACACACAAGATTGTGGAGATGGGATTTTATAAACATTGTTCTTGCAGAATTTTTTCCTTACAAAACATGCCATTCCCCTGGGGCCCACTCTGGCTGCCTTAGCCACAAGAGGCATCATCTGAACACAGACATCTGATTTCCTGCTGTTCTTCTGTACTCTCCTGCACCAGCCCTGAGCAAGGTTAGAGGCTCTGGTTCCTGCAGGCTTCACAGGGCCACAGGCAGGGGCACAGCCTCCCTTCCCAAGAATGCCTGCAAACACCTCCCTGCAGGGGCTCTTAGGGAGGACTCTCATCATTGCCCGAGGCTACAGAATCAGAAAGCCAGAAGGTTGCGTTTATGGCAGCTTGTTGGACTGTGCTGAGTGACACTGTGACACCCAGAAGACAGAAGCTCAGAGCTAGGGCTCAGAGCTTCCTTCACTTCATTAGGATCCACAGAACCTGCAGCTCTTTCTAGCTCCTGGGCAGTGGCCCCACCCCCATTACTCTCTGTTAGACTGCTTTGTTCTAATTTTATAGAAAAATATTTTTCTTATTGTCTGCCTCTGCTAGGTTGGGGGTTCCATAAGGTCCAAGTCCATGTATCTGAGGCACACCTGTGTCCCTAGAACTTTACCAGCATATAACAGGTGTTCAATTAATATTGTTGAATATATGATTAAAGGCCCAGGCAGACAGGGCCCAGTTACTTATTTTGTTTCTCATACGTGTTTATGAGCGTTTTCCCCCTCCTTGAATTGGAAAGCCAACAGACTGAAAGAATTAGAAGGAACTGATGGTTTTCAACCACATCCCATAAGAATACTCACAGTGAGCGTGTGCCAAATGCTCAGCAAGAGCACCCGGCACTGTGCCAGGCCATCTATGAACCTGGGAGAAAACTTTCTGATTATAGTCACTATTTATTTATTGATGTATTTTCATAATATAATCATTACCACTCCCGATTGGAAAAATACAGAAAAATTTAAGTGTTCAAAGTCACCCATAAGGTCTCCCCATTTTTATGGAACATGCTCAGAAGTAAAAATTCCCCATTTATTCCTCCATATTCATCCCTCCAGAGGTTGTTTGAAGTGTCCCCCCTCCAGAAGCTTCTACTATCAGGTCTGCAAGTACATGTCTACTTGCATATCAGACAGATATTTTTATTAAAATCACATCAAGAAATACACATCAAGCTGCAATTCTCATTTTGGATTATTAATATAGCAAAAATGCCTTTCCTTGTCAGTTCTTAGAGATCTGACTCTTTCTTAACAAATGAGGCATAGAGGTTTCAGAGCCTGCACCAGCAGCCCAGCCAGCATGTGGTCCAGTAGGGTCATAGGCCCTCATGGTGCTAAGGCTCACAGGCTGCCATCCCACAAGTTTCTGTTAGGACCTCGCTCCATGAGAATGGATGAGTTTGTTGGCAAGCACAGCAAGGTCATGAAGATAGAGCCTGTGGAGTATACTCAGGTGAGCTCTAGACCCCCAAGACCTTTATAGACAAAATCCCAAAGGACACCAAGGGTGGGCACACGGCCTCTCCTGGGTCAGTCAAGACTAAAGGAAGCAGACTCTCCTCTTCATCCTGTGAATGAAAGGCTGCCAGACTATGAAGAAAAACTGGGGCATGAGGCTGGAGTGGAAGGGAATGTCCTCCACCCCTGTCATTCATTCATTCTGGTCATCTGTAAAATGCAGAAAACTCTTGCCCCCTCCTGTCTGCCAAGGTCGACAACATGATCTCAAGTTCTCCATCTCAGCAAGAGGCAGACTCAGAGACTGGCACTCCAATCTCTCTTACACACCCCAAGCCTTCCCTAGGAAGCAGAGAAGGGAAGTTCCTTGGATGTTCCTGTGCTTTGTGGGGCTCAGCTTTGCTTCCCAACTTGCTCACATTTCAACGTGTATCCTGGGAGTCTCCTCTGGCTGTAGAAGCCTTCCTGTTCTCTTCATGAGCCTCACCTCACACTTCCCTGAGATAAATGAATCATTTCTAAAAATATCTAGGTGCTCCCTCTCCTACTTCAGAAGGAGGCTCAGGGTGCTCTGCAGGCACTTGATGGAAAGATGGCACAAGAGATGTCAAGGGTATCCATCCACTCCACAGGTCCATGTCCTGAGATGCATTCCACCCCATTTTACAAGCTCGGTAAGCCAGGCTATCTCCAGAGAAGCTGCAAGGACTCTGGATACTGTGGCTCAGAGAGGAGCTCTCAGTTTAGTGGGAGAAGGGAGAGAAGCTCATGGTGGAGTCCTGGCTGCTCAGACCAGAGCCTCTCTCCTTTGAACACTCTGACTTCCATGGATGCCTTTAGAAGCCCTGGTGGGGAGGTAGAGAAGGGAGGAGCGGAGGCAGGGAGTCGGAACACTCTGAACGCATTGCCTGGCCCCAGCTGGCCTCAGTTCCCAACACTTCAACCTTTTCTTCTTGATCACAGAGAGACATTAGTGATTTGCATTATCAAATTGGCACACCATACAAAGCTGGGAGGATGTCGTGATATCTCAGAAAGCTGGAAGGATGAACTGACTCTCGACAGATGTGGTTTAACAAGGCTTAACTCAAAGATTTACACTTGTTTTCAATAGCAGAGAGGCTACTGGGAAAATGAAATTGGAAAGCAAGGCCCTGGAGCAGAGACGAGAGAAAGGGAAGGCAGGGATAAGGGGGTTTGTTCTGCCCTTGGGTGTTGATCTGAGTCACCTGACTTCATGGAAGACACTGCACACTGGAGCCCAGTCATGGAGTGGGACAATGTAAACCAATGACCAGTGAAAGTGACCAAAGATGCTTAGAGTCTGGGACAGTGTAGATTTCTTTAAACACTTGAAGAAAAATCGTCATATGGAAGAGAAATTGAAGTTTCTGTTTGCAGCCTCTAAGAGTAGATTTACAACCAATGGTGCCAAAAAATCAGGGAGGCAGATCACCTCAATATGGGTGAGACCTTTCCAACTTTCCAAATAGTTCAAGGAAGAGGATGACCAGGGACGAGGTATTGGCATGTGCAGCAAAGATTCTCAAATCTGGCTGCATGAAGGAATATCCTAGGTGGCTTCTACAAATACAGACCCTGGAGCCCACTGTTAAGTGATATGCCTGAGATCCTATGTTGTTTCAGATCTCTGACCTGCCTTTTGGCTCTGGAGCCAAGATCCCTGCTCCAGAATGTGTAGTTCTGTGATCTGAAGGGGTGGTCGCATCTGTGCAGGTGAGAGGGCTTCTACCTATTCCTGCAGGTGCCAGGTGCTACCGACAACTTGAACCAATTGCCAGGAGAGTCCAGGGAGCAGGAAGGAGCTCTGACAACCTTAACAAGTCTTCCCACCTGGTATCAGACTCCAGCACAGAAGATGTTGCAGAGAATTGATCAGAAAACCCCACAGGACAACTGACCAACTTCCCCGTCCTAATTTCCTTTGTTTCCTTACCAATGAAGCATCAACTAATTTGTTAAGCCTCTTTTCCCCACACAGAGATAAATAGCACTTGGCTGCAGCTTTTTTCCAGAGGGTATGACTCCTACAGAGTCTGGGATAAGTGGCAAAAAAGGGTGGCTACCTCCAATTGAGCAAGAACATGTCCACCTCCCTCTTCAATTACTGGAGAGCTGCCAGCTCTGAGGAGGGCCCTAACAGCTTGCCGCCCAGAGGGGAGCCTTCCCTCCCAGCAACACTGATTCCCCTTCTGTGTGGCATCCCTCCTCTTTCCCTCCCCAGCTATGTCTGCAGCAAAGGAAGGTGAGTCCTTTCATCCATAGAGTAAGCACAGCCTGGAGGAGTCTTAGCTGAGTGCTCCGGGCTGACCTGCCTCCCCTCACCAATGGCAGATTCTACACCCCTATGGCATTTATGTACCAACCTAGCCATGATGCTCTGCCCACGTCTCCCTCACATCCGATAGGATATTTGATTAGACTCCCCATGTGTTCTCCCAAGTGCCAACACCCGAGATTCAGCTGCCAGAGCCCTGCCTGGCATTCACAGTGACTGGGAACTTACACCCTTAACCGAGGACTGAGGGTGCCACGGATACAGATCCCAGCTGGCTTGCTCCCTGATGGGGACTTTCTCCCTGTGTGATCTCAGCTATTTTCAGAATTTCTCTGCAGGATGGAGCCAAAATTACCTCACTTGGCTTCCCTCACTTCCCGGTTCCACGTCCCCACTCCCCTGCTGGCTGTCTTGTTTTAACTCCCCCTGGGAATGCTTCTTAATAAATCATTATCACATGAATCCTCCTCTCAAAGTTCACTTCTGGGATATCAACCTGAGATAAACACCTGCTGCCTCAGGTTATGGTGAGAATTAAATGAAATTACACACAAAGCTACCCTGCCCAGGAAGTTCACTATACATGAACAGTTAGCACAAGGATCCTCCCCATTCCTTCCCCCTCGTGTCTCCTGCCTGGTCTCTTTCAAATGTGCACTGTGCATAATTTCCTTCCTTCTTTCATTCAGCAGACAGGGCCTGCCATGTCCTGACAACTATCCTAAAACTTCCAGATACATTCCCGCCATCCTGTCAAACAGTGACAAAAAGACAATGCACATAACCTTGCAAAGTGCTCAGTACTGTCTCATCCATGACCTGAGAGACCTTTCAGGATAGCATGGTGCCTCTCCTCACCTCGGCCACAGTGATTATCAGCCATGAACCATGATAGGTGTCTGTAGACAAGAGTTGCACAACTAGACAAACTGAAGGCAGCTCCTGTTGGGTAAGGGCACTAGCCTTCTACTCAGGGAGGCCTGGTCACCTACCTTCAGCAGGTGGGGAGGCTGGCTCCCTGCAGTAAGACTTCTGCGTGGAGCTGAGCTTCATGGCTATGGGACAATCAAGCAGCAGCAGGGCTGAAGGCCTGAGCAACTGCAGAAGCTCCATGCACACTCTGACCTAGGAAGTAGGTCTCAATAAGCCCAAAGGGATCGCTGCAGTGGCCCAAAGCTACAGCACAGGTAGCCCTGTTAAGGTGTTGCTGCTGAGTCCTGCAAAGCCTTGCCAAACCATCAGGGTCCATCTGTCTGGCTCCTCTGGCCTGTCAAATACTGGCAAACTCAACACTTTAGAAGAGCTGAGGAGATGGGACTTCTAAAGGATCCAGCCGACTTCGAGCCTTTTTGACCAGAGGAGGTAGTAGATGGTAATGGTGGTAACTGGCTCAAAGAAGTGCCTGGAAGGTGGATGCAGGTGGCCAGTAGAAGGAGGCACGGCACACAGGGGAAGGGTGCGGCTGGACGTCTGTCTACACATGTGCCAACTTGGTTTGTTTTGTTTTACTACTGAACTACATCTCCAGTCCTTTTCAATTTTTACTTTTGAGAGAGGGTTCCACCAAGTTGCCTCACTAAGTTGCTGAGGTTGGTTTTGAACTTGTGAACCTCCTGCCTCAGCCTGCCAAGTTTCTGGGATGTACCCTTGTCCCCAGCCACACACTTGTCAAATTGTATGGACATACACATATGGACACCCACATTCCACCCTCTGGAGGGAAAAGAGTGCTACCTTGGGTAGATGCCAGCTAAAGAAAGCCAAGGATGGCTCTTCCTCCCATACCTGGAAAGCTGCATGTAAAGAGGAAGGTGTCCCCTTGTTCATGAGCAGCCGTCCGAGTCTGAACCTTTGGTACCTTCTCCCGCTGCCAAGGGCGTAACAGTGCTGGAGTATACATGACATCCTGCAGGCCCACTGAGAACCAGGGGACATTTGAATTCTGTTCTGGCCACCCTGATTCTACATTTACCACGGAGAAGGAGATTTGGGCCAATTTCCAGCTCCTGGCTCCCTCACAGGCTCTGGAACAGAAAGCAGCCCCCAATGCTGCAGAAACGGCAGGTGCAGGGCATCTCGCCTGGACCAGGGCTGGGAAGGGTTCACAGCTGCCCCTTGATGGTCTGGTGATGAGGATCGGTTCTAATACCCAAAAGTTTAAACGGAAGCAGAGAAGACAGGAGTGCTGAGCACACTGGAGGAAGCATCTCCAGCCTGGGCACCCTTCCCCTGGTCCTCAGCCTTTGGTGCAGGACCAAGTTTGAGCCAATTCCAAGGGCAAGAAGAGAAACTTCCGCGATGCTTCAGTTCATCTCCTCTATGTCACAACCCTGCATGTCCCATTTACTCCCATCAAACTAAATAATCAGGCAGTGCTTTCATCTTCACTTCACAGACAGGAAACCAAGACCTGGATCTAGACTCAGATCTTGCCAAAGGCCCCATGGCTAGTACTTGGCAGAGTACTTAGCAGAAACTGAATTCAAACCCAGATCCTATTGCCTCCAGTCTGTGTTCTTATCCCTTGGGCATGGTGCTCCCCCAAAGGCCCAAACAACTGTCTAAGAAAGCATATAAGTCTCAGGGCTAGCCCTAGCCCCATGACAAAGGGAACAAAACAACCTTTTTTCATATCCGAAAAGACACCATTAGGAGTAGTGGAATCTTCCTTCTCCAGGTTAACTTGTCCTCAAAAGCCTGAGACCATTATTCCACTTGTGTTCTTAAGAGTGAACGTGTTTCACTGTATCTTGGCCTATAGGGACTAGTCAGTGGAGTGAAAAAAAAAAAAAAAAACACTCCACATGGAAGTCTTCCAGTACCATCGCTGAGGATTTATTTTACAAAGTACAAATGCCACCGATTATTTATGTGTGCATTAATTGTTGGCCACTTATCTAGGCAACCCCCCCCCTCCAACACTGGAAGTCCTAGATAATGGAAGCTTGTCGGCAATTAGCATCTCTTTAAAACCCCAACTCTAACATTTGAGAACATTCCCCCATGGAGCCCAGGGCCTGGCACCTTCCCAAGGACAGATATGGAGCTAACTTTAAAGACCCACTGCTGCCTTTGCAACAACATGCTATTTAGAAACAATTCTCTCTGGGTAATGTCACCCCTCTAAAGCATGAGGGAGTACAACGCCCCCATTTGCAAGGAAGGGGAGTAGCTGGTTGAAAGATGAGAGATGATTTGCAGAGCGAATTTACAGAAAAAAAGAAAAAAAAATCAACAAAGAAGGCGCCAAGAGGCCCGAGTACCACAAGCTAAGGAAACCCACAAAGAGCAATTATCATGAACTATCTGGGGCGGCTCTATGTTTCCTAGGGGCTTGCCTTCTTGGGCAAGGGGCCCACAATTCTGGCTCAGCTACTTCTGTTTATTCCAGCCTTGTCTCCAGAATGGCTTCGGGCCCTGATTTCACTTGCGAAGATGTCCAAAATTCTCCCCAAGATTCCTTCCTCTGGCTCTGTCCTTACTCCTAGATGCCATTGAGGTATCTGGGACCCAAGCAGATCTTTTTTCCAGCATCTTCCTCTGGGCCTTTCCTAACCAAGAATGAGTCATCTGTTCCCACCTCACCCATCTTTCTGCTGGGGCATCCTTGATGCCCAGGAGCCCACCTATGGAGGGAACAGGAAAGTTACCACCTGGGCAAAGGGAAAGGTAGTTTGGCATGGGGCAGTGGGAGAATACCTAAGTATTATGCTGCAATTGAATAAAAAGAAAGAAAGCCTAATTGAATAAATACATGTAACGGTCTGATAGATCGGAACAATTTCTCGTCAATCATTAGAGCTCCCTGGTCTCCATCCTCACTGCTGCCCAAGTTTGAGATAAACAGCTAGTCCACACTGTGCAGAGGACAGAACGGCAGCTCACAGCCTCCAGGGGAGGAAGATTCATTACAGATCATTTGTGGATCCTTCAGATGAAATAGAGACAGGTTCCTGGGCTGTGCAGGAAGTGCAATTTACTGTAATAAAAAGTGAGAATATGTTACATGTGGACAATTTATGAAGAAACATTAATATCAGCAGAAAAATGAAATGGAGTCTGCTCGTAGGCACGATTTGTTTAATAAGATCAACTCAGAGAAGTGAAGCCAGGCAGTGCCAATGATATTGCCTGATGGACACTTGGATTTTAATCAATGATCTATAATTTTCCCACCACCTGGAGGGCACAGAAACCAAATAAGGCTGTCCATGTTCTCACTCCCCCAGATACTCAGGCTGTATCCTGAAGGGAGGCAATGTAAGCCTGGTTTTTCTATCTGATCTTGTCTCACAGACAAATGAGCCAGGCATTCAGGCCCTTGGCCACCCAAATGCTGTCACACAATCCCTTTTGAGAACTGAAATCTACAGTAGAACAAATCACTTCTGAGCTTATTTATGCCCCAGTCTAGTGTGACAAGAGTGGCCATCAGCCTCTGTTCACAGTGTAGGCTATGAACAATTACAAGACTAAGTCTCCCCTAACAACCCAGGGCAAGGAGATATGGACCTGGGTGGCAGGAGATACGGACATGGGTGGCAGGTGGCTGCTCAGAGCCGTTTTTCATACATCTACTGTTCAGCTCCAGCTTCAAATGATTTCCAGATACAAGAAAAGTCCAAAACTGATGGGAAATGTTTTCTTCTCCCTCCCACAGGTATTTCCATGCTCATATTAGAGCTTGAGAAGACTCTGCTTATATCCAAAGACCAGCTCTGGGGACCCACAGTATCAGATGCTACAGATGAGGGTGTGGGGATCACTTGGGGCAGGAGAGTCCCTCCTGGCACTGCTGGGTCACATTATACCCCAGAGGCCTGCCCTCCCATCTATGGGTGTCAGCCCCATGGATCTAGACCTCTGGCAGAGACATCTGCTGGGAAAACAACCATACCACCTCATACTGCTCAATTAAAGCATCAGTCTCCAAGGTTAATACAGTGACCCCTTCAAATCATGCCCCATGTGATGCTGCACCCTGCTTCTGCACACGAACCTAATTCCTTTCCTCAACCCAAATTGTTTTTAAAAGATGGAAGCGTTTGAATTCTTTTTAAGGCAATAAAGTTGAAAGTAGCAATTCTTTACCAAGCTGATAAGAGCTTCTGGGTGTAATTTGTATTCTTTTTTATGAGCCTGACTTTTTGGAGAATGTAGTAGAAAGAAAAATATCTTCTTTTCAGTTCTGGAGACAAGAGCTTTTTCTTCCTCAGGGTGCTGGGGAGGAGTTCCCCAGCCCAGGAATTGTCAGGAACAGTCCCTGATGTGGGGCATGAGAAAGCCAGGGAGGACCCCCCCCCCCACCATGAATTGAACAGGGGGTGGGAGGGACAGAGGGGAACTAGAGCATAAATTGCTGACCACATAGGTGACCTTGGTGCTCACTGAAATTGACTGGGAGGTCACAGTGGGGATCTGAAGTCTTGGGAAATAAGGAGGACAGGATATTCCAAATTCAGTGCATGTTGGGCAGGGGGGAAGCAATCTATTTTCTTTAGAGTCTACAATATAAATTGCTTTACAATCTTTAAGACAGCCTCTGTAAAACTGCCATGCAGTTGGGTCCCAGACTTCTGAGTAGCTTCTTTTTAGCCCAAAGCCCTGTGCCTTCCACCCCAGTAAAACTACTCCACATATAACTCCTAGGGCAAATAGGGACAGAATCAGAAACCAGATAGGAATGTGCTCAGTCCTTAGGATGTCTTCCAGCACAAAGCACCTGAAGACCCCACCCACAGGACAGCAAGGCTAGGCGAGAGAACTGTGTGAATCCAGGGCTTCCAAGAAAATAGCCCCAGTAAGGCAGGAGGTTTAGATTTGTAGGAAAGGTAATTGAGTCACGTATCCACGTGTTGCAAATGAGGATTTGGTTCTGAAATTATTAGATGAGGCAACAATCAATTATAAACAAAATCAGCTATGAAGATTGATTAACTTGTAGATGAAGTATGGTACAGAAAATCTAATTCATATAAACAACCTTGTATCCGTTCCCCTGACCTTTATCAATCAATGTCTGTCTACGGCTCTCAATTAGTTTCATTTTCATCCTTGAGTATATTGATTAAATCATCACCACTTGCATAGCCCTGTTCTAGCTGACCACTTTGGAACCTCATCTTGCCTTGCAAGGGAAGACAGTGCTGGCAATGGGTACAGTATTGGGCCCCATCATTCAATACCTACATCCTTGGGGGATGAAAGCAAATCAGCTTAGTGTGAGCGGTGCTGTCCCAAGGAATGTAGTTGTTTGGCAACAGTGAAGAAACTGTGATCTGAAATGTTGAGGGATTGATTTCGCCCTTCTGCCATTCCCTGCTTGGCTCCCAGCCTTCATAGGTGCTGCAACTGGAGCAACTTGAATGTGTCTGTAGACCAAGTCAGCCACTGCCAGTCTTTCCAAACAGGACAGGGGACTCTCCAGGCTCAGTTCCTCTGTGTGCCCTGGACTGGTTCAGGGGATTTCCAGGCCTAGCTTGAGTCTCAATGTATATTCCAAGATTTTCTAGGCACGTTCCCAAGGATGTGAGAAACACCAGAGAAAGGAAAAGGGTATCCCCATAGGGGTCTGTAAGAGAGAGTGGTAGGATTCTGGCTACACAGGATCAGAATCCTTGACTCATAAAGACACCGACATTCATGCACCAAAAACTCAATCCCCAATGCAACAGTGGTGAGAGATGAGACCTTTAAGAGGTGAGTAGTTTCAGGTCATCATCACAGGAGTGGGTTCCTGATAAAAGAGAGTCCCGCCCCCTCTTATTCTCACTCTTGCCCTTCCATCTTCCACCATAGGGTGACTTGGCACAAAGCCCTTTATTAGATGTCAGCAGCTTGATATTGAGCTTCCCAGCCTACAGAACTGTGAGAAATAAGTTTCTTTTCTTTATAAATTACCCCGTCTGTGGTATTGTTATGGCAACACAAAATGGACTAAGATTGTCTAATCCAGACTGCATCCTGGGGGTGACTTGACCATGTCCACCCCAATCCAGCCTCCCGTGGTTTTATGGGTCTAGTTCCCCAGCATTCTGCCCACCCCTGTGCATTGCCCAGTATCATTTGAATAAATTCTTTTTATTTCATATTAACTCTGTTTTAAAACTTTTTACAAACAATAGGTAAAATAATACTTATTTTTAAAATCTGAATATCAAACACTGGTAAACCCAATGTGCTAAATAAGAACATAATCAAATGTTTTAAGAAGGAGAAAAAACTGAGTCATTTCAAAGCACAATGTGACAATTATAGACAATAGTTTGTAAACCTATTATTCTATACCAAGTCATAATTTCAAAAAGGCACTACTTTTAAAGGGCTTAATCTTTTTAAAGACCTTCAACTGATAAATGACAGTCCCTCGTCCTCCTGCCACCCCAGTCCTGCTCCCCAGAGGCAAACACTTATAACCCTTTTAGCTAGTCCTTTGTGATTTACTTCCATATTTCTGAATCATACTTAATCATGTTCATACTGCTATTCTTGGTTGATCTGTTTTAGACATTAGCATAATCTATTATCTTTCTGATATGGTAATGAGGATTTAAATCTCTCCTACAAATCCACACTTTTTCTTTGCCTTCCCCAAATTTCCAATCTAGTTGCATCACAATTTTTAAATTAAATATGCACCCCCTTGTTTACTGTAGCACTATTGATAATACTCAAGGTATGGAGTCAACCTAAGCATCCATCTAGAGATGAATAGATAAAAAAGTGGTGGTACATGAGTACCATGGGATGCTATTCAGTCTTAAGAAAAAGAAGAAATCTTGCCACTTGTGACAACATAGATGAATGTGGAAAACATATTGAATGAAGTAAACCACACACAAAAAAACACACTGGATGATCTCATTCATATGTGGAAGCTAAAAAAGTTGATCCCATGGAACTGAATAGTAAATGTCAAATGGCAGTGACCAGAGATTGAGGAAATGGGGCAATGCTGGTCCACAGATAAACAATTTTTTAAATATCCTATCTGATGTCATTGTGTATCCAACATAGACAAATGTAAAAATACAGAAAGTAGGTAAGTGATTTCCAGGGGCCAAGGAAGGCAGGGGCAGAGAATGTAGGTGAGATGTGGAGAGAAATGAGGAATGGTTACTAATGTTTACGGAGTTTCTCTTATCTGACAAAGATGTTTTAAAATTGATTGTAGTTATGACTGCTCAACTCTGCGAACAAAGAACCACTGGGGGGTATACTTTCTTCTTTTTATTTGTTCTTTTAGATCTATGTGATGATATACTTTAAATAGGTGAGCAATATGATAAAGGAATGTCTCAATAAAAAAATAAAAAATGTCGACTCTACAGTGATTATATTGTTCTCGACTCAGCCAAGTAGCGGATTATGATCATATTATTTCCTGCTCATACAACTTTTGCTTTTCTTGTGTAAACAGTTGCCTTGATTTGGTATTTATTTACACAAGTTCTGTGATGTATTTTTCCAAATGCTAAATCATACACAATAGGCTTTCCGTGTCCTTCTGCCCTGGAGGCAGCCTATCACAGCCCTAGCTACCCTGCTCCTGGATAGATGGACCAGTTGACCTCTGACTTCAGGCCAGGGGCTATCCTGAGACTTCCCTTTCTGCTCTGCTGATTGGATTCTCAGTACCTGTTATTGCTTACTCTTATTTACATACTATTTTTACTTTTTACTTTTTTTTCACTTCATTTTTTCTGAAACCCATCCTATAGCAGCTTCTTTAAATAACTGCATGGGGTATAAATTTTTGAGTCTTTGCATTTGCTTGTATAGATTTTTTTTGCAATCACATTTATAGTATCACTTAGCACAGAATATGTTAATATTAATTCTTCCACAGAAATAATTCTTCTCCACTATCTTCTAGCATCAGTGTTACTAATGCCATTCTAATTCCTGTTGCTTTGGTATCACCTGCCCTTCTCCCTCCCCTCCTCCTCTCCCACTACTAACCTCTTATCCTTTTTCTGTCTTCCTTGTACCTGGTGACTTCATATGGCCAGGCTTTTCATTTACTTTGGCTAAGAATTTAATGTTGGATAGGAATTTTTAGTCTGGAGACACATGTCCCTCTGAGATGTTTTCTTATTTATTTCTTTGATATTTTCATTTTCTGTTTTTTTTTTCTGCTCTGTATTCAGAATTTCTATAAGGAGAATATAGAATTTCCTGAGTCCAGGCATGCATTTTTATCAAATTTTCCCTTCCATTATGTATACCTCTTGGCCTTTTTATTTTATTTCCTTCAACTTTATTTTCTAATACTTTGATTAGATTTTTTAATTTTCATTTACTTTTTTTAATCTTCAACTATTGCTTTGCACTCTCTGTCCTTTTTCACAGCATTTTGTTTGTGTCTTGAAGGTCTATTTTTTAAAAAATCTTTTTAAAGACTTTCAGTAATAAGGTTTTTGAAGTTTTCACATTGGTCTTGGAATCCTTTTGTAAGTTTGTGGGTATTCTCTCTTTCATACATACATGTTCATACATACATCTTCCTCAAATACATAATGATCCTTAGTTGTCCTCTCATATTTAAAGAGAGGCACTAAGAAGCTCACTGAAGGGCATGGAATGCAGCTTATGGTTCGGTGGGCTTAGTCTGTTCCTGTTACTATAACAAAATTTACCTGAAGCTGGGTGATCTATAAGTAAAAGAAGTTTGTTTAGCTCATAGCTCTGGAGATAAATGGGGCCATCATCCTAGAGAGAAACCCCTGACTGTGTCACAGCATGGTGATGGCATTATGATGAAAGCACACACAAAAGGAAGTGATCACACAGCAAGACAGGAGGCAAGAGAGATTGAGGAGCCAGACTTCTTCTTTAGTAGTATTCTCTCAGGAAATAACTATGGTCTCAAAAAACCTACGTTAACCTTTTTCCAAGGATGATTCCTTCTGCCACCTAACAGCTACACACTAGGCCCAACCTCAAAGTTTCTACCCCCTCTAACATTGCTACCCTAAGGACCAAGCTCTCGACACACTATGCTTTGTGGGGCACGTTTCAGTCAGAGTAGCTTTTTTGACTCTGCCTTGGAAGACACCTCTCTCCTCTGTGATATCAACTTAAAAATCTTTTCTTTCAAGTCACTTGGTTTCTCAATATCTTGCCTGGAGGGTATTGTGTTAATCAGTTTCCTGTCACTATAACAAATCCTTGAGATCCTCAACTCCTAAAGAGAAAAGGTTCACTTTAATTCACAGCTTCAGAGGGTTCAGCCTATAACCAGTTGACCCCATGGCTTTGAGCAAGGCAGAACATTGGAGTGGTGGCACGCGGCCAATCAAACCACTCACCCATGTCTAGGAAGCAACAGAGAGAAAGCGAAGAGGAGGTGTCCCAAAGTCCCCTTCAAAGGCACATCTCCAGTGACCAAAAGACCTCCCACTAGACCTCACCTCTTAAAGGTCCTATCACATCCCAATAGTGCCATAGGCTAGGGACCAAGCCTTAGCCACAGAGACCTTTGGGGGACACTATCCAACCATTACAGGTTCACTGCATCTTCCAGCACACTGGGAGCAGATCAGGGAAAGAAGCTAAATGTCCCCACTACTGCACATGCAAACCAGTGGCTTATCTTCCCCTGCTTCCTGCCACCTGCTTCATCCCAGTTCTGGGGTCTCAGTGCCAAGGCCCTCAGATGTTTGCAAGTAGAACCAGCTAACTCCACAATAGAATCTTTATCATCAAACATTAAAGCTGCAACATCCTGACATCTGCTCAATCAGTTACCCTTCCTCCATCCATTTTCTATTTCCCAAAATATAGCCCCATGGTCAACTATTGGTGTCTCCTCTGATCTGCTCTTTGACATTGTGTCATTTTAGAATAGTCTGGGGAGAGAGGGGATAAACATGGACAACCAATCAGAACTGTCCAGTCATAAATCAATAAAGCAAGAAGTCAAAAGTCAATAGATGCCCATTTGGCTTAGGCTAACTAGAGCAGGCTTCTGCTGTTGGAAAAGTGGAATGTTGACAGATACAGGTTGAGCATCCCTTATGAGAAATGCCTAAAATCAGAAGTGCTTCAGATTTCTGAGGTTTTGCACCAGGATTGTGTCAGGGCACAATTTGCACAGTTTGTGTCAGGGCTGGGCTCTCAAAAACATTGGATTTGGGAGCATTTCAGATTTGGAGTTTTCAGATACAAGGCAGCTGGAAGGGAGAGGTCAGGGATGAGTGTGGCCTGTACCAGGCCTATGGGAGAGGGCGACCGAGCAGCAAAACTAGAAATAAAAAGATTACTGGTTTTCTGCACCATGCCCAGAAAACTAGCTGAGAACCCAAACTCCAAAAGGTCTCTTTCAGAGTCTATTTTCCCAAGATCGAAGAAAGTAGAACAATCCATCTAGCCTTTGGAATGAGGCAAGGACACTGTTCTCATCCACAGATGTGGTGTGTTCTTTGGAATCCAGCAGCAGAACAGGCACAATTTCCTACAGAATTCTTGATCAAGCCCACGGGTGCATTTTGGGCTGAAGCCTGTTTATGTTTATCACTCCTAGGGGGAAAGATGTCAGATTCTTATCCAACAGCTTCTTTCACCAGCCCATTTCAATGAACATACATCAGGCAACCCAGGGTAAGAAGAGGGGAGGATTCATCAGTAACCTTAAGACTGATGTTCGATCACTCAGATGTGCATGAGGGTTAGGGATTTATAATAGTAGGTTCAAAGAAATAGTTCAAACACTCTGGCTCACTTTGATCAACACATCCTTCTAGAAGGATGAATGATTTAAACATCTACAGAACAGGGGATCTGGGCTGCTAATATAAACACCTCAGTGAGGGTGAGCTCAGAGGCAACAGGGAAGGCACAGATGATATCTCTTTCCTCAGTCGGACAGAGTTCCATTCAGGGAAGTAGGGTAAAGGGGGAGCAGTGGTAGCTGTAGAAAAGGGTGAGTGTCCAGAGGAACTTGTGACAGGAAGAGAGCGAGAAGGCTCGGTGAATAGGAAAGTCTTCAGAGAAGTGCTGGGCTGAGAGAAGAAGGAAGTTTGGATGTATTTCTTAAAAGAGGTCATTAAAGTCCTGTGAAGGCAAGAAAGAGCAAAGAATTCTCCTATGTTCAAAAATAACAATAAGTATACAAATTACTGACTGAATCCAATGCACCCACAACATGGCACAAAACAAGGATTGGAAGATCCCAAGCTGCAGAAACTGGAAATACAAAGATAAGCAACTCATCCAAGTGACATTCCCTCAAGCCAGGCAGTCACAGCCTGGCAATGCCCTGAGTCTAGCCTCATTTATTGCCTCTGGTACAAAATCGCATGGTCTCAACAAAACCACTTCACACATAAAGCTTCACATAAGTCAGGTGACAAATCCTTAATTTCCCCCCTAATCTCCTTTTTCTAAAAATACTTGCATGTCTTTCAGAGCAGAAAAGGCAATTAGTATAAACAGGGCAGCAGGAAGCCCACCCTGGCTGGGATATGCACAGGCAGTCCACCTGCTGCAGGAGGCCAGGAGCAGGCTAGTAACCACTGATCCCTGCCATAAGTCAGGCCTGGGGGCCTTGGTTGGGATAAAGCCATCTTGGAACTTAAAGGCTTGCCTGGCTATTCTCACTTAGATAGGACAGGTTTTTTTGTTTTGGTTTGGGGTTTTGTTTGTCTTTTGTTTGTTTGTTTGGCAGTACTGGGGATTGGACCCACATGCTAGGCAAATGCTCTACCACAGAGCTACATGCTGAGCCCCCAGCAAAGATGAATTCTACAGTGAGTTCATTCACATCACAGAGAACAAAGCTGGTGTAGCCTTCAGATGAGAACGCTGAGTGTGGGCTATGTATGGGTTCCAGTTAAGCACCCTATATATATTACCTCACTGAACTGTCAACATGCCCACCCCAACAGGCAGCACCGTCACCCATATTATTAGAAATGAAGTAGCTGAGCTGGACGTGCTAGTTTATCTACTCAAGGCCATATAGTAAAGAGGAGGCTGGGCCGGGCAAGAATCCCAAGTCGGCTGATGACCAAAGACCCCCTCAATTACCACCCAAAGGCAAGGAGACAAGCCACTGAAGACTGGGAAAGCTCAGAGATGGAGGACCCCATATATCCTTCCACAAGCCCATCCCAGTATGGAGGTCAGGGAACACTAAGAAGGATGCCTGGGATTCCCCCACCTCCAGTAGAGGTGGCCTGGAAAGCCAATATGCACACAAGCATTGGCCGAGTCCTCCACATACCTGAGAACATGGACAAAGCAGCTACTCTGAGTACCCAACAAGTGACTGTGTGCCAGAGCCAGTTTAGACCACAGATGGGCCCATCTGCCCACCAGCTCTGGCAGAAGAGCTGTCAAGACATTGAAGACACCAATCATGATGGCCAATTACACAGTGATTTCCATGCAGTAGGCACTACACCAAGAGTGTTCCATACATTAATTCCCATACTCCCTTTAGCAATCCCATAAGGTAGGTGCTATTGCTAGCCCCATCTTACAAATGAGCAAATGAGGTCCTGAGTGATTCTTTCCCTTGTCCAAAGTAGCAGAGCTAATCCGTGGTAAAGGCCAAACTTTGAAGCTGGCAATCTGGTGCCAAGCCCAGACTCTGGCCCCTCCGCAACATATTACCTTGCCTTATACATAGAACAACTCTAGTTTGGGCATGCCTAAAACATACCCATGAAGGCCTACTAAATGCCTCAGCCAGTGTGTGAGCAGGGAGTATGAACATAACTGGGATCATGCTTACCTTTGGGGATCGATTGTCTTCATTGTAGACACATAGATATAATGAGGAGGGCAGGTGGGCACAGGGCACTGCACAAGCACAGAGTAGGGTAGCTAACATGACCTCAGAGAGTCAGGGATAGAGGATATCGGAACTACATCTTAAAAATTAAGTGGAAACTAACCAGCAAGATACCCTAAGAAACACCAAAATTTAATTCTTCTAGAGCTTTTAAACTCTGCCTTCTGCCAAGTCAAATCCCCAGGAAGCTCCAAGTCTGGATGATATCATTTCAGCTTTCCACAGGAAAAAAAAATTTTGCACTGAACTAGAATATCACATTGTTTATGCCTTTGGCTTTCATCCAGGGCTGGTATAAGAAGCAGCCATATGAATCACATTTGCATTGTTTGTAAAACTGCAAGCAAAGACACTATCCATTATGTGTTCCATGTCCCTTATCTAAAAACTCATGTGATAAATGTCTTCCAAAGCACAAAGCTAAAAAGATTTTAAAAAAAAATAGAAGCCTGTCTCCAAATACACTGGTATTTTTTGTAGTAAGCATGAAGGGCTGTCCATACTGCCCAGTTCTGCTTGTTACCTCACCTACCAGGAAGCTCAGAGCTGAGATCAACATTAAAGGTTTCTCTTAGTCTGTGTTTTCTGGCAAAAGGGTCCTTTTAGCCTTGGTTATTTTTGACCTTGTTTTAATGAAGTTTCAGGTTTATACCTTTTTTGTAAATTGAATTCCAATTATCAATACTCTTGAGACACAATGCTGCTATAGAGAACAATTAAATGGGCTTGTTTGGAGCTCAAAGCCCACCCTGCTCCCCAGCTCATTGCTATCTCCCCTTTATTTATTCTCATCAAACCTTGAGTATTTCTTTACATTCAGAAGGGATAAGTGTGGATCTGCAGTCAAATACCAGGTCTGAGGGTCAAAGTCAGGGCCATCTATGCCAAGGTGTCTCCTCTAGCATACTGCTGTCCCTCACACCTCTCCAGGAGTAACCATGCCACTCTAAGACTCCAGGACAGCTCTAAAGACATGTTTATAAGTACTGCAAGCACCTGGGCTGGCTGGTGAGGGACATTCGAGATAATTCTGATAACCAGGGGTGTGGACCACCTTCAGAATGTAAGTGTAGATGTCCCCAAATGCACCAGATCCCATCTGGACAGAAACAATGCATTTTCTCATTCCCAAAATAATTTCTGCAATGAAGCATGACAAAGATGTCATACAGCAAGTGTTTAATAAAGATTTTCTCTCCATTTCTCCCTTTGAGACTCGGTGTCAATGAGATGAGGATTATGTTCGCCTTATGGCAGTGCCTAACACAAACCCCCACCCTTATGAGATACTCCATAGATAATTGGTGCTTGGAATGCAATGTAAACTCAATAAACAACACCTGAATGAATCAACGGAAACAAACAGATCTGAAGAGATGACATGAGACATACCTGAGTCTCAAAATTACTCCCCCTTTTACTCAGATGGGTAAAAGACAACACAGCCTCTTTATTTCCCAGAATTTTCTTCACAAGCCTTTATTCACAACCCTTGGGTGCCAGAGAACAAAGGTATATCAATGCATTTTGTCTGGGTCACTTAGGGTTTAATTAGTCTCTTTTGGTGGATGCTTAGTCTTCTAGATATCCCTCTACCCCATTCCCACTCCTTCTCCCAGTAGTGTGAATGAGGGTGGGGTGGGGTTGATGACCTAGTGGTTACATGGAGGACACTCAGAGCTGATTATTGTCCTCTGGTCCAGATTGTCCACTCTGGCCTGTCCCACTTGCTCTGTTCACACCAGCAGAGTTGGTGGTTGGCTTCCTCACTGGGTCAGAATAGGGAGACCCTTGCCTGGTTCACTTGGCTCCCATGATCCTCAGACCCCCTCTTGAACTTCTGCCTTATTCTCCCTTGGACTGCAGCTTGCCCAGTCTTCCCCATGGTCTCTGTAGGAATGACAGTTCTTCCTTTTCCATGGTGGGTTCTGAACACAGCTTTCTTCTTTCTACTTTCGCAAGAGGCATTGTAAATGTTCCGAACTCTCACTGAGTGAGAGTCTTGGGCCTAGACAGACAGATGGGTAAACAGACCAGAGGCACCAATGGGTTCTTGGTTCTTATATATACATTCCTCAACAAACTATTCTTCACCTATCTGCCTCCCAACATCTAGAATTAAGTTAGGCACAGAACAAGGACTAGAGAGGTCTGTTAAATTGAACTGAGCTGCACTGAATTAAAAACAATTGAAACTGCTCAAATGGGATATGAATCACTTTTTATTTTATTTTCAAGTTTGTGTTTAAAAAATGGAAAAGTTGGACCTTTTGGAAACTAATTTTTCAAACCTATTCAAGAGAAGTACTTGACTCTTGCTTGAGAGAAAAAGCTGACTTAAAACATTTTAATTGAGTTATTTTGACGTGCAATTAAAAGATATTTGGTTTTAAAACAATGAGCTTTAAAATGATATTAGTAAAATCTCTTCTGGCACTTCGCTTAAAGGCCAGATAATATGCTAGTTTTAATCTACATTTATTTTTTTCAAATCAATGGGGTTTGATTTTATAAAGTGAAGCAATGCCTTGATTTCTAGAAGTGGCCATTACCCAACTTTACTGATACAAATCCACCCTAGACCTGGAGAGCAGCTTCCAAGAGATTCTACAAGCTCACAACCCTGGGCCATCTCACTCAACCCCTCACACAGACTCTCCTCTCTTAGTGGGACCAGTGGTTCTCAAACCTGCACATCTGATTCACGGGTCCAGGCCTGGACCAGCATTACTCCCTCCAGAAAAGAGCAGTGATACTAGAGGTAGAGACAGCCTATGAGCACAAGGCATGAAAACTGCTCAATCTAACAGTAAAAATCAGACATAGTCAAAATGTAGAGCCATCTGGGGTCATCTGCTTCAGACAGAAAATGTTGCACCCCCGATTGGCCTCTGTGGGCATCAGGAAACCAAATTTATAGTCAACATTCTGACCTCTGTTCACAAGAAAAGGATTACTTTTCTTTCTATCCAGAAAAGCACTATGGTGCCCTGCCCCACCTCCTCTCAGTCTCCTGCACTGGGTCAGTCTGTGGCTGACCTGACTATGTTACCAGGGCCCACTGCTCTCAGGTATCTCCTCTACCAACTGTCAGATTGGGGATAATAGAAGCTGAGTTTAACGACTTTTTCTAACTTCCTCCTCTAGCCCAGTGGTTCTCAACTAGAACAATTTTTCCTCTCCAGGGAGCACTTGGCAATGTCTAGAAACATCTTTCATTTTCAGAACTTGGGAGTGGGGGTGCAGACTGGCATCTTCTGGCATCTACTGGGTAGAGAGGTAAAGGATGTTCCTGAACATCCTATAACACATGGAACAGCACCCCCTACAAAGACTTATCCAGCCCAAAATATCCAGGTCATAAAGCTCTGAGCTTACCGAAATATTTTTTTTCAGGGGTGGGGGGTACTGGGGATTGAACTCAGAAGCACTCAACCACTGAGCCACATCCCCAGCCCTTTTTTGTGTTTATTTAGAGGCAGGGTCTCACTGAGTTGCTTAGGACCTCACTAAGTTGCTAAGTCTGGCTTTGAACTCGTGATCCTCCTGCCTTAGCCTCCCAAGCCACTTGGGATTACAGGTGTGTAATACCATACCCAGCATGACACTAAATATTGATAAAGAACTTTCTTATTCCCATTCTTATTCAATCTTATTCATCATCCAAATAAGACCAACATAATCAATCAATATCTAGACTCTTCATGCCAGATTTTTTAGTTACCTAGTCTCAATTTGACAAGCTTTGGAACTTGTATTCTATACCACCAACTAATAGAGTTCCTTCATGACATCTGAACACCTCCATCCCAATGGAGGAGGTATGTTATCCCAAAAATGTTGCCAGAGGGAATCCAGATGGGAGAGCTGGGCTTCCTAGGACCACCCAGCTAAACAAGGAAAGGAACTCTCAGGACGGATTGATCTATAAGACCCAATACTGAAAGAGAGGTTTGGCCACACCAGTTCCCCTCATTGGTTCACAGCAATTAAAAATGCTCATCTGGGGCTAAAGTCCACATTTCCTCTTGCTCTGACTCTCAGTCCAACAATTCTCTGACTTTCAGTTTATTATGTTCCAAAAGTATAAATAGCAACAATGAAGGAAGTCAGTATTTAATGTATGCTAGGCAATGCACTCACAGTTTTCTATGGCTTACTCCTTTATTTCTCACAGCAACCCCATGAGGTAGTTTATGTTATGATGTCTGTTGTACAAATGAGAAAAACAAGGCTCTGAGACTCATAATATTCCATGATACAACACAGCCAGGATGTGACCTCAGGGAGAGTGAGCAACCATGCTGAAAATGCACAAAGGCTCTCCAATGCTAACCAGAGGCCCAATTAACAGCTCTGTCCTCTGTGGGACCACAACAGACGGAAACAGGCCAGAAACCCATTTTGCCAGCTCCCAGCTAGGCAATAACAGTCCCTTAACCTTTGACTCCAAAAACTTTAAAAAATTAAAACTTGCTTATGCCAGCAATAAAAATCTCTCATATTCAACCAAAAAAAAAAGTCATAGGGAAGCACATTAAATAAAATCCCCTTTCAAAGTTAGTTTCCTCAAGGGCCATGGGTGTAGTTCAGTGGTGAGCTCTTGCTGAGCATGATTCAACCCCCTACCCCAGTATACCAACAAAAAGTGGGTTTCCTTAAAAAAAATAATAATCCAGTAAATCTGAGCAGAGGAGCTCAAATCTTCCAAAGACTGATTATTTTTAAAATGGACTTTGACATTCAGCTTCCTAGAAAACTCTCCTGCTAAATGGCTGCCCCTGAGGCTGACCTTCTACAGATGACTCATTGCTGAGTCCCAGTGTCACCTGTTCTGCAGGACCCTCTCTCTGCCATCCTACCTGAACAGCCTCAGGGTCCCCCGAAAGATGTCACCCGAGTCAACAACTAGATCAAGGTCAAGTCTATGCCCTCCCACTCCTCCTGACCCAAGTAGGTTTCATTGAACTTCATGCTACAGATATCTTTTCCACAAACGAAGAAGAAAGAAGAAAATCTAACACCTTTATCAGTTCTTCATTGATACTGAACAAGTTACCACAAGTGTACTGACTCAAAAACACTAACTTACAACTGCTGCTCTGTGGGCCAAAAGTATGGAATGAGTGTCCCTGGGCTAAAATCAAGGTGTGGGTAGGGCCTTATTCCTCTCTGAGGACTCTAGGAGACGGCATATTTCTTTGGCCTTTCCAGCTTAAGAGAAGCCGCTCACACTGCTGGCCTGTGGCCTCTACATAGTCCTTCAGAACCAGCAACACTGCACCTCCCTGTTCCTTTCCCAGTCATCATGTCACCCTCTGACTCTCGTTTTCTGCCTCCCCCCTCCACTGTCTAGAATGCCTGTGATCACACGGGGTCCACCAAGATGATCCAGGGTGACCTCCCTATTGTGAAGCCTCTTTATCAGCAACCTTCATTCCACCTACAACCTAATGCTTCTTTGCCAGTTAAGTCACATTCACAGGTTCAAGGGATCAGCTGTTCAAGGGCAGCTATGAGACAAGGTGCATCATTCTGCCTATCATGCCTCTTGGATGGGGGACAAACTATCAGACAATGTACCATGGCAATCTCTTGAAAAAATACTCAAGCTTTTCCATGGGTCTCACTCTCTCCAGTTTACTCAGTCTCTCCCATCCCCGGGTCTTACCTCAGCTACCTCAGTTACCCTGTTACTGCTTCCACAATGAGTCATTGGATCAGTGGCTTTAAATTTTACGGGGACATTGGGAGAACTCTGAACTGTTTAAATCTGGTCATCTGTGGAGGTTCCGTTATACTTCTAAGTCACCCGCATAAAAAGGCTGTGGATCCAAGATAATTATGTGGCACTGGAAGGGTGGGAAACACAGAGGGGACAGAGCCAGAGCCAGGAGAAGGAGAAGAGACCAAAGTGGAGGCTCAAGATGACAAGGGAAGAGCTCCAGAAACAGAAGCTCAATCAGCAAAAGCTTCCTCAGAAGGGTTGTTAGAAACTAAGACTGAGCACCAAAGGGTTAAATCCCCAATAGGGAGTTAGACTTTCTCTACATGGGGAAGGTGAGACCTATGATGTTTATTCATCCAACCTTGGGAGGACTGGTCTTCATAATCAGGGTGATACAAGTTCAAATCTCAAGTGCACTATATGCCAGCTGAATGTCCTTGGGTAAGTTGCTTGACCTTTCTGATTCTCACTTTCTCAATGTATTTAGAAATTACTTCAGAGCATGTACCTTTTAAAGTGTTTCCAAATAATATTTAGTAGCATGGGGAAATGCTCATTAGCAGCCTTAAAAGAAAAAATAATGGATGATGATAACAAACAGAAACAATGTAATTCTGATTTTATAAAAAGAATCCATCTACTTTGAATATATGCACATCTACATACTTTGCATAAATATGCACATACATGAAATAAAATAAATAAAAATATTAATGATGGTTATTTCTATAGAGTGGGAATTGAGATGATTTAATTTTTTAAATGTACTTTTCATATTTTCTAAACTGCCTACAATGAACATGACATATTTTGAAATATTTTTCTAGATTTGCATTTTTATTGCAAAAGTGATCCATGTTCAATGTAGGAAATTAAAGTTTGTTACCACCGGGAACAGCTTGTTATGAATCCTTCCAGATGTTTTTCTATGCCTGTCTAAATATACATGTAGAGGGCATGAATTTCACAAGCCACAAATTCAGGTGATGGGCAAAGGAGGGCATCTTTAGTTTTCTGCAACTGCTGAAATTTGTTTCTATTCCTGAGTCTTCATTCCCCCTAGTAGCAGAAACTTACATTTTAAGCAATGGAGAGTATGTTCAAGCAAATAAGAATTTTCTCAAAGTTTTCCCTCAACTATCATTCAAATATGGTTTACACCCAATTCATGCACTGAAAGCCTCATCCCCAGGGTGGCAATGTTAAGGCGTGGTGGGACCTTTAAGAGGCGGAGCCTAATTCGAGGAATGTAGGTCATTGGAGATACTGCCCTTGGAGAGAATTAATGTTAGTCCCATACAGTGAATGAGTTCTCACAAGAGGGAGTTGTTATAAAAGAACAAGTCTGACTCCTGAATTCTTCTCTGGTTTCCTGTCTCATCATGTGATCTCTCCCTCTCTCACAGGCTTCTGCTATTGTGATACTATCTGCCACGAGGCCTTCACCAAAGGCTGAACCAATGGGGCCTCCGGATCTTGAATTTACAACCTCTAATACTTTGAACTAAATAAACTTGTTTTCTTTATAAAATACTCAAGTCTCAAGAGTTTTATTATAGCAACAACAACAAAAAAAATGATCTAATACATTTCCTCCTTCCTTCTCCTTCCTGGAGTTGCACCTTCATCCTAGGGAGCTTACATGGTACTGCTATGTGTATAGGGTATGTGAGGGGTCCATGAAGCTAACTTACCATCTGTCAATGCTAGCTTTGATTGAAGGTATGCTTTGTTTATACTCTATTCTAATGGATAGACTTTAACAAATCCAAGTATCCTAAACCATAGGTCTCAGATAGTCAGAAATATGAGTCAGAGACCCTACATGACCCCTGTGATGGTGACTGTCTTTTCCAGCATCCCTGAGGCAGACAGCTTCAGCTTCAGAATACAAATTGGCAGGGTTGGGTGGACACATGTCCAGGAAGAAAAAGCCTTTCCAAGGAAGTGTGAGAAAGCATCCCGGAGTATTCCACAGGCTCCCTTGAAAAGCCAAGGGCAAGCAGCTTGACCTTCCAGTTGTCAATACAGAATATGGGGCTCCCTTTTCTTAGCTCTGAGGGTCTTTCTGAAGGATCCAACAGCCTTGGGTGCTGGATTTTATGCCAGCCTTAGCCCCATCAGAGCATTAATCCACTGACATGGATTATAGGGCAGTAACTGTAGGCAGGTAGGATGTGGCCAGAGGAGGTGGGTCATTGTGAGTGTGCCTTTGGAGTATATATTTTGTCCTTGTTGAGTGGAGACTCTCTCTCTCTGCTCACCCTGGGCCCAGCCCTATGGATTCAGACATCTGTGGACTGAGACCTGTGAAACCAAAAAACTTTTCCTCCTCTATAATGGTTCTTACCAGGTCTTTTTGTCACGGTGGTGAAAAAGCTAACTAAAACAAGAATATATATGTTTCACTGAGTGAAATAAATTTACCTATAGTTTAATAATAGTAAAACTGGAATATTTTTATAATATTAGGCATATTTTTACAATGTTACTGCTTCTACTGAACAAAATGTCTTCCAGTTATTGGGCTAATTTATTCTCTGTAATAGCTGAACAATGTCCTATTATCCTGTTTGGTTATCTAATCATTTGTTTCAAAAATAGAATTGTTTCCAATTTTTCACTCCTTAATGCAGCAATGAACATTCTTGTGCGTAACTCTTGCTTATTTGATGAACTATTTTTGGAGGATTAATCCTTAGAGGTGCAATTGTTATATCAAAGGATATTACCAAATATCCCTCACCAACAAATATTTATGGGGATTTTATAGATAACTAAAACAGTGTTTCAACTTCATGGAAAAATGAAATTTTGTTTAATAAGTAAATGTCATAAAGAATGCTAGACTAAATCAAAGATACATAAGACAGTTTTTTTTAAAAAGATATGGAATACTATGTAAATAGGTTAAAGCTCTAAAGAGAAATAATAAAAAAACTAGCGGAGGAGGGGGGGAAATGTGAGTATTACTTCAACATGGGATGAGGAAGAACATCCTAAACCAGATAATTTTGTTTGTTTGTTTTGAGACAGGGTCTCGCTATGTTGCCCAGACTGGGTTCAAACTCCTGAGATCAGGTATTCCCCAGCCTCAGCATTCCAAGTAGCTGGGACTGCAGTCATATACCACCATACCCGGCTCCAAATCATGTTTTTAATATGGTAAAAAATATCTCAAACAATGTCAAAAGACAAATGAAAGCCCAGGAGAAAATATTTACCATGTACATGACAGATCATGACAGCCAATTGTTAATATCAGTAAATAAAGAGCTCCTTTAGAATTGGTAAGAAAAGAAAAAGGACAAAGATTTGAAAAGGTAATGCAAAGAAAAAGAATCTGAAAGGACTAATCTGGTAGGATGCAGACAATGGTCACACAATATTCCCTTTCTATCCTGACCCAAATCTATTTCTCCAACCCCTGGATTGGCCAAGTGATTTGCTATGGCCAATGGGAAATTAGCAGATATGGCATGAGCAGAGACTTGAAAGTGCCTGGCACTGGGCCTATCCTGTCTTGCTGCTCTGAGTAACCCTGCCATAGCCACCCAGGCTGTGAAAAAGCCCAGGCTAGTTTGGTGCATAATGAGAGACATAGAGTCCATTCACTGCCCTGGTTCTAGCCAACAACCAGCCAACCACCACCACCTAACTGACCAGGGGCTGACCATAGCATAGACCCACAAAGGAGCTGAGCCAAGACCAATGGCAGAACTGTCTGTTGAGCTCAGTCCAACTGGTGAGTCAGAGTCATGAGCTAAATAAATGGTTGCTGCTTTAGTCAACCGTGTTTTACAGTGGTTTGTTACCCAGCTCCAAATCATGTTTTTAATATGGTAAAAGATATCTCAAACAAGGTCAAAAGACAAATGAAAGGCGTTGAGAAGTATTAAATAGAAAGTTCCAGAAAAAAATCATTCACAAATTTAAATAACTTTTATTACAGTACATTGTTATAATTGTTCTGATTTATTGTTAGTTATTATTGCTAATGTTTTACTTAGCCTACTTGATAAACTGAACTTTACATAGGTATGTTAAAAAAAAAACAATAGTATACATAGGGTTTGGCTCTGTCTGCAATTTCAGACATCCACTGAGGGTCTTGGAACATATCCCCTGAAGTAAGGGAAGGAGGGCTTACTGTGTAGCCTGTGTCTCTAGGACCCCTCTTTGCAGAACTTATCTTACAGAAATTAAAAACATGTTAGGATATTTACTGGAGCCTTGCCTATGTTAGGAGGAGAAGTCATCAAAGAAAGAAGGAAATTTTAAAAGAAGGGATAGAGGGAGATGACAGGGAAAATAAAATCCCTGGGACAAAAATGTCTCTCTATCAATGGGAAAATATTTCATAAAATGTGGTACCTGCACATTAAGGATCACTGTATCAATATTAAAAGAGTGAGCTAGAGCATTGTCTATTATTAATTTGGAAGGGTGAATATAATTTACCATTTAATTTTAATGGATGTTACAATGTAATGAATAAAGCATGCCTCCATTTTTTTCCAAAATAAAAAGATAATATATGCATTATGCTAGAAGAATAATACCGATATGTTTTCATGACATTAATTCCTTTTGCTGAGTGGCACTTCTAAAGATATCAAAATAATGGATATCTCAGCAGATTATATAAACAGAGGTTAATTCCTGGCTTTGGGGTTTTACATGCTGATGTCCTCATCCAAACCATAACCACCAAACATCCTAGTTAGTACACTTGAGCCACTGGAGCAGGCAGCACATTACATGTTTACTTAGGTACTCAAAGATTATGTGCATGAATTACTATAGATTATATAGCCTACACAAAACCATGAATATTTAAGGAAGATCCAAAACAGAAAATAGATTATTTTTAAATGAGTTATATCATCATATCTGATCAGTAGTACAAATCTTGTTACTATTTCTAAAAACAAATACCCCCCACTAAACAAATTTCAATGTAATTGAAAACGCTTTATGAAAAAATCTCCACATAATCCTTTGTGATACAGTAATTTCAAGGCCTGGTTCATTTCTGTTTGCTTCAATGCTTGATTTTAGGGGTTATTGTAGCTGAAAGAGGCAACTCTCAGATTTTAGTATGTCCAAATTAAACAAGTTCTTTGGTGCATTGTTTTCTCTACCTGAAACACCAAAGAATTTGCCAGCAATTTGGCTAGAACATTTTATCTTCCCAGTTGTTAACCAGTTACTCTTGCAAAGGCAACACCCACTAAAATTTCATGTTTTTAGGAACTCATTTCAAAGCACGTTGAAACTTTTCACTCTGGAAGATTCTTATACACGGATTAGAAAATTCTGTTCCCTAGGTTTAGGGAATGTTGAAGTTTTCATACTTTCAATTAACAGTTTCAAATACTTGAAAACTAGTCCTAGTTTCAAATACTTGCAAACTAGTGCTAATATACACACAAACAGAGTTACACATATTTCCCAGGATTTTTAAATTATATAGATATGATGGTTTTTAAAAAATATTGCTCATTAGTCACATACTATTTTCAGCAAGAACCAAATACTAATAGAAATATTTCCAAACATTCATTGTCAAAATGCTTTCAAATCAGAGCAAGAGTTTCTTTCAAAAAACAATTACTTTCTCATTCATTGTTAAACATTGAAAAGACAGATTAAATATGTTTAATTGTTAAAAAATATCTGCCAGGTAGTACTCAAATGATACTGTCTCATCATCACAAAAATGGTCAGCAAACTTTAAACATTAGTCTTTTGATGGAAGAACAAAATCTTAGCCTCCAGTTTGAGTCTTTTAAGTTCTTTGTCATGAAGTCTTTGATGAAGCTCCGGGTGATACAAAAGATTTCAAATTTTTCTGCCCTTTTCATTACAGGGTGCTATAAAGAACCTACCATTGAACGGTCTTTTTTTTAATCATCTAAGCAATCAGCTAATGACCTTCCAAGGCAGATTAAATGGGATGTGCTGGACACCCTCAGTAGATAAACAGCCAGTGAGGCACCCCACTCTAAACCCTCCTCGCTGTCCACTCCTTTTGACCTAAGTGCCAGCTTGTATTAAATATTAGGAAAACTTTGTTTCTTTCCTTTTCAATTAAAGAAAACCAAAATAGAAGTGCAACCCACTTTGGAGAACACTATTCTAAATAAACCATTTAAGAAAAACCCTTCCATCCTATGAATTCATAAAAATGCTCAGGCAAGAAAAGACAGCAAGAGAGACTTGAGTAATAAGAGTTCAATAAGGTCTCAGAAAGGGGTCCTGTCCCTTGGCCCTGGACCTCAGCCTAAAGCTGACCCTCTGGGAAGAGGGATGTTAAGGGAAACCCAAGCCAATCTTGGAAACTCTGAGAAATGAGAAGTGTCTTTAATTTCACCTGGTAACTGTGATGCCAACAAATCTAGTATTCCTAGGCTTCTAGGAAGATAGATATGAGGGATCTCACAGAACACTTCCCAAAATTCCCAGTGGGCCTGGTGACCAGAGTAGCAAACAAGGACAACCATACATAAGGATGAGAAGGCCACAGTCAAATTCCAAAACTAAACCCATGAGGATTGGATGCCTTTGGGAGCACAACAAGAGATGACAGCAAGTCCAGAAGGGAGCACATATGGCTCAGAAGGGGGACACTGAACCAAAGCGGTCCCCACCACCACCACCTCTGCCCACCACCATTTTCACCTCCAAATCAGGGAAGTTCCTTAGGGAGAAGGAAAGAGGGAAAACTCAACTCAACCAGAATTTTTTTTTCCTGAAGTTATGTACAGAATGGGACACTCAAGGTAAAAACTAAGTTCAGCTGCAGACACAGAAAGTTGCATTGTTTGCACTTCTGAATTTGTGGCTTGAGGTAAGTGCACACACTACATGTTTATACCTTTTTACCTACACAGGAACATGCAAGGATATGCTCCAGGCTGGGAACGGGGGAGACCAGCCCACTGTGCTGGGTGCAGATGAGCTGGGAGGAGGTGGGCAGAAACACTGACTATGCATCAACGCTGCATGACTTTTCTTATTTCGATGGCCATTTAGAACTCACATCACTCAGATAAAACATAACTTACAAGCATATATGCAAAGCCTTTACCAGCAAGGAAGCCAGGTTTTTGGATGAAGCTATGATTACAGATTCTCCTAGATGACCCAGTCACTGTGCTGAAAGCATTGTTTTGTCCCCAGCCTGTCACAGAGTAGAGCTATGTGGAAAAGTGCTGTGACATTTCTACAGGATAGGATACCCAATGCAGCACCTGGATTCTTCAGACAATGACTCAGAATTTTCTCTGAAATGCTTAGTAAAGTAGAAGACTACCAAGTCTGCAAAGAAAAAAAAAATACTTAAGACATGGCAGAAATATCAAGCCTTGTTAGAAAAGATTTTTGTTTCCTTCTAAAGGAGAAAGAAGAGAGGTTCAAGAATCCCAACATACTAACAGCCTCCTCTGACCATGTTCTTGTTTTGTTCTGCATATTGCCAGAAATCAAAGAAAAGCATTTTGGAGATATTGCAAAAGAATTTGGAGAATGTTGACCAACCTGGTAGGTAACATGCAGCTTTATAATCTGTCTATGAAACCAAAGAAAATTGGGGGAATGATATCGCTTTATCAGGTTAAACAAGAGTCTGGCATAGGGAAAAAGGCAGTTGTCCTGAATTTAATGAGGTATCTTTGATTGGATCCAAAAGCAGAAAAAGGACATTAATGAAGAAACTGGTGACACTGAAATAAAGTGTGGGGGCTAATTCATAGTAATTGACCATTGTTAGTTTCTTTTTTTTTCTGAATATTTTTATTTTTATTTTTTTTTTATTGTTTGTTCACAACATTACAAAGCTTCTTGGTTTTGACAAAAGTGCCATGGTAATGTAAAACTTGATTAGATTATACAACTGGCATCAGGGGAAACTGAGTAAGAAATAGATGAGAACTCTCTGTACTATGTTTCATAACCTAAAATTATTTCAGATAGAAAGTTTATTTTTAAAAAGGAGAAAGAATTGCCAAGGATATAAAGAGCAAGACCAAGGAAGAAGATGAGAATAAGGTGGTTGAAGATAAGGTTGATGCAATAAGTATATTGCTAGTGCTAATCTTCCTTTCTCGAGAGGAATAACTTGCCCTATCTATACACCTCATTTTTAATTGTTAAGTTAAAATCATAAGGATTTGTAGGATAAAATGTTTGCAGTATTAAGCTTAAGACTTTATTAGCCTGTCTTTTAGAGTTATTTGCAGTAGCCATTAACCTTGTTTTCTAGAGCAAGGCCTGTAATTGGCATAAAAATCTAGAGCAGGTTATGTACAGTACAAATCAGAGAGTAGTTTTGCTTTTGATAACAGCTAATATTACATAATTCTTCTGTGAACACATACCAGTTTATAATTGCAAAACATGCAGCTGTTTTACTGACATCGTGAATATACCCAAATATGTATAATCTTTTTAAGTTAAAAAAAATATATGTTTTAGGGGAAAAATATGTGAACTCCCAAATATTTTGACCACCATGAAAGGTAATACTATTATATGTATTTCATTGTTGTCTTAATTTATATTTTTATTTTTTTTAATTTTATAATCAGAAAAGGGGGTTCTAGCAGGTGCAGGGACCACGGGGAGATATCAACTCTTCAGACAAGTGTAGTAGTCAGAAGCAGGCTTTTAAATTATTATGAAAAAATATTAAAATAATATATGCAAAAATTTCAAATAATTTTTAATTGAGAACTTTCTCTCCTCCAGTCTCACTTTCCAGAAGTACTCACTATTAACTGCACAATTTGGAGCATCCTCCCAGATTCATTCTATGCGTCCATAAGGACATAAATTGGGATCATATTATGCATACCACTGTATAATTTGCTTCTTTCTTTTTCATGAAGCAATAGATCACAGACATTTTTCCACCCCTTGTGTATATTCATATAATTCATTCTTTCAGAAAGTGTATTGTATTCCATTATATGGATAAATCTTAAATTATTTATTCATTTTGCAATTGATTTCCATTTATAGTGTTTCCAGTGTTTTGCAGTTACAGATGGGCTGCCACAACAACATGTACGTTCTGATAGGCACAATCCATACATCAATTCCTCTGGACTTCCAAACTGGCACCTCCAAGGACTGACTCTGAGTTTTTGCACAGATTATTTAACCTGTCTGCAACTCAGTGCTCACATTTTTAATAGGAGATAATACCAACTTTGTAGGGATACTGTGTGAATTAAAGCAGTCTATATTAATGAGTGAAATTCAATGAACAAAAAATCTGGTAGTCTCCCAGATGTGTGTGTAGGTGTGTGTAGACAGAGGAGAGAGATGGAGAAACAGATAAAGACACAGATACCTAGCAGGTAAGAAAGCCTAGCAGAAAGTGTCCTCACTAACAGAGCATGGAAGGAATTTTCAATGATCAATACATTTAAGTTCCCTCCTTTTCTCCTCATAGAAGCAGGGAGCAGACAAGGCACAGTAGCAATGGGAGACTGATCAACTAAGGCATCTGCTTATAGAGCCATTAAGCCTAGAGCAGCACACCTGGAAGGCAGTCTCCCAGCTTGAATGAAGGAAGATGCCACGAGGAGGAGATGCCACTCTTTTGGACAGGAGGAGATGCGCTTCAGGAAATGAAAGTGGAAAGGGCATTGAGAGAAAAGTGGCCCTGTCATTTTAATAGCATGTGTTAGCCTGAGAGGGCACAGCTCGATATAAACACAAATGCATCCTAGATGTTAGCCACAGAGAGTGGAAAATACCCAGAGAAAAGCTCGCTATAGCTCCATATCCCAACACTCTTAAAAATGACACAGCTATAGACGCAGAAGGCTCCGAGAATCCAAGCCTGACCAGACTATAATAAACAGTCCTGGCGAGGAGGAGCAGAGAGAGAATATCTCAAAAGGCCTATGAGATAACAAAATATTTAAAAGCAGGAGCACAGCCTTGCCATCACCTTTGATTCATTCTCTAATTCAATCAGTTCTCAAATCCAGTAAACCTTATGCCTGGAACAAGCTTCCTTCCTAAACCCTGTTGTTGATCATGCCTGGCCCTATCAAACTCTGTGGCTTGCAGAATAAAATCCAAAGTCCTGGCCCAGCATTCAGAATCCTCTTAACTCCGGTCACAGGCTGACTCGCACTATGCCTCTCCCTGTGCCCTATGCTCTGACTACAAGATCCCTGATCACTCAACAGTCCCCTTCCATGGCTAATGATGCACCAGTGTGTGACTTGCACCCAGAGCCTGGAGTAGAAATGGCAATCCCCTGCAGTTGGGGGCCTGCCTAGCACCACCATTCCACTGGGAAACAACATATCACCATTTGGCTCAGGATGGATGCCATTCCTAAGAGCCCACTCCCATACTTGGTTGTTGGAGATTCCCATCCCCATTTCCACAGTACCAGTACATAGGAGGTGAACATAACCCCAGCAAAACCAAACCGAGCCTTTCTAAGAGCGGTGATAGATGAACACGGAAACAGACTTGGCTTCCCTCTTCCCAAAGCTGGGGCTGCCAGTCAGCATCCTGCCTACTACGGGGAGACCCAGCCTGCTGGCTTCATAAGTACAGAGAGTTTACTGTCCAGCACAGGTATTCATTCATGTTTGTTGAATGAATAAGTGAATATGATGGTATAGAATCAGATCAGTAGCAAAATAAAAGAAAAAACAGAGTGGGTATGCAGAGAAGGAGGGTGCTTTAAAGATTACCCTCAGGACCTCTCAATTCAGTGTGTGCGCACATGTTCTGTTTCTGCATTTCTACTTGTGGCAGCATGTGCTAGATATTGTCTCATACAACTAAAAGATCCTTCCCTCTCCATGCTCAACAGCCTCAATCTTTAAGGTTTATTTCCTCTGCTGGTTCATCTCAGACACTTCCAGATCAAGCTTCCCTCCATTTCTTCAGATTATCTTAAACTTCACATGTTATCTTAAACTTCTATTAGGAACATGTTTCATTTTCTACTTTTTAAAAAATATGTTTTAGTTGATGGACCTTTATTTATTTTTATGTGGTGCTGAGAATCGAACCCAGTGTCTCACACATGCTAGGCAAGCACTCTGCCACTGAGCTACAATCATTTTCTGTCATTTTCTACTTTTTAAGTGTATTTACTTACACAACTGTGCAGACACTAAACACACCCAGGATCCCTTCCACTGACCCAAGGGCTTCCTGTTCTAGCTAAAGGCTCACACCTAAAACCTTCCATGGAGTCCAGAGATACAGGAGCTGTACCCAGGGCTATATCCCCAACCCGTGGTCAATGGCTGAAGGACAAAAGCCTGGTCTCTCTGCTTCAGGCTCCTGGAGGTAGGAACAAAGTCAGGTTTGAGGGGCCCATCCCCTCCTCTATTCTCCACTTCTGAGTTTCTTCCCCACTCAAGAAATAAAGCGCTCATGATTCTGCATGTCTGGCTCTGCTTCTAAGGAAAACTGTCAAAGGTCACTGATGTCTCATTCCCCCCCGCAAAAGAAAACTCTTACAAGAAGGTCTATTCCCTCTCCCGTCTATTGTAGCACAGAGACTACAACAGAGTGGAATCCTCTCAAAATAAATGGGATTCGGGGTGGGCCAGATGAAGGAGTGGAAGAGCAATCAAAGAGAGTTAATGACTTTAGTTATTAAGGAGGAAATGTCACCACACAATTCTGGAAACACAGCCTAAGGAGGCAAACCTCTACAATAGCCTGACACTTGTAAACATGTCAGAGAACAAAAATAAAGGGCCAATTATTTTTAGGTCTATTCAGAGGAAAAGCTAGACATGGAAATTTACAGTTTTAGAAATTCTTCTTTTCCCGTATTGATCCTCTTCAGTGTTTCCTAAATTCCCCCAACTCATCTGAGATGAAAAGGGCACTTTGATATCAGTCACAGTAGCACTGCAAAGCCTTGGGGTTTAAATGTAGGATCTGCACCAAATCTATTCTTTTAAGCAGGTTTGTTTTTCTCCAAACCTTGGTGCTCCCTCTCCAAATAAAGCCTTGTACAGAAGAGAGAGAGAACAGACATACAGAAAGAGGAAGAGAGACAGAATGACAGACAAAAAAAAAAAAAAAAGAAAAAAAAATGGCCTTGCAAATTGAACTCCATCCTACTCTATGGGCTCTCTCTTATATTTCTTTTCTTCCACTCATCCAGGCTATCAGCTTGGGAGAACAGTATAACTTCTTGGATATTTTATAAGCAACTTCCAAGCTCTGCATGATGGGAAAAGGTTTCCCACTGTGTGGAATCTGTGGACTCTGTGACACGCCTGGCTTTCCAATGTTTCTCTCATTGAGAAACCCCTCCCTCTAGCTTCTTCAGTGCCTGAGGGTTAAGTGTTTAACCATGACACAGTCTCTTGATGTCAGTATGCATGTCCCCAGTATGCATGAAGGCACAGACAAACGTCTCTCCTAGCACACTCTGTGCACACTCTGACAGAAACCCTCAGCAGAGACATCACACTGTCTGGTTTTAATATTCATCAGTGTCTTCTCCACCCAGTGCTCCTAATTCTCAGTGTGGGACAATGTTTTCCTATTAAGCATTTTCCCCTAAGCCTCATTACCTCTCTGTGGTACAAAATCATTGCGGTGCTTTGGCTGCCTTAGCAGGAAAGGAAATTAATTTACAAAAGAGGGCAAAATAATCTCCAAATAACAAATCCTTCCAAACTTGGAATTTGGCACTTCACAATCAAGTCAGATGAGAAGGGAGACTGTGACCATTCAACAATTTGCAGGAGCAGCTGAAATTGACCTGAAATTAACCAACATACAAAATGGTGGAGAGAAGGGGAGGCTAGGAGAAGCCCTGACCCCAGAAAACCAGGTCATTAAGGAAGACTGTAATTGGATGGCACTCTCAGGACTGGGGGTGATCAAAGAAGGGGGGTGTTGAAAAAAAAATAAAATCTAAAGAAAGATCCATACCATCACTTCCACTGCAAATCAATAACTGCCAATTAATGCCTACAACGGGGATGCCAAGTGTTTCTAGACACCATCTCTCCTTGTCCTGCGCATTATTTAATGGACTGAGAGGAACTTAGAGCAATGGGAAATCTTCAGGAATTAGGTCTACATGAAAGCTTACATCATAAAACAGGAAATACAAATGGCTCTTTTATCAGCACTCTAGGCATGAAAAAAAAAAACTTTATACCTTCTTTTTTATAAAAGGAATTAGCTCATGAAATACAGACAGTTGGCCCTTGATGTATTTGAGAAAGCTGTCCCTAAATTTGACATTACTATATCATATACCTCCCCATGAGCTGTGCACTCCGTATAAGCAAAAAACAGCAAAATCAGGTGAGACTTGCACCCACATAGCCTCTCAGATCCTCACAAGCCACTAAACTGAACACCCAAAATGCAGATCAAGGTAGTAAATTACACTAATAGGTGTTGAAAACGTGTGAACTCAAACACTTACTGTGTGACTGGAACAAGTCACTTAATCCCTCCAGGCCCCAGTTCCTCAGGGTGCTGTTGTGAAACCTAAATGAGACTGTGGATATGAAGTGTCAAGCTCACTGCAGACACTTATTGAACTTGTTTTTTCCCCTTTCTTCATACATACTAGACCAGGGCCAAAGGACTGGATTCTACAGGTGTAAGTATAGGAAGTCACAACCCATAACTGCTGGCTCTCCACCTCCTCCCATTCTGGGCTGAATGCACACATCATGCAGTGGTCAGGACCCATGGATCCTCTCGTGGTGAGTCCCACCTGCTGCGACTTAAAGAAAAGACTCCATCTCCCTGTCTCTTGGATTCAGGGAAGAATTTGATCATCCCACAAGAACTAGGACAAAGAAGCTCATCTGCCCTTGCCCCATAGCCCCAACCCACAGGTACAAGTGATTGGCAACAAGGTGGAGAACCTCCAGCCATGATCAAAGAACATAGGAAGACACCAAGAGGCCCTTCAGAACTTGCCTTCAGGTTGCCAACCCAAGCCGTGAGAGACAATTATGTAAGTACCAAGAATCTGTAGGCAAGAACCTTCTTTGGGAGTCAGACTGGTAAAATCAGTAGAGGGACATCTTCCCAGGAGATCTCTGCCCTCAAAGCAGGAATAGCAGGGTCTTGGAATATGAACTTGGCCTCATTAGGGTTATTGTACTTCCAGGCCTCCAGCTTTGCCTAAAGCTAGAGCAAGAAAGCTCTGGCCAGTTACTGATAGGGTCCAGGGGGACAGAAAGGTCTCTCTCACCAGGTGAGAGAGCAGGTGGAGACTTCAGGCTGTCCTTTCTCCATGATTCATTCAGTCAGACAATTAATTAACAGCCATCCTGAGCACACTGCATGCCAGACACTTTGGCCCTGTCTGCCAAGGGCCCAGTGGACAGTGAAGCTGGCCAATCCCTGCAGTCCTGCAGCAGCACTCCTCTCCTAACTCCAAGATCTGCTGCTGGGCCCCCATGAGGCTCCTCCAGCTCAGGCCCTATAATAGGGGAGTCAGCCACAGAGTATCCCTGGGACCTTTCTTGTTCTCAGTATGAAGAGGGTGTGACATGCTCTACAGTTTCTTGGGAACTTAATCAGCTGGAGTCACCTCCAGCCACCCTGGAAGGATAGTCGTGGGTCCTCTTAAGAGGAGGTCATAGACAGTGCAGTTACTCAGGACATGTGGTGCTCACTCCTGGTCAGTCTCCCTAGCTATCTTCTTTTTTTCATCACACATTACACTCACGATATATTATCCAAATACACATCCCTATTTTAATTTTAAACAAAATAATTTCCCAAATCATACTCTAAGCTACTGCCCCAATTGGTCTGCCCCTGCTGGGCAACTGCTGGGCAACTTCTGGACTCTGGAAATCCTTCCCATGGGTACCGCCAAGCATGTGAGGTTTTAATTAGCTGTGTCAACTTCCTTCCTGAACAATTCCTATTCCAACAAAATCGCGCCAGCCCAAACCTCCCCAACACTCTTCCCTGAAAACTCAAAAGCTGTCAATGCTCAAAGTTCAAGAGAATATTTCCAACTTCAACAAGATAAGTTACATAAATGGTCTTTAAAAATTGTAAAATAGATGTTCAGGAATTCTCTTTTCAAGCAGGGAGCAGGCAGAGATTAAGTACAGTTTTAACCCCAAAGGAACATGTCAGCCTGGTTTGGACTCACACCTGTGGTCTGATTGCCCTAAGCTGTCCAGCTATGCAGTGGTGGCACAAGAACAGCCCCTTCACAGCACTCAGCACGTACTAATGAAGAGATCCACCAAGCCTAATTGAAAACATCCTTTCCTCATTGAAAAGGTTGGTATAAAACAAGGTAGGAATGGGAAGCCTCAATTTGAAATGGGTCCAAGAAGCTACTACTACCTCTGGGATCTTTAGTTGCAAGCAATAGAAACTGCATCTAATTAAAGTTGGGGAATATTTGGGAAGAAACTGGGAATTCATGGAATTACTGCCCAAAGCCAGAGTATGAAGCTGGGATAGGAGGTAGCTCTACAGATTTGGATAAAAAACTATACAAATAACTATGGAGGGGCTAGGGAAGTGGTAGCACGCTCGCCTGGCATGCGTGCAGCGTGGGTTTGATCCTCAGCACCACATACAAAGATGTTGTGTCCGCCGAAAACTAAAAAATAAATATTAAAATTAAATATTAAAATTAAAATTAAAAAATATTAAAATTCTCTCTCTCTCTAAAAAAAATATTAAAAAAATAACTATGGACCAGGAAGAGTGTGGCCAGAGTGTCCTTCAAACTCAACTCCTCTGTGAATGTATTCCAGCTGGGTCTACAAATTTGCAAAGCCTCACAGAAAGCATTTGATCTGCCAGGTGAGGACTTCTTGCTCCCTCTGGTTGTACTAGGCAATAAGGAGAAACAATTGGATCTTTGGCCCCAGACTATACAGAGTAGCAAGGAGGAGCTGCCCCAGAGGAAGTCAGAGCATTGTGGGAGGAAGGGAGGGATGCAGGTGCTCCCCGGTGAAAATGCAGGTGAGAGCATTTTGATACCCAGAGTACACCTGGCTGGGTCATGGCCCACCCAGAAGACCCTGGTTCCCAGCTGGGGTTGGCAAGTCCCAAGGCTGCTGTGCAGGCCACACTCTCCCTGTGTCCATCCTGAAGGTCAGTCATACTTCCCCCAAATAATCCTTCCCCAGAAGTTGGGAGAGGAGGGACTCTTGGGAAGAAGTCTGGGGTAGGATGTCTTCCTTGTCTGGCTCATGCAGGAAAACTTGCCACTAGGAGGCAGGCTTTGCAAACCTGGCTGTCACCTATGACAGAGCCTAGCTAGAAGAAGGGACCTTGCCCCAAGCAATTAAAACAAGAATGGAACAAGTGAAAGGACTCCTAAAGGAGGTCAGGAAACCTGGCTAGCTGCTTGGGTTACTGAGGGCAAAACAAAAAAAGCAGACAACAAAAACAAACCCCACAGAACCAGGGCCACTGTCCTTCAAAAACTCCTCACAGGACACTTGGCTGGGGTGGGTCATCCAGGGCCTCTCCTGGATCCCACATGGCTTCTTTGTGGACATTACTGCAATTTAAATTTCACCTTATGAGTGACTTTTTATTGGTGACAGTCTCCTCAGACAGGGACTCTGGGAGTTGTTATAAATACCTCCCTGTTATCCACAGGTACCCTGGTACACTGGACCTGGGTGAACACATTAGATAATACAAGTCCACCTGCTGCCTCACAGTCCCTTGGTTTTGCCTATAGTCTGTGTTCACTTGACTAGGCCATAGAATATTCTAGACATTTGATCAAATGTTATTCTGGTGTTTCTGGATAAGATTAACATTTGAGTCAGAGGACTCCATAAAGTCACCATCCCTAATGTGTGTGGTATGGGCTGCATCCAATGAGTTGAGGGCATGAATAGAACAGAGTGAGTTTTAGCTGCCTGACCACAGGCTGAGACTTTTTCTGACCTTGGAACTTGAACTAGACCTTTGGCTCTTTTAGACTAGAACTTAAATCATTGACTCTTCTGGGTCCCTAGCCTACTGCTACTGATTGCAGATATTGAGACTTACCAGCTTCTTCAATTGTGTAAGCCAATTCCTTAAATTAATCTCCTTCTCTCTCTCTCTCTCTCTCTCTCTGTGTGTGTGTGTGTGTGTGTGTGTGTGTGTGTGTCATCCTATTCTTTCTGCTACTGTAAAGAGCCCTGAATAAAGCACCCTCCCCTGTCCTGGCCACACTAGACCCTTCCCTGGGAAACCTTGAACCTCCTGAAGACCTGGCAAATAAATGGAGTAAGACATGTCCCAGCAGGGGCTCTCCAGGATGTCGCCCTTTTGCTTTGAGTGTCCAGGTCAATGAGTTGCAGGTGCACACACCTGTGCCCTCACCCTCCTACACGGACAGCACATCTCTCCTGCCCTGGAAAGTTCCCTATACCCTGCCCAGTCCATCTCCAATCTGGTCCCCAACCACTGCTCTGCTTTCCATCACCATAGATGAGACTGTTCTTTTCTCAGGTTTCATAGACATGCAATCACACACCACAAACTCTTTTTTTTTTTTTCTTTTTGGTCGGTTTTTCTTGCTCATTGTAATGTTTTGAGATTTATCCTTGTCATCGTGCAGATCAACAAGTTGTTTTCATTCATTATGGTGGATTTTTCTATTACTTGAGCAAATAACAATTTGTTTATATATTCACCTGTCAATGGACATTTGGATTATTTCCAGTTTCTTGCTATTATGATTAAACCTGCACAAAATATGCATGTCCAAGTCTTTGTGTGGACATGTTTTCATTCATTCTGGTAAATATTTAAAGAGCAGAATACAAGGGTCATAAGGGAAGTTTTTACTTTCTAAGAAACACACCAGCTCCAAAGTAGTCGCACCATCTTCTGTTTCCGCCAGCAACATTTTAATATTGTTCTCTATGCAGACAGGTGGAGGTGTTGCTGTCGGGGGAGGCAAGAGAGGTTTGTGACTTTCACAGTCCACCAGACCTCCTGACCATGTCTGGAGCCAGCTCTGCTGAAGCCTTCTCCAGCTCTCAGTTCTGAGCTTCCCTCTGTATCTCCAGTGTGAATGGTGATATGTATCCATAACAACATAACCACAGCATATACAGAGGGCATCGCATGCTTCTGACAGCCAGCGGACTCAGGAGAGGGCCTCATCTTATTTACCTGTATGTAGCTCCCCTTGAATCCCACTTCTGAGGATCTTGTAACATTCCTGGCATTAACCATAGCTGGTGTGATACTCAATGACTAACGGAATGAATGAATCAAGCTCAGTTTAATCATTTCTATTGCACGCCTGCCTCACTGAATTAAAGCACTGCTTCCTACTCTTGGGTGCAGAATTTTGAGCACTCATCTCTCTCAGGGAAAACATTTCTTCCAATCTTTTGGGGAGAACTTCTGAGGCTAATGTGGGTGGCTTGGGGAGGGAGGAGGGGTTCCTGCAGAGCCCACTATTAACCCACCCTGCCTTTGCCCTGAGGACTGACAGAGGGAGGCTTTACTGGGGTCATCTTTCTGCACACAGAGACTGGCAAATAGCTCTCCTGTGTGGTTACCCTGGTACTGGCAGTGAAGGACCCCAGACCTGGTTCCCATGAATCTCAGGAGAGGCCCCCACCTTGGTTGAGTGGCAGGATCATTCTAAGCCCATATTTTCTTCTCTGAACAGAACAGAGTGGTAATAACACATTCACAGTATCGCTCTGAGGATAGGATGAGATAATGTATATGAAAGTGCTTTGAAAACACTAAATTGCTCCCCAAACGTAAAGCCCTATTATCATGCAGCACTTGGTTCTCTTCATAGTCTGCCCCCACCCACTTCTCAGTCAGCACCAGGCTCATTAGCTGTGCTGAACAAGTCCTCGTGTATCTGTCAGCCTGGAGAATAGGAACAGACTCACTGTCACCACCCACCAGTGAACCCTGGACGATGAGCACAGTGAAGCCCAGACCAGCTATGGGGGTGTCCTGCCACTCTGGCCCTGAAGCAAAAGTAAGCATATGGCCTGAGGCCACAGACCACAGAACCCAAGGACCACACCATCTGTCCTCTCTTCCTTGTTTCCTTCCTTCGCGCTCTCCCCAGAGTTCTTTCTCAGCATCCTGGGTTCATCTCTCTAACCTGCAAAGCTGCTCGGCATCTGGTACCTGAACCTGGGTGGTCCCCCCTACAACCTTCTCTCCCCATTTCCACTTACTAAAGGCTACAGCCTGAAGCTGTCAGTCTCTAAAATGAGAAAACGCACCAGCTCAAGTAAGTGGCACTGCCGGGCGTCTGGCAAATGCCATGACTACTCAAAAGCTTCATCTGAAAATCATGCCCAGGGAAATTGCATCCCCTGGAGCTATATTAGTTCCCCAAATAGACAGGAAGGGAAGAATATATCATCACCATTGCAGGTGGTGTATCCAACACAACCTGGATCTGAAAGCAACTGATTCTGGAATGAAAGATGGCAGCTCTGGAGCAACCAATGTGAATCAAGGGGCCACTCTTGCTCCAAAGAGAACAGGTATCTATTGAGGTCAGGCTATTACAACCTCATACTTAATCAGGATGCAAGGTCCTCATGCCAGAAAGTTCCCACAATGTGCTAACAAGTATGGGAACCCTAGTTTAATATCTCCCTACATCCCAGCATAGATCATGGGCATGCAAGAACCTGGGTGGAAAGCAATAGAGACTGGAAGAGGGGTGAGATGTTCACGATTTTAAGAACAAAAAGTGATGGATGCACCTTATGGAGGGGCCAAGTAAGAACTGGCCATCTTAAGTTGGGGAGCAGAGGTCCCTTGCTCAATGTGTATTCATGATGCTGCATATTCTTGGCACACTGATCCCTGGGTATAGAAGAGAGTGAATTCTCAGGACACTGTTCACACCGATCATAGGTTAGGAGGTGCCGAACCTGGAACAGGATTTAGAAATTGATGAAACCACTCAGTACTAACCTATCAGATGTCCTTTCCTCTAAAATCCTTGCATTCGCCCTTAGTTCCACATGACATTGTTAAGCCCTTATTCTAGAAAGAGCCAGAAACACAATGATAAGTAAGACTTGGTTCCTATTTTTGCAGCACTCACAATGTATACAGGGAAAGATAGGCACATACCAAGTAATTTTTTAACTCATGTGCCAAGTGCTCCATTGGAGACAAGAAGCAGGATCTTGAAAGGCTAAAAAGAGATGCCTGACCCAGCCAGGGGAGTCTAGACAGAAGATCTGTGTCACTGATGCCTGAGCTAAGGATTACTTCTCTACTCACTTCCCATGTAGCTATACCACAGATTCTGGAACATGATCCTAAAGGCAGTTCACATCTAGAGTCCATGTTCTACTCTTTAAAAAAAATTACCAGTGCATTATAATTATATATAATAGTGGGATTTATTGGTGCATATATTTGTACATGCACACAAGAGAACAATGTAATTTGGTCAATTTCATTCCCCAGTGTGTTAGTCAGCTTTTCATTGCTGCAACCAAAATACCTGATAGTAATAATTTGGTGGATGAAAAGTTTGTTTTGACTCATAGTTTCAGAAGCTCAGTCCATGATCAGCCAGCTCCATTGGTCTGGCCTAAGGTGAGACAGAACATCAATGTATTCCTTGAGCCACTGTTTTGTTCTGAACATCCTTCTATATGTATAGCACAGACTGAGTGTGTCCCTTATCAAAAATGCTTGGAAACAGAAGTATTTTCAATTTTTGTTTTAAATTTTGGAAAATTGTCATATACATGATGAGATATCTTGGGGTTGGGGCTCAAGTCTAAACATGAAATTCATCTATGTATCATAAACATCTTACACACATAACCCAAAGGTAATTTTACACAATATTTGTAGTATTCCTTCTTTTGGTGTGTGACCTGTCACATGAAGTCAGATGTAAAATTTTCCACTTAAGTCATCATGTTGGTGCTCAGAAAGTTTTGGATATTGGTACATTTAGGATGTCAGATTTTCAAATAAGGGGTGCTTAACCTGTATTTCATTGATCTTGTGTACAATCTTCCCCTCTCTCTACAAACATTGTGAACTGAAAATAAGACCTACATCTTACTTCTCACCCTCAGGCCTGCATTAACTATCTAAAAGGTCATCAAATTAACTGAAAGAGGACTTTTGGAATGACAGAGTGAGGGCCTCCATAAATAAATATGTCCTAAAAAGGGCAATAATATCAAAAACAACTTTTTCAGAACCCTGGAGATGAACCAAAGATTTAAAACAACTTAAGGATTATTTATTGAAGGAAAACTGCTGGAACTTTGGTGAGAACATCAAGAGTTATGGCATTTTAACTTGATCTATTCCCATCACCTTTTCTGCATCTTTAGGGAATCCTTAAAAACTAGCAGCTACTCAATCCAGACACCTGTGAAACCATCATCCATGCAGCTATAAGAGGGGAAGACTGAGTTTGGCGCTGCTCAAGAGTTCTGTTCCTACAGCTCTGTCATAGTTCGGATGTCTCACAGCATGCTAGAAGACTGGAACCTGCAGAGTATTGTCATTGGTAGAGATGTCGGAAAGCTCACTCTGTATCTGTATCCCCAAAGGGTTTGTCATAAACAGCACGATTAACAGGTGTCTGAGGCTACAATATTGTCATGGGCAAAGATATCCTGGCCAAAACTTAAAAGGAAGATGGGGAGAATGCTATGTTCATGGGGAGCTCTGAAAATTTCTGGCATATTCTTAGGATGTTTGTATAATATTATAAGAATATTCACAGTTATGTGTATGTCCTGGAAAGACCTGCAAAAGCCTCAATATATTACCTCTGGCTGCCCTTGGAGTTTACACAAGCAATAAGTGAAGGCTAACACAGAATTGTAGTGTGAATGCCTCAGCATCAAAAGCACATCCCAACACACATAAAAACCCTTGGGAAAGGGTGGAAAATGTATTGAGTAAAGACATTTAAAGAAATATTGACCAATCATTCACTGCCTACTAAATAAACAAAGCTCTGTATACTTAATAGGGAAAAACACCCTGGTGAGTGGGAAGTATCCAATTTCCAGATTCACTACATTAATTATCTAAAATGTCCAGTTTTCAACAAAATTCATGATATAGTCAGAAAAACAGAGAAAATGCATTGAAGAGAAACTGTTCCTGAGAGGGCACAGATATTGGAATTAGGAGACAAAGATTTTAAACCAGCTACTGTAAATATTTCTCAAAGAACTAAAGAAAAATATATCTAAAGAATGTTTTTAAGTGTGGTAATAGCATCTCCCCCAATAGAGAATATTAATAAAGAGAATTTTAAAAGTAAAAGTTACTAAATAGAATTCTGGAGTTAAAAAACATACTAGCTAAAATAAAAAGTAATCTTCAAGCTCTAAAGACCAAATATGAACTTAAGAATAAATCAGAAAACTTGAATATAGATGAATTGAGATTGTTCAGTCTAAAAAATAGAAAGAGAACAAAGTAAATAAAACTTAAGAGAGCCTCAGACACCTGCAGTATGCCAGCACACACACCAACATGTGCCTAATGAGAATCACAGAAGGAAAAGAAAGGAAGAAGTGGGGGGGGGGGAGAGAATATTTGAACAAATAATGACCAAAGACTTCCCAAATCCAATAAAAACTATAAAACTACATATCCTGAAAAGTTTCATTTCAAATAGAACAAACTCAAGGAGACCCATACAATGGACATATTGTAACACCAAAGACAAAAATAGACTCTCGAAAGTGGCAAGAAAATAAAAGACTTTTCATAGACGAGGAATAAGATTGCCATCTGACTTTTTATCAGAAACCATGGACTTCGGAAGGCATAAATGTGACTTCTTCAAAGAGCTGAAAGAAAAAGATTTCTTAATCAAAAATTCTATATCCTGCAAAATTATCCTGCAAAAATGAAGAATAAATTGATATACTCATGGGTAAAAAAAAATGATTGAGATAATCTATTGTTAGCAGATCTTTACAACAAGAGATATAAAAGGAGTCCTTTAAGCTAACATGAAGGGACAATATAAATAGTTTCCTCAATTAACATGAAGAATTAAAAGCATGAATAAAGGGAACAAAACTGGTAAATATAAAAACAGATGCATTTTTGAAACTCAGTCCTTCTATTGATTGAAACAACTTCATAAAATAGTAATTATAAAACTGTTGATGGGCTTAAAAATGTATAAATGTGCAATTTATGGCATATAGTATAAAGGAAGAAATAAAATAGCTATATTGGGAAATATTTTTATATAATACTAAATTTTATTAAGTGCTGTTAATCTGAACTAGATTTCTTTAAAATGTTTACTGTAACACTAAGAGCAACTACTAAGAAAGATGCTTTTAAAAACATAGTAAGAAAAACAATAAGGGAATTAAAGTGTTACACTAGAAGTATCAATCTAATACAAAATAAAGCAGCAGTGGAGCAGGAAAGACAGACATGAGGCACATAACAAACAAATAGCAAAGTAAAAGATGAAAATTGTACTTCCTATGTAATTACATTAAATGTAAATGAATTAAACCCTCTAGTTGAAAGGCAGAGATTAGAAGAATTCTTTAAAAGATCCAACAGAGGCAGCCTGCAAAAGGCATAATTTATATCTAAAGATGTAGTACATTGAAAGTAAAAGAATGATAAAATATGTCCCACACAAAGAGTAAGCAAAAAGCAACTGCAGTAGCTATACTAATATCAGACAAAACAGACTTTAAGATAAAAAAAAGTATTAGTAGACACAAAGGGGGACACCTCATAATGATAAAAGTGGAGGTCCAGCAACCTGCCGAGTGAGAGAACAGCTACGCGCGCCTGCAGGGAACGCGGACAGGACCCACAAGTAGGACAGGGCCGGCGGCTTGCTGAAGGGCAGGCCCGTCCCCTCCCCCAGTGTCTGCAAGGTAGGCTGGACCCTGACCACCGGCGGATGGCCCCAGCGGCCTGCTTAGGGGTGGAACCGGCCCCTCCCCCAGTGCCTGCAAGCTAGGCGAACCTGCAACCCACGGGCGGGTCAGGTCCAGCAACCTGCCCAGTGAGAGAACAGCTACGCGCGCCTGCAGGGAACGCGGACAGGTCCCACAAGTAGGACAGGGCCAGTGGCTTGCTGAGGGGCAGGCCCATCCCCTTCCCCAGTGTCTGCAAGGTAGGAGGGGCTGTGACCACTGGCAGATCGGGCTGAGCGGCCTACTGAGGGGTGGAACCGGCCCCTCCCCCAGTGCCTGCAAGCTAAGCGAACCTTCGACCCATCTGGAGGTTAGGCCCAGCAACCTGCGGAGTGACAGAGGTGCCCCTCGTGCCTGCTGGGTAGGCGGACCTTTGACCGACCAGCAGAGCAGACGTAGGGCCTGCCAGCGTAGTAGATGGATCACACAAATTGGAGGAGGATCACAGCCACTACCTGCCCTGCAAGGTGATCTTTCAACCATACAAGAGCAATATAAATAAATAGAGGGAAAATTTCAAAAACACAACAGTTTCACCAAGCAGAAAGAAACGCCAGCAGTATGAAAAGACAAGGAAAGAAAGGACCACAGGCAATGCAGGTCAACTCAACTTTAGAAGAGGTAATAGGTGCAACAGATGGAATGTCAGATAGAGAGGTCAGGATATACATGCTTCAGATGATCTGGAGTCTCAAGGAAGACATGAGACAGCAAAATCAGATAATGAAAGATCACATTGACAAACAAATCCAGGAAGTAAAAGATCAATTTCACAGGGAGATAGAGGTAATAAAAAACAAACAAATAGAAATCCTAGAAATGCAGGAAGCAATAAACCAACTTAAAAACTCAATTGAGAATACTACCAGCAGAGTAGATCACCTAGAAGAGAGAACATCAGACAATGAAGACAAAGTATTTCAACTGGAAAAGAACATAGACAGCTCAGCAAGTCTGCTAAGAAACCATGAGCAGAACATCCAAGAATTATGGGACAATATCAAAAGACCAAATTTAAGAGTCATTGGGATACAGGAAGGCACAGAGCTCCATACCAAAGGAATAAACAGTCTATTCAGTGAAATAATACGAGAAAACTTCCCAGACTTGAAGAATGAGACAGAATCCCAAAGCCTACAGGACGCTGAATGTGCAAAATCATAAGAGATCCACACCTAGACACATTATAATGAAGATATCCAACATACAGAATAAGGAGAGAATTTTAAAAGCTGCAAGAGAAAGAAAGCAGATTACATTTAGGGGTAAACCAATCAGGATAACAGCTGATCTCTCAACACAGACTCTGAAAGCTAGAAGATCCTGGAATAACATATTTCAAACACTGAAAGAAAATGGGTTCCAACCAAGAATCGTGTATCCGGCAAAATTAAGCTTCAGGATAGAAGATGAAATTAAAACCTTCCACGATAAACAAAAGTTAAAAGAATTTGCAGCTAGAAAACCATCTCTTCAAAAAATCCTTGGCAAAACATTACAGGAAGAGGAAATGGAAAATAACATTGAAAACCAACAATGGGAGGTAGGACAGTAAAGGGGGGAAAGTAGTCAAAGAGGATAACAAATCAGGTTTAGTAACATCAATAAACAAATATGGATAGAAGAACAAACCATATCTCAATAATAACCCTAAATGCTAATGGCTTAAACTCACCAATTAAGAGACACAGGCTAGTAGAATGGATCACAAAACAAGACCCAACAATATGCTGCCTACAGGAGACGCATCTGATAGGAAAAGATATTCATAGACTGAAGGTGAAAGGTTGGGAAAAATCATACCACTCATATGGACTGCGGAAACAAGCAGGAGTGTCCATACTCATATCCAATAAAATAGATTTCAAGCCAAAGTTAATCAATAGGGATAAAGAAGGACACTTCATACTGCTCAAGGGAACCATACACCAACAAGACATAACAATCATAAATATATATGCCCCAAATAATGGTGCAGCTGTGTTCATCAAGCAAACTCTTCTCAAGTTCAAGAGTCTAATAGACCACCATACAATAATCATGGGAGACTTCAACTCACCTCTCTCACCACTCTACAGATCTACCAAACAAAAGTTAAATAAGGAAACTATAGAACTCAACAACACAATCAACAACCTAGACTTAATTGACATATATAGACTATACCACCCAACATCAAGTAGTTACACTTTTTTCACAGCAGCACATGGAACCTTCTCAAAAATAGACCATATATTATGTCACAGGGCAACTCTTAGACAATATAAAGGGGTAGAGATAATACCATGCATCTTATCTGATCATAATGGAATGAAACTGAAAATCAATGATAAAAGAAGGAAGGAAAAATCAAGCATCACTTGGAGAATGAACAATGGGTTGCTGAATGATCAATGGGTTTTAGAAGACATCAAGGAGGAAATTAAAAACTTCCTAGAGTCAAATGAAAACACAGACACAACATATCGGAATCTATGGGACACATTGAAAGCAGTTCTAAGAGGAAAATTCATTGCTTGGAGTTCATTCCTCAAAAAAAGAAAAAACCAACAAATAAATGATCTCATACTTCATCTCAAAATCCTAGAAAAAGAAGAGCAAAACAATAGCAAAAGAAGTAGAAGGCAAGAAATAATTAAAATTAGAGCTGAAATTAATGAAATTGAAACAAAAGAAACAATTGAAAAAATTGACAAAACTAAAAGTTGGTTCTTTGAAAAAATAAATAAAATTGACAGACCCTTAGCCATGCTAACGAAGAGAAGAAGAGAGAGAACCTAAATTACTAGCATACGGGATGAAAAAGGCAATATCTCAACAGACACTTCAGAAATACAGAAGATAATTAGAAATTATTTTGAATCCTTATACTCCAATAAAATAGAAGATAGTGAAGGCATAGATAAATTCCTTAAGTCTTATGATCTGCCCAGATTGAGTCAGGAGGATATAGACAACCTAAACAGACCAATAACAATAGAGGAAATAGAAGAAACCATCAAAAGATTACCAACTAAGAAAATCCCAGGACCGGATGGGTATACAGCAGAGTTTTACAAAACCTTTAAAGAGGAACTAACACCAATACTTTTCAAGCTATTTCAGGAAATAGAAAAAGAGGGAGAACTTCCAAATTCATTCTACGAAGCCAACATCACCCTGATTCCGAAACCAGACAAAGACACTTCAAAGAAAGAAAACTACAGACCAATATCTCTAATGAACCTTGACGCAAAAATCCTCAATAAAATTCTGGCGAATCGGATTCAAATACATATCAAAAAAATTATACACCATGATCAAGTAGGATTCATCCATGGGATGCAAGGCTGGTTCAATATACGGAAATCAATAAATGTTATTCACCACATCAATAGACTTAAAAATAAGAACCATATGATCATCTCGATAGATGCAGAAAAAGCTTTCGACAAAGTACAGCATCCCTTTATGTTCAAAACTCTAGAAAAATTAGGGATAACTGGATCATACCTCAACATTGTAAAAGCAATCTATGATAAGCCACAGGCCAGCATCATTCTGAATGGAGAAAAATTGAAGGCATTCCCTCTAAGATCTGGTACAAGACAGGGATGCCCTCTCTCACCACTTCTGTTCAACATAGTCCTCGAAACACTGGCCAGAGCAATTAGATGAAAGAAATTAAAGGCATAAAAATAGGAAAAGAAGAACTTAAATTATCACTATTTGCAGATGATATGATTCTATACTAGCAGACCCAAAAGGGTCTACAAAGAAGCTATTAGAGCTAATAAACGAATTCAGCAAAGTGGCAGGATATAAGATCAACACGCATAAATCAAAGGCATTCCTGTATATCAGCGACAAATCCTCTGAAGCGGAAATGAGGACAACTACTCCATTCACAATATCCCCCCCAAAAATAAAATACTTGGGAATCAACCTAACAAAAGAGGTGAAAGATTTATACAATGAAAATTACAGAACCCTAAAGAAAGATATAGAAGAAGACCTTAGAAGATGGAAAAATATACCCTGCTCATGGATAGGCAGAACTAACATCATCAAAATGGCTATATTACCAAAAGTTCTCTATAAGTTCAATGCAATGCCAATCAAAATCCCAACAGCATTTCTTGTAGAAATAGATAAAAGAATCATGAAATTCATATGGAATAATAAAAGACCCAGAATAGCAAAAACAATACTAAGCAGGAAGTGTGAATCAGGCGGTATAGCGATACCAGACTTCAAACTATACTACAGAGCAATAGTAACAAAAACAGCATGGTACTGGTACCAAAACAGGCAGGTGGACCAATGGTACAGAATAGAGGACACAGTAACCAATCCAAAAAACTACAACTATCTTATATTTGATAAAGGGGCTAAAAGCATGCAATGGAGGAAGGATAGCATCTTCAACAAATGGTGCTGGGAAAACTGGAAATCCATCTGCATCAAAATGAATCTGAATCCCTATCTCTCGCCATGCACAAAAGTTAACTCAAAATGGATCAAGGAGCTTGATATTAAATCAGAGACACGACATCTGATAGAAGAAAAAGTTGGCTATGATCTACATACTGTGGGATCAGGCTCCACATTCCTCAATAGGACACCCATAGCCCTAGAGTTAACAACTAGAATCAACAAATGAGACTTACTCAAACTAAAAAGTTTTTTCTCAGCAAAAGAAACAATAAGAGAGATAAACAGGGAGCCTACATCCTGGGAACAAATCTTTACTCCACACACTTCAGATAGAGCCCTAATAACCAGAATATACAAAGAACTCAAAAAATTAGACAATAAGATAACAAATAACCCAATCAATAAATGGGCAAAGGACCTGAACAGACACTTCTCAGAGGAGGACATACAATCAATCAATAAGTACATGAAAAAATGCTCACCATCTCTAGCAGTCAGAGAAATGCAAATCAAAACTACCCTAAGATACCATCTCACTCCAGTAAGATTGGCAGCCATTAGGAAGTCAAACAACAATAAGTGCTGGAGAGGATGCGGGGAAAAGGGCACTCTTGTTCATTGCTGGTGGGACTGCAAATTGGTGCAGCCAATTTGGAAAGCAGTATGGAGATTTCTTGAAAAGCTGGGAATGGAACCACCATTTGACCCAGCTATTCCCCTTCTCGGTCTATTCCCCAAAGACCTAATAAGAGCATGCTACAGGGACACTGCTACATCGATGTTCATAGCAGCACAATTCACGATAGCAAGATTGTGGAATCAGCCTAGATGCCCTTCAATAGATGAATGGATAAAAAAATGTGGCATTTATACACAATGGAGTATTACTCTGCATTAAAAAATGACAAAATCATAGAATTTGGAGGGAAATGGATGGCATTAGAGCAGATTATTCTAAGTGAAGCTAGTCAATCTTTAAAAAACAAATACCAAATGACTCCTTTGATATAAGGGGAGGAAACAAGGACAGGGGAGGAAACAAGGACAGGGTAGGGACGAAGAGCTTGAGACGAAGATTTACATTAACAGGGTTGAGAGGTGGGAGGGAAAGGAAGTGAGAAGGGAAATCGCATGGTAATGGAAGGCGATCCTCAGGGTTATACAAAATGACATATAAGAGGAAAGGAGGGGTAAGACAAGATAATACAAATGGAAGAAATGATTTACAGTAGAAAGGGTAGAGAGAGAAAAGGGGAGGGGAGGGGAGGGGAGGGGAGGGGGGATAGTAGAGAATAGGACAGACAGCAGAATACATCAGACACTAGAAAGGCAATATGTCAATCAATGGAAGGGTAACTGATGTGATTCAGCAATCTGTATAAGGGGTAAAATTGGGAGTTCATAATCCACTTGAATCAAACTGTGAAATATTATGTATTAAGAACTATGTAATGTTTTGAATGACCAACAATAAAAAAAAGAAAAAAAATAATAATGATAAAAGTGTTCACATTATCAGGAAGACACAACAGTTATAAATATATATCCATCAAACGACAGCATACCAAAAACACATGAAGCAAAATCTGACAGAAATTAATTATGTCAGCAATTAAATCAGCTTCAACAACATTACAAACCAACTCCACAGATCATCTCCAAGGAACACTCAACTCAAGAGGAGAATACACACACTTATCATGTGCACATGGAACATTCCTACAGGATACACCATGTGCTATGCCACAAAACAAGCCACAGAAAAATTAAAAAGATGAAATCATGCATAGTATGTTCTTGACCTCAGTGGAATTAAGTAAGAAATTTGTAACAGAAGGAAACTATGGAAATTCATGAATATGTGGAAATTAGACCACAAGAAGAGATCACAAAGGATGTTTAAACATACTTTGTGTATTGAAGTAGCAAACCATAACTTGTGGAATGCAGCAAAAGCATTGCTCAGAAGGAAAGATCTAACTGTCAATGTCCATATGGAAAAAGAAGAAACCTCAAATCAGTAACTTAATCACTTCCTTCAGAAAATTTTTTAAAAATGTAAAGAGAAAACTAACCTCAACACAGCAAAAGGAAAAAAATAGAGATTGGAGTGAAAATAAATGAAGGAGGGAATAGAAAAACAATTTTAAAAGTTGGTTCTTTAGGACTAGGGATATAGCTCAGTTGGTAGAGTACTTGCCTCACATGTACAAGGCCCTGGGATCAATCTCCAGCACCACAAAAATAAAAAGAAAGTATGTTGGTTCTTTAACAATTGACAAACTTTTGCTGTATTTACCAAGTTAAAAGTCTAGGATGAGGAATGAAATGGGATATTTTAAATAGTGAAATGGTTCCAAGAGGATTTTGTGGATAACTATAAGGCATCACATTAAATGATTGAGATGAAATGGATAAATTCCTAGGTAGACAACAGTTATTGAGTGTGTGAAAAAACTTAAAACAAGAAATTGAATACTTAATTTTTAAATTTCCCACAAAGAAAAGTCAAGGCCCATGTGTCTTCATTGGTGAACTCTTTCAAATATTTAAAGAATTAATGCCATGCTTTCAAAAACTCTCCCAAAAAGATAGGAGATAGGATAAGTTCCCAACTCGTTTTATAAGGCTAATACTTTTACCTGATACCAAAATCAGACATAGATGTAACAAGAAAACTAAATGCCAATATCCTTTATGAGTACAGACACAGACATTTTCAACAAAAATACTACCAAACTAAATCCAGCAGCATATAAAAAGGATTATGCATGCTGATCAAGTGAGATTCATCCCATGAAGGCAAAATTTGTTTACCGTATGAAATCAGTCAATGTAATACACCATATTAACAGAATAAAGAACAAAAAACACATGATTACTTCCAATGATGCAGGAAAATCATATGATAAAATTCAACATCTTTTCATCATTCAAAACAAAACAAAACAAAAATACACCCAACAAATCAGGGATAGAAGCAAACTTCCTCAACCTGATAAAGGACATCTATGAAACACTCAGTCAACATCATACTTAATAATGAAAGACTCAATGTTTTTCCCCCAAGATCAAAAATAAAACAAACAAATCCACTCTTGCAACTCCTACTCATCATCAGATGGCAGTTCTAAGCATACTGAGTAGAAATAAGAAACAAAAGACAAGAAAAAGAAACAAAAGACATCTAGAGAAAGGAAACAAAAGAACTATCTCTATTTGCAGATATCCATTTTTTTAAAAAAAAAGAGCTAATAACAATTCTGGAAGGTTTCAGGATACAAAATCGATACATAAAAATCTATTGTTTTATATGTACTAGCACAGAAATAAAAACAAAATTATGAAAACAATTTCATTTACAATTGCTGAAAAGGAATTAAAATTTAGGAATAAAGTTAACAAATCCAGGTGAAAGCAGATGCAAGGATTGCCTAGTGACTCCCTTTTCCTAGGAATTATTCAGGTTTCAGACCCAAATATAAAAGATAAAACAAATAAATCATCTCAAAGAAAATATAGAACATAGCTTCATGACCTGAGGTAGGCAAAGATTTCTTAAACAGGACTCAAAAAAAAAGTAACCACAAAAATAACAATCAATTATATTTTATTAAAAATGAACAACTAGTGATTATCAAGCTAACTCATCAGAGATGGAAAAACACAGGAGGAAAATAAAATGACAAAATACATATGTTCCCAAAAGAGTCATACTCAAAATGTGCATATTTTGAATAATCCTACAAAATCAAAATGAAAAATATCAACCTAATTGGAAAACAGTGAAGTGGGAAAAGATCTGAGCCAGGCTCTTTACAAACAACCTGTAAGAATGTTTAAAGAGAAAAGAAAGAAAAGAAAAAGAAAAATTTTTTAAAAATCTTGACCTCTTTAGTCAGGAAGGAATTGAAAATTCCAGTTAGACTTCAACTGCCTCCTTTAGAATAAAATTGAAACGATCGACAACATCAAATGTTGGTGAGCATATAGAATTTGAAAGTTCCATATTTGTAGGAATTAAAATTATTGCATCCACTTGGGACTGTATTTGCTAGCATCTTAAACTCAACATGTGTTATGGAATAAAGTTATTCCTCAGATATAATCTTGCAATTACATATAGCTGAGATAAATGGTCACATATGCCCACTAAGAGAGATAGATAAGAACAGTAGCAACCAACAGCTTTGCTCATGTTTGCCCCAAATTTTAAATATTCCAAACATCAGTCAGCCGGGAAATTGGATAAATAAATTATGGAATATTCACACAATAGATGGTTACATTGCACCACATAAGAACCAACCCCTTCGAGTCACAACAACATAAGGAAACCTAAAAGACATAATAGAAGTCAGACATGTACTGTATGATTCCATTTATATGGAGGGTCAGGCAAAACTAATGGATAATGATAAAAGACATTTATTACAACCAGGTGAGAAATAGATGAGAATTGACTGGAACAGGACCCCAGCGGAATGTTAGGTTCTATATTTTGATCTGGGTGCTAGTTAGACAAATGTGTACATATGCCTAAATAAATCAAGCTGTATATTTTAAAGATGAATATTTTTATGTACTTTATCAAACTGTGATTAAAATCTTTTAAAAAAACTAACATCAAAAAATATATTAAATAGAAAAATAAGTTTTTAAAATAATTTTGAATTGTGAAAACATGAAAAAATGTTCATCATTTCTAGCAATTAGAGAAATGCAAATCAAAACTACTCTAAGATATCATCTCGTTCCAGTCAGAATGGCAGCTATTAAGAACACAAACAACAATAAGTGTTGGCAAGGATGTGGGGAAAAAGGTACACTTATACACTGCTTTTGGGACTGCAAATTGGTGCAGCCAATATGGAAAGCAGTATGGAGCTTCCTTGGAAATCTGGGAATGGAACCACCAATTGACCCAGCTATCCCTCTCCTCAGTCTATACCCAAAGGACTTAAAAACAGCATACTACAGGGACACAGCCACAACAATATTTATAGCAGCACTAAACTTTGGAGCCAACCTATATGCCCTTCAGTGGATGAATAGGTAAAAAAATAAATGTGGCATATATATACAATGGAATTTTATTCAGCAATAAAAGAGAATAAAATCATGGCATTTGCAGGTAAATGGGTGGCACTGGAGAAGATAATGCTAAGTTAGCCAATTCCAAAAAAAACAAATACTGAAGGTTTTTCTCTGATATAAGGAGGCTGACTCTTAGTTGGGTAGGGAGGGGGAGCATGGGAGGAATTGATGAATTCTAGATAGGGCAGAAGGGTGGGAGGAAAAGGGAGGGGACAGAGGATTAGCAAGGATGGTGGAATGTGATAGACTTCATTATACAAAGTACATGTATGAAGATAGAAATTGGTGTCAACATACTTTATATACAACTAGAGATATAAAAAAAATTGTGTTGTATAAGTATAGTAATATATACTTAGGTATTGTTGGTGACCCTGTCAAATAGAAAAATCATGCAAAACATACCTGGAATCATTAATATGTTCATAAATTTGACCCAATAATCTCACTTGTAAGAATTCACACAAATAGTATAATTTAAATGAGAACTACATGGCTATATAAGAATTTTATTGTGGTGCTCATTCTGCTGTCATTTTTTTTTAAAAAATCAATAAAAACTAACATCATCAAAAACCAAAACATATTAAATAGAAAAAAATAAGTTTTTAAATTAATTTTTAATTGTGTACTGTAAGTATGCATTGTGGCAGGATTCATTGTGACATACTCACACATGTACATAAGAAATCTGCTATACCAGTTTCCCTTCCATTTTCATGAGATACTCTCTTTCCCCTCTTTTTTCTCTTTAGTTTACACACACGAGAGAAAAACCCTTGACTCTGTGAGTCTGATTAACTTTACTTAACATAATGCTTTCAAGTTCCATCCATTTTTCCAGCAAAGGACAAAATTTTGTTCTTTTTTTATGATGAATAAAACTCCATTGGTTATTTTACCATATTTTCTTTATCCATTCATCTACTGATGAACACCTAGATTAGTTCCATAACTTAGCTATTGTGAATCATACCATTGTACATACAGGTATACATGTATAACATGGTAAACCCATACTCAGGGCTCCCACCTGGATCTGTCTCATCTCTACCAATTCAGGTCTTGCGGATTCACACTGTGTCTCCACAAAACCACTCAAGGATTTCCTTACCTTTACTTTTTTTTTTTTTCTGACTCATAATTTTGATGACTCATAGTGAACTTGAAGTCAAGTGGAATTCATGAGTTTCTTCCTCTGTGCGCAGTTAGGACTCATCATCTTATTCTGTCCTTTTACATCTTTAAAATAAATGTCAGTGCTATTATTATCACTTATTACTGCAAGATGTAACCACCCTAGTGGAAATCTAGCACAACTGGGAAGAGGACAATTTCCCACAGGCCTGCCATCCCACGCACCATCAAGCTCCAGGTCCCTCTTGTCACTGGATACTTACATATTTAATTTTTATGTACATATAATCACCTCACAGATACTGCAGTAAGCATAAAGAAACAAAATTGTATCATACATATTTTCCTACAGTCTTTACGATGATCGTTTTTACTGGCTACAGGATAGTCTATTGTGTGACTGCCCTGTAATTTACTTAGCTATTTTCTGCACTGAACATTCAGGTTGTTTCCACTTTTTCAGTATGGCAGAGAGAACCGCAATAAAATTCTTATATAGCCTTGTAGTTCTCATTTAAATTATACTATTTGTATGAATTCTTACAAGTGAGATTATTGGGTCAAATATATGAACATATTAACGATTCCAGGTATGTTTTGCAATAATTTTTCTATTTGACAGGGTTACCAACAATACCTAAAAATACCACTTTTATCTCAATGTTGAATGATCATAATTTTTTTCAGATATCATAGATCTAAGATAATTGCATAGGTTTCATTTCATTTTGCAACTCCTTGATGACTCCGAAAAAAACTGTTCATTTTGCCACGTTTGCTTTTGAAATCCTGATATTTAGCACAAGACCAGGCACAGAGAGGGATCATGATGTGTATCCTCTGAGGTGAACTGAAATTTATTCCTTCTGTATCCCTTGTTTGTTCATACATTTTGTCCACTTATAAATCAGAGCTCTGCTGTTTGCTTCACTCATCTAAATGAGGCAAGGTAAACATTTCCATCTTGTTACATTTGTCACAAGTACTTTTCTCTCGATCATTTCTTTCTCTGTTTTGCCTTTTAAAAGAAATTTTCAGTTTTATAAAGTTGTACCTATCTTTTTTGTATCTTCACCACTTTAAAATTTAGACCATTACCTGAAAAATATGGGCTATTTTTTGCTAACTTTTCATGATTTTTAAATATTTAATTTCTTACAGAACTATTATTTTCAGTGCATGATGAAATATGTAGCTATTTTTCCAAACAATGAATAAATTCTGCCAACATCATTTACATAATTCTTCCTTTCTTCGTGATTTTTGATTCCTCCTTTATCTTCTCCCAAATTATTTTATGTATTAGGCTCTCTTTCAGACTTTGTCTATTATTGCTGTATCTGTCTGTACCAGTGTTTCTCTGATTTAATTACTATTGGTTTGTGTTGTAAAATCTGTTAATACTGGTTCCTTTTCTTGTTTCCTGTTTCTGAGGATTTTTGTGTGAACCAGACTTTCATTTCCAGCTTTACTTTCTAATCGTTTTGTAAAAATCCAATAAAAATTGTGAGATTTTTGAAAAGGATTGAACTACAATTAAAAATTGAAACTAGACATTTTTAAAAAATATGTAATCCCTAGGGACTGTAGTTAAAAGAACAAGGGCTCCTGAGTCAAATTATCTGGGTTTGAGTCATAGCTCAGCTACAAACAGGCAAGTGTTGCTGAGTGACAAATAATCACAAAATCTCAGGGACACACAACTTTGAGGCTGTTATCTCTCAAACTCGCAGTTCCATTGGTCAATTGCAGGGTCCTGCTCTGTGCCACTCATTCTGGGGTTTAGGGGCAAGACTGAGTACCAGAGGCATGACCGCTTCATTGTGGTCAGAAGTGGAGGGGCAGATGGAAAGAGCTTCAGAGCTTAGCTCAGGACTTACGTGTCTGTCCACATGCCAGGGGCATTGGTCAGGACAAGTTCATGGCTAAATCTGGTATCAACAGTGCATAGGAGTAAACTCACCAACTAACATTTAGGGAAAAAAATGAATACTTATTTTCTGTATAATAATCATCTATCATACCAATGACCCAGGAAAAGTCACTTAGAGCCCAAGCCTCAGTTTCCTCCTTTTGCCAAACAAGAGATCATCATCCTGCCTCTCTCATGGTGGGGAATATAAGGACTAAATGGGATAATGTCTGAAAACCACTCAGCATCACGTTCGATAAGTAGCAAGAGTGCAATAAATGTCAAGTACTATTATTGTTTTTAATTATAGACCAAACACTGCAGTTGACCTTTTGAATTCAAGTGGAAGAGTTTCGATTTTTTTCTTGTGCAATTTTTATCTTGTTATCTCTGACACATGGTTCCAGTTGTTGGATATATTCAGGATCCTCATCTATTAAGCAAATAAACAAATTCAGAGAGTAGTACACTAAATTGGTTCCTGCATATTATCTGGAGGGCCTGTGCCACACCAAAGAAATAGGGACCCTCTCGACTTCCTGTAATCTACATGCTCAGTCAGTAGACACCACCTCTCTGCCATCTCCACTGCAGACATTCATAATTGTTTGCCCATGTTCTATTCCAAGTCTATACAGCCTTGGGAACCATCTTCCCTTATTTTGACAAAAGCACTGAGGTTTCTTGGGACTTTCTGACATCCTCCTTACTGAGATCTAGAGTGGAATGCTTACCCAGACTTCCCAATTGTTCAGGGAAAAGCTGGCCACAAGGCTCCTCTCACCTCTACCTGACCAAACGGTTCCTTCATATCATCCATATTTAGGGCTAAGGGAGCAATTATCCTTATCTCATCCTGATATGGGAAATAAAACACAACATAAAAGCTATCAGATGCTTGAAGAGACTTAGCAGATGACTTATCTGTGATTGGGATCAGCTCAGGGATCCTAGAATTTGCAAACAGGCTAAATGGCCTCCTCATGGATGATAAGCTGGTCCAGTTTACAGTGGTTACCCTAAAGCATTCCATGGACTCACTATTCTTGGTCCAGGTGTATCCAGGCCAATGGATCTCCAAGCAGCCTCTTTCAACTAACTCCCAGAAGGCAGAGGACTAACCAGCAGGTGACCAAGAAAACTAGTCCTGAAGGCCAAGGTGTCTCCAATAGGCCATCTTATCTCATGATAAAATAAATTTTACTGCATTAAAATTTTAATGTACTCATATGATTTTCATTTATTATTTTCCCTAAACCTGTCATTTAGAAATAGTGTGGCGAGTGTGAGAACACCAGGAAGCCTACCAGGAAGCTCACTACAACTCAGTGCCCTGTTTGCCTCCATTCAATGCACCATCTCCCCATTTGGTTGATAAGTATGGTTTAACAGATGCATTGTGTGTCTTGTATTTCTTAGGATTTGAACATGTTTGAACTATTCTTTTTTATTTCATATTAATAAATGTATTTATTTTCTCTAATTTGATTATCGGGTTTTCAAATAAAAACAAAATGACCAGAGATCAAACTGTGATCATTTCCTGCAGCAATTAATCTATCTGCAAGGCTCGGTTCTACTGTGTACTTTGATCTTAGTTAATCAGGACTCTGGATGGTGTTTCATCAATACATACAATTACTAGCATGCCCTAAGGTCAAATGATTTAAGATCAGTGCCCCAAGGAATAGGGATGCCTCCAAACTGGGTGAAGGCAAACTGAGCTCTGGCTCTCTCCAGAGAACAAATGCTCCTTCCCAGCTCCCATTGACTTAACCGAAGGCTCCAAATTCTGGCTCCTCCAAGAATTCACCTAGGAGCGAGCTACCACTTCCTTGTCAGAAAACCTAATGCACCCTTCTAGTCCCCTGCCACCCCATGTGTGTGCACTCTCCGTCCAGACTGACGCCAAGGAGATGCAGCCCTCCTGCCCACTGTGTCCCTGCCAATGCTTGAAGAAAAGCTACAGCTGCTCTCTGTCATGGCCTCAAGTAGTTTATCTCCTTATCTCTGTGTTTGCTCCTTGCAAAATCTTGCCTTTAGGAGAGTCTTCCTGACTTGGTAGGCAAAATCAATATGCAAAATTTCCAAGGACCCAGAAATATATAATACAAGGGTGCAGGTTTGCTCTAGCCAAACAGGAACTGATCAGTGAGCTGTAGGACCTTATGTAGGACCTTACAATCACCAGAGACCATTTTCCTTCCCTTCCCTCAGTTGGAAGGCACTTAGAAAGTATTCCTGACCAATGCCATAGATTCTAGCAGAGTCCTGTCTCACCAAGTCACCACTCCAGGGGAAAGGAGAAGCCCATGAAGCTGGTATAAAATACAGGGCTGCTTGAATCCTACAACAGACTCTCCTTATGCATTTGACTTGGGGTTCAGCCAATGCCTACATTATAGGGTTAGTATGAACTCAAGTCTACTGTTTTTTAAATGCCTGGAAAAGTGGCTGGCATGTACAAAATGCTCAGCGAAGCTTTTCTGTCCATCCTAAGGTCTATTTTGGACAAAATGCAGATGCTGGAGGCAGCATGGACTCTGTCCCAGGCAGGTCACACAGTAAGGAGTGAGTAGAACACGTATATTAATCCACCTGGAGGGATGAGATTTATACCTGATCTGAGGGTACATACTCTACACCCAGTCACCCGTAGACATCTCTGAAGGAGAGAAAAATGTGGAAAATAACAGTGCAATGATAAAATAATAGGCATGGAACTTTTACAACAGTAATAAAGTGAACAGAGATTTGCCCCCACACACACCAAACCCCAGCCTGGGACTGGAGCAAGGTGCTATGCACACCTGCAAAATTGGGAGCTTCCAGCCTTACACATACACACTCAAGGATGCCATTCTTGGGACACAATGCAGAAGATAGTCTCTTTTCCTGCCCTGAATTAGACCACAGCCCCCGCCCCTTTCACATCCAGAAATACCCAGGCAATCCACATGTAGGGAATAGTCACTAATAAATAAAGACTCTCCACTGAAAGTAGAATCTTAAGCTATGATTTTAGCAAGATGCCAAGCCCAAATCCCAAGTGTGCCCCATGGGCCATGCCCAGGAGTCCAGGCTGACACCTGATTTACCCAAGGCACTGAAGGACAGTCATGATGAAAATCATGGTAAGAGGGCTTCTCCAGGATTCACACGAGAGTGCCCAAATCAATTTGAACCACAGGACCAAAAGATCCAGGGAACTTATATAGCTTTCTGAAAGCATACTGCTAACCTTCCACACCTCCCCAAATACCTGTAGTTAGCCTTATAGTTCTTGCTTACTTTACAAAGCCATTAGAGTTCATGTAGTTTCTTCCCTTTCTTCCTGATAACCAAGTAATCCCCTAAAGCCAAGTCCTTAGGGTTCAACCCCACCATGTAGATGTCAGGGCTATTCCGCTCGCCTCTGTCTATGGGGCTAAAGCACCCAGAACTGCCAAGAAGATGTGTTACCCAAAGTCTAAAAACATTATGTTTACTTAGAAACATATTCTCCAAAGGGACTAGAGTAGCTTGCTGCAAAGAACATATTTAACCAACTGGTACAACATAAATAAAGCATAATAAATTAGAACCAGGGAAAAGGGGAATACGACTGTGCAAACATAAGAATGAATGGGTTTGACCTTCCAGCAGGGAGACCAAAAAGGGAAAGGCATTGTTATATTGATCACACAGCCAGGAAAGAGGAAGCAGACCTTCCGTAAATCCTCCAAGACATTCTTCCAAATTGCATAATGGACAATAATTTTAAGAGGAAAAAAAAGCCAACACTTACTGAACATCCATTGCACGCTGGGAACACTGTGAGCCACTTGACATATAGGTTCCTCCCAGGTCATTGGAACTTTTATTCAAATTAAAAGAACACACCCCGACATAGAAGGCCTGGTGAGCATGCTGGGGAAGGAGCCGGCTTGCCTTCCTCCACCCCAGCCGCCCCTGTGCAGGACAGACCTACCCAGCTGCAGGGGCCAGCCTTGTTTATGCACATTCTCCTCTGCACCCTTACAATCACCCTGCTCTATTTTACAGTAAATTTTACAATCAATGACAAAGCCCTATTCTCTGACTCCATATACTGCTTCACACTTTGTGAGAGAAACTTTTATAGGGGTCTGGGGACATAATGAAGACCAAGTGCAGAGCTTTCATATGCTCTGTATTCCCCCAAGGATAGAGCTAAAGACCAAGGGCATAAAGGAACAGCAGGCTGCCCTATGAGACCCGTGCTCTCCAGCCCACCTTCCCACAGCCCCATCGCTCACCAGTTTCAGGAGAGCCCTCCCCATCACTACCACCACTGCACCCCCACAGCTAGGACCCAGGTGTGTTGAGATTTTAGAAGTCCTCAAGTTTACTCTTTGAAGAGATGAGGGTGTATTCTTTTGCTAAAGCTTCCCCAACACAGATTGGTGGTTTAAACAAAAGAAATGTATTATCTTACTGTTCTGGAAGCTGGAAGTCCAAAATCAATGTATCAGCAGGGTTGGTTACTCTGGGGGACCATAAAAGAAAGATTTATTCCATATCTTCCTTCTTGGCTTATAAATGCCTGTCTTCTCTCTATGCCTCCCTCTCTTCTTATGAGTTTCTGTGATCAAATTTTTCCTTTTTATTAAGGACACCAGCCATATTAAATTAGGGTCCATGTTAATGACCTCATTTCCACTTGATTGTCTACAAAGATCCTATTTCCAAATGAATGTTATGTGCTGAGATACTGGAGTTAGGACTGTAACATCTTTTTTTTTTTTCCTTCTTCATTTTTTTTTTAAAGAGGGACCTGATTCAATCCACAACAAGGATCACAGCACTGTCTATCTTGGCTAGTGGTGAATGCTTTGTCAGCAAGGCTCAGAAAGGGGCCAGGAGGCCAGGCACTGTAGCACACAACTGTAATCTCAGCTGAGGCAGGAGATGGCAAATTTGAGGTCAGCTTGGGCAAATTAGAGAGCCCCTACCTCAAAAGAAAAAATAAAAACAGAGCTGGAGATGTAGCTCAGTGGTAGAGAATCCCTGGATTCAAACCCCAGTACTGAGTAAAAGAAAAAGAAAAGGGCCAGGAGGCCAGGAAGAGAACACGCCCATCCAGGGCCGTACTCCAAAACACCTTCATCCACTGCCAAAATGACTACAGTAGCCTCCTTGCTGGTCTCTGCTCATCAACAATCATCACCCTACTCCACCCTCAACCAGGCTCCACACAGCAGCCAGAATGAACTTTTCAATCAAAACACAAATCTGATAATGGCAGTCCCTGCTTAAAAGCCTTCCAATGGCTGCCCATTAGGCTCAGGGGAGAGAACAAAGCTGTTCCAACCTCATTACTTTCCAAATGCTGCTCTGGTTCCTAGAACACTCTGCCCTTTCTCTTCCCCCACCTAGGACTTACCTAGACCTGGTAATAAATAAGTTGCTGTCACCAGTTAGATCCCAGCTGACAGGTGTGAGTCCTCCATGCTTGTCCTCTGTCCCATACCATGGCCCCTGGGGCAAGAGAACCCAGGACACCACTAAAACTCGAGCTCCCAGAACAATGCCAGGCACATGAATAGGTGCTCAATATTTGTTAACTGACTCCAAAACAGTAGGCAACAATCCATTACGTGTATCATCTGGATGACTTTTTCTCTTTTTGCAAACTTACTATATATAAGTCACTCTTCTGGGAGCTTTAGATGCAAGGATAACTTCTATTGGCATAGAATAGATGAAGATTTTTTTTTTGAAGAACTGTTTTTTAAGACCAGAAATGACTGGTTCAAGATCACTAGCTAATGCTCTCTGCTTCCTGATCCTGAGTTCTCAACTGCAAATCTCTCCTGGCTCCCTAGGTTGGGGAAATGCCTGGGAGAGAACTGATTCCTCTTTTGCAATTAATCTTTTGTCAAATCCTGGCCAGCAGAAAAACCTCTCTGTTCCTTCTTCTCCTTGGGAAACACATTCATGTTCCCACCTGAGGTCCTGTTATGAAGAGCTGATAAGAAAGTGATAAAGAAAACAGATAAGAATGCTAGCCACCCTCAAGCAGAGTCAGGAAGAATGCCTGGTGCTGTATGGAGCCCTGGATGTGGAATCCCAGGATAAGGCTTCAAATGCTGCTTCTACTACTTAATAGGGACAGAAATTCAGTCGGGAAAGTCACATGGCTTCTCTGGACCCCACTTGCCTCCTCTATGATATGTGAGAGAATGCTGAAACTCATTTCTCACTTAAGACTCAAGAAATGCCTGGGCACAGTGGTGCACGCCTATAATCCCAGCAACCTGGAAGGCTGAGGCAGGAGGATTGCAAGATCAAGACCAGCCTCAGCAAGTTAGAGAGGCCCTAAGTAATTTAGTGAGACTCTGTCTCAAAATAAAAAATAAAAAGGGCTGGGGATGTGACTCAGTGGTAAAACACACCTGGGTTAAATCCCTAGTTCCCTCCCCTTCCCCCCCCAAAAAATAAAAGACTCAAGAAATCATGAATATGTAAATATCTCCCTTGGTACTGGACACTGTGGGTACCTAGGAAATAATTGCCCTCTCTCCCCTTCCTCCAAATGATCTGTACCTTGGGTGGCCCCAGTGTGGCCTGGCCACTAGCTTCTATTGAAGCTATGGGATAAGATTGAATGTTAGGATAAATCTCAGAATTCCACTGCACAACAGCAGGCCATGGGCATAGAGAATTGAAAACTAACCAACAGGCTCCATGTTATGGTCCAGTCTCTACAAGAAATGAGCCACCAGCAGCTCAGGGTGGTGAATGCAGCCTCCCCACCTTGGCAGGTCTCCTCCCCAGCCTCCTCAAGCCCACCCCTATGGTCAAATACGCAAGCTGCAAGGACAAGAACTCTTTGGTTTTGCTCTATTTTATGCCTTGAAATATGCAGGCAAAGGACATGAACCTTTTCACTCCAGGAAAAGGCCTCGCAGATGATCAGCCTTGGAAGGAAGGAATCTGGAAGCAGCTGGCTGCAAGGATGCTGACTTCACACGCTGCACTGCCTGCCCAGCCTTTGATGAAAGCCCAGAGGCCACCAGGAACCTTGGCAAAGGGCTTCCTGCTGCCTCCTTCAGATAGTGCCAGAGCTCCTCCAAGTTCTGCCTTCTTGCCCCAGGCTCTCTGGCAGCCTGGTGCCTTCACCCTCAGATGCCCACATTGGGAAGCTCTCTCACAAGGACATGGCCTTCTCGTTCCTTTACCTTGCTCTTTGTGTGTCCCCACCTCCAGCATCCATCTGATCCCTGTGTCCCTTCAATGAGTCCTTCACTGGCCACATGTGTTGAGTGTCTTCATGCCCAGGTGCTGTTGTAGGCACTGGGGTTCAAGAAGGGCAAAACACACTAGACCCTTTTATTAAAACCTGGGAGTGAAGAAACAATCAATCAACTATCCAATGAGCTCACATAAATGTCAGATTTTGAAAAACTATGAAGTAAGGTAGGGTAAGGACCAGAGAAAGAGAAGGTATTATTTCAGGAAGGACACACAAAGAAGGTAGAGGGGCCAACAGGATAAGGAAGTGAGGCATGAGGCTATCTGGGAAAAGAGTTACACAGAGGTGGAAGCCAGTGCAAAGACCCCGAGGCAGAAGCTTGCTTATCATATTTGAGGACCAAAAAGAAGGTTCCAAGTGTGTAGGGAGGAAAGAGATTAGAGATGAGGCCAAAGGGAGCAATGGTCACTTCTTGAGGGCCTTGGAAGTGATAAAAAGGACTCCTGGCATAAAAAGGAAAAATTGATAACTGCGTAAGATAATGTATATGTTAATTTGCTTGACAATCAAAACCATCTATAGTATCACTATCTATATGTACACCAAAACATCACGTTGTATACCTTAAATATATACAATAATTTTAAAAACAAGGACTTTGAGTTTTATTCTAAGTGAGAATAAAAACCATCAGAAGTATTTTTGGCAAAAGTGATCTGACCTATATTTAAGAGGATTAGTTCAGTTGCTACATGAAAAATCAACTGTAGGGATCAAGGGGAAAGAAAGGTCTCCTGCAGGCCACTGTCTTTTGGGTGGAATTGGAGTGGGTAGGAGGTATTATTCACTGGGGAGAAAAGGAGGGGACCCAAGGTGAGCCCTTGGCAGCTGTGTGATTGGGGACAAGTTGGGACTTCTCTGAGCCTCAGTGTCTTCCTCGGCACAGTGAGGACAATTCCAGAGTCACAAGGAGCATCTTCTGTTAGGAGCCACAGATAGAATATGCAAACAGCTTTACTCCGCGCCTGGCTCACACCAGAACCTCAGCAAAAGCGACTTTCCTTCCCCCTCTTAGCATGTCTACATTTGGGAAAGAATTTCTCCCCACAGTGGCTGTGGTTACTGGGGAAGGGACTTACTCAGAGGAGGCCCAAGTCTCTCAGCAAGAGCAACCCTCGGGCAAAAACAGGAAAACTCAAGAACCTCTTAAATCAGGACCTTAAGAACCACCATAAAAAAAGACAACCTGGCACTTTTATAGCTCCCTGAAAGCACTTTAGAAACACACATGGAGTTTCCCTCCAAGGCTGTCTATCGTCAATTCAATTAGCCATTCTGAGACCCAGAAACAACACAGATTTCCAAAGCCTAGGGTGGGCAACTAGGACTTGTGAGGCACCTGGGAGGGGAGAGCTGAGCAGCGGGAACAGACACTGACCATGACCTGGACACAGGTCTCCTTGGGGGAGCAGCTGGGCAGCCTCTCTCCTGTGCCCACCAACTTGTTTGGAGCAAGTGTGACAGACAACCTCTGCTGAGTCTGTGAGTAAAGAAATGGAGCCTTTCCTATAAATGCTGGACAGCCCTGGACCTGGGGTCAGCCATGCACTTCTGCTGAGTCCATCCACAGGTCCCAGTGCCCCCCAGGAAGGCTTGGAGAGATGCTTGCAGAAGGGAGGGAGGGGAATAAAGGAGCAGGCACATGTGTCACTTCAGTCAGTGACACTGAGCTGTGTGCTTGGCTCTCAGTGGCCCCCTGCCCTGTAGTAACTCCTGAGTTCACAGTGCTACCCATTCCCAGAAATGGGCCCAATTAATTGTTACTACTGCCCTGTGAGAGGGACAGAGTACATATGGTTATCCCATTTTACAGAAGAAAAAACTGAGGCTCCGAAAGGGAACATGAAGATGTAGTAAGCAGAATGCACCTCCCCTGAGACCATCCAAAGTCCCAGTGTCCATCCTCCCCCAGGCCTGGGTATCATTTCCAGGAATGTCAGATAGGAATGAGCCTCTGGACCCTATGGATCATAGTAGGAACTGGCTGGGCCCAAAGTGTCCCCTCATGTCTGTAAGGCAGCCCATCTGCTCCTTGAGACCGCACTCAAATGCTCAAGGGCCTTCCCTTCCAAGACTTGGTGGAGGAAGAGAAGATGACTCACCACTGGGCTGTGGCCTTGGACCTGCTGAGAGAAGAAGGCTCCTCTCCATCATCCTTCTCCCTCTGTGGCCCACTGGATCCCTCCCCACCAGCAAGTCCAGCTGAATTCCTCCCTCCCACCTCTTCCTCTCTTCCTCTGACTCCTCTAGACAACCCAGGCAGCCCTCGGAAGATCTGTGGAAAACCACTATGATATAGGCATTGATGTCAGCACCTCTCCACATGCCAAGCTCCACATCCTAGCCACTCGATCTCAGGAATGCTGCCCAAATCCTGCCTTCTTCTCCGCTCCTCTGCAGGGCCTTTCAGTGGCCTCATCGCCATTCTCTGGATGACAGAGAAAGATGCTAATGTGTCCCTGCCTACGTCTCTGAACCACTAAGTCTCCTTTTCCATTGCTGCCTGAGATTGTTTCACAACCCCGCCCCCCACCCCCACAACACACACACCATAGATTCCCTTTGTCCCTGAATCCCCAGCCTGGTGGCCTCAGAAAAGACCTGGAACCAGTCAATATGGAAAAGGGAGAGACACAGAATTCATAATTCTCCTCCTTCCTGTGGATGCACCTCACCCCGCCCAAGCCCCAGGGGCTCCTTGAAGCCCAAGCCAGTATCTGTCTACTGCATAGCCAGCTGGGACCAAAGCATGAGCTGCTTATGCCAAGAAAGAAGCCCAGATGAAGAGGAGTCTTGGGGAGAAGAGAGTCTCACAATTGCTGTGCCTTCTCCCAAGCAGCTGCAGGCTGGTGGGATGGTCCTGCATCCGGAACCCAGGTCTGGAAAAAATGGAAAGATGCTGGCGCTAGTGAATACAAATGTAAAAAGAACTTTGGTCCTGGCCAGCTCTCAGCACATGCCTGTACCTAGGAAGAGATATCCAATCCAGGCAGCCCTCGGAAGATCTGTGGAAAACCACTATGATATAGGCATTGAGAGAGGGGCCCAGAAATGGGAAGGCAACAGCCTACATCACCAGGTGCTCCCGACAAATGTACACAGGCACATTCACAGCCACCACCCTGGTTCCCTGAGCCCAGCCATGGAGCATGGGAATGGCTGCTGGGCCCCAGCAAAGAGTATTCCAGCTCTAACACTCTGAAATTAAAACAATTAGCCTTGATTAACACCCTCCTGGGAGCTAAGTACTAGGTGATGCTTAATTATTTACACCAAGGTTTCTCAGTCTGGCACCACTGACGTTTTGGGTTGGAGAACTGTGGAGGGCTGACCTCTAAATTGTAGGATGTTTAGCAGCATCCCTGGGCTCCACCCACCAGATGCAACAGCATCCCTTTTCCCTAGCTGGAACAATTGAAAATGTCTCCAGACATTGCCAAACACTATTCAGGGACATCATTGTTCCCAGGTAAGAGCTCACAACCTACACCATCCAATCCTCACAAGAATAACAAATTCTTCTATTCCAACTTGCAAATGAGGCTCAGAGAGGTTCCCTTGACTTATCCAAGGCCACTAAGGAAGCAACAGAGCTCATGTGTGAACCCAGTCTTTCTGATTCAAAGTCTAGGACATTTTCTACCATATAACCCTATTCCCTGATGCAACCATCAACAATAAGTTGCTGCCTACCTCAGTGTCTTCCAGGTGAATGCAAGAGGAAGATATTTGAATGTGATTAATAAAATAGATATAACCTCTATGAATCTAACTAAACTATGGCCTTCAGAGACCAAAGGCAACATTTTATGTGTGTACATCGAGCTCATCGGGCCCTCTTTGTAGGAGTCACTGTCAGTGAGCAGCCAACATCTAGGAGCCCAGAATGGCTATTCAGTGCCTGAGGAGCCCCTGCAACACCACGCCCACCCATCGTCACTAGCAAGGGAAGCAATCTCTTGGGTCTGTCTTGTCCAACTCCCCCACTGTGAGCACCTCCCTTCCATCTACCTTCCTCTTCAGGGCCCTCATCAGTGCCTGGAGGGGAGTCCCACCTCCAAACACAGTCCCACTAGATCTCCCAGATCTGGCTGCCTGGCCCACCGGGTGAAGCAAAAGAACAACTCAGCTTGTTGGCTGCCTCTGTCCTCCAAGGTCAGGAGAAAAGAGTAAGGCCTGCCTTCCTAGGACAAATTCTGACACAATTTTAAACATGTGGTTTCATCTCTTGAAACATTCATTTATTCCTCCAAAAGAAGAAATGTAATAATATCCACCTCATAGGGGTGTGGTAGAAATATAACAAGATGTTGGAGGCTAAACGCCTGGCACCAAGTCTAGTGCACTCAAGGTGCTTAATAAATCATTCTTTTAATAAAATTCTGAATGGCTAAGCATGACTAGAAGAAAAGTTTTGCATGCCTCACAGGTGTTTTTAGCTTAAGGGAAGATTGGGCAGGTACATGAACATATGCTAAGGAGTCCCGGGTAAGTCACTCTCCCATATTTGAGGCAACCCAAATTAAATGGAGAAAAGCCTGAAAGGGAATGGACTTATATCAGATCATCTTTGTCTTAAAGGCAATTGCCTGCATATAGCAAGCCCAGAACATTTCCAAATGAAATGCTCTGGGAGAACTGTTGGTGGGTACCAGAACAGTCAGTCCAAGAGAAAAATGATAATAACACAGGTTGTTGTCTTAGACATTTGTCTGTGCATTCTGTTGGGGAAATTGCATTAACAGCAGAGACATGCCTGGCAGGGGGTCTGGTTGGGAAGAGCATCCTGTAACAACTGGGTAAATACAGAAGCTTCGAGAAACTTAACATCACTACCGGATTCTGCCTGCAACCTGCCCCTTCTGCAAACCACGCTGGGAAATGATTGAACAAGTAACAGTGAGTCAGTCCAATGTCCACAAAGGTGAAAAAGGCAGGCAGATTCCAGGTGTCTGAAATTTGCCCCTGCTTCCTGAGTCAGCTCAGTCTGAATCTGCACCTATGTTTAACCCATGTTCAAGATCCATTTATTCAACAAATGTTTGCAGAGCAAAGTCCAAAAAGAATTGTTCTGGAACTGAAGACAGTGTAAAGAACAACATGGAGCTCCTTTCTCCCATGGAGTGCAGAAAAATAACCACCTTTAACATTTGCTCAGTCCATTCCATGGAGCCAAGATTCGGTTCCTTCCTCCTATTCAGCACTTCTGCATCACCATCCTGCATGGCTTCATCTCCCAGGCAGGGATGCTGATTCCTAATTGAGGATCTCTAGCCCAACCTCCAGCATGAGTTACACCTTCCCTCTCCTTCCTAACCAGCTCCTCTCCTCCTAAGGCCAGTCTGGTGGGGTGCGTACCAAGGACCCCCAGCAGGTGCCAGGGAGGACTGTCACTCAGTGCCCAGGCCTCAGAGTTGCCCCAGCTTGCCAGCCTCCCAGCCAAGTAGCCTGAATGGTCTTTTAAAAATCTACTCTGAAGGTCACTATCCACACCTTTCCATGAGGATCAGGCTCACCTTAGCTGAAGGGAACCTAACTCCCTCATCAGCCTCCCCTCCCCCTCCCACCCTCGTCCTGCTCCACTCTCACCAATCTCTTGCCCTCTTGCTGGTTCTTTCTGCCTAGAATCTGGGATGCTCTTCCCGCAGCACTGCTGGCTTCACCCATTGTCACCCTTCAGACCCAAGGTGAAGCAGCATACCCTCAGGGGCCCTCCCAGACCCCACATCTCTATCAGTTCCCTGAGCTACACCATTTCTCATCTTATGTTTGCCTTCACAGATATCATAATCTGTGGCTTTTTTGCATGACTGAACAATGGTTGATTTAATGCCTATCTCCTTGACTCATTGAAAATGTCACAAAGGGAGATGATGTGCCAGATTTGTCCATCATGGAATCACATGTGCCTATCACAGAGAGTAGCCTTAATAAGGGGCTCCAGAAACAAGTGGCTGAACACAAATGAATGAATATCTGGCATGTTCCCTCCACCCCAAGCTCACCTAATTCTTACTCATTCTTCAAAATTCAATTCAAATATCCCTTCCTCTTCCGATCTCCTCCCACCCTACTCTCAGATTGGGTGCCCCCCTCCACTCCCCTCCCAGTACCCCGTACTTCCCTCCATTGCTGCAGGTGTCACACTGAGACACAATCATTGGTTGGCATGCCCAATGCTGGAGGGTGACTTAATTTGACCTTGTGTCCCCTGCCCTTAACACAGAGCTTGGCAAAAGTTCAATAAGTGTTGCATGAATGAAATATAAGGATGAATGGGTGAGTGAATGAGTGAAGTTCAGAGGCAGGGCGGCTTTTCTCAGGCTCCTCAGAGGGGCAGCTTGTAATTACTGGGGCAGAAGCTCCATTGTCAAGTGAATAATTTATAAGAAGGGCAAGTGATGAGAAACTGATGTGACTCCATTTTTGAGAAACCAGTCTCTACCTCAGTGCAAAGCCTGTCCAAGAAAGAGGGCATGAACCTTGTCCTGGGAAAGACCCACAGAGCACTCCTAGGCACATACCCACCCTGCTGAGTTGTTTGTCTGCAAATAACAGGAGAGATCTGCGCAAGCCCCCGCCAGGTGTCCCTGACTCAGTCAGGCTAGGTGAGGGCCCATAGCAACCACCAATCAGCATGAGACAGAGAAAATACCTGGGATGCCAGATGATCCCCCAGTAGTTTATGGTGGTTGATAACATGTTAGGAAACCATGTAGTTTAGCACTTACACCCCTCGTGGCTTAAACCAATCAGTTCAAACGAACCCCCCTCTTGTACTAACCAATCACACCTACCCAACTTGTTCCCACCAGTAAATGTGCTAATCAATATTAAGAGTTGTTGTTTGATTTTCCTGCAGTGTGGAATGATTTGCTGTGTGATGTTGTGACACATAGAGTATCCCCCAAAACCTATAAAAATCTCACTGAACAAAGGACCGAGACTCACTCCCTGGGACTGCTGTGTCAGAAATGGTTGTGAGTCCAGGCTCGAGCTTGCAATAAAGACTCTTGTGTGATTGCATCGGATTTGGCTCCTGGAAGTTTATTGGGGTCCCACGAATCTGGCATTACAGTGACACTTTCACACTTTCCAGAAGTGGTCTTCCCCAGCTGGGCCTTCCTGGATCCCTATGCTTGGGAGCTATGGTATGATGCCAAGCAGGAAAAGTGGAATCTGCTCAAGTCACTGTCTGTCCTCAGGAGCTGGAGGGCTCAGGGGCTGAGGAGGCCCAGGCCTTGGCTGTGATTCTGGCTCCTAGGGGCTGCTCAGTCACAGGTTGAAGGTGTTGTCTTTAGTCCTCAGGATGCATGTGAGGAGGAGGAGGCATCTGTGGGACCCACAGCCAAGGCCACTCTGATAAGGGGCTACTGTTTATATAACTTTGGATGTTTTTAAACTACCCAGGATTTGTTTTAACTCAGCAGGGTAAACAGGCATGGGAATGACTCTCACGAAGGAAGAAAATTATTATTCTCTCCAATCCATGGAAACAGGAGGCAGGGCATGCGGGGAAACACCAGGGTCAGTCAGGGGCAGAGGGAATGGAATGAAAAAGTAGTCAAGAGCCTTTATTGTGATTTTTGAGAGGAGAAACTGGCAAGTCAGAGTAAACAGTTTGGGGATTAGCTGCTGTGAATAATTCCAGCAGGTTCTGAGGAGCTAGGAGCTGTCCAGAGTTGTCCGGTACCTGGCCCTGAGGTAATTAGGGCACAGAAACAGTAGCTTGGCCACTAAGAATTCCACAAAGGAGGTGGCCTGGGGTAAGGACTTTGATTGGTTTATTTGCATATGAAAGGTCTGCTCTCAGGTAGGTCAGTTGCTAGCTCCAGGAATTATCTAGCTCTGGAAAGCACAGTCCCCCCCTCTCTGATCAGCAAGGACCCAAAATGTCAAAGCATCAACAAATAAAAAACATGTTTAATAGAGAGGTGTTCCATAAGAAGAGAGGAAAAAACATTATTTTAATATTACTGCTGTGGGCTGAATGTATCTCCACGAGTTTCATATGGTGAAATCCTATCCCTCAACGTGATGCCCTTAGGAGGTGATTAGGTCAGGGGTAGTACCCTTATAGAGAGACCCCAGAAGGGCCTTCCAGCCATGGGAGGACACAGCAAAAAGACATCTATGAACAAGAGGTAGGTCCTCACCAGACACCAAATCTGTCAACACTTTGATCCAGAACTGTCCATTCTCCAGAACCTTGAGAAATAAATATTTGTTTATAAACCACCTGGCCTATACTACTTTGTTATAATGGCTCAAAAGGATTATAACACTTGCTTTTTAGAATTTTTCAAGAATACATGACCTTGCAGATCACATTGCCTTAGAAGGAATCCATGCAAATAAATGGCCCTGAAATGCAGGCATCATTAGCTTCTCAGTATCCACCACTTCCCCTATTTCCTCTGCTCAGCAGAGAAATCAAAATATCTTTCCACTTGATGCCTAAACCCAAGAAGAAATAGCCCTTCACAGTGACATCAGTAAGTAAAACGAATTTTATTCTTACACTTTACAGATATTTGTTGTCCTTACACATGTCAGAGCTTGGGTTAGGCTCAGTGGAAATAACTGTAATGGAGGCTGCTATAGTTGGATCTGGTGTCCTTCAAAGACCCATGTGTTAAAGGCTGGGTCCCCATCCTGTGGTTCTATTAGAGGTGGTGGAACCTTTAAGAGGTGGGGCCTAGTGGGAGAAAGTTAGGTCACTGGTGGGGGGGGGGTTGCCCTAGAAAAGAGTACAGGCAGCTCTACTTTCTCTTTGTTTCTCAGCAGCCAGTAGATAAACAGAGACTCTCTGTCATGTATACCCACTAGGCCACATCAGGGTCAAGTCACTGTGGCCTGAAACCTCTAAAACTATAAGCCAAAATAAACATTTCCTCCTTATAAATCAATTATCTCAGGTTAGTGACAAAGCTAACTAACACATCAGCCCTCACAGGACTCACTTAAAGGAGACAATAGAGAGTGAAACAAGATATCCAACCAATAATTAAGTGATAGGTGTTAAGAGAGAGAGACAGAGAAAACAAATCATATTGTGAAATTGGCCTTCCTACTGAAATGGCCCTAAGGAAGATGAGAAAGAAAAAAAAAAGCAGCCAAAACCTTTCTAGGAAACCAGATCCTTTGCAAATGTCCTGGATCTATAGAGAGCCCAGAGTGCTACAGGATGGGAGAGAGGCCTACTATCTATATTATTTATATATATATATATATATATATATACACACACACACACACACATACATGTAAGGGTACAGAGATGGGCAATAGATTGTATGATGCCCCTGTGTGGATTCAGATTTTAAGTTTAGTAGAAGAACCTTTGAAAAGTCTCAATCAGGGAGTGAGGTAGCATGTTTCTTATAACCGGTTTACTAGAAAATTAGAACCCAGTAGAAGAAAACATATAAAGACATTTTTCTTCTCCTTCAGTCCTCCTTCCTGGCCCCAGAATGATACCCACAATTTTAAGGTCACTGTTAGTAATTAAAAAGTGCAGGCTCATTTTATCCCCAATTAATGTTTACCTCCACTGTCAAACAAGGCATAGCTAATCTTTGTCCTGGGGGAGCAAATATAATCTCCTACCAAGATATCTTTCATACCTTTTCCCACTCCTCTGAACCTCAACCCTATCCTGGCTCACAGGGACACGGAGTAAGTATAAAGAGATGCTTGAAATTGTCTGATCACCTGTCAGTGAAATAAGATTCTCTGGTTTTCCTCTGCCTGTGTCTAGCTCTTTATGATATTGGTGCATCCACTGAATTGAATATAGAATGTAAGGGAAATTAAAAGATCAAGGATGATTTCTGTTTGGGGGTTCAAGAAATTAGATGGCTGTAGAGCCATTGTAGGGATGGAAAAACTGGAGTAGGCTGAGGCTGGAGAGTTCTCTTTGTTATATATCATGGTCAAGCTATCCATGGGAGAGAGACTACCATTTGGAGTAGTTTAATGTGCAAATACTAAAAGGCATTGGTTTGGATGAAATCCAGAAAGGAGAACAGAGACAAGAGAAGTATAAGACTGTCTCTTGGAGAATGTAGACCATTAGAGTTTAGGCAGGAGAGGGGAATCCCTCCTAAAGAAGAACCGCCTGTGACTCATGAAGAACTGTGGGCTAATGAAAATACCACAGAAGACCAGGGAAGAGAACGTGTCAAGGAGGTGGTTCCCAGCTTAGCCAAATGTTAAAGAGAGGGTAAAGAAGACAAAAAGAAACCACATGGGAAATATGAAAACAATTGACCTTGACAAAAGTCCTTTCAGGAAACAGGGTGAAATCAAACTGTGGGTGGGTGAACAAAAGGATAAAAGAGAGGGAATAGTTGGAAGAAATGGGCATTAGCTGGAATGGAAGGTGAAAAAATTGCATGTGTGTTTTTTTTCTTGGATTCTAAAACTAGATTTTATGCAGAATAGCAATGAAGAATGGAGAGAAAGAGATTAGTAACTGCTATGATTTGGATGTTGAATGTTACTGAAAGGTCCATGTATTAAAAGTTTGGTCACTGAGGTGGCTCTGTTAGGAAGACTTGGAAATCTTGGAAAGTGGAGCTTAGGGTGAGATCCTTAGGTCACTGAGAGTGTGCTCTGACAAGGCAGTTCACATGCCTTTGATAATTCTGTAACTCCTTGAGTCTTCTTGAGAGCACTGTTATAAAAGGAACAAACCTGAACCATTCTCCTTCTCTCTGCTCTAACTGGAAAAGTGACTATTTGCTCTTGTACATGTTCCCACCATGATGTGCCACCATCCACTACTGTCACCAAAGGCCAAACCCACAGAGCCGCAATCTTGTACTTTGAAACTCCACAACTGTGAATTAAATAAACCTCTCTTTACTTCGTAAGTAGCCTGTGTCAAGTATTTCATGATAGTGACAGAAAGCTGACTAATTCAGTAAAGCAGGAGAGACATGAAAAGAACAGAAGGCAAAATCCTAGAGCGGGAAGAGAGAATAATGAATCCACAGTCCAGGAAGGAAGTGGCTGTAGCAAGGAAGGCCACTTAATTTTTTGGTGGTGTGACAGGATAAGGTCATGGGCTAATGAGTGAAAATGCAGGTGGACTTAACTGGGAAAAGAAAGATGGGGGCTCCCAGTTGATATCTAAAATGGAAAGGAAGGAGGATGAGGGTTTGAAAACAAAAGATGAAATATAGAATGGAGGTAAGGGGGATAATGCATAAGCCATTGTTTATGACAAACTGCAAAGTATAATCAGCAGCCTGGCTTTGTGATTCTCCATGACACGCAGTGCTCAGGAAAAGGTGTACAAAATGGATGTGGAAGGCCAGGTTCAGCTCATATGGGAGTTTTGCCTGGTGAATATCACAAAGGAAAGAAATCAAGAAAACTGAATGGGCAAAGGAGGGATCATTTTATGGACCAACATTCTGAAGCTTAACTACAAAGACATGAAGACAAGAAAGGGTTTTGTGAAATAATGTGGAGTTGGAGGTCTTGGACTCCAGCGGAAGAACTGGGGATGGGTGGAAAGTGTTATATTGTGTTTGCAATGTCAGACATACTGAAATTATTGCAGGTGAGCATGTAGGACTCCATTGGAGGAGAAGAAGGCTCAGGTAAGGGGGAAATACAATTACAGATGGAAAGGTAAGAGAAATGAGAGATCAGCTACTTCTACTCCATGAACCAGATTTGTGACGGAGAGAAAGAGAGAGCCAGTGTTTAGTGAATGGGAAAGAAGGGGAATAATATGGTCTCAATGATAACAAGAAGGTAGTAGAGCCAAAGGGCAAGAGCTAGAAAGGACCACAAAGAGTCAGAAAGAGTTGGGATGTTGTAGGAAGAAAGAAATGGCTTGCAAGCAATGCAGAGTCAGGATGATACCTCTTGCAGGATGCACAATGTGAGGAGAATAAGATCCTCAACTTGACACACTTTCCCCAGAAGACAGCCGTGTTTAAGTTAAGGTAAACAAGAAGAGAAGAGGAGGAGGGTAGGGTGCTTGCTGGCCCTGGACAGTTGATGCAGAGGGAGAGAAGAAAGGTGCAAGAGAGGACAGCAGGTAGTATCCTTAGGGATGGATTTGATGGAGGTAAGATGGGATTTGGCAGATGTTCAGTGGGGAAGAACACTCAGTTCTGTAGCTGGAGTCTTCAATTATCTAATCAATGGTATGATGGGTTATGGGACATTGCCTCAGTTTGGCCAGTGACAGTGACAGGGTGGCTTTTCTTTACATATTAGCAAACATTTAAAAAGCATAGCAGATTGAATTAATCAAGTGGAGTTATGAAGGCTATTAATTTTTTGTTATATCAGGTAATAATTAACCTCAAGACTTTATACTTGTGTCCCATTTAATCCTCCCACAAAAAATCTTCCTACTTTTTACATGAGAAGAAGTCTGTAAGAAATTAGGTACCTCACCAAAGGCACACAACTAGCCATAGAAGAGGAAGAGAAAGAAATAATGAAGCACATCATTTAGATTCACTGAGCATTTGTTCCATGTGGCTATTACTTTCACAGGCATTGTCTTATTTAATCCTTATGACAAGACTACAAAGTAAAATTATATTATGTACCCATCTTATAGTCAAGGGATTGTGGCTTGAAAAGTAATGAGACTTGCCTAGAGTCAAACCCAGGGAACCCTTTGGTTGTGTATGATGTTTTGTAGATGATGTCTATTTGCACAGCAGTATGCCACAGATGCCATGCACCAAGCCCTGTCAGGCAGCCACCAAATCAAGTAACCAGTTGAGATACAGAGCAGGTGCCCCTGCCACAGAAATGAACGATGCAACTTTTAACCTTGCTGGACTCTCACTCTGATGAGCCATCTTCCATGATGAGCCAGCTAATCAAACATGTCCTGGGCCAGGGGCTATAAACTGCTTCGATTTTTCAAGTATACCAACAGCAGCAAAGAAAAATGACCAATCGAGACCCAGAAAAGGGTTTGACCCAATGCCCCCAAATAGCTCTTCCTACTCTAGAAACAGACCCTCCATCTGGGCTCACAGATGCTGTGCAGTGACCCGCAACCTGGCAGGGGCCACTCTGAGGATTGCATAGTGCTGGCATCTGTGTGTGGACAGAGGTGGGCAGGTGGTTTCCAGAGGTAAAAGCTGACCTGGACTCTGGCAGACTCAGAACTGAAATTGCTAAAAACCCAGCCAGTAACTTTCAGTAGCTGCAATCTCTGCACCTTCATTCCTGCCTTTAAGTCACATACTGAAAATCGGAGGCTGGGGATTATGCAGATCCCCATCTACCCACTTTTGTGATAACCATAAAACTGGCCCAAATCAGGAGATGCAGTCCTTCCTTAGTATCCACAGATATTCATTCTAAGACATCCCCCATTGGATACCAAAATTCATGATGCAGGAGGAGTCCCTCATACAGGATGGGGGATTGTACAGAACCTACAGAAGTCCTTCATATACTTCAAATCATCTCTAGATTACTTATAATGCCTAATACAAGCAAATTCTATGTAAATAGCTGTTACATTGTATTATCAGGGGGATAATGACAAGGGGTGGGGGAATGTATGTATATGTTCAGTACAGACACAACCAGCCCAGGCCTAACTACATTTTGTATCTGCAGTTGGTTCAATTTGCAGATATGGAATCCTCAGATAAAGAGGTACTGGGAGGCCCTGAGATGAAGAAATAAAACTCCAGCCTGGAGCACCAGGCACACATACATTGCCACGATCAGATACTCAGCACATGACTATGCAAACGTGAGAGACACCCCAGTGGTCACCCAATGGTCTGGGAATAATGGTTGAAACCTTATCTCCAGCTTCCCAGGCAGGAGCAGGCATGGTAGCCTGTGATTTTAAAGCAAGGGCCTTCTCTAGATCAGACTCTCCTACTCTTGAATTAAGTTTAGATGTGCTTAGAGCAACAGAAAGTGCCTAATATGTGAGACTTATTAGGAAAGAAGAGAGTCAGGTGTGGTGGCACACACCTGTAAGCACAGCTGCGTGGAAGGAGGAGGCAGGAGGATCACAAGTTCAAAGCCAGCCTCAGCAACCTACCAAGGCCCTAAGCAACTTCATGAGACCCCATCACAAAATACAAAATAAAGGGCTGGGGATGAAGTTCAGTGGTTAAGTGTCCCTGCGTTCAATTCCCAGTACCAAAAGAAAGGAAAAGAGGAAGGGAGGATGGGAAAGAGAAAGGAAGAGAGAAAAGAGAGTATCTTCAGTGTAAATATTGTTGAGCTTATATGTTTAAACATTTTCACCAACCCCAAAATGACTGAAACAACTGCAAATGTAAAATCACTCTTAATAGACCCTGTTTGGCTTCATAGACTTACTGTGAATGTTTTTAAAGGTACAGATTTGTGTCTTCTATTCTTTTCCTTTATTTTCATGTTAGACTTGGGAGTTTTATGTTAAAAGTCATTTTGCAGCGGTGGAACACTTGCACCCATAGAAAATAATGCTGTACCTGTAGAGAATTGAAGCTTCACTTAAAACAACTCAATGTAGCTGCCTTATTCAAAAAATACTTTGAATAATGTATCACTAGCCATGGAACTTTCATGAGATGGCTCTCCATCTATTTTCTTTCTGGATAAACCAAGGGTCCCAAAAACCATGCTGGCTGGTAGAGGAGTCCCCAGCTAGTGGGCAGCTGGATGCCTATTCTCCCCATCTACTGGTGCCAGCTTACTCTCCAAGGACTCCCCCTACTATGACTAACCTATTCAAGGGTTTCTAATCTTAGGGGTAGGGAAGGGATATGAGCCCTACTCCTCTTTTATTATACTAGGGGAAAAAATGTTCCACAGATGGCTTAGATGTGCATGTCTGGTTAAGAACCACTGACAGGGTATCATGGAGCAATAACACCTCACCATAGTTTCCCCCCCCCCCTAAGTGTAGCCATAAAACCTGGACAGGATGCATAGCATAGTAATTCAAGGAATCTGACAAGTAAATAGTGACAGGCAGATAGGGAAAGAGGATGAAAATTCAAAGTACACCTAACTATCTACAAGTTTACTGAATTCTTATGGTCTGATCATCTTCTTCTAGGCAGGTGCAGCTGAAATGTGTGCAGTAGAGCAAGAACTCAAGTTGCAGATACCTGGCTGGAGGGTTATCGAAGGGCAAAACTCAGGGATAGGAGAGAAGTGGGGAATGACAGAGAGAGAGGAGCTCGGAAAAGCAGCTCCACCAAGCAGCTCCTGCATTCCTTCCTGAGCTGCTCACTCATCACTCATAGTTAGAATACTAATTCCCAAATGAAAAAAAAAAAAAAAAAGTAGAATTTAAAAGAATGCCATCAGGTTCCAGACTGGCCACTGGGTGGCACACATAAGGGAAAGATCAGAAGACAGTAAATATTTCCTAGCCTGAACTGACATTGGAAACAGCCCACAAACATTCTAGGATTTGTGACCTGAGCCTCACCTGACAAAACAAAAATATCAACATCCACCACAGGTGGGACATGAGACCAAGAGTCTTATAATATTCAAAATGTCCAAAATAAACTCCAACATTGCTCAGAAAACAAAGTAACAGAATTTCAATTCACATGGAAAAAGAAAATCAACAAACATCAACTCAAGGGTGACAGAAATGTTGAAATGTTCTGGCAAAGGCTTTAAAGCAATTATTGTAAAATGTTCCAACAAATAATCAAGAACAATCTTAAAAGAAATGGACAAATAAGAAGTCTCAACAAAGACAAAGAAGAGATAAAGAAAAATAAGAATTTTATGTTGAATTATAAAATTACTAAAACTGAAAACAACAGATAACCTCATTGGATGAACTCAATATAAGAATGGTGACAATGGAGGAAAGAAGAGATTAACTTGAAGATACACTCATAGAAATTATCCACTTGGGACACGAGAAAGAAATATTTTTTTAAAAAAATGAACAAGGATAGCTGGGCATGATGGCACACTCCCATAATCTCAGCTACTTGAGAGGTTGAAGTAAAAGGATGATGAGTTCAAGGCCAGCCTGGGCAACACTAAAAGATCCCACCTCAAAAAATAAATTAATTAATGAAGTTAAATTAACAGAGCATTAGGAACCTGTAGAACAAAACAAAAGTCTAATACTTGTGTTATCAGAATCCAAAAAAAAAATTATTTGAAGAAATGATGACTAAGAACTCCTTAAGTTTGAAGAAAAAAAATTCTAAGCAGTTTTGTAAACCCCAAACAGATTAACCTAAAGAAACCCATGTTTAGACACATCACAATCAAAATACTAAAAACTAGAGAAAAAGAAAAACTCTTGAAAGCAATCAAGTATATATATTAGACTATTCTCCTTTTGAGTTATCTAAAATATGTCTGATAGCTAAAAACAAAAATAAAATAGTCTGATGGAGTTTTTTGATATGTGTAAAGTAAAGGAACTAAATAACAGTAAGAGCCACATCTCACTTGAAGTGGTAAATTATTGATTCTTAGTACACTTGAAAAGGTAAGTATGCATATTTTTATCTCCAAGGCAACCATTATAAAAAATAATCAAAGAAATATATTCAAACTCACAATATGTAAATCCAAACAGGATACCAAAAGGTTCAATAACCCAAAAGAAGGCAGAAAAGAAAAAACAGAAAAAAAAATAACAGGGAAGAAATAAAGACAAGAAAATGCAAGACCTAAATCTAAATACATTAACAAATGCATTAAATGTAAATGATGTAAATATACCAGGGAAAAGACAGATGGTCAGAATAAATTTTGTAAAAAAAAAAAAAAACACAAACCAATTTACATGCTGCCTACAAGAAACTCACTTCAAATATAACGATATAGGTAGATTAAAGATAAAGGGATAGAAAATGTAACATGCAAACACTAATCAAATGAAAGCTGGAGTAGATATGTCAATAACAGCCAAAATAGACATCAGAGCAAGGATGGTAAGGAAGGACATTACATAATGATAAAAGGTTCATTCAATTCCCCAAGAAAACATGACAATCCTACATGCTTATAATCCTAAAAGCAGAAATACAAATATACAAAAACAGTACGAACTGAAATGAGAAATAAATACATTTATAATTATAGAGACTCCAGCACTACTTTCTCAGTAATATATATAGATTTTTATATATATATTAGATAGAAAATCAGCAAGGATATAGAAGTACTAGAAACTTCCATTAACCTTCTAGATTTTACTGACCTTTATAAAACACTTCACACAATAGCAGCAGAATACACTATCATCACATTCACATGAAACAGTCCCAAGAAAATCATATTCTGTTTCATAAAAAATTAACATCTTAATAAAATAACTGAATCCTACCAAAGTATGTTTTCTGGCTATAATGGAATTAAGCTAAAATTTTGCAACAAAAATCTAACAAAGAAATTCCCCAAAGACTTAAAAACACAGTTATAAATAACCCATGGATCAGAAAGGAAGAATAATGGAAAACTAGAAAATATTTTGAACTATGCATAAAAAGAAAACACAACACTTCACAACTTGTAAGATATAAGTAGAACAGTGTTTTAGGGAAATTCTTAAGTTTATAATACTTATATTTAAAAAGAAAGAAGATCTCAAATAAAAATCTAAATTTCTATCTTAAGAGACCAAAGAAGAAGAATTACTAAGCTCAAAAGCAAGCAGAAGGAAGAAAACAATAAAAATCAGAAATCACAAATGTTGAAATGATAAAAACAACAGATAAAATCAATGCAACCAAAACTTAAAAACATCAACACAACTGATAATTTCTAACAAAACTAACAAAATGAAAAGAAAGACACAAATGCCCAATGTCAGGAAAGTAAGGAGACATTACAACATACTCCACAAATATTAGAAAATAAGAAAATATATGAACATCTCTATATAAGCCCAACAGTTTAGATGATAGATCAACTCATTGAAAAACACAATTATCAAAATTCACCCAAAATGAAATCAATTACCTGAATAGTCATCTATAAATTTAATGCCTCAGTAGTTTTCTAAAACCAAAGTCTTTAGTCCTAAATGATCTTACCAGGAAATTCTACCAAACATTTGGGAAAGAAATAATACCAATTCTACATAAGCTCTTCCAGAAAATAAAAAGGAAGGTTACACTCCCTATTGATCTTATGAGGACAGTATTACCTATTATCCTATTACCTATTATTATACCTATTATCCTATTACCTATTACCTATTATTATAGGCTAATATCTTTCATTAATATAGACACAGAAACCTTTGAAGAAAATGGTGAATATTAACAAATTGAACCTTACTAATATGTAAAAATAATACTACTACTAACTAATTTTTACTAATGTTAAAAATACTTACCTACTACTAACATTAGACTTAATAGTGAAAGATGGAAAGCTGTCCTCCCCCAAAACAAAAAAACAGGGTAAGGCACAGTTCATTGGTAGCCCTATCAAATAATAGGGCAAGAAAAAGAAACCAAAGTATATATATTGAAAATTGTCCATATCCACAACCAACAAAATCATCTATACAAGATCCCATTAATCTACAAAACAATTCCTAGAACCAAAAGTTCAACTCAGCAAGTCTACAGGACTCAAGCTCCATATGCAACACTTAGTTATATTCTGTATACTAGCAATGTAGAAATGGAAAATAAATTTTAAAGACATATTATGACTAATAGCTCCAAAATGAAGTAAGTTATAAAGTTAACATAACTTATACAGGATCTGTATGAAACACTGATGCAGCAAATTGAGACTTAAGTAAATGTAAAGTCAAACTTTGTTCACATGTTGGGAGATTCAATAAAGCAATGATGTTGTTTCTCTCCATACTGGTCTATAAATTTAAAATAATTCTAAATAAAATCCCATGAGGGCATTTTCAAACATAGATAAATTGTTTCTAACATCTATAAGAAAAGGCCAATGCGTTAGAAAAGCTAAAACAAATTTGTAATAGAAGAAGTCATTCTAGCCATTTTTCAGACTTATTAGAGAGCTTAGAGTCATCAAGACAGCACAGTATTGGTGAAGGGTCGGACAAATATATCAGTGAAACAGAATAAAGTATCCCAAAATAAACCCACATCAATCTGGCCAATTCATTTTAGCAATAATGCAAAAGCATTCAATGGACAAAGGATGGTGTTTTGAACAAATGGTATCACTTCGAGACATCCACAGACCAAAAAGAAAAACAAACAAAAGAAGAATCCTTAATTAAGCCTCACACCTTACTCAAAAGTTAACTCAAAATAGATCATTTTGAAAGTTTGGCAGTTTTAACAAAGTTAAACACACACTTAACATATGGCTCAGCAAACCCACTCCTGGGTCTTCACTATGGAGGAATTAAAATTTCATTTATAAATGCTCACACAAATGTTTTCAGTGGTACTATTCATAATCACCAGAAAATGGAAACAACCCCAATTATCCTTCAGCAGGTGGATAAACCAACCACGGCACCATCAATGAAATACTACTCTCCAATAAAAGAGTGAACTATTGCTACCCATATCAACTTGGAAGACGCTGAAAGGCATCATTCTCAAAGAAGCCGTTCTCAAAAAGCTATATACTGCCTGCTTCTATTCACATGACAGTCTTAAAATAATAAAACTGTCATGATGATCAGTGGTTGCTGGGGTTAGGAGGGGGAAAGCGGTGACACGATAAGGAGATGGCATCAGGACATTTTTCAGTGGAACTGTTCTGCATTCTGATTGGTGCGGTGATTCCAAGAACCTTTACATTGTTAAAATTCCGAGAACTGCAAACAACAAAAAAGCCAACAAACAAACCAAAGAAAGCAAACAAAAAAACATGCCACAAACCACATAGGACACTGTGTCAATCTGTTACCTGCCCCCAAGGCCTGGAGTGAGAGCTTTTTAAAGTTAAAAAAAATTACAAAGGAAACAAAACACACATTGGAACCAAGAGACACAGAAAGGAGGTTGATGAGGCACGAAGGAGCAGAGGCATGCTCTTGAGGACCTCACCAGATTCACATCCAAATTCTTCCTCCTGAGCCTGGAGTGCTCTTCAGCCACCACCCAGAACTTGGTGAGTCATCAGAGTAGTGGCCTTCAAAGTTGCTTGTGCATAAGAGTTTGTGAGAGATTTCCTAAAGGAATTTGGCCTTGCAAAGGAAGGGCATCTGTCACAAATGCAGATTCAAATTCAGTGGCATCTGTGATTCTGCCACACAGCTTAGCAGCCAATGATCCAGAAACTTCCCTTATTGTTTGCAAGAAATGCCTGACAATTAACTTAATTGTTGAAATTTACCAGCTACACCAAGTGTATTAGTTTGTTGTGGCTGCTGTAACAAAGTACCACAATCTGGGTAGCTTGAAACAAGGATATGTATACTGAAGTCAAGGTGCAGGCAGAACCATGCTCCCTCCAAAGCCTCTAGGGGTGGATTTTTCCTTGCCTCTTCCAGCTTCTGGGAACCCCATGCATTCCTTGACTTGTGGCAGCATTACGCCAAACTCTGCCTTCCTCTTTTACCTGTGTTTTGCCATCACATGGCATTCTCCTCCCTCTGTGTATATCTGCCTCCAAATTTTCCTATTCTTAAGGATTAGGGTCACCTATCAACCACATCTTAACTTGATTACATCTCTAAAGACCCTATTTCCAAATAAGGTTACATTTATAAGTACCAGGAGTTAGCAGTTAACATATCTTTTGAGGGGATACAACTCAACCTACAACATCAAGATTTCATTGAAAATAAGAAATAAAAGTTAAAACAATTATACCAGTACTATTAGCAATCAATTCTAAACAAATTCACTGGCATTAAGTAACTTATCCCCTTATCCTTAATTACTTTTTTTAACTGCTTAGAAAAACAGACTCCCCTGAGTTGTATGTTTTTAAAGAATGCAGGCTGACTTCTTTTTAAGGTTTCTAAACCAGATGTAAAGTTTAATGCTTCTTTTTTAAACCTGCATTCTCCTGTGTTTCATTTTCCCAAGTCTCAGCAAAATCCTTTAACACCTGGCCTTTTCACAAAATTATCTTGGTAGCTACTGGGCCTAGGAGAAGTATAAACAAACCTACGTCCCCTTACAACTCTTCAGACTCAGCCTTGTGTACTACAGGAGGAAGGAGTCATATTTATTGTTGTTATCTTTTATTTAAAGGGATTACATTGAACTATGCATACATAAAAAGATTGTGGAATCAAAAAATGTTACTATACAGATAGAAACATGGCATTTCAAAACAACAGTTGGTGAAGTTTGTTTCATCTTCCTTTATTGGTTTATTTATTTACTTTTAAGTATTCACTGAGCATATACTATGTGCATGCTCATATCTCAGAATATGAGCATACTAGAGATACTAAGATGGATAGGACAAAGCCATGAAAACTCAGTGTGTTAAGTGCTTTCAGGGGATTAACACACAGTGCTGTAGAACTCAGCACTGCCCCAACTCATCCTGGAGAGCAAGGGATGACTGTCTTCCAGCTAGATTGATTCATTTCACCAAGTCAATGAGACCCCCCTGAGAGCAAAGATGTCCTTCCCTCTTGCCTCCCCTACTCAATGCAGTCCAGAACCAGACTAGCCTTCAAGGACAAGTGGAAACACTGGACACATTCATTTCACAAATGAAAGTTCACACCTACCATGTGCCAAGCTCCGGGTCAGGTAGTGGAGACAGAGTGATGGTGAAGAGCCACGTGGCAGCTGCCCTCTAGGGAGCCAGGGGCTTGGAGAATGGGGAGCCCTTGGCATGTCAGCTGGCTGGGAGAGCCCACGAGGCAGCTGACAGCTGCTCATCCAGATATAGCCCTGCTGTCCTGAGAACATGTCAGCATCTTATTCAAAAATAAGAAGTATTTTTAATTTTCTGGCACTTGTGCCCCATTTAGAACATTACTTCAGTCACTAAGCAGGGAAGCCTAACTGCTCCAGACTCCTGAAGATTCAGACAGCTTCTTGAAGCTCCTAAGGCCGCCAGCAGCCAGCAGAATATGGGACAGCTGGTTTGTGGAGCCCCAAGTGGCTCCGACCACCTCCATCTTCACCTGATCCACATACATGAAGGAAACTGCCACCAACAATATCTAACTGAGACGGTCTGCTAGTAAGCTTTGGAGCCAAATGGCCAATGAGTATCACAAAAGATGTCAAACATCTGTCAACTGAGAAATGAAAATTAAAACAAGACACTACATACACCCATCCGACAGGCAAAGATTTTTAAGTCAAATAATGTCAACCAAGTGTTTCCTAGGATGTGAAAAATAAAGCAAATTGCTTGGAGAGCCCTTGGGCCATACCTGGAGAACCTGCTGATGAGCCTTCTACGTTAACATTATGTGTTAATCCCACTGCAACCCATGCACAGACAGCAGAAGAAAAACGAAACGATGGTGCTCTTCACAGTCGCCCCTTACAGCAAAATGCTAGAAACCCTTCAGCATCCAGCAGCAGAGGAACAGGAAGGCAAACTGTCACTCACAGGAATCCAATCATCAGTTAATCCTCACCAGGACCCAGGGAGGGAGGTGAACCCCATTTCCCAATGATGATTACTCAGAGGCATGTAGAGGTAAAGGCACGCAGAGGGAAAGCTACATACTTGAGATCACACAGCTGTTAAGAGACAGTGTCAGGGGGCTCAAACCCAGTTCCCCTGGCCCCAAATCTGTGCTCTTCACTACTGTATAATCTTGCCTCTGTAGAAACATGCAGGATGGATGTGGAGGTAAACTACAATTCATCAGGAGATGTTTGTGTAGTTTGAAAAATTTCCTTGTTACCAAAGAGGAATCAGAGGTGCTTCAAAAAGGAAGGGGGACTTCCCAAAGCCCCTTTGTAATGGCTAATGTTATGATTCAACTTGACTGAACTTCTGCATCCATATATTTAATCAAACAATATTCTCTAGGCCTTCATAAATGCAAACAATTAGTATTTATTGATTTTGATTTTTTTAAGTAAAATTTTTTTCTACATTCTTGATGTTCCTGTGGTTTTGTATGTGGATGATATTGAAGTTTAAATTTGCTGACTTTGAGTAAATCAGATGCCTTCTACATTGTGGGAGGGTTTCATCCAATCAGTTGAAGATCTAAGAAAGAAAGCCTGGCCTCCTTAAGAGGAAATTCTCCAGCCTTCAGATTTCAGTCTCCAAACAGCTTTCCAACTGCATTATGGAAGTTCCCTGTGTCTCCAATCTCTGGATCACCATCAAATTTGGGGTTCTGTAATTTTGTCTGCCATTCCTTTAAAAAAACCTCTACTACCCCCTCCCTCCGTCCCTCCCTCCCTCTCTCCCCTAGGGGTTCTGTTTCTCTAGAGAGCCCCAAGTAATAAGCTGTCCCTCCAGATGTTCCCAATAGTTCAGCTCCTGGCACACAGATAGGAAGTAGCCTGGCCATGTAGCTCCTACTCCCACCTGTCTGGAGTCTTGAGAAAAGGAACCATAAAACAGTCATTAATTACCATAAAATCATACTCCAAGGGTCAACTATTGTTGATCTCACCTTACATGGAGGAAAACTGAGGCTTAAAGAAGCTGAACAACTTACCAAGGCCTTGTATCATACCAGAAACAAACTGTTCTTTGGCTCAAATTCCATGTCTTTCCTTCAGAAGCGTATGGCCAGGGCCTAGATGGTGGACATACTTTTGTCTGCTGGCAATGAAATGCAAATAGGACAAATGCCATGAATCCTGAGAGCTGGTTGGTTTGGGAATTAGAGCTGCTGATCTGCACAATTCTCCTATAGAACATTGTATGGTTAATGTACAGCTCCAGCCAGCCAACTCTGACAGCACCCACTGCTCCCTGGATATCCACGCCCCCAGGGCATACCTTTATTACCATGGCCAATGGCCAGGCCAACTCAATCAGTACTTGATCCATGAATAAGTAAAAAGGCAAAACTCACAGTCTTCTCCTAAAGGGCTACCCCTAAGACAGAAAGAAGGTCAAGGGCAAGAATAAACATTGTTGAGAAGTGCACTGGATAATCACACAGATTGAGTAGCAAGTAAAGGAGAATGTGATATGATTGATACTAGGATATCTATTGACAAAGTACAGGATAACTGGACTTTCAAGAAGTGAAAGCAAACACTTATAAGAAAACATGGATAAATTAACTGCCAGGCTCAGATAAGGGATCCCACAGTGTGGTCAAATTCTGATGGGAGTCACAGGATGGCTACAATATACACATCAGACTGCTCGATGTCAAATAACCATCATCATTTTCTTGGGTAAGAACAGGAATTAAATTAAGTCAATATATAAAAATGATGTGTATGTATATAACTATATATGACATTGGGCAAGATAACTATTAAAATACAAGACCCTGTCTGAACTCTGAAAACCTTATATAAATGAACACACTCATATCTACACTCATGGATGGGAAAATATAATATTATATAGACGTAAATTCTTCCCAAATTGATCTGTACATTTAATGGCATTCTTACTCAAGATCACAACAGCATTTTCATGAATAAGCTGTTGCAAAATTTAGATGGAAGAACAAAGAAGGAAAAATAATCAACATACTTCTGAGAAAGAAGAGTGAAAATGAAAGGTTTACTTTACCAAATATCAAGAATTATAATGAAGCTATGGTAATTAAGAAATCATAACAGTATTGCAGAAATAAATGAATTAACCAACAGAATATAATACAAAGCCCAGGAATAGATATTATAGGTACATGGAAATCTTCTAGATGACAGAAGTAGCAGTCACTGGACACATGAGGACTATTCAATAAATGAAATCAGAAAATATGATTATCTACTTGGGAAAAAAGTTAATTTAAAAAACTAGCTCACTCCAAACATAAAAATAAACCATAGTTCGATTAAGAATTTAAATGACAGAACCAATTTCAGGATTTTTATATAAGTAATTAACTTTCAGGGAGAAAAGGATTTCTTTAAAAAAAATCATATAAAATAAATGGCTGATATTAGACTACATCCAAATTAAGAACTTCTATTTATCAGTGAAAATTTTTTAAACAGTAAAAAAAAAAAAACACAAATAGGAAAATAATATTCATAATAGTTATAACTGACTTTGGAATAATACCAATAATATATAAAGAACTTCAATAAATTCATAAAAAAGCATATTTTAAAAAAGCATATTCAACCCAATAGAAAAATGAGCCAAGGCATAAAAGTCCATCCAAAGAAAAGGAAATACCCAAGAACAACAAAGCTATAAGACCTGTTCTCCTTGGTGACCAAAAAATGCAAATGAAGGCCACAATAAAATACCAATTTACACACATTCTGTGAAAACAGATCAAGAAACCTCTTGAGCCCATAGATCAAAAGCATCTCCCATTCTTTGCTACTAAGAAGATAAATTGATGCAATCAATTTAGAAAACAGTTTTGTTGTTTAACATGAACATTCATGTCCCCAACAATCAAACAATGTTACTGAAAGAGAAACCCTTGCACATGTATAGCAGGAAGCACACACAAGAATGTTCACTGTAGCACAGTTCATAATAGCAAAATCTTGGCACCGTGCCTAATGCCCATCAATAAGAGAATAGATTTAAAAGGAGATACCATTCTCAGCAGCATGTCATCATAATGTTATATTATACTCAAAATGCTATAGTATGAACTCTGGCCACACACAGTAATGATGAGAGTGTGTCACAAATCAGAGATTATGATTAATCCAACTCCAAGGCACAAAATATAAGTGAAAAAAGTGAGGATTTTTTTTTTTTTTGAAGGGACACCTATATTTCCCTGCTCAGAAAAACGCTGTGATCTCATTCTGGCAGGGGATTAAATGTTCATTGGAGAATAATTTTTTTTTAACAGCAAGTCATTCCTGAAATTCCTCAAACCAATACATAAATAAAATTTCTATACCAGCATCCCAGAGTGAGATGAATTGGGATTTAAATGGCAGAGGATGGGGGCTTAGCTGCAACCATTTTTATTTATGCATGCATTCAGGCAGAACTAAGAGAATTCTACAGCCCTGATGATAAAAGTTAACAGGAACATCAAGCTATGGAACTTGGAAAGGAAATGGCCTCTAATCAGTCTGTCTGCTGGAACCAATTGCCTGAGATAAAGCCGGGCCACGCTATTGAGTATGGATAATCGGGAGTTTATTGGACAAATGAAACAGCAGTGATAAAAGAGGCGAAAGCTGTTACCAAAAAAGGAACGTTAAGTATAGCTGGAACAACAGAAGAAACTGCTATTAGAGTTCAGTTTTCCAAACTCTGCTTACGTTCTTACCCTGCAAAGGCTCTCTGATCCTCTAACAGAACTTTGGAGAAACAGGGACACGGACTCATTACAGTAGTCCCCCCACTCAGGGGAAATATAACAAGACTCCCAGTAGATGTCTAAAATTGCAGATAGTACCAAACCCTACACATACTATTTTTCCTATACATTTGTATCTATGATAAATTTAATTTATAAATGAGGCACAGTTAGAGGTTAACAATGATAGCTAAAAATAAAATAAAATAATTACAACAAAACACTAACAAAATTGACAGCAACACTACTTTTGTTATTTGGGATCATTATTAAGTGAAATAAGGGTTAGTTAAGCACAAGCACTGTGATACCTCCACAGCTGATCTGTAACTGAGATGGCTACTAAGTACTAATAGATGGGTAGTATATAGAGCATGTACACCTTGAACAAAGGGATGATTCACACCCCAATCCAGACAGCAGGGAGTAACACAATTTCACCATGCTACTCAAAATGGTGTGCAGTTTAAAACTTCAGAATTTTTATATCTGGAATTTTCCATTTAGTATTTTCAGACTATGGTTGGACACAGACACCTGAAACCATGGAATGCAGAACTGTGGATAAGAAAGTAATACTGGGGCTGGGGTTGTGGCTCAGTGGTAGAGTGCTTGCCTAGTATGTGTGAGGCACTGGGTTTGAGTCTCACATTAAAAAAAAAAAGAGATCCATCAACAACTAAAAAAAAAAATTTTTTTTTTTTTAAAGGAAGGACTACTGTATCTGGAATTTTTCTAACTCAACCTAACCTGAGACTTGTCAACTGCCCAAGTTCTCTGCATCAGCCACCAAAATGGAGACAAAGGAAGATTGGCCAAAAATTTGGGTCATAAACATTAGCAGAGAAACAGGTAGGAAAGGTACTAGCCTGAAAAGTTAAGTCTTAATGGTCTTCAAAGGGGACAGAAAAATGCTACCTCACAACCTCCTTGACTCCAGACAGTGGTTTAAAATCAACAATTGCATAGTCCAGGTTTGAATATCAGGCACAGAATAGTCTCCAGAACAAAGATTCAGCAACTCTCAAACACCCACATAAAGACAAACTTAGTTTACCTCTTAGCTAAAACTTTTTCCTCCGAGAAGCCATCTATGACTGCCCCTGGAATTCTTGAAAGGTCTCTTAGCCAACTGACAACAATATTAGTTCCTATGCCTATTTTGGTACTTAGAAACTGAGCCATCATTAGGATAAATATCATGACACTATTCATTCACTAGACATTGAAAAAGACTACATTCTAGACAGCATGCTGTGCACTGGAGATATAGCAGCAAACACACACAAACATGGTGCCTGATTTCTTATAACACTGTATGTTTGATTATAAATCAAAGGAAGGGCTACAAAGAGCCTGCAGGATGCTGAGGGGCCTCACCATCGTGGCAGGAGTGGGAGCTGGGATCAGGAAGTGAATTTTATATTGATTTCTGAAAAATGAAAAATAAATAATAAAAATAACAAGTTAAAGATGCATGTGTGCATGAGTGTGTGAGAGTGGATGAATGTGTGTATGTGTGTGTGTGTGTAGAAGAAAATATGTGTGAAGTTATATAGTGTATGGACCATCAAGCCCATGTTTAATAATCTGGTCTTTATCCTAGATTCAATGCAAACCTTAAAAGGAATTTGGGGTAGGAAGCTGTAAATGTAGATGGTACATTTCACAGTTTGCATTTGGAAAAAAAAAAAAAATCATTCGGGACTAATATGACCCAAAGCCCCAGCTCATTCTCGCTCTTGGGCATTCTCATTCTCTCTCTCTCTCTCTCTCTCTCTCTCTCTCTCTCACACACACACACACACACACACACACACACACACACTTTCTTTGCCATTTTTATACCTATCTAGAACATTATACTAGCATCTCTTAAAGGGCCAATTAGAAAGTTAATCCTAAAAGAAGAAGGGAGCTCAAACCAAAACTACAGCAGGACTTAGCTAATTTACACCAGAAGTGATTTGTAGGAATGGATCCTGAGAGGATTACATCAAGGAGGGAAGAACATAACTTCAAATTAGACTGAATTCACCCATACAGAGGCACTTGTCAGAATTCTAAATTCAACGTTTGTCCTCGCTCTAGTGGCCAGGAGAGTGATTCTAATTGTTTGCTCAGCTATTTAACAGAAATTTAAACTCAACAGAGATCGACATTAAATGAAGTTGAGATGCTGGAACTTCTTCAACACAATGTAGAAGAAGCACTTCAAGGACCAAAGGAATACCAGCATACATTTGTTGTGTGCTACCTCATGCTACTCACCTTTAACCAGATCCCCAAAACCACTCTCTTCATCAAGGGTTGACAAAAAGGTGAAGGGAGTGCTGACGTTTGTTGGAAACATAGGCTGGTCAACTGTAGTAGAGACCGACCCCCTGGCTTCCACAGAGAAGGTAGAGGCACAGTGGCAGCACCCTTATGTCAGTGGTAGCATGGCCCTGGTGCCTGGAAGGATGATCAGAATATTCACAGGATGCTCTAACCCACGGGAAGAACTTTCAGAGGCTAACTGACCCTGAGACAACCCTCCCCCCAAAACAAAACTAGACAGATGACCCACAAGATCTCACTTAATTTGTATAATTAGGTGGGGGAAAGGCCCTATCAAAACCATAAAAATGGAGGCATAAATGACTCTGAACCTTTTAAAGAAAATGAAGACCTCAACTTTTTATAGTACATTACAATTAAGCATGAATATTCTCTTTGGCTTCCTGAAAGGGACATGAAACTACTTGCTAATTGTCCCCACCACCATCACTCCAAATTCAGATGTTAAAATGAAAACCCCAAAGTTGACCATATTAAGAGCTGGTGTCCGAAGCTTGAGTGTCCCTCAAAGGCCCATGTGTTAAAGGCTTGATCCAGGGAGGTAGTGGAGCCTTGGAGGGATGGGGCCTATTGGAGGTCCCTAAGCCACTGGAGGTATACCCTCAAAGGGGACTAGTGCTCTTACAGAAAAAGCCTTGAAGACTTCTTTGCTCTTTCTGCCATGTGAAGATTCAGTGAGAAGATGCCTTCTAGGAACCAGAAAGTGGGCTTTCACCAGACACCAACTCTACTAGCACTTTGATCTTACAGTTCACAATCTCTGGAATATGAGAAATAAATGTGTGCTGTTGAAAAGCTACCCTAGCTGGGCATGTTGACACACCTGCAATCCCAGCTACTTGGGAGACTGAGACAGGAGAACTACAAGTTCAAGGCCAAGCTTGGCAACCTAGTAAGATTCTGCCTCAAAAACAAATGGTGCTGGGGATGTAGCTTAATGGAAGAATGCTCCTGGATTCAATCCCCAGTACATCAAAATAAACCAATAAAAGCTACCCTATTTGTGGTAATTTGTTGGAGTAGACCAAATGATCTAAGATGTTATTTGCCAGAGTGACTTTACACTGAAAGAGAGGAAATAGCATGACCTTTAGATAATATCAAAGGCTGAATCTTGGCTAATCCTAATTCCTAGACACCTGGGCCTACCCCTGGGTCAGGACAGAGGCTAATAGAGGTCAAATGAAAAATAGAATTTGACCCAATTCAGTCTCACAATAAGTCCAGTGGGATCTCAGACCTATTCTATAGTTGTTTCCCCACTTCCAGAGGGTATTTTGGAACAGATGTCTTCAACAATAAGATGAACTTCCCAATTGACTCCCTGAAAATCAAGTAAGGGCCAATAAAGTAGAAAGGGCAAAACAAAACCCATTTCCCTCTTCCTACCAAAATAACAAAACCAAACCACTACTATATCTCTAGGGAAATCAGAGAAATTAACCCCATCATTAAATCTTTGAAAGGTGCAAATCAAAGGATTCCAATCACATCCCTATGTAACTTTCTAGGTTGGCAAATGAGAAAGGTAATGAATCATAGAGAGTGGCAGCAGATTATCATAAATTTAATCAAGTGGTGACTTCAATTGTAACTACTGTTCCTGATATGGTCCTTTTATTGAATCAAATCAATACAGACCCTAGCGACTGGTACACAGTTATTGACCTGTCAGTATTTTTTCCCTCTATTCCAACAACAATAAAAAAATACTAGAAGCTGTTTGCTTTCTTTAGGTAGCTATAGCAATAAACCTTCATTACTCTGCCTGAGCACCATATCAACTTTCCAAATCTGAGCCACATAGTCCATAAGAATTTGGCTGCCTGGCAATCAACTAGAATGTCATGCTAGTTCGATACATTGATGGCATCATGCTGACAAGACAGGTAGAGCATCAATTAGCAGAGTGCCTTGCTGAGACACAAGTAAATGTGGTAGAAAACAACCTCTCTGAAATATTAGGAACCTGCCAAATTGGTTAACATTTTGGAGTCAGTACTCGGTGTTTTCCAGAATATGCTGTGCAGAAAGAGCATGATGCTACTCCCTGTACCCTCTATCCTTAACAAAAAGGCATGACACTAGGGAAGTCTTTCCAATTTGGAGGCAAAAGACATCATATCTCGGTGTGCTACTCCAATCTGCTCACTGGATGAGTTGAAATCTTGAAAGCCTTGAGTAGGGTCAGGAGAGTTGGTTCTCTGCCTTTTCCACCCTACAGGACAATAATCCTGACATTCAGCTCCAATAACTCAGGACTCAAAACGGCTACACTGAGTCTGGATGCTGCATGAAGCTCACACAACAACAAAAAACATGTTGGAGCTTTCTAGATTTGAGGGCCAAATTATACCCTTTTTGGCAAGTAACTATTCTCATTTTTCAAGGCAATTCCTGATTCTCTTAGAGGCTTAGGAGAAAAAGAGTACCAACAATGGAAACCATATCAATACCTAGGCTGAGCCGCCCAATACAGACTGGATGTTTTCTTATTCACTCAGTCAAAAAGTTGGGGGTGTGTATCAGCATTCTAATATCAAGTTGAAGTGACCTGTAGATGGTCATGCTTGGTCAGGTCCTAAGGCCACAAGAAAGTCACCAGAAAGCTTCTCACCACCTGTATGCTCTGGCCATGTAGGAACCTCTCAACTCACATCAACCCTTAAAGCACTGCCTTTGGCTGGAATGGAAGGAACAGATGCAAGAAAATAATAAACATCATTTGGCAAAGTACAGTCATCCCTCAATATACATGGGGATTGGCTCCAGGACTCCTTGTGGAACCACCCACATCTCTTAATCTCATGAAAGTGACACAAAAAGGCATGAAGTCTAAGAGTATCTTGACAGTATGGTGGTGCAATTAAAGTCCAGCCTCTGTGGCAGCTGGGGTAGAATAGCAGTGGGAGCCTGATGTGGCCCTGTTGCCTAACCAAACTGTGCCTAAGCAGAATTTATGTTTGCAACCCAGACATTCTTAGTTACTGCTCATTGCCTTCATCTGATTCTCCAGACTTCCCTTAGATTCTATGAGCAGCTTAGTATCCTAAAAATTCATTATTTTCACTCGTGGACCTGATTTCCATTATTTGCAATCAAAATCCTGAAGTTACAGGAGGAGAGGGAAAGGGAAATAGGTCCTCAATAAATATTCAAGGCAGGATCAGGGGATGGAGTAGTTTTCAGATGATGTGAAAGACCATGGTATGCTACAGGAGGAGGAAGCTGAGGGTGGAACAGAGGGTCACTGGATAAGGAGATCAGGAAATGAGAGATCATAGTGTTGAAGGGTCACCACATGGACAGCGAGTTTACCCAGCATTATGTCTGTACTCAGGCTGGCAAGGAGGACAGTTCTCCAGGGGCCAGAGTCTGAATTGTAGGAAGTAAACAGGAGGCTGAGTTGAAAAGTCAGACTGGCCTCAAATAGCAGTGCATGTTACAAGAGTGTCAGAGATCTTTGTTTCTGAATCCCCGGAGCCTAGAATAGCAAATGTTTGCTGAGGAATCAAATGAAGCAAGCGTTCTTCATGTTTAACCATGTAAGAGTTTCAAATGAGCTTATTTCTATGACTCCTCTCTAAAGTGGATATGGGGTTTTTTTCTGTCTTTTCCACTGTCATTCCTGAGTGACTGGCACAAAATAGGTCCTCAGTAAATATTCATGGAACATAAAACGTATGAATGAGCTTAAGTCTTTTTTCACCATTTCACATCCTCCCTGCTTCCGTGGCATTTTATTTTTGATGGCTCTGAATGGCTGGCTATCTACCTTAGTTCTCTCTCTCTCTCTCTCTCTCTCTCTCTCTCTGATATTATGCTCCCATTTCTGAGCCCCCCTCCCTGTCTTACGTGTACTATTCTATCTCTCCACAGAATGATGAGCACTTGATGACTATAACCATGTGACCCAGAAAGCAGGAACTTTACAGTCAGAAACAATCTCATATTCAATATCCTCAGGATCAGGGTGTAGGAGGTCTTGAGTCTAGATCATTAATTCATTCATTCAATAACCCTTTACCAAGTGCTACTTTTTGCCAGTAAATCAGCTAATTCCTGAGATACAAAAAGATCTGAAAGCCCAGAAAGAAGTTATGCACATGCAAATGCTGAGATTAAAGGGTACTGAAAAGAACAACAGGACCAGGCTTGCCAACAGGTATTCCTGGGTTCGAATTTTACCCCAACATTTACTTGCAGTGGTAAGACATTTGTTTGAAAAAAAAAAAAAAAAAAAACCTCAAAACTCTGAGACTCAGTTCCCTTGTTTGCCTATAGGAATCACAGCCAAAAATAAAATTCCTGGATAAGTATCAAAAGGCATCTATCAAAAAATAAATAATTGCTTTTTAAAAAAAAAATTTAAATATTCTCTTTCTCTCTTCTCAGCATCTGCAATGGAGCCTGATACATGGCTGGACACACAGAAACTTCTCAAAATTGGAACCGTTGGAGGAGGCAGGTCCAAGGGGTCCTATGGTAGACTGCAGTAAACACAGACCCCCACTCCAAAGCGGCGACTTCTTTGTGGACTTACTGCCATCAACCTGCCAAGGCAGCACTAGACACTAGGCTGGCCAGTGCCCCAAGCTTATCTGTCAAAGTGGCAGCTATCCAGCCACCTTCCCTGGAGCCCTTGAGCAGGAACTTCCCATTTGGCTGTATTGGCTCAGGACAAAGGATAGGCATGGATGGGAGAAAACCAATCCAGAGCATCACACTGTCTGACAACTCCAATGTCCTCCACCCTAGAGTCATGCATATAAATTTGTACAAAGTAGCCATCCCTGACAATGCAAGTGATCTTTTACTTCTAAGCATGTTGTAATGATAAATACAGCTGGAGGGATTCCAAGAAACAAAGAGGTGATGGGGACACACATCCTACCTGGAATTTGCAAGGTTACTGAGAAAAGAGAAGTGTGAAGGAAAGATGGCATTATACTATAGATGCTGATCAGTTTTCAAAATGTATTAATGGAACTAGTTTAAGTATGAGGAGGTTGGCATGTCTCTATTGCCTAGGCCTGAGGAAGGACCCCTCATCTCTAAACCCAATAGTGCAAGCCGAGTCTTGGCACCAGAGAGCCATCCATCTACCTCCCCTAGACCTCCTGTATCACCTCCCTGCTGCTCCTTGCAGACTCTCCCAGCTGCCTCACCCCCATCCCTATCCCAATCCCCCCACCTCCCACCGAAAGGCAGCTTGCTTGCCCACAGTCCCAGGAAAAATAACCATCTGGACCAATGGTCATATGCAAGCACAGCAGTCTACTCACCCCTGCCTCCATTATGGGTGATTGGCTCTGGGCCACACCAGGAGGACACAGACTTCTCATGACCTCCTATATGCTACAAGCCATAGCCTAACCCTGGCATCAGAGACTTTTCCCTGAAACACACCAAGAGTGTGATAGCTTGGTCAAAATTCTATGAACACCTGTGGCAGGTGTGCACAAAGCTGCAGGCTCATTCTCTGGCCTCTCACAACCCTGTGAGGAGAGCTAAGACAGGCTTATGTGAAGCATCAGCAAATGCTACAAGACAGACGGCATCCCATGCCAAAACGTCTGGGGGAACACTATCCCGTTACATATGCAGCGTTCTCACACAGCACGACAACCCATCTCTCACTCCAACAGTCCTGGGTTCTTTATTACAGCTTCCAGGCCAAGAGCAAACAGCTGGCTTCGGTACACCCACATGACTGCAGATGCCCACGCCTTGTGCTGGCCTGAGCCTCAGCCTTCCAGAACTGCTGGGGCTATTTCTTCCAAACCTATGAGCACCTCCGGGGCTCACAAGCCCTAGTCAGACAATCCAAATGTTAGGGCCACACATACAATCCTCCAAGACTTGCTGTGTTTGATGGTATCCACCAGGCACAGACCCAGAATCCAGACATCATCCACTCCACATTGTCCTTTCCTTCTTCATGATGAACTCATATATTTTCCTGTACTAGTTTTAACTCTAAGAGAACATACACATCCAGTCCATAGTGGACCCCCTGCAAAAGACATGTGGGTGAGGACTTCAAAAAGCCTAAATCAGAATGAACCCTCAGTAGACCTCACAGTGGATGCCAAACAGTAAGGACAATCAAGGACACAGTGGCCCTTATTAGACAAGAAGGTGCTTCTGGTGGAGGTACAGACTTCTGTCTGGGGGAACACAGAGGAAGGGAGATGGGCAGCGGGATCTGCTGGATTAGCAGTTGGCTGCTGCTTCAAAACTCACTCAGGGTCACATCTGGATCAGGTTTGGCCTCTGCACCACAAAGCAGCCTACAGATCCCTGCATGCCCCCAACCCCAGTGCTGACAATTGTAAGCCCTGCCCCACAGCTGCCCCTTCACCCCAACTTCCTCTGCATAGACACAGGCCCCTGAAGCATGATGGTATCTCCCTAACAGTCTCCCAGTGCCTTAGCCACATCCTTTTACAAGGTAGTCAGCGTTTTGTGGGGGTACTAGGATTAAGGAAAGGCAAAAAATTGGGGCTCCTGGAGGTCTGGGGATCTTCAAAACAGTCCTTCACCCTTTTCTGCCCATGATCCTAGCCCCATTCCAACAACACCACACCCTAACCAGAGGGGTAAGCAGTTGGAATCCATCCTCTCAGTTTATAAATAAGAACAATTCACATGTATGGGGCATCCCTCTTACTTGACCCTTTTCAGATTGTCCTCTTAATTCTCCCAGAGACTCTCTAGGTAGACCTTAGCACCCTTTCTCTTTCACAAATAAAGCAGGAGGTCTATAAAAGTATGTGGCTTGCTTCAAGCCACCCAGCTAGTGTGGTAGCTAATAAGTAGTAACACCATATAGAAAAAGAGGTCTGTTTGACTCCAAGCCAGGTCTTTAGGGTCCAAAAGAAGGCAAATGCACATCTGGTGACCAGGGCCACGTAGCATCCTGGGTAAGCACCTTGGGTATGGGGCAGCCTGAGCAAAACACCCTGGTTCTCAAGGCCAACTTCCTGGCAGCCCGGGTACACTGCCAGCTTCATCCTAGAAACTGCAGAGGGGACAAATGGCAATCCCAAACACACCAAAGGCTTGGAAATGCCCAACCTGAAATAAATGAGCTCTCCTCTAACTGTCCTACCGTGGGGGGAAACATGACAGACATCATACATCACCTAAAGCCAAATTCAATTTGTACCCATTTATAACATAAACATGTCTCAGGTGTAACATCAATGGAGCTCATTTAGCATTCTTCACGCTCCCCTCAGAGGGCTGCCAATGCAGGGCTTCAGTGAGACGAGACACACCAGCACAGACCCACTTAGGAGAAAACTTGTTCCCATGTGAAAGAGAAATTGGTTCACTTTAGATGGTGGAGGAGAGAGCCCTCCCACATTTGTGAAGTGCCAGACAGGCGCAAGGATAGAGCCTGGCACAGGAGAGAAACCAAAGTGGAATTGGCTGCCCAGATATCCTGTGATTAACAGGACAGCTCCCAGACACTGACAGAACCAACATCAGGCATCTGAGCCAGATGAACACAACCAGAGGCCCACCCACACTATGACCATGTGCCCTCACCCCATGCTTGGGGCATGGACCCTGCACAGCCTCTGGGACCCCGGGAAAATCAGGCTAAAAGGAGTTCCAACCTTCACCATCTATTTCTTGATGACCTTATTGAATGTCCTTAACTTTGGTTTCCTGCCTATTAGAATGAATTCAAGTCTATAAAGGCAACTGTGGGTCAGAGGAAGTAACAGATGGGGAAAAGGACTAGAAAGTGCTTTGTGATTCATCATCATTAGCTCCATCCCTGTCATTTGCAAAATTCTAAAGCATCATGTCATGTCAGCCAGCACCAGGGACCCTCAGTGTGCAAAGCCTGCAAGTACTTCCAGGGCCCACTGAATGAGGCCTTCCTGAGCAGAAGGAAGAAGCCCCTATGGGAGAAGCATCCTCCTTGTGTGTTTGGGGACAGTGACAATTAACTCTAGGGCCTTTGGCCGAATGCACCGACTCTAGTGGTTTAATGATATACAAATAGAAAAGTGCAGAATTTTAGGGACCTCCCAGAACTTTGGGAATCTCTTTGCAAGGTGTTCCTGTCCTTTCTGAATCTCAAACAAGGTTAATTCAACCTGGACCAGACTTCCTGGGAGGAGAATAAAAGTACTGAAAGCCATTTTACAACGCAAAGACTGCATCCGTGATCAGAGCCGGGGAGGAATCCACTTATAATCATGGAGTTTGATTGAAAACCTTGATCTCTCAAACAGAAGTCAACCAAATTAGGATGGGGCATTATCTCCCTTTCTGGGCTTCTGTGTGTTTCCTGGGGACAATCTCAGGAGCAAGTGATGAGGTAACTCCACCCTGCAGCTCAGCTTTGGGCTGTAATGAGCAGCATCAAGGACGTTCTGTTCTGCCTTAAGCAGCAAATCCCTCCCCTGATTAGGAAGGATTAATTGAATAAAATTATTTCCCCAAAAAAGATATTGGTGAGATATCTGTTTGGGGGGGGGAAAGGGTTGTTTACTTGTTTTTCTTAATTCTTTTCTTTTTTGTTTGGTTGGTTTTTTGAACAGACTTTGTTTTTTAAAATAGTTTTAAGTGCATGGCAAAACTGATTTTTTAAAAAGTACATGGATTTTCCATATTTCTAACCCCACCCACATGCACAGCCTCTCCCATTACTACCATCCTGCAAAACAGGGGTGCATATATTACAACTGTTGAGCCTATGTGGAAACACTGCTCTCACCTGAAGTATATAAGCATGATGTATGGCTTAAAACTGGAAACCTTTTCCATGGGGTGTATTCTCTAGGTGAAGTTCAGAGCCATTAGTGTCTCAGGCCAGAAGCTGAGACAGGCATCCCCAGAAGAATTGGAAGGCTTCACCCTCAGGTGATTACAAAGATAGACAAGAGAGGTAAAGCCAAAGATAGTCCCAAACCTGGTTGTCCAGAGCATGCCTACCCAATAGAAACACAATGCAAGCTGCATATTCAATTTAAAACTTTCTAGCAGCTACCATAAAAAGGTTAAAAAAAAAAAAACAAAGTTAATTTTAAGGTCAAACTTAACTTGACCTGATATATACAAAATATGGTCATTTCAACATGTAATCAATAAAAATTATTAAGATATTTTACATTCATACTGTCTTCTGAACTGGTGTGTATTGTACATTTACAACAAATATCAATCTAAATGCTAAATTTTCACCAGAAATATTTGATCTAATTTCAGATTTCACAAATTTATCTTTAGAAAAGTAGACCCACATAATCAAGTGGTTCCAAACACAGTTAAATTTTTCCTAATACTTGAATCAAGTGTCAGTTTTGAAATTTAAATTAATCTAAATTAATTTAAATTAAATGTACAAAATTTAGATCCTCCATAACACTATCCACATTTCAAGCCATCAACAGCCACCTGCAACTAGGGGTTCCTCGATTGTACAGTACAGGACTATAAGGCAAGGTCAGGGAGGCCCATAGGTCAGCCAAATAAAGGCTTCCCTCCAGGATCATCACTAATGCTGTAACCCCAAAGTTAATTAAAGGGTGGAAAAATGAACACAGCTCTGAAATTCTATTTTCCCAAAGGGCTGGTTCAATGGGTGGTATCCAAAACATTTTTTTAAGACCTGCAATATTACCAAGTGACCAGTGCCCCATCTGGGGTCCCACAGTGGGGAGGCCCACAAGGATATTTTAATCATACTTCTTGGGCAGACTGACACCAGCTCCCCTGGCCTCCCACTCCAACCCTGGATACTCAGCAGCCCCACTTCCCAATCTGTCCTCAGGGTCTCCCTGACCAGTAGGATATAGCAGAGAGTCCCAGCTCCCTTCCCCAAAGGTGAAATGTGTGCCCTAAGAAAGGCTGAGAAAATTAATCAAAGCAGGTTCAGTCACCACTGCAATCTACACCAGTTACTAGCATGTATTGTAGACCAAACTGTGTCTTCACCCAGCTGTCGGCACTCAATGCACATTATCTCAAGGAACTCACACAATTCCATGAGCTGAGTGCTATTTTGATCTCATTTGCCATCCCATCTACATGGACTCTATCCCCGAGTCCTGTTTTCCCCTCAAGATTCTCTGTCTCTCTCTCTCTCTCTCTGAAAACTGTTCCATGCCCACTGCTTCTCTAGGTCACCCATCCAGAGCTCTCTCGGACACCATTTCTACATACCATCTGTTTACTAAGAATGCCTGCCTACATGTGCATTCCTCAGAAACACTGCTTGCTCCAAATGCCCAAGGCCACACATACCATCCCCTCTGGGTTCATTCTTACACTCCCTGATTCATATATGATTTGCCCAGCCACGTAGGCAAGGACCAAGATCTCATCCCAGACTCTGCTTTGATCCCATCTGCCTCCTGCCTCTGAGTTCAATTACATCTACCCCCTTAACATGACTCAAGTGAGTTCCCCTTCCCATTTCTGTGCTACATACTCTAAGTGCCTCACCATCTTCACCGAGGCTATACCAAAAAAAAAAGTTACAAGTGTACAAAAGACAGTAATAATCACAACCATGTCTGTGTGCTTATCACAAAGCAAATTCTCATTAACTGTGTTGAGTTAATTTCTTCTTCTTTCTTTCATTCCATCCTTATTCCTCCTCTGAACCAACGTGTATTCATCCATTTTCCATTTCTGTAACAAAATACCAAGGCTGGGTACTTTATAATGAGAAGAGGTTTATTTGGCTCATAGCTCTGGAGGTTCAAGAACATGGTACTGGCATCAGCTCAGCTCTGGTAAGGACATCACAGTGGACAGCATCACAATAGTAAGAGTATGTGTGACAGGGAGAAACCACAAAGCTAGATAGAAAGCCAGAGCAAGGGGAGGGCCCAGTCCTGCAACATCCCCTTAGGTCCTATGTCTTATAGATCTCACAGCTTCTCAGAATCACTATAGTGAGGTCCATGCTCCCAGTACAGGAACCTCTGGGTGACACCATATCCAAACCATTAGCCCCAAACCATTTACAGCTGTAGGTGGTGAAGATGGAAGAAGCTTGGTCAGATTTCCCTAGACAAATGCCCCCACCTTTGTGAGAAGATGATGAGGAAGAGGTGGATCTTCACACTGTGATAGCCCATAAGTCACAGACAGGTGAAGCAATGGCTGGAATGTGCAGTCCATGATGAGACCACCCAGATCCCACAGGGAGCACCGACCTGTCTAGACCTAGCTAGCATCCTGTGGAATAACTTGCCTGCTTCCACTTTGCCATGTCTCTTCCACTGTCCCCCAGCCATGTGGTGCAAACGACCCATTTAAACATCTCAGAAGTGAAGATGAGAAGCAGGATAATAAGGTAGCCATCCCCCAGGCCCCCCGGCAGTGATCACGGTGTGCCACCTAGAGTGTGCGGGCCTTTCTGTCGCTCTCATCTGTCACACATCAAGTGAGAAAAGATCTATTTTTTCCCCAGGCAGCATGCCTACAACTTCAATCAGCCCAAAATACGCTTGGCTAAATGTGATTGCGAGATGCTCAAAGTGGTACCCAGAGTTTCATCAGAAGCCATCACGAGAACATGGTGGGGCTAGGGCTTCACCAGGTAAGCAGATCTGAACCAGGCTTCTCCCCAAAATGGGTGTCCCTGGTTTTGAGCCCCACTTCTCAGTCTGGCTGCAAACCAGACTCCCTCCTGCAGCAATCCAGTGGTCTCACAGTTACTCTACTGAGCAGGGGGCCTCTCCTCCCTGCCCCTAGTGATTTCCTGCTCCATTACTCACTGGTGTTCCAGGCCTGCAGGAGGCTTACTGCTCCCCAGAACAGGGAAACAATGGATAGAGATTATTACCCCATCTCCCAAGACAGAAATGAAGAAAACCTCCAAAGAATAGGCAAGGCAAGGCTGGGCATCCTAAGACATCATCGGAGTCTTGGAAGTCTATACACTAGGTTTCTTTCAGGAACAGAAGCCTGGGAAGTTCGCAATATCAGTCCCAAAGAGCAAAAACCTGAAACAGCACCAGTGGTTTGGAACTGCCTTAAACAGAAAGCACGCGATGAGGGCCTTCCCCACATGTCTAGCACTGTTTGGGGAAAAGCTGCTCTGGTAGAAGAGTCATTCATGAAGAGCAGGCTTGGCACTTGAACCCTGGCTCTTCCTCTCACCAGCCCTGTGAACTGGGAGCACAGCTTGCACTTGGAACCACTGCTTCATTTGTGAGAAGAATAGGTAATAAAATGCATAAGAATCACTTAGTGCCAGGAACACAGTAACTGTCTGTCTATTGAGCAGGTCCAGCCCCAAAAAGGACAGGGGTGCATGCCACTGTGTTGCCCTGCCCTTGACATCACCAGCTCGAATGCAGAGTCCATGCAGTCTTCTCATTAGAACTGATTTCCCTCTTAGAACTTTCCTACAGTGGTAGTCACAGTCAAGAGGCACATCAATGGAGAATATATCAGGTGCAAATTTCTTTCCAAATGGTATCACTGCTGTCCTGACCACAGTCCTAAGAGAGGGGCTATTGTAACATTTTACAAAGGAGGAAATAAGACTCTTAGAAAGGTCGGGCGTTTCTTTTCAAGTATCACACAGCTAGTAAGTGGTGGTGCTGAGTTTTGGACCCAAAGCAGAACCCAATACTTGAAAAGGGAGATGCAGTGTCTGTAAAGTGAAATGGAACAAGCCAGTCAGGGCGAGGATCCAGCCTGATGGGCAGCTAGGCTTCTCACTATGAATTGATAACTCAGTCTCAGGATTTCAGTTAACCTACAATAGTGCTTCTGACCCAATCCTTCTGCAGAACCTAATAAAATTTAAGTTGGGGACTGCAAATCTGAGAGCCAGTCTCCCCCCGCCCACCTTCCAGGCCACAGAGCTTTTCTACTCTCTGCTGCAGCAAGACCTTCACTGATGCCAACCCCAGGCTTGCAAGGGCGTTGCTTACACACCCAACACAACCCATTCAGGCCCAGAGTTTTGATGACAATTAGCTCAAACTAACATATGTGCAATATCTATATTATTGCATAATTTATATACATTTCACACTGTTTGTGGGGGATATAAGCACCAAACCACAAAGTATTTGCATATAGATGGTGAGTTGGAGACATATGCTTGCATTTGATGGGTAATATCTGAAATATACACGTACACATATTGCTCTTGCAAGCAGCGGATGCTTGCTTTCTGCCGTTCTTCCATGACTTGAAGTGTGCCGATCCGTTAACAGTTTGTTAATTTTTAAAATTTACAATACTGAAATGTCCATTTCTGAACATATAAATGATTTTCAACTGCCTGATGAGCTGTGACTGCCACACATCAGGGGAAAGCAGCTTTACTCAGAGAAGTTAGGAGTCAGACTCATTCTGGTTAAAATCCCTCATATTAATGGTTATCAAAGAGAAAGCCATTCTCCCAATCCAGTTGGTATCTACCACCAAGTCAATCACCCCAAGGACAAAAACCTGACATTTATTTAACAAACACACACTCAGCTTCTACCCTTTGCCAGAGACCCACAAGTAAACTCAAGGGGGAGAAGGCAGCTCAGACTCAGCACAGAGGCCAGCAAAGCAAATGCTCCCTAAACAACAGCGCCTAGGATGGTTGGCAAGAGATTTGGGGGTGGGGGGTGCTCCAGTCCCAATGTGGAGACACACACCACACGAGTTTCAATCCCAGCTCAGTAAACACTGGCTCTGTGACAAGAGAAAATGCATAATACTTTCTCAGTTTCAGAGGCCTGGTCTATAAAGCAGAACTAACATCTCCACTCTCTCAGAGATGCTACAAAGATAAGGAACAATGTCTCAAGCACTCCAGACTGTGTCTGATCCAAGGCAGGGACGTGGGAGGCAGGAAAAAGAAGTCCACCCAGAGGTACTTGCCTGCCTGGACAGCACCCAGGGTAAGATTCCAGGCACCTCTATCTGATTGTCTGGTAAACGTGGTAAAATACACATGACACAAAATTCACCACTGTTGCCATTTTAAAGTGTACAATTCAGTGGCATTTACTGCACTCAGAGATAGTGGCTGCACAACACTGTATCAAGTTCTAGAATATTTTTATCATCCTGAAAGGAAAACCTATACCATTATTAAGCACTCTCCCTCTCCTCTCCCACAGCTCCTGGCAACCACTAATCTGCTTTTTGTCTCTATGGATTTGTCAATTCTGGAATCCTACAATATTTGTCTTTTTTTGGGGGGGAAGGGTCCAATTTATTTTATCCAGCATAACTTTTCCAATTTCTCTATTCCTTTATATGGTTGAATAATATTCCATTGCATGGATGTACCACATTCTATTTACCCATTGAACAACTGATGGATGTTTGGATTGTTTCCACTCTTCGGTTATTGTACATAGTGCTTACCTGATTTTAATGGATGGAGCAAGTACCATTCCAAATCCAAGGTGGCATTACCTTAGATTCCAATCATCTTATCATTCACAGAGAATAAGGAGCTGCTCCCTTCATGTCCCTTTGAGACCAGGTTTTCTTGAGGTATGGGCAGCATCTGATGGCTTTTCATTCATCCACCCAGCCTGTTTTGCATTAGATAGTACCTTGGGTTTCCTCAGCTCAGGTTCCCTAATTGATTTATTGACATAAAAATCAACCCTCACATTATTATAATAGTCATTACAGAAACTTTTAATCACTGTTAACTATTGTCATCACGACATTCTTGTTGGCTGCATACAGATGAGGAAAGAGAATGAAAATTGGGTGAGTGTCACTGTGTCTGTACCAGGCTCCGAGCTGCCTCCTCTGTGGGTGTCATCTCACTTGGTCTTCACAAGCAGCCTGGGAGGTGGGAATTAACATCGCCTGATATGGAGATGAGAAAATTCATGCTCAGAGAGGTGACGTGACTCGTCTCCAATCACACTAATGAGAGGCCTCGCTGGCATTCAACTGCCAGGTGTGTTTGACTCTGAAGCTGCCTCCAGAGTCACATCCAACACTTCCTTGATAGAATAATTATTAACAATGAGCCAGCATAGCCTTCCCTGATCATATGCATGTGCTTCTGCCCCATCAAACTGGGTACAGAGCAACTTTGCAAATAAGCAAAGCTTCCTTGCTTGATTTGGGGATTGGGGGCAATTTTGCCCCTTTCATTCTGGGAATGCCTTGACATTTTATACTCAGCAAGGCTATGGAATCGGGATCCTGAGCCAACAGACTAGCAGACAGAGTCTCTGGTGTCCCATGTTATACCATCTGACTTCAGGAGAGCCAGTCCACCAGACAGACCCTCATCTTGCTGCCAATAAAATGAGAATCTGTTGGCTTCCTGGGATATTCTAGGAATGATGAGAATTATATTTAGATATTGGGATCTCTAGATATTCATGTGCATATTCATATGGAAGAGCTGGGCTTGAGCCCAGAGAAGAGAAGACGGTTTAATGTTTGGTATTTGCCATAGAAAACAGGTTCAGGACAGCCAGGGCTCCCCTCATCACACACCCCCAGCCAGCACCCAGAGCTATAGGGCATTCACCCTTGTCCCTGAACAGTTGTGTGATAGAAGGCAAAGCACATCTCCAATGACAGGTTTATGACTAAACAAAGGTTGCATCATCAAGAGTGAAATATCTGTACTTAAAAAAAAAAAAAGTCCCAGGTAGAGTGCTAAACCAGAAAATCCAAAGGTCAAAAATTTCCCATGAATTCTGAGGGATGAGAGACAGAAAGTCTATCTGCTTTAGACTCCCACCTTTGGCCCTTACAGAAACCCTTCTGGGACCAGTCCCTAGACCTCCTCTCACCTCCACTGCATCCCTCAATCATCCTCTCCAGGATCATGGTTTTCCACCAGGTTGATGCTACAGTACATCTCAAAGTTGTATCTGCAGTTCCAGCCTCTCCTCTCTTCTCCAGCATGAAAAATCCAACCACCTCTTCCAAGCTTCCAAATGGACATGCCAGGGGTGTCTCAAATTTAACATGTCTAAAACCAAACTCCTCATTTCCATTTCTCCCCAAACCACTCCCACCCCAGCAAATGGATGCACCCTGCTTACTGCTCAGGTCAAAAAACAATGGCACTGTCCTTGACTCATCTTTGTCTCAAGACCACACCCATAATCAGCAGACTCCATCAGTATGCCTCCCAAATGCATGCAGAATCCAACCACCTTTCAGGTTTTCCACCTCCAGCTCCCTTGTCAAAGCCCCTACCACCTCTTGCCTGGAGTGTTTTAATACTATTCTCAAAGGCCTCCTTCCCTCCCCCTCTCCTGTTATGGTCTGTTTTCCACAGCAGATCTATTCAAAACTCTGCAACAACTTCCATCTTGGACTAAAATCTAATTTCCTTTATAAAGCCCCACAAGGCCCTAACTGACCTGATACCAGGACGTTCCTTGAACATGCAGATATACTCCCTGCTCAGAGTCTTTGCACTCACTCTTCCCTCTGCAGAAATGCTCTCCCTTCGATGTCCCAGTAGCTGACTCTCATACCCACTTCAGACTTTTCTTTTTTTTTAATTTAATTTTTTTATTGGTTGTTCAAAACATTATAAAGCTCTTGACATATCATATTTCATACATTAGATTGAAGTGGGTTATGAACTCCCAATTTTTACCCCAAATGCAGATTGCAGAATCACGTCGGTTACACATCCACAATTTTACATAATGCCCTATTAGTAACTGTTGTATTCTGCTACCTTTCCTATCCTCTACTATCCCCCCTCCCCTCCTTCAAATGCATCCATATCACAGGAAGCTCCCCTACCTTCTCTTCTGTAATAGAACCCCAACTTCTGTTCCCCTTATGTATCTTTGTTTTTCCTCATGGTATGTATCACCACCGGGCATATGATATACCTATAAGATAATCTGACTCGCTTCACCAGAATATAAGGTTTACAATGAAGGGTGATTGGCCTGGCTCACAGATGTATCTGATACAGTACTATATATCAGATATATCTTATATAGTACTGATATAGAAGGTCCCATTAAATATATGCAGGAGGGAGGGGAAGAAATCTTATAAACATGGAAATTCAAGTCTAGAAATTTAAGCCTGACCAAATTTAAATAACCAGAAAGTAAAGAAGTCCAAGCCCTGTCCATCTAGCTCCAAAGTCTTTTTACCCTTTATTTTCAATATGAATTGCCTTTCTGGACCATAGTCCTTGTTGAAGCTAAAATCACAGTCCTAAGTCAAGCAAAAGAGAGACAGATACCATATCCAAGGAAAAAATGTGGAAAATAAATGTTATGGTAACAAATTGCCCATGATCTAATTATCATCATCAAACATTTATTAAGGGCCCAAGAGCACATGGTGCCTTGCTCGGCATGCTTCTCAGAGAAAGAGAACCAGAACAGCAGACAAGGGGAGGACCAGTAATGTGACTGATGCTTCAGCCTTATGTGCCATCCAAAGGATGAAATCAAGGAAGCCAGAGGCTAGGAATAGGGTGTAGATGAGGTAAGTGTAGATGTCTTTTTCAAAATTTCAATCCAGCCGGGCACAGTAGAACATGTCTATAATCCCAGCAGCTCGGGAGGCTGAGGCAGGAGGATCTTGAGTTCAAACCAGCCTCAGCAAAAGTAAGGTGCTAAGCAACTCAATGAGACCCTGTCTCTAAATAAAAGTACAAAAAAGGATTGGAGATGTGGCTCAGTGGTTGAGTACCCCCGAGATCAATCCCCAGTACCCCACTAAAAAATTTCCAACCCAGGCCTCCATGGAAATCACCTGAGGCCAGCATCCTTGCCTTGCAGAAACATGGACTGTAATATAGCCCTGAGGAGCACCCAGATTGGAAAGTACTACTGCTTCCTTCCTGTGGCCCCAGGCTGATGGGCTACTCCAAGCCCTCTCAGTCAGGGGCTAGGTCTCCAAATAGCATATGTCCTCAGCAAGCAAGAATGTTAAATGTTAGTTTCCCCATTGCACCCACAGACCAACAACCCACTGGTGGACCTTGCAAGACAGAAACCATAACTACTCCCTATTTCAGCAACCACCACCAAACTCCCCCCAACTAGCTCCAGTGCTAAAGGTGCTGACTGCATTCCCCCCAAGTCAGGGAGGGAACAGAGTGTTCCATCTTAACCCCGTTTGGCCTGAAATCTCCCCTATAGAAAATCAGAATTCTGTGTCTACATTTGGATTCATCAAAAAAAAAGTCTTCGGGGAACACTGTTATTCAAATTTATAACTTCAGAATCATAAATTAGTTTATATTAAGTAAACTTACCCTTCAGAGTAATCAAATAGAAATCCCAAAGCTCCTGCTATGTTGTTAATATTTGATTTTTTTTTAACTAGGTACTTATAGGTGTGCTAATGAAGCTAATGGCATCGAGGTAACAGATGTCCTTGCGAATTGCCCAGGAAAAGGGAGAATTTTAATGCTATATAGAGAGTCTTAAATTCTATGTATGTGTGTGAGTGTGTATGTGTGGAATGTGAGATGCATAAATACCATTCAACAAGACCTGTATTTTAGAAAAAAAAAAAATAGCCAAAGAAGAGGCTAACATGGAACAAACGAAAGGAAAGAGACCAGAATTTACCCACCAGCTGCTAAGAGCAGCCATTCTCTTGAGCCTTTGCAGACATCATCATAGAGAATACTCATGGAAATCTTGTAGATATCATTATCTCCATTACAGAGGGCAGGAGAATGAAGGCTCTGAGAGTACCCATGACTAGTCCACAGTAACTCAATCCATACATGGTGGAGCCAGGATTCAATTCCACATCTGAGTAGTTCCTTTCTATTATGCCATACTGCTTTCCAGGAAATAAAGCTTCAATTCCTAGGAAGGGGCCTCCTGAGCTCTTCTGGTATCTAGAAGGTCCACACACCCAATATGTGATAAAATTATAATAGTCTGTTTTCCTTTTGGTCTCCCTCACTGGACTGTGAGTTTCTGAGAACAAGGGACTTGTCTTTTTCACCTTTATATCTATCCCCATATTGTACTGGATATACAGATGGAAAAGTGAGTAAGTGGATGGATTAAAGGATGGATAGGTGGGTGGGTGGATGGGTGGGTGGATGGATGGATGGACGGATGGACGGACAGACGGATGGACAAATAAATGGAGAGATGTATAAGTAGGTAAATGGACAGGTGAATATGTAGATTAATAGATGGATAGATGGACAGAAGTGTGTTGATAGATAAACGGATGGATAGATGGATAGACCGATGTTCAGAGGGTGGCTGGATAGATGGAGCAATGGATGAATAGATGGATGAAAAGGTACATGAAATTACAGAGGGCTTACTGAATTTAAGATCTATAAATTCTAGCCTTCAGGGATTATGGCTATTTGGATAGGAGCTTGCTCATTCATTCATTCATTCATTCATTCATTCATTTTTGGTGCTAGGCTGCTCCGAGTCATGGTCTTTCTTTCTGGCCAGTCAAAAGGCCATGTCTATAACCACCTTCTCACCATCAGCCTTTATTTTGTTTACTCCATTTTAATAGGTCTGTTACCCCTCCATCATGAATGATGATGAGATTTTACCTAAGAGCTCTGAGAAGGATTTCTCTGGAAAGGGAAACTCCATGCTAACAGATGCTATTCTTACTCACAGAGCTTTCTAATCCCTTCCTTACTCATGCTGAATTTTTTTGCCTCAATGATATCCTGCAGGATTGAGTTCCAAAGGTTGATTAATTATACGTTGCCAAAAAAAAAAAAGGATTCCCACATGACTATTTTAAATTTTCAGCTTTTAATTTCATCAAGTGCCTTTTTGACTACAAAAGCATGGGTGATAGTGAGTGTGTGGTAGAGGATCCATGCCCAGCCAGGTGCTCATGGGTCCCAGCAAAGGAGGCACTGCCAGCAAGTGCCACCAACAGTATGTCCAGAGTCAAATCCAGCTGGCAGCACAGAGTAGGTCTATGAAGTATTTCCAGGGTTCCTGCTCAATGCTAAGCTTTTTATATATTCAATAGATATTTTCCTGAGCACCCACTGGTGCCAGGCCTTGGGCTAGGCCAACAAATATATGCTAGGGAACCAAGCAGCTATGCCAGGAGGGAGACAGATAATGAGCATAAAGTAAATAAATTAATATGCTTAGAATATAAGACATACATCTATAAATATTAAGAAATAGACATTTATGAGGTGACATACACACTACAGTGAAAATAGCAGGTGCTTTCAGAGAATAACATAGGGGTGGCAAAATATGGAAAAAATATCAGAACACTGATGTCATCAAACACGGGATGGGGAGCTTTGAAAAGCCTCCTGCAGCCCACTTCAAGAGGACCTGTTGACGTCTACCAAAAGCAGGGATATAGGAACAGCTTACTGAACATATTATAATCAGGCTGTGGATAAGGGGGAGGTGATTCGTCTGGAACACGGGAAAGGAAGCAAACAGAGGCAGAAGCTAGTGTACTCATGCAATGTTATGCAGGGGGAAAATGCTCAGGACCCCAGAATTAGCCCAGCAGGCCCTAAAGCAGACAAGTCCTGGGTGACTCAGAAGTGACATTCATTCTGACACAGCACTCAATAAGCTGGGTGGATTCTCCAGAGAGCCTGGAAGCATTGTCCCAGGAATTCTGGCCTGGGATTACATACTAGTTTCCTTGACTGGTTGCCATGAGTCTGTGTCTGAGAAGGGAATACCACTAAATGTGCAGACAAAATTGAGCTTGGAGGCTGTCCATTCAAAGGCCCAACTCTGCATCCTGATGGATCCACTAGAAAAGCCAGCCTGTGGTGCTCCAACCAGGTTCTTTTCACCTTGAGATGGTCATCTCCAGTCTGAAGGAAGACTAGCCACAGGTCAAGTTCTGGTCTCAATAAGGATTGGGGGCACTGTTCCGTGGCCAGCAGAGGCCAACAGGAAGTGGTTCTGTCCTGCTTCCCAGTCCATGCTGGGCTGGAAAAACCAATGGCCTCTGTCCAGCCCTATGAGACCCTCTTGCTTCAACCCAGGTGAGTGTGTCTACCAGCTGTCCAGCAGGGACGCCCTTCAGTGCTCATTTGACAATTGGGGAACACCTTGGGACATGTGGCTTTATAGGGCACAATGTGGATCTACTGGAACTGTGACACATTCATGACACAGGTAACCCAGACACCCAGCCCACGGCTTCCATAGCCTAGAGGAAACGTGCCTCTCCCCCACGCTCTGCCACTTCCCATTTAGTGGTTAAAACAATGTAGGCTACATTACAAATCAAAATAAGCAACACTGCATTTTATAATTAGCCACAACTTGACAAATTAATTAGCACAACAGCACAGTGTGTTCCCTGAAGCATGGCTTACTATATTTTGCTTAGAGAATATATGTCACAAACTACAGATGTATTATTCAAATACTTATGCAATCAGAGTGAATTCTAAAGGTGCCCTTTTGATACCACTTTATGAGACGGCACTAGGGACTCAAGGCAGCTAGAAATATCTTCAACCCTGCAGCCAAGTTTTGAGCTACGAAGGTCTTTACAAAGATTTACTTCTTTTCCTGAAAGGGAAACAAAGGCTGTCAAGGATCAACATCTGGCCTCTGGAAAGAGTTAATGACAATTAAGTAGTTGTGGTGGTGTGAAATAACAGGGAATCTGGGCCTCTGGAAGCTCAGAGCCTAATGAAGAACATGCGAGGGCAGAATCCTAACTGCCATCTATTAGCTGTGTGGTGCTAGGCAATGTCTCATCCAGAATGGGTATGATGATGATGTTGATGATGATGATGATGATGATGATGATGATGATGATACCCATTTTGAGGGTTTCTGGGAGGACTAAGGTATTAATTCATGCAAAGTGCTCAGACCAGAGCAAGATCCACAGGAAGAAGTCTGTAAAAGTTGCTTCCATTATTCCAAGATGCACTTTCCCTAGAAGGCTCAAGGCTCTTTCTTAGGAAGCATTGCAAGCAGATGCCCAGAGGCTTTATAGAGACACCCACTCCTCTAGGGATAGAGATGGCCTATTCTTGGGCTTATCCATTTAGAAACTCAGAAACTATTTTTCTGAAGGCTAACCAAACTTACAGAAGTGGATGTACATGCCAAAAGGACATTTGTGAGTTGGCAGTGAGAGCTCTAGCCAATGGTGTGCTGGTAACTGTTTAACATCCAGCTCTTGGGTGGAGTGGGGCAGGGAGCCCTGTGTGCTTGATGCATTTGTTGGTTTCCATTGTTACCGGCTAAGGCACGCCCCCCCAAAAAAATCCACATGTAGAAGCCCTAACTCCTAATACCCAGAATGTGACCACATTTGGAGGTAGGCCTTTTAAAGGGGTAATTAGTTTAAAATGAGGTCATATGTGCAGACTGCAATTCAAAATGACTAGTGACCTTATAAAAGGATCAGAATGATTGCTCAAACGTGCATACACACACACACACACACACACACACACAAAAAAGTCAGACCAAAGACTATCATTTGTAAGCCAAAGACAGGGGCCTCAGAAGGAACCATCCCTACTGACATCTTGATTTTGCACATACAGTCTCCAGAACTGTGGAAAAAATACATTTCTGTTGTCGAAGCCACCAGTCTGTAGTACTCAGCTACGGCAGCCCAAACACTAATGCTCCCAGCATGACTAAGTTCAAGGTACCTGTGTGATGTCCCTGAAGGAGACAGAGTTGAGAACAGATGTGCATGATTGTCTCTCACAAGGGAAGACAAGCCAGATCCAGAAAACATCAGCTAACACGGAGCCTGGGATAGAAATCTTTCATCCACAGGACAGGCTGCATTCTTTTCTTGGAGGCAAATTTTCTGCTACTGAATCAGAAGCAAGAGGTGACTAATGAGACAAGGAGAATTAGCCAAATGCACTCTGAAGGGCTGATGTGCTCACTGAGCCACCTGGGAGCCCATGAGCTTTCAGGTCCTGGGCCTCAAACTGGTGACAGCACTGCCAGTGAAACCATGACCCTGGAAGTCCAGGCCTGGGGTTCCAGCTCCCTTGCACTGTGTTTAGACAGACATAGCAACATTGGCCTTTGCAGCTCTCCTTGATCCTTGCTTCTTGGCAGACCAAGTTCCAATTTCTCAGTCTTTCTCAAATTTCTCGTTTTGAACTTTCTCTTTATAATTTGGATCTGAAATGACCCCCAAAGGTCATATGCTTAAAAAGGTTTGGTTGCCTGCCTGTGGCGCTATTAGGTGGTGGTGCAACCTTTAGGAGTTGGGGCTCTCGCAGGAGGAAGAGGGTCACTGGGGGCCGACCTTTGAAGGAGATATTTTGTCTCCTGCTCTTTCCTTTCTCTTGCTCTTTCTGCTTTCCAGACAACGTAAGGTGAGCAGCTTTGTCCCACACACCCTCTTGGCCATAATGTTCTGCTTCACCACAGGCTCAGAAATAACAGAGCCAAGTGACCATGGACTGAAATCTCTGCAACCGTGAGCCAAACTAAATCTTTCCTCCTTTCAAATTGTTTGTCTCTGGTATTTTGTCACAGCAACGGAAGACTAACAAACCTACCACCACTTATGTCCTTATCATCTTCCATGAAGGCTTTTTAATTAACTCAAAGCTAATCACTTTTCTTTAATCTCATGCCTTCCTTTCTTTCCCTCCCTCCCTCAACTGGAAAGAAAATTCAAGATGCAAACCTAACTAATTTCCAGGTGGACATCCTTTCTTGATCTTCAGATGCCTGCCTTCAGCCCTGGAAATTCTGGATTATAATGACACAACAAACCCCTGGTCGATTCACAACTGCATGTCTGCATGTTTAGTTCCTTCCACTTGAAATACCCTTCCTAGTCCCATTGGACGACCTGCACAACATCTCTGTATCCTTCAAAACCCCTGGGTTTTTCCAGACAATGTTAATGATTCACAGGGAGGAACCACTTATTCCATTTCCCCATGTTTGGCCCAGATTTTAAAGAAGAAATGACACCCTTTAGATGTATATAAGAAAAAGCTGACATCCTTTCATCTGTCTCAGGAAGAAGAAGGGTTGAAACCTACTGGTTCACCTGTACCTAAGTGGCCAGCAAAAGTGAGTAGGAGGGTGAGCCTGAGCCCAGGCCAGGGTCTCAGCAGCTGACTTAGTGAGGGTCAGATCTACAGGCCAAGTGTCCATGTGTAAAGCCCAAGGAATGCACTTCAGAGGAAATAGCAGGAAGTCTAGTTTGGCTTCAGCTCTAACACCAGGCTTTAATCAAGCAATAAAATAGAGCTATGTTCTCTCTATCTGACTCGTTATATTTATGAATTGGTCCAGAACACACAGAAGGATCTGTACAAAGAATTATCCCCTGGAAGCCAAAATTTGAGTGGAAAAGAAAGACTTGTGCATGGAGTAGTCATTATCTGCTGATTCGTCTGTCCCTTCCTAGATCAAGGGAGGGCAGGGTTCAGTCTTTTCTTTATGGAAGGCGGCTCACTCTAAGAAGCACTGAGTGCCCACCCCCTTTCAGGAGGAGCATCCACAGATGCGGGATCTGAACATGTGGAAAAAATAGGGTCCAGGTGGTCTTTGGGTCTGAGCCCTCAGCAGCTCAGGGTGGGGATGTGCCCATGATGCAGAAATCCAGATGCAGCTCCATGGCCTGCTCCCTGGAGCCCTGTGCCTCCTCTTCTCTCACTTGCTTCCTTCACTTATCCTCATTCTCACTCTCCTTTGCTTCTCACATATGTCATCTGTTACATGGCTGCCCAGTGGTGCTGGGATCCTCCCACCTTATCCACCCCCTCAACCACACAGAGACTTCCCAGGACACCCCCACCACCAGATTTTAAGGCAAGTACACTGACATCTGTTTCTTGCAAACCAACCAGGAATATGATTGGGGGGTGAGAGCAAGTCCAGGAGCCCTTGGTGGCTTCCTGCAATGTCTGAAGTCTTGCCAACACCATAGCCAACAGGTGACTGCACCATTACTACCACCAGGGTGGGGTGGTGGGGCTCATAGAGAAAAACAAAGGCCTTGGAACTGCAAGTCCATGAACCACACCCTATCCCATGACCCACAGGGAGGAGGTTAGCCCCATGAAGAAACCTCCCTAGCCAGTGCTATCTAATATGTGTTTTGACCTGAAATGAAGTGGGAAGGGGGACCCAATAGATTGCTTTTCCCTGATGGAGTCAGCAGGAACCACCAAGGGCAGCCTGGCTACCTCAAGTAGCATGGACTCTGAAGTTACACTTTCTGGGCTTAAACTCCAGCCCCAAGTAACCTGTAACAGGCCCCTGACCATAAACCTTCAGTTTTCTAACCTCTAAAATTGGTTGTGTTGCTCAGAGCTATCACAGGGTATAAGAGAAAGCACGAATGTAAAGCTCGTGTCCCAAGAGTCACCCTGAAAACCCCTGGTTTTCAACTTTCTCATCTGAAGGGCACACGAGGGTGGAGCTCCTGCTGAAGGCTGGGTGAAGTCCGAACCATTTCCACTAGTGTTCACTCAGATGTTAACCCTCTGTCCCTTGCTGCAGATACCTGCCCTCGTCCACCTTTTACTGAGGGCCCTCCCACCCCCCTCCCACCCAGGAGATGACCCTTTTGTCTGGATTCTAACCTTATCCTCAGGAACTATTTCAAAGGAATCAAGCAAAGCAGTCAACCATCTTTCCCAATAGCAGCCCCTCCATATGGTCTCTGCCCAACTCCTCAGAGAGCCCCTGTAGGAGCAATAGGAAGACCAGGAAGGTGCCCAGAGTGGACTTAGGAGGGCTTCAGCTAAATCCTGTAAAAGTTTGTGTAAACACAGAGATACCTCTGTTCCCTAACCCCTTTCATCACAGATGGCTGCCTCAAGTCCCTTAGGCAGACAGGAGGTTTATCTATGTGCTTATCTCACTCCTTGTCCAGGGGACATCAGTCTGGTCTGTCAGCCAGCCTCTGGCCTCCCAGACTCCATGCTCCTAGCCCATGTGGATGACAAGAGGATTTAATGGCCGCCTTCAAGGTACAGAAGCCTCTGAGCACACAGCCCACAGCATCTGGAAGAGGAGGAAGGAAGCAAGAAAGATGAAGTCCTGCTGGTGCAGCACCCCAGGACCAAGGACAGCACGGGACCTGGGAATGTCAGCTGGATGATCTCCACAGTGGTACAAGAAGTTTCCAGAAGGCTGAAGGCTTGAAAATAGTGAAGGGATGCTGCCATCACACAAGCTGCAGTCTTAAGGCAGAGTCAGGATTTACTGGGCTGCTACCAAGAACTCCATGGGAAGTAGGGGACCTGCCAGGAGGCCATGGTGGCCCTACCCTTTCTGCATCAGCTTTGCTACATTCAGCATCTTCCCCTCCATCTTTGAGCATCATAGAAAGCCCAGGACACCAACACAGAAAGACTTCCTCAGAAGACATCCATGTCTATTCCACCAGCGCAAAGTGGAGTTACTCAACCTTCACCCACAGAGGGACATGCCTCAAACTCCCAACCAGGAAGCATCCTCCTCTAGCTCCAGCCCATAAACCCAGGCACTCAGCTGGGACCTCCTTCTCTGATTCTCTCATCTTCCTGGGCCCTTAGAAGAAGACTATCAAGGATCTGGGTTCAACAATTTGAACAGAATTAGAGTTGGTTACGTTAAGTGAAAACAACCCAGGCACAGAAAGACAAACAAGAGGTGATCTCATGAGCAGGAGATAAAAAGCCATCTAGAATCCAAAGAAGTTATTCTCACAGAAGGTGAGAGTAGAGCAGTGGTTCCCAGAGACCCACGAGAGTAGAGGGGAGGGAAGAATGGGGAAGGTTGATCAATGAGTACTGAGTAATAGAGCAAGTTCTGGTGTGCTATTGCACAGCAGGGAGCCCACAGGTAACAATATACTGTTATGTTTCAAAGAGCTAGAGGCAAGGATTTTGAAAGTTTTCTATCACAAAGAAATGACAGATGCTTAGGTCATTAATATTTAACCTGATTTAAACATTACACAATGTATGTATATCAAAAGGCATGTTACCCCATAAATATGTATAGTTTTTGTTTTTATGTACCAATTAAAAATATATATAATTTTTAAGAAAGCTTTAAGAAAGGATAGAAAAAGAATTTAGAGGCCCAAAACTAGAAAAGAGCTTCCTCTCCATCCCAGTAAAGTTACATCATCATAAAGCAAAACTTCCAGACAGCTATGGGGTGGGACCACAGAGCAAAGATGTCAGAGACCCATGGAGGGATGGGGAGTGAGTCCTGTGCCTCCCCTGGGAAAGCATCCTGCAGGCCTGAGCCAGCACCTCTCCTGCAGGCTTCTTGCCTCTGGCCCCTTCACACAGCCCTGTGACCAGCTGAATGGGGCTCAAAGGCTCAGGTAAAGGCACAGGTGGGAAGGCTGCAGGCTATAGGTGACCTAGCTCGGCTCTGCCTCCAACAGTTTCAATTTAATCTCTGGCAAACTCACAGCTCAACTGAATTCAATAAAACCCCCTCTGGAACCTCACGTTGTATGGTAAAATAACCCAACTCCCAATTTTTTTTTTTACCACTCTTAAAAAAACAATTTCTTCTCACATTCTCCATTTCTGTTTCCCAAATGTCAGTCCTTATGCTGAAAGTCACCAATCTACAAAAACTAGTACTTTTCAGAATTTCAGACAACTGGATCTTTACTTACAAGGTGACTTACCTCCATTTGATATGAACCTGTGAGATTTTAAATTTCAGTGATGATTAATACATGCCAATAGAAAATGAAAGGAAATTTATTTTTATATTACGATTAACAGACTTAATAAATATTACCTACAACATGCATTCAAGAGTAAAAAAAAAATTATATATTATTATGTATTAACAATGTAAATCTATTTTCAAATAGTCCACTAAAGAAAGGTCAGATATTGTATCAAGCCCTAGAACTAAAACACTGCACAAGAGAACAGAGTTTCAAGGTCAAGAAGAGAATGACGCTGTGTTGAACTCTCTATCCCCAGTGTCTAACAAGTGCCAGGCACATAATAAATGCCATATAAATGTCTGCTGAATGAAGGGACAAATGAATTAATGGTATTCCACTGCACCGAGTGTTTATTTTTAAAATTCCAGGCAAAGACTTCCATAACTTCCCTACTTGCTAATCATACTGCATACACTTATAAACCAGCATTAACCTAAGCATTTTTGACACGCCAACGAGTGACTTTGTAAAGCTTATATTTGAACTGTCAGTTCTCCTTCAGAGCCTGAAAGGCCTGAAACATTGCTAATCCACAGAAGACACCTGATCTGCTTAGAAAAGAACAACTAGGTATTTTAGAAAGCATCTCTGTTTTCCACCCTCCCCTCTAACCTGTTCCTCTCTGTTTGCATACCTCCACCAACAGTAAATTACAGCCCATCCAGTTTTCCCACGGGTCCCAAGACCTTATGCCCCACCCCCACATTAGGATATCTTCCTTAAAGGAGGAAATTCTATTAATCACACCATAAAGGTGCTGTGACAGGGAATTCCCCCAAGGAATTCCCAACTCCTTGGCATGTGCAAAAGAGGCATGGGGCAGGAAGAGAGACACAGGAGTCCTTTCCAGACTTACAGGAGGCTTCAAGGAAATCATGTTTCTCTGCTAAAGGGGAAGTTAAAACCCTTTGTTCCTGGGCAGAACTTGGCAGCTCCACTTGGTAAGTTATCTCATACAAGCCAAAGTACATTCTGTTTAGATTGCCAAACTAGATGCTACAGCAACAAGCCCTGGTCCAGCACCAAAGCATCCTCAGAACCTGTGTCAGTGTCAGAATTACACAAATTTATCACACATTTGTTTATTGAGCAACTTCTATATGCCAGAACTTCCTATCTAAATACTGGGATATAAGTACCTACAAATCCTTCTTCCCACAGAGCCTACAATCTAGTATAAATTGTTTGTACAAGGAGAGCATGGGCTGAACGCTTATTGTATGCCAGGCACTGTTATCAGAGCTTTATTTGTATTAAATCACTTAATCCACACAGATATCCAATGTGGTAGATTCTGTTATTGTTTTCATTTTTCACATGAGGCAACTGAGGCATGAAGGTTGAGTAACTCGTGCAAAGTTGCACAATTATTAATGGCAGAACTGGTATTGGAACCCCGACTCTCTGCTTCTGCATTCCTCACTTGCAATCACACTTGTGGCTTAATGGGCAAAGGTCTGGAGGCCCTGGGCTACCACATCTGTACATTCTCATTTTGCCAAACAAAATCGACATATAATGTGAGGATTGATAGCACAATGTGGTAGGGAAAATTCTCTTGCCAAGTGAGACTAGGAATTGCTTAGGGAAACAGATGAACCACATAAGGTTTGAGTCTTGAATGGCCCAAAGTTTCAAATGAGGGGGAATGGAATCTGTGTAATAAAGGAGAAGTGGGTAGGGCTCCTGAGACAATCCAGGATGTAAAAGGTAAGGATCAGAGATTGAGGGGGGGGGGGGAGAGAGGAGAGACTGCAAGATGTTGAGAGGAAGATAAGGCACTGACTAATGGTAGACCATCTGTGGGTACACCACCCAGCAAATCTTGATGGAAGTCTACCAATCTCCTGACTGACTGGTGTAATTGATGATTTTTCATCAGTATGAAGGCTGTTGTTACAACTGGAACCAGAGGACAGCTAAGGTTACCATTGAGGAAGGCCTGGCTCAGGACAGAGTCTACATTGCTGAGCCTATGGCTCAGAGAGAAAGCAGGCTGGTATATTACAAAGCTCTGGACTTCCACTGACCACAGACATTAGCAGGGGCTTTTAGAGCAATCTCATCTAGATCTCAAGGTACAAAGTGACCTATGGCTAAGTTCTGGGTTACAGCTATTATGACCTCATCGAGTAGACAATCTTCCTCTTCATTCTTTTCTCAAAGTTTATTCCCCTAAAGAGTTGGTTTGATAAAGATCATACAAAATAATTAAACCCTAAGCTCACCTTGTTGCATTTGGATTAGTCTCCCCATGCCAACCAAGGAAGGAGGAATTAATACCTTGACAGGTGTCACTGTCAAGGACGGAAATGCTATTTTCTTATTTCCAGACAAATATGCCCATTAAACTTTCAATTGTTGATCACATATACAGAGTCTCTTTACATCTGTGACTACTTGAATCCCTATAATAATGCTGCAAATTGTTAAGCCTATTTCATAAAGAAAACACAAACTCAGAGAGGTCAAATATCACTGGGGCCACATGCTTAGCCAGCAATCCAAGTGGGGATTCCACCCAGGTCGGCTGGATGACAAAGACACATCCTCTCCCCTGGCACTTCTCTCAAATCGAGCAGAATTGTGGCAGAACAGTGATTGCAGAACTTCTCCACGGCTCGGTACCATGTTCTCCGAGCATCAGAACAAATGATTGCTTTGAAACTAATTAGCTGCTCATACTCAAAACCAATTAATCTTAGTAAAGCTCATTGAAGTCTCACCCTCAATGATTGAAAATACTAAACCTGAGTTCATCATCAAAGACAGTTCCCCAGCAGGAAACCCGCTCATCTAAATGACTCAGCCTCCTGAGCTCCCTAGGCCCTGATGGGAGAAGGGAGCCTGGCAACAGGCGGAAGAGTAATCCACAAGCGTGGAACAGAGCCAAACCCTGCTTATGCGGACCAGAGCCGGGTGCACATTATTAAAACATAAGCTGAAAATCACTTATTCTGCATTAGGTGATTAATAGTGTTGGCCCCTTCCTGGGACAAAGCAGCAGCCCTGAGAAATGATGCAATTACTCCCAGTGAACAGGGACATTAAGGGACTTGTTACTAACAGGGTGGTGGGTACAATTTCATGGTTAATTAGGACTTTGGGGGGATAGCAACGCTACATTACCCAGCCTAAACAAAGTTCCTAACCTGCCCTTCTCCTAGCCTTCAAATTGTTCTGAAATAAACTTTAAGAATTGAAGAAATTAAAGAAGCTGCAGGTTAACTAGAACCCAGCAATGATTGCTGGAGATGATTTCCGGGGAAATCCTGGATGAGTCAAGTCCTGAGAGCCTTCCATCCACACATGCACCACGCCGGTGCCCTCCAGGGTGCAGCGGAAGCACTTGGAGATGCGGTTTCCAGGGAGAAAAATGACTTTTAATCAAGGCTGGGAAATGGAATTACATGTGTAATTAGATAGAAACAGCCACAAAACCACAAGCTAGGGAGCTCACTGCAATATCGAGCTTCCATTCTCGGAGGCTAGTGGGAACTTAGGCATAAACTATGCTGATGAAGCCATTTGGGTTTTGTTCTCAGGCCAACTGGAACATCCCAGGAGGAAAATAAGAGTTGCTTTGTCCTCGTTAGAAACACCCCACGTGGCCATGACCTCGAGTTTACCATCCTTGCACTCAAATGAACATAGGTGTCCATTTTTCTCACTTTGGGAAGCAAACTCAAGATGCCAAGGGAAGAAGCCTCAGGATCAAAGGTCACTAATCAGGGGGTCCACTTTGTATTTATTTCATTTCCAATGCATAGCTATATGAAGCAGAGTACCATACTTTCTTTAATAGAGACTTTGACTTCCTTGACCTTAACAAGATCACTTGAGTGCCCACTTCAGGCAAAAGTAGGATAGATAAGCAACCATTGCCTGGGATTGTGAGTCTATTAATACAATTAGTTTCCTGGGAGGCTTGCAAAGCTTTGCAGGACCTTCAAGAGAGAAGGGACCAAAACTCAAACCCTTGAAATGTAATATTCTGAGGGAATTTTCAGGATAGGCCAGAGTAGCTGTTCCAGGGCCACATACAGGGGCATGCAATAAGACTTGTAAACAAAATCAACTCAAGGAACAGGAGACTTAGGACAGTGGCCTAGGTTCATGTGCCATGGCAGGAGGTCATCTATGACAGAGCTTCCAGTTAATGCAGAAGACATCTGCGCTCCTGAGCCACCATTCTAGGTGTTTGGAAATGGCTTGGGAAGGGAGACAGGGAGCCTGAAAATTGTGTATCCTAAAACCACATTTTCTTTTTATTCATGACATATTACACTGAAGATTCACCTTGCTCATAATATAATCGTATCTATATAGTTCAATATATCAAAAATAATAATATGTAACATTGTAGAATATGCTAGAAAGTTCACAAGAACCCTTCAGATCTGGGCTCTTTGATTCTTTTCCTTTTCTAAGGCTCAGTTTTCTTCCCTATAAAATGGAAATAGTAATTCACTCCTCCAACAGAATTAGCAGAAGAACTGAAAACAGAAAAAAAAAAAAAGCACCTGTGTAAAGCCTTGTGCCAAGTACCTTACACGTGTGGCCTTGTTCTCAGTTGTTCCACAAAATTGGTACGATCACTATATCCTTGTTTTACAGATGAGAAGTTGCTGTTCAGGAAAGTTAAGCAACTTGGTACAAAAGCCAAAGCCATTAGCTAGTTCATGGCAGGACTGGGAAGTATACTTGTGTGTACCATAGGTCCCGGGTATATGGCCACCAGGAGATGCTAAGCGTGCGAGCAATTGGCCTGCCCCCTAGAAGCCTCCTAAGGAGCAGCCATGGCCTCATTCTCTCACCTATGCCAAAGGATTTAGATTAGATCATATCAAGTTCTCTATCCAGTACATTTGACTCAACATTCCAGCAATGTGGATATGTTCTATTTCCTTCTTAAAGGCATTATTTCTTGAGTAAGAAGAACTTGTGGAGGTATGGCTATTACAAAGCCCAGGAAAGCCTGATATGATAGTGAGAGTGGGGGACTGAGCCAGAGAGCAAGTCTGACTATTACAAGCCAGAAACAAACACACTTAGTTCCTGGATAAGACACAGGCTGTATCTCACCAGCACAGAGAAATCCAGCCATTCTTCAGCCGTGGGGACTCCATCACAATCAGGGTAACTCTAGATGATATACATTTCCCAGGACTCCAGGCCTGTTGGTGGGTGTGGGTAAATAAATGGCTTGGCTTTGACTACCCATGAGACGCGATTCCATCCATGAGACTTGCTGTCCAAGACTTATTTTTTTATGTGTGCATTGTAATTATACATGATAGTGGAATCTGTTGTTACATATCTGTCCATGCACATAATGAAACAGCACAATTTGGTCAGTTTTGTTCCCCAGTACCTTCCCTTTTGCTCCCACTTATCCAACCTTTGAGAAACACACTGTAAATATTTGGGCCCTACCAGCAACTCAGCCTCCTTTCCCTTCTATGCTTCTCCTCATTATTAGTAAAGTCACACAAGCGGTTGTCACACTTTAACATAATCCATAACTGGTTTTAAACAGTGAAACTCCTCCCGCCACACACAGACACATGTGCATGTCAACTACCTGCTAGAGAGTCCACACTCAGGCTACTTGTCCTCCTCTGCCAAGCATCCACGCACACACAGAAACCCAGGTGGGTTCCTGCAAGCCTCAGCCAAGTGTGATTCCACAGATGGCACACACCAGGGGCCACTGGATAGTCAAGTCAATATATTGTGACCAGTGACCAAGGGTACATTCAACAGGGACACCTTGTAAGAAATGTCTGTGTTTCTGAAATTGAGTTATTTAAGAATTTCAAATGAGACAGAGTTTCTCAGAAAAATCTATCTGTAACTTACTTAAAATGTGTGTATGTGTGTCTGTACTGTTTAGTATTAGTTAATTAAGTGATGTTATAAATTTTGAAGATTTATTTAATAATGGGTGGAGAGTTTTTTAATGTTTAACAATGGCTGACTTGGTAAAAGAACATTTGGAAACAAATGAAGAAATGCTGATGTACTTCTGGCAAGCAAAAAAAAGAAAATTTAGTAAAAAAGTATGATATAATTTCAAACATAAAAGCATCAGTAATTTTACATGTACAATGACTAATTTGAAGATTTAATGAAATGGGAAAAAAGATTCACAAAGACAGCAAGTTAAAATATCTGGGAATAGCCGAGCACAATATTACAGGCATGTCTGTAATTCCAGTTCATGCCTATAATTCCAGCGCACGCCTGTACTTCCAGTGGCTTGGGAGGCTGAGGCAGGAGAATCGTGAGTTCAAAGCCAGTCTCAGCAACAGTGAGATGCTAAGCAACTCAGTGAGACCCTGTCTCTAAATAAAACACAAAATTGGGCTGGGGATGTGGCTCAGTGGTTGAGTGCCCCTGAGTTCAATCCCCAGTACCCCCCAAAAAGAAAAAATACCTAGGAATAAACTGACCTAGTAATGCATAACCCTATATGAAGAAAACTTTTAAATATAGCCAAAGGATGCAAAGGCAGGGCTTTCTTGGGTGAGACTCAACATGACGAAGATTTTGGTTTTCCCTAAATCTATAAATTTAAAGCAATTCCAACGAAATGTCAATAAGCTATTTGGGAGGCACTCGACAGACTGATTTTTAAGAACAAAAGGAAAAAAAGTGAACAGTGAGAAGAGCTAGGGAAAAAACTCAAAAAAAGAATAGGAGGATCCTACCAGATATTCAAATATACATATTATAAAACTTCAGTAATTAAAACTGTTGTAAAGAGATGTGAAAGATCATCAGAAAGAACAATGAAGCAGAACAAAAATTCTAAAATTAGGCTCAAATGTGTTAGTTTAGTTAGATTAATTTGTTAATATGTTAATCTGTTATATTACAAAATAGCACCGCAAACCAATGAGGAAAAGATAAAACTTTAAATAAATATTGAGATAACTGCACAGCAAGAAAAATTCTAAATGAATTTTAGATTTACATATTATAAATGGAATCTTAAAAGATACTTACAAGAAAGAAAATTCTTTGTAACTTGGTACTGGGAAATATTTTCCTATGAATTAAAAATTAGACATCATAAAAGGAAAGATAAATAATTTTGCTATACATAAATCAAAATTTCTTCATGAGAAAAAATAAGAAATAACAAATTGGGTTCTATATTTTCAATGCATCCCATAGATCAAGGGATAAACTCCATGCTATAAAGAGCTTCTCAAAGCAACAGAAAAATGGGAAAAGTACATGAACACATGGCTCACAGAAAATGAAATACAAATAACTCCTGAGCACGTGAGAAGATGCTTAATCTCACTCAGAAGAGAAATGCAAATTAAAATTGCACTCTCCTACTATTTTTATCCATCAGATTGGCCAAAATCCTAAAGTTTGATAACATATTCTGTTGACAAAACTATGGAAAAACAGGCACACTTATATATTGCTGGTGGGATTACAAATTGGCATAACCCTTTTGGAAAGAAATTTTGCAATATCTATCAGTTACGAAAGCAAAAATCCTTTTACTCTGCAATTCTACTTTTAGGAATACATCTCATAGATACACATGCAAAAATGCAACCTGGCCTAATCACACGATTATTCTATGTAGCACTGTTTTTCAAAGCAAAAGGTCAGATAGACACTAAATGTTGTTAGGAAGCTGGTTAAATAGATTATGGCACATCCATACAACCAAATTCTATGCAGCTGATTAAAATGGACAAGTGCTTCTTATCCTAACACAGAGATCTAAGACATGTTACAGAGTGAAAAAGCAAAGTGCAGAATTGGTAGATATATATAGCATGACCCCATTTGCCGAAGAAAGTGAGAGAACATGAATTTATACTCGTATCCACTCATAATTCCTAAAGGAAATCTGGAAGGAGCCTCAACAATTGATGTGTTTATCTGAGGGACTGGGAAAGAGCAAAACACAGCAGAACTATATCTTTTTACACTGTTAATTTCTGGACCACATGAACGCATGACCTATTCAGAAATTAAATAAATATGTTAAAAGTTGTTTCTTAAAAGACATAAATGCTAATGGAATAAATTATAGAGACTATGAAAACAAAAGGAAATTCTAGAACTACAAAGAGAACATAAAGGAAGTGAAGGATAATTGCAGAGGAGAGAGCAAGACTTTCTGGAACTAAAACAAAGACTATGTCAGATACAAATGACTGAGGTACTGAAGGAATAAAACTTACAAATGTGCACCATAATGTGTTTGAACTATTCACATATATTATGTAAAGTTCACATACATATATGCATATATACACATATTTCATGATTGGAAGAATTTTAAAAGGCAATTAATGTCCTTCATCCCAGCAATTGTAAGTCTAGAAATCTTCTTTAAGTAAATCCTTAAGAATATGGTCAAAGATTGAGGTACAAGATGGTACCGCAAAGCAAATGCTCAAAAAGAGATGTTTAATTAAATAAATCATAGCCTCCCATACAAAGAGAATGCCAAGCAGGCACCAAATTTATGCCATGGAATATTCAATGATATCAAAAGATGCTTATGCACTGTGGCAAAGATATACACCAACATATTTACTGCAGTTACCTCTTGGAAGGAAATTTTTGGATGACTTTCATTCATTTGGCATATTTATATTTTCTCATTTTCTACAAAGAATATTTATTACTCGTATAATGAAAAGATAATAAACATTATTAAAAAGTGCAGGGAGGAAAAGAAAAATCTCAGCTTCCTTGACTGATGTCGGAGAGAACTAAACTAATGGACATCTACTTGTCTAGGCTTTAAACTGTAATAGTTTTAAAATTGTGCTGTGGTGAAACCCAAAGGCTTTCCTTCGGGTTGCTGAGGGCAAGAGGGTGGGGAAAGGGAAAAGCACTGAGTTTGAGGCTCCACTCCACACTCCAGCCCTCCTGCAATACACACACACACACACACACACACAGAACCAGGTAAGGTCTACTTTTCTATGTTTGTGAATAGATATCCTGCTTAAGATTTAACTTTAATAAAGGCATCTGCAGATGAAAAACAAACCCCAAAAATGCAGGAATACTATGTCATGAAGCTCAGTCCTTAAGGACTTAGCTCTCATTATCCCTGAAAGCACCTCCTGAGAACTTTGATAATGAATCTGAAGGGGTGATCACCCTTGATAAAACAGCATCACTGCATGTCCAGCAGTGGAACACAACAGGACCTTGCGAGAGGCAGACAGAGGGGTCTGAGGTTTGGGGTTGAGGGCTCCTAGCAGGCAAAGTGACACCAGAGTGGGCACCTAAGAAATAGAGTAGGGAAGGGGTCAGGCTCTCTCCTCCAGAAGATTCCAAAGCACCATGTGCATTGGTCTTTGAGATGCTGAGCCATCTCTCTCATCAAAGATGACCTGTGAGTGGAGATTCAGACTTGGACTATTCTTCTCCCAACTCTAAAAGCAGCAGCAGCTCTGCAGAGCCCTCTTCTAGGTAAGAACCCCTCGTGTATCCACAGCTTTTCTCCACATGACTGTAGAGGTAGTATCAGTATCCTCTGTGAAGCTCCAGACCAGATGTACTTCTCATTTTGGCCCCTGGCTCATAAAGTGGCTGACCCTGCATCTAGTTCTGAAAGGTTATCAGTCTAATAATAACATAATTGCAGCTATCACTTAATGTGCTTTCTCGGTTTATTCAGAACTGCAATGACATAAGCAATCTTATTTAAGCCTGGCAGCAAGGCTATGAGGTAGTGTAGAAGAGTCAATGCAAAAATGGCCCATGCTCTTTGCCATGTGACTTGGCAGCTCTTTCCATTAGGAGATGAAGTCTATATTTCATCCCTTGACTTTGAGCAGATGTTGTGACTTTCTTTGGCTGACAGAACGAGGCAGAAAATGATGGCATGCCAAGTCCAAGTCAGGATCTCAAGAGCCCTTCCTTATTTCCACTCATTCTGTTGGAATCTTTCCACTTCCTTGAAAACTAGCCTGGCCTAGCCTTTCGGAGGATGAGGCCATATGGAGAAGGCCACCTAAACCAACTGACCTTCCAACTGATCAATCACAGACATGACTGAGCCCACCCAAGATCAGCCAAGCCTGGCCCAGATGAGCCAAATCATCTAATCAATCTGCCGACTCGGGAGAAGTAATATGCAATTGTTATTTTAAACGGCTGCATTGGGCATAGTTATCACAGCAATAACTAATTGGGGTTGAGGGTACCATGATTGTCATCAAACTCAAGTTGAGAAAGGAAAAACTTTCCCATGATGGACTTAATATTTATGCCCCCGCATGTGCATCACCTGTAATGTGATGGTATTTGAAGACAGGGTCTTTGGAAGGTAACCAGCATTAGAAGAGATCATGGAGGTGGAGTCCTCATGAAGGGATTAGAGCCCTTTTAAAAAGAGATGCCAGAAATCAAATCTCACTCAGTGTGTGTGTGTGTCTCTCTCTCCCCCTCCCTCCCTCCCCCTCCCTCCCTCCCTCCCTCTCTCTCTCTCTCTCCCTCTCTCTCTCTCTCTCTCTCCCCTCTTCTCTTCCTCTCCCCACTCCCTGGCCCCCCTCCGTCCCATGAGAGGATACTGCAAGAAGACAGAAAGCCAGGGTGAGAGCCCTCACCAGAAACTAACTTTGCTAGCACTTTGATATCCAACTTCCAACCTCAAAATCTGTGAGAAAATTAATTTCTGTTGTGAAAGCCACCCAGGCTATGGTACTGTGTTATGGAAGCTTGAATAGACTAAAACAAGCTCCCCCAGTTAATAGGCAACAAAGTAAAAATCCAAAGCTTGAACCATGAACCAAGAGTCGTCTGCTTCCTGTCCAGTCTTGGGACAGTGACCAGAACAGGCAAACTCCATTTCCAGGGTCTTCTCAACCACACTCCTGGAGCTGCCCACTGACCCGAGGCATCCTGGAATCCTCTATGTTCCAGGCACATGGGATTTCAAGGCTGGGAACAGACTTGCAGGGTACACTCCAACCTCAGCAATGCTGAAGACAAGAATATCCACTTAAGTTGATCAGGATCAGATAGTACATTTAGGCAAAGAAAAGACCACAACCAAGGGCCCCTACCACTCAGGGAAGCATGCATATGTCCACTTCTTGGGATGATCTACCTTTCCAGGGGAGGTGAAAATAAGGAAGAGTTGCCCTTCAGGAATTTTCATCTTGTTTCCAACTCCAGTGCCCCCAGCGTCCCAGTCTTAATTTGCAGGAGCCAGAAATCCTAGGACCTTCTCATGAATTCTGACTCCTACCTGTCCCATCCATAGATCCTTCTCCACAAATCAGCCTGCTGAGCCACAGAGTTAGCATAGCCCTGGTGGATGGTAGGACATGGACCCTATTGGACAGCCAAGGAAATGAGGCAGCACCTCAGCCCATCAGCCTCACGAAGGCAGCAGCACCTTGTGCCCCCATAGGAAAAGAGCCCCTAAGTCCAAGCACTTCTCCAAGGCCACATGGTAGATCTTGTGGCAGAGACTTATGGAGAGTGTTCGTTGCCACAGGTACGGCAGTCTGACAGCTGCTCTGAAGGGTTTGCAAAGCATGCAGCCATCTAGAGCCCCTAGGGTATGGGGCCATCTGCTGTGCAAAGACATAGCCTCATTTGAGATGTCACGAAGCATCAGAGAGTGCTGGCTGTGTGCTTTCCTCAGAGTTGGAGCGCTGCCCCCAGCCTTTAGGCTGTGGTGAAACTCTAAGAGAAGATGAAGTTCACTCAACACCCAGCCAAAGGGCTGCTCTCTCTAGACCTTCAGGGACATTCCATGAACAAGGCATGGTCCTGGACCTCAGGAAGCCTCCAGGAAAGTATGGAGGGTCCTAGGAGGTTTGTACAGAGTTACAGACATGCACAGAAAGCAACTAAGTCTGGCCTAGAGAGGGGGAAGAAGCAGTTTTATAGAGAACTGTCTAGGCCTCATGACATTTGAGCTTCTGGGGGATCTTTCCTACAGTCATTCTCTGGAGACTGTCCAGGAGTTGTCTAGGAGTCAAGTTAGGAATGTCGCAGATGAGAACATTGCCTCCTATTACGGTTTGGATCTGGAATGTCCCCAAAGGTTCATGTGTTGAAGGCTTGGCTCTCAGCTAGGAGGAAGTAAAAATTTTAGGAGGTGAAGGTTTAGTTGGAAGAAGGGGGTCACTGGTACATTTGAAGGACTTTTTTTTTTTTTTTTGTCCATGGACCATTTCTCTTCTCTTCTCTGTCATATTCTCTGCTTGCTTGACCATGATGACTGACTCACCACAGACAGAGAAACAATGGAACCAAGTGTCCATGAACTGAAACCATGAGCCAAAATAAATCTTTCCTCCCTTAACTTGTTTTTCTCAGGCATTTTGTCATAGCAATGGAAGCTGACTAACACCTCCTGTGGAACCCAAATATCAACCTCCTGCAAGTGCCAGCTTCTCCGGGGTCTGGGCTTGCCTTCTCTCCTCAACAACCAACAAAATGGCTTGGGTTCCCAACCTACTTACTGACACTATGCTGCTTATAACAAAGCCATAACTTTCCTTTTTTCTTATATGAAAATAACAGCTCCCAACAAGGTCTATTGGGTCCTGCAGGCCCTTGCCGGCTCCACTGGATTTTCTGTGTGTTTAGTCTCATCCTCCCTCATTGATGTCCAAGCATCCTATCTTTCTCTCAGTTCTTGGAGCAATAACCCTCATCACAAGGCCTGACACTCAATTCCACCTGGCTTTAGGTCTCATCTCAAAGGTCACCTCCCTTAAAAAGTCTCTCTAACCCTCCAGGTTGGATCAGCTTCCTGATTTACTCTCACTTAGCCACAACTTACTCTTTCGCACACCATAGTGTGGTCCCATGATATTCCTTTTGATGAAAGTGTCTAGTTCATGTCTGTCTTTCCCACTAGTCATTAAATCCATGAGAGTAGGAACCTTGCCTGCTTTTTGCTTATGCTTGCTTGCTCAATAGGTAAGACTGCCAAACACACATAATATGCTGCACTAATATTTGCTAAATGAGTGGATGGATGAATGAGTATGGCAAGAGTTCTAATTAGGAGTTTTGCTTTGGGGAATAGAAGACCCCTATGCTTGCCCTCCCTCCTTTGGCTTATGTGTTCCCAGAAGCATACCTTGGGATTAAAATTTGAATAGAAATTGATTCTATTTTGGAAGTGAAATGAGAAAGAACTCATAGGGCATTGAGGAGGACAAGAAAGGAAGGAAAGGCAGAAGGGAGGAAGAATAGGTAAGAGAGAAGGAGGCAATCAGGGTACATAAAGGAGTCCGGTGGACTAGAGGGATGAGGCATGGGGAAGAAGGTAAAGAGAAGGTGGGATGCTGTATGGAGCACCTATGGGCATGACGGGTCAGGTAGGACCAAAGAACTCAGCCCCTTTCCACTCGTCTCTTTAACTGATTTTGGGGGACTCCAGCCCCAGGGTCTAGGCTGACATGAGGCCCAACCCCTATATTTTCACTACTACTGGTTCCCCATTAGCCCATCATTTTAGATCTTCCAGTATAAGAATCTTTTTAGATAACTCATCCCCCAGCCCTGGCTCCTGGGAATACCAAAACAAGTGATTAAACCAAAAGGCTTAACTCATTCGCTCATAACAAAGAAACAGTACCTCATATGGGAATGTGGACCCAAGCTAGAGTTTCTAGGCATCCACATGCCTTTATTTCCTGAGCCCACTCTGCTTACAGAAACCAACATCTGCTCGAACTCCCTATGGGAGAGGGTTTAAAATCCAGGAGCAGGTCAAGATCTTACAAAAGGAACCCCTCATCTGTCGCTGAGATTTTTAATCTGCAGGTGCCCCTCCACTCAGCCTGACCTGCAACAGGCATTGGGAGCCCTGTGAGACTAGTTGTAAAGAAAGACCAGGTTCCTACCTTCCTGAAGCTTACAGTCCAGTGGAGGACCTGTGTGCGAATCAAATGCATGCTAAATTGCAACATGGATAAATACCGGTAAGGATAGGTACGTGGCCCTTTGAGAGCTCAACACTGGGGAGGAAGATTGACTTTAGAGACCAGGGAAACCTAAGGTAGGGACACCAGGGATATATTTAAGAGCTAATGAAGAGGATAGGCAGGGGAAATAGTCCCAACCAGAGGGAAAAGCATATGCAAATCCCCTTGATGGGTCATAAGAAAGTATACTGATGAAAGATGAAGGTAGGTGTGGTCTGAGAGAAGAGAAGAAAAGAAGCAAGTAGGCTGGTCTATGGTCCCGAGTTCTATTGTGCAAAAGGATGTCAGTGGGTCTCGCCTCCAGGGAGTCTCATGACATCATGGAGGAGGGAGGGTGAGCAAAATTACACTTCTGATCACTCTTTAAATGGAAAGGTGGGAAAGATACAGTGAGATTCAGACAAAAGGAAAGAATTCATCTTTACTGAGCACCTACTATCTGCCAGGCATTCTGCCACAAGGAGGTGCTCACAAGATCCTTTGGTTCATTCATTCACTCTATTCAACAATTTCCTATGGAGCCACTGCTGCTCTTCCTGACCAAGCAAAAGCCAAAGGTAATTTTTACCCAAAATCATCCTTCATAAAAAGGGTAAGTGAACTTATATTCCAATTCCCGACAAACTCCTATTGACAGGGAGTTTCTCTCATTTGCTTTGTTTCAACCAACAAACTACCATCTGGGAAAAAAGACATTAGCCTGAAATGACCTCAATCAATGCTAGTTTTAGATGCTTATAAGAGGTTGCTTGATGGAACTGTTAAAAGAGGAGGAAAAGATATTTAACCCCTGCTTAATAATTATTCCTGGGTTTCACCTTAGAATTTACAGGCTGGGGATGTTGCAGTAAATAAGCCTCATACAAACAGCTTTAAAATGAAATACCCTAAGTAGCTACATTGTGGAGACTATGAATATATACCTACAGAATAAACAAAGAAAACCACTCTACTAATATTATGCAAATGAGTATGTGATTGGGAAAAATCTCCAGAGACGGCACTTTACACAGATCCACAAAACCCTGGATTTCAGACCACTCCAATGGCAGTGGAGATTGTGTGGCCTGAAAAATCAAGTCAGATGCTACACACAGAGGCTCTGGCAATGACAGGCCTGGGATCCATAAGATGCAAGAAGGAGGGGAAAGCAATCAGTATTTCTAAATTAACATTCTATTTTACATAACATATGACTTTAAATATGTATGTATAACTAAATTAATAAAATTAAATACTATAAGTAGACATTTGACTCTTTAATCAATTTTCTCAAGAGTTTATATGTCTAACTTCAAGTTGATTCCCTCCCCTAAACATAGGATCTTCCCACTGGGAAAATGCAAATTAAAAAAAATTATATTAGGAACTATTCTGTACTCTAGCATTTGTGGGAACTATTATGGGATGGAATGGGAAGCTTACATAATACTCATCAGACAGATCGCACCTCACCAACCAGAGCACCCAATAAATACACCCAAACTTCATAGGTAGTATATTACAATCCTATTAATGAGGGATCAGGTCCAGAGGGCTCCTGGAAGCTGACCAGCTCAAGGGCCTAGGGACAAAGCACACAACAGGCTGCAGCCCCCTCTGCCTTGCTGTAAAAGCCATGTCCTCAAACCAGGACAGGCATCCCTGGATGTCAGACATACCACCAAAGTTAGGCCTGGTCCCAATGACCTGCTGCCACATTCCTGCACTTGAAGAGTGTATTCACATTTACTGAGACCAAAACCCCAGCTTGTGTCTCACTCAGTCCTTGCAGAGAATATGGCTCTCAGCCCAGGATTAAGACTCCAGCCTCCAGATTTCAGGCCACTGCCTCCATGATTCCTCGGGTCCTGCATGGACTGGCATCTGTACCTTTACCCTGTCCACTGGCAGCTTTTCAGATATCAAGCCCTCTGTGTAGCTGCTTCCAACAGAGCTAGATGATGAACACACTAAGCTCTCATCTCCGGCTACCAGCAGATCAGTTGACTCCAAGGACACTCCTTCCCAGAGGAATCAGGCAGAGTAACTTCCACTCTGCAGAGGATCCCCACCACTACCACTGTCTCCTCTGCTACTTACACTGTCTTCTGGTGGCCTCTTCCTTCTTGGTGCATTTGGCACTGGCTCCTCCTGGTGACCTACACTCCCTTCTCCCTCCCCTGCCTCCTGAATGTAGACTCTCGAGGCTGCAATCACCACCCCCTAACTGCAGCATCTGCCTCTCTCCCTGAAAAAAACCCAAGACCCTCCCATCTGAGTGCTTTTGCATATTTCTACAACTTTGAGGACCAAAGAAGCCCAAGACATCCAAATGCCAACTCCAGGCTCCCCCTTATCAGTCAGGTCCACCTCTGCAGGACCATGCAAAGAAGCCCTCAGGCCAGGGTCCTTGGCAATGTCTCTAGCTCCTTCCTCTTCCCTGCCCTCTTCTGTCTCTGTCCAGGACATCATTTCCTTTCCATTCTAAAAGCATTTGACATCAGCCTTTGAAACGATGGCGGTGGCAGCCCGGGGCGGGGGGGGGGGGGGTACCTGCCACCTGGCTTGCCTCTATTCAATCCATCTGTCCTACTCCCTGCAGTTTCATAGTCCTCAAACCACAGTCCAGGGAGATGCTGCCACTGCCCCTCTCTACTTATTCATAAGAGGCAAAGCCACCATTGTTATTCCAGATGCTTGCTGGCCCCCTCAGGACCTTCACAAAGTCCCGGTCATAGAAGACTCACCCATCTGGATCTGGAGATTATTGTGCTAAGCGAAATAAGCCAATCCCCAAAACCAAAGGTCAAATGTTTTCTCTGATGTGTGGATGCTAACCTACAAAAAGGAGGAGGCGGCGGGGGAGGGATAGACATTCAGTGGGTCAGACAAAGGAGAATCAAGGGAAGGGAGGGGTTTAGGAATAGGAAAGAGTGGCACGAACCTGACAGAACTCTCCAATGTACACAGATGAACACACCACGGTGAATCTCACCACCAAGCACATTCACAAGACTGAGATTCTAATTAGAATAAGATACATATGATGCTTGTATAAATAGATCAAAATAGATTCTATTGTCATGTACAGCTAAAAAGAATCAATTAAAAAAAAAAGACTCACCCATCCAGTGTGTGTGGACCCACACCACTCTGTCCCTCATACCAGCAATCAGAATGCTACCACTGCCGCTCTCAAGCTCAAGCAAGGCTCTTCTTCCAGAAACCCACTGTTGAACATCTAATCCCTCAAACACCAGATGTTCACACTCCTTCCTTTTGGTATGAGGGAGCAGCAAACCCAATGAGCTGAGCCACAGTCCTGGTTTTGCCAGGATTGCTGATGAGTTTTTTAGCTCTTTGTGCCTTGGTTTCTCCATCTGTACAATGGGAACAGTGACTTCTAGTTAGAGGAAGATGAAGCTTTGTGGTGGTTTCCCTATCTTCCTGGGGCTCCTGTTCAGAGAATGACCCTCTAGCTACTGGAACAGGCTCCCAGGACTGGAAGAGCCCAAGAATCACCTACACATGCACCCAGCTAAAGTGATGGTATGTATGGGTCCAGCTTCTTGTCTTAGGGAAATTTCAGGGAGTAATTCACCCTCCCTAGCTCCTTTGAGGGTCAGGATGATGCTCCGACACTTCTGAGATCTTCTGCTCCTTCCGGGTCCTGCTTCCTCTATCCTTTCCAATCTCCTCTGAGAGCACCTCTTTAGGAAATCATTTGTACCCAAATCCTCATTGCAAGTTTGGCTTCAGAGGAGCCCACCTCACACAAATGCCTGCCTTGCAGAACTGTTGTGAAGAGTCAGTGTTTATATGCAAGGCACCTAGTCAGGGACCACCATGAAAATGTGTTCCTGTAGCCTCGTTATGGCAGCCATAGAGCTTAGTCCATATCCTGCCGTTCATGTGCTTTCACCTCCCCCTCAAAACTATAAATGCCTTGAAGGGTGGGAGCCACGACTTTCACATCTGTATGAATCCCCATGCCCAGCACCCATCTGGCAGAGAGAGATTCCCTGTTGGTCTAGTGGCTGCAGAGTCTGGTCCTAGTCCTGTGGCTGTAACAGCTCACATTCCCAGAACCATCAGAACTTCCCCCTTTATGCCCAAAACTTCCCTCTCATTACTCATTGGGGACAGAATGACACAATCACTGTTCCCTCTCCAGATCCTCTCAAAGCTCTTCAGGTGGTAGGTGGTCCTTCCCAGAACTTGAGGCTGGGATGAGTACAGGGGTTCAATGCAAGAAGATATTCTAACTGCCAGCTCAGAAAGAGAGAAAGGTGGGAGCCCTCCACTTCCACCTAGTGCAAAACTCACAAGCCTTCAGTGTTGAGGACTGACACCACCTGCCTTTGTCAGAGGTGGGTCAATTGAGGCAACTGCCTTAGAAGAGACTCTTCAAAAGCAAAAAGTAAATAGAGACTGAAGTCTGCATTCTTGGGCACAAGCAGAAATCATAAGTACACACTATTCACATAAAACTGACAAAGCAATGGCACAGGACCCAGAGGTCTTTCAGAAACACATGCCAGTCACTGAAAAGCATAAAGGGGCTCATGGTGAACCACACGTGAAGAACATATGAGCTGATGAGGAAACACCTGAAATGGGATCTGAGTGAGGGACTCAGAGAGCAACTCATGTTTCTTGAATACTTAGTGTCCAGGCTACAAAAGCATAATATACATCATTTCCTCAGTGTCATATTTTAATAGAAATGAATTGGAAAAGCATCCAAAAGTACCAGACTGGTTAAATAAATTATGAGTGGTTATTTATTTAACCAATCTGCTATTGTAATAAATAATTTGCAGCTTTTAAGAATTAAAATATAATGAATATATATCTTTATGAAAGACTTTAATGATATATTTAAAGAAAAAAGTATAATACTTCCATGTTTATAAACATAGAATATGCATTAGGTCTAGAATAGAGGGCCTGCTTTTATGAGTACAGTATTATTAGACCACATTCATACGCATTTATTTCTGTCCTCAGCTACTATCAGACCACAAGAGTAGAGCTGAATCATTTCAACAAAGACTGTATATACCGCAAACCACCTACAGCACTTGTCCTTTTAAGAGTTTATCACTCCTCATCTAGAATAGATGCCAAATGTTAATTATGTATTTCAAAGTAGTGGGAAGTGGGGTCATTTTATTTTTATTTTTTATTTATGCCTATGTTTGTATTTTCTCTGCCCTGATAATATGTAATCTTCTAGAAAGCATATGGCTTAGAAAAACAATGTAAGTGACATATTTACATTAAAAAATAATTTCATTAATGTTCACAATCATCTTCCCTACTCTATAGCTAAAAACAGAGTCTGGAGAGTTCTAGCAACTTATTCAAAGTGCATGTTAGACCCCAGACTGGTTGGTCTGACCCAAAGACCTTCTTAGAACAAGATGCTGAGCACAAAGACCAAAATGGACGGAAGGCCTCCTGGGTCCTCTCCTAAGTAGACATGCACAAGGGGTCTTCTCCAAGGAAAAGCATCATCACAAAACTGCAGGTCCTCCTTGAGAATACTGGCCTGCATGGGATGCTTCTCATCAAAGGTGAGAGGTACTAGAAGCCTATGTATGGCTCCCAACCTACAGTGCCCACCTTGGCCAGCTGAGCCAGCCATAACAGGTATTGAATTGCTCATTCTGTCTCTCCTCTCTTCCCAAGGGAATCAAGGTCAGCAGACAAAGCCAGGCATTCTGGAGTTAAAGGCAGATCTAAGCCCTCCCCAGCCACCAGCAGGTCCTTCCCTGCCTCCTCCCGCCATCCCCTTCAGCTCCTCCTCTCCCCTCCTGCACCCCAGATGCTCTGGCCAATCACAAGGCCTCCTATTTCCACACTCAGGCTATTTCATACTTCCAGGCACTTGAGCCTGTGGATATCCTTTGCATAAAAAGTTGATTCTCTCCCTGACCACCTGGCAGATTCCTATTCATTCTTCAAAAGAAAGGTCACAAACTAAAAACTCACTGGCCATATGAAGGCTGCAAATGCATGTTCTCAGCCCCATGTGGTGTTACAAAAATAAGGACATTTTATATATATATATATATATATATATATATATTGAGATTCCCAGTCTTTCCAGACCAAGCAGAAGATCTAGTAACACTCATCCCACGTCCCCACAGGCTGTGGCAGAGCAGCAGCTGTTCTTTCCTCATGGGGTGTATGCTTCCCAGTCAGACACAGACCCCCGCCCCAGCACCACCACCCAGCCTCCCCCAATGGACTCCCTAGATGTCTGAGATTGCAACGCTTGCCTTAAAAACTCTAGCACAGTGTTTCTCAAAATGTGCTCTTGGGCTCAACAGCATCACCTGGAATCTTGTTAGAAATGTACATTCTTAGGCTCCATCCTAGACCTACTGGGCCAGGAACTCCAAGCCCAGCAATCTGTGTGGGCATAAGCCCTCCAGGAGATTCTAATGCCCAGTCAAATTTGAGAACCTCTGCTCTAGCACTGCAGCCAGCCTGGGCCCTTAACTGACCTTCTCTCCCCTACCCCATCCTTCATCCTCAGTCCCAGCAAATCTGCCCTGTGCCAGCTCATGACCACACACATTGCCTTTCTGTTGCATGTACTCCCTGTCCTGTGGCCATGTGCTCTTTACCTGTCCACTGGCTTCCTATCTGGTGAGATCCTTCTGATTCCTTCCTCCCCACCCGGCACCTAGCAGAGAGTCAGCCTCTCAGTCAGGACTCAGAAACTTCTGTAGAAGAATCAAATCACTTGTTGATTATTTTTGTCCCCCTAATATGGAGGAGTAAAGTGACCACAAGGCAGCCTCAGCTGTCCTCTGGCTTGACAAGGATAGCAAAAATCAAATGCCTGTATCTCCAACGAGCACCAAAATTTCAGCTGAAGATGAACTAATTCCTATTCACAGCATCTGTTAATCACTCAAGATCCTTCTAGATGCACAGGGCTATAGAATGAAAGGTGTTATTAATGAAACCATACAGACTGGGAGGCAGTTCTGAATAGCAGCTCTCCTTCCTAACAATGCCTTCCCCAGCAAGTTAATCCCCTGCCATTATTTTAAATTCTTCAAGTGCTACAGAAGTCATGTAGGTTGTTTTCCCGAATAGTCACTTAGCTGACAAGCATTTTCTAATTGACAGAACATTCTGAAAAGACAGATTAAAGATGGGGGGAGAATAGTATTAAGATGGTGCAATTGCCCACACGCAGCGGGAGGCTAAATTGTCTGAAACGTAAGATTCAGAAGAGAAGTTATCCATCATACCCCCCCACACACACACACCCTGCAGCCCCTTCCCAGAGAGATTTCAGATACATTCCTCCACGGGTGGCTCCTATCCAATGATGTGCCCAGAGGGATTGCACTCCTCCGGCAAGCTCAAATCCAAGCTGAGAATTGAAAGCCAGTAGCAATAATAAAATCATTACTAATAGTTGAGTTGCTAATATGTGTCCAAAACTTTCCAATAGACTGTGTGCCAGGGGGTTTACACTTATCATTCCATTGGGATTTGTCCCATTATCCAGATGAGGTGACAGAATTGCACCCGAGCCCACACAGCTTGCTAAGTGGCAGAGGTGAGGCCAAACCCAAGTTTGTGGAACTCAAGAGCCTCTATCATCAACTCACCTCCTCCCCTCTAAGGAAATGTGCCTTGGAGGGATTGCAGAGAGGCATGAGTTCAGATGGTAAAAACCCCAAGCCACAGCCCAGACCCTCAGCAAGGGTCTCCCTGGCACAAGCATCCCCTGGAGCCTGGCAGGGCCCGGGGCTGTCCAGGGGGTCACCATTACATCATTACATCACCCTCGGGAGCTGCAGAGCCTCTGGATAGGACTCACCTATCAATCAGCCTCCTTTAAAAATCTTGTGGAGCTGATGGACTCCCCCTGATGGCCCTCAAACCATGCAGGCTTTGAACAGCTAATGAGGCATGCAGATGGCTCCACCGTTCTAATGTTTTCAGATTTCCTGGGGTGAGATAATGCCGCTGACGAGGGAGTGTACACTGAGCTGTCCCAAGCACTGATAAGGTGTTAATAAACCTTAGCAAATGCTGATTAGAGGCGGCTCCAGCAGCACAGAGCTGCCGCTTTCTGCACACACAGGGAGGTTGGCCAATTAAACTTGGGGAGCTTCTCAATTTGGAATTGATCCCAGGACGGCAGCAGAATGAATGCATCTGCAGTGTCTTCAAGCTGCCCACAGATCAGGTTTGCCTGTGGCCAGGCCCGGGAATCCAACTGGAGTTTGGTGCCTAAGGGCAGTGTGAGTAAGGAGTGCTTCAAAGACCTGTCCCCAAAAGGCCAGATTCTACAAACACCTCTCATGCCCCCAGATAACCTTTAGGCATCAGGTATTCAGGAACGTAGTTAAAACTTGCTTGAACATACTTCTATTTATAGCTGATACAAAATCTCTTGGGATGAGAAGTTAGATGCTGGGGCTCCCCACCCAGTTCCCCTCTCCAACCAGTGCATCCATCCCCCAGGTGCTCAGGGTGAGCCCCTAAATATTGCACTGTGGTTCTGCCTCACCCAGAAATGTCAGGAGGCAACTGCCCCCCCCGAGGAGTCCTGCGTCCAGGAGTGACAGCTGTGGTACACAAAAGCCAACCTTTTGCCTCAAGGTGGGATAACTCTGTGCCATGCCTACTCCTCTGCTCCCTTTAAAATCAGGTGAGGCCAGAGCTCAGCTGGACCTCAGCCATGCCCAGCTCTTCCTCTGCCCCATCCTGCTGCTTTTGTATCCTTATGGATCTCACCCCAGCACTCTCCCTTGCTTTATCACTTGTGCAAAGTCAGGCTCTGACTTCAAGGCAGACTTGAAAAAAATCAGAAGGAATGAGAACCACTATTTCTGAGCACTGTTGTGAGCCAGGCATTGTGTTGGACCCTTTCCATTCACTAATTCAGAAACTTTCCTTAGAAATCTTAGAAATACGGGGGGGGGGGGGGGAATCACCCTTCACAAAAACAAAACTGAGGCTCTGACTGGGAAATGACTTGGCCAGGGTCACAAGTTTCCTTCAATAGCAAGGACAAGATTTCATGGAGATCTGGTTGATGCCAAAGTCAGATCAAGTATGTTTCCGCAAAGCCATGTGACTTCCCCATATTTACCGTGAATTGTGTGAAGTCAGGAGACAGAGTGGAGCTTAATGAAGACACAGATCTGAAAAGATATATCAGGCTGAAAGCTGACAGGTCAACAGGAAGAAAGAAAACCTCCCCCATTCTGGTGAGCTCAAATATCCGTTCATTCAGAACATTCCCCGTCACCTCCTTGCTTGACAAGGAACTAATGACTCACCATTTCTCTGATTTCCAACTATAAAACATAACCCACATTGTAATTGAGGTTGTATATTTCACTGGTCAACAGATTAGGACAAATATTCCCACTTTGGGCTCCTGCCTAAAGGAGCTAACAGTTTCAATATAGGTAAAGAAGTCTCTTGCCAGCAACAGTGGCTTCTGATACTGTCGCACACATTGGCTTAATTAAAATGAACTGTATGATGAACATCTCCGGGTGGCGGCTTGCTCTGATGGTGTCACCCAAGGACACCGCCATTCGGAAGAAGGCAGTAGTCTAACCCCAATCAAAACACACCCAACAGGGGAGTGCTCCACTGCTGTGTAGTTATTAATTACCATCCAGGGCCCTCTAGGCTGGCAGGCAGAGGCTGTGGGCAGGATTCCTAGGAGGAGTCCCCTTCTTCATACCATTCTGCATCCATTCACCACCCCCTCTCCCAGTGTCCATCAAGTCCTGCCTCCCGCGGTCACAATCAGAAACTCTAATCTGGTGTGTCACCCCTTTGCCTCCTGCTTTATTTAACCTAAAAATTTTCCAGAGATGCCACCATGGGGATTGTGTGCAGACAGCTATAGAAGGTTGGGATGTGGCAGACCCGAGAAGGGGCACAAAGGACGGAGGGGGGGAGGTGTTTATGTACTTAGTGCTCCCTAATGAGAGCCGCAGGCAGGAGAAGGGTCCACTCACCTGACCCAGGTTTGCTGCAGCACACCTGCTGCTACAGACACGGTGATGGCGGCCCAATGGGCTCAGCCCAGAAATGTGCAAAATTATAAGTAGGACTCAGCTTTCAGAAGCTTGCGGGGGTGGGGATCCTGCTCTGGACACAGAGTCAGACTCCATGGGGGCTGCAATCAAGAGCACTTCCCTCCCTGACATCCTGAGCAGCCAAGAGGCTTCATCAGTAAGACTGTGCTGAATCTCATTTTTTCATGGGGAAAATGCTCAGGAAGTTACAAGGCAAGTGAGTTCAGGCAGCATCTTCATTTCCTGTTGACAGAGCATCCCATTATGTCTACACAGAGGTCTAAGGGAAGGAAAAGGTCATCCTGATATAGAAGACCCAGAAAGCCCCAAGTGAGTGGTGGGCAGGAGAGGGAAGTGAAGCCACTCCCCCTGACCATGGAGAGACAGAGATGCCCACAAGGCAAATGCTGGTCACTGTGGGCCCTGAGGGCCCGGAGTTTGTAGAGGGCAAGAAACACACATAAGGAGCTGCTGTGATCGTGTTCCCCTTCAGAGGTGGAGAGACGGTCTCTCAGGAGGCCAGGGGATTGAAAAGCCAGCTCTGAGCCCAAGGAATGCTGACATTTTTATTTATCCTTCCTGCATCCCATCCTTTCTTCCCCATATGCCTATTGTTCCCCCTTACAGTTCAGAAACAGTCTGGGGACTTTAACACCCTCTCAGCTGTGCTAACCAGAAGGCACCAGAGTTTGGAAGAGGGGTCTGGGGAGCTGGCAGTGTCCACGCAAGCAGTGAGAAGCCAAAGCACACACCCCACGGGGCAGAGTCAATCCCCACGGTTTACACATTACCAGATCTCGCTCCTACCAGAGAGACTCAAATCCTCCCCAAGAGAGGTTTCCCAAGGGTCTGTTTCAATTAAGGCAATTGTCTTAACTGCTGCCCTGGCACACTAAACTGGGTCCAGGCTCCAAGCCCTTTTTCCCAACATCCATCCTACCTGCTCCCCAGGTCCCACAGAAGGAGCCCTCATCCCTGTCAGTGTCTGTGCATGAACAGGGACAAGGGGATTCTGAAAGGTGGTCAGCCTCCCTTCTCTCCTCAGCAGACACCAGGGCATATCCTTCAACCTTACCAGAACCCCCAGAGCAGCAAGAAGGCAAGCATCTCTATCAATGACCCTAAGACTACTCCCAGCCCAGCTCATTCCTGTACACATGCCTCTCCCCACCCACACACTTGTGCATAAATTGTCCTTTAACAAACATTCATTGAGTGTGCCAGGCACTGAGCTAGGCCCTGCTGACATAGAGAATAACAGAAGTAATCAGATTTCGTTCTCATCCTGGAGGAGCTCTCTGGTTAATGGAGAGGGACCAATAAAGAAGCCAGTGTCTGGGAAAAGAACCAGCAAGTCCACATTCCCCTCCCCGAAGCCACTGAGGAGGCATCAGCCTGCAGCCCTGCAGCCCTAAGGCTCATTTCTGTCCCCCATCCTTACCCCAAGCCAAGTGAAAATGAAAACTTAAGGGGACCTCTGGGTTTGCATCACCCAGCTTATCTGCTTCATAAATGGAGGTAACTTGTATGAATGTTTTTAATTGTTTTAGCTGATTTTAAAATTCCAAAAAGAAGAACCAATTGGGAATCAAGTCAAATGGAAAATATATGCACATACACAAGTACACAAGTACACCACACACACACACACACACACACACACACACACACACACACACACACACCAGGCATACACAAGCCCAGCCAGCCATACCCAGCCTGTGCTAAGAAACAGGCTCAATATCCTGGGAGGGTGAGCACAGTCTTGGCGCTGCCCAGAAGGTCCATCTGACCTTAATGTCCAGATTTCAAGTGCAAAAGGCTAGAGGCACAGTACTGGGGTGGCAGCACTGCCAGTCATGCTGTGGAAGCTCAGCAACTTCTTTACCCACTTTGAGACTCGGGTCCTTCATCCACCAAACTGGGTTCATGATATTCTCTTAGGTGTATCGTGACAGTGTGGAAGATGCTGTGCACATAGTACCTCAGATAACAGCCTCTAAAAGCAACCTTTGTCTTCAAATCCAAGCCATGTCCTTACTCTAGTTTACCTTGTTCCATTAAACTCATAAACCTTCCTTTCAACTAAACCAGGATGGATTTCAAAAGCATTTCCAGAGCACCTATTATGTGTCAGTTCTCTGCTGCAGGTATGCTGGGGTGGCAGCAAGAGGTCTGCCCTGGAGAAGCTCATGGTGTGCTTGGAGAGACCATAAAAGATTCACAATGTTAATGTGAGAAGAAAGCTGGTAGAAGAGTGGGGAGTCTTGCCATGAGAGGAGCCTCCCAGCCAGTGGAAATGGTCAAGGTTGGCTTCCTGGAGGAGGAAAAAGAATAAAGAGGTAAGAGGGAGTAGAAGGAAGAGGTATCTGCAGGAGTCAAGGTCAAGAGAGGAGAAAGCTGGGCGATGGTGAGGACTGGACCCTGGGTCATCTGATGACATAGCTAACAGGACAGGGGAAGGTCAGAGGAAGGGGCAGAAGGTGATGGAGCAAAGGTAGGCTGGACTTAAGGGTTCTGGGAGGTTAAAAGAGTAAGACATTAATCTTGCACAGCTGGGAACCACAGAGGTTTTTATGCAGAGGAGTGACAAGGTAAGTTTCTTATCTTAGACTTTCAAGTTTAAGATAGTGTCTGATGACAATCCATACCTCAAACAACTTCCCTCCAAAAAAAAATCTATGACAACTCAGACAAAGATGGAAATGGTACAACTAAGATTTATCACCAACCAAGGGCCAGACACCAGGAGAAACGTCTGCAATTTTTAACACCTAAGGAGCTAAAAGAAAACTCAAGGCAAGCCATTGCCTGGCCATTTTTCAGGTCACTAGATTTTTTTTCTCAGATGATAACAAATTATTTCCTCATCTTACCCAAAGGGATCAATAGCTACTCTTTCTTTCTTTCTCTTTTATTCTCTTGTGTAAAGAAACATAGGCATGCTTCAGGAAATGTTTAAGTAGCTGAGGTAATTAAAGACAGCACTATACAAATAAAGTAAGACGAATTCATTATAAATTAGTAGGGGAAATAATTACTTATGGAAACCCAAGTTATATTAAGTATAAAACCAAAAGAAACAGCAAGAAAACAAAATAAATAAAATGAAAAGTCAGAAATAATACCAGGTGTATATTTCAGGATGATAAACATAAATTAAATAAGTTCCCAACCGGAGTTGAGAAATAAAATCTCAGCACATGCCAACATGTGGAACCATACCTTCCACAAGGTCACTCAGAACTGATCAGCAGTGAATGTCCTTCCTTTTTAATATATGTTTGTTACTATGTTTTCACCAGTTCACCTCATACTTTTTCATGGTCTCAGACCTCAGTCCACATCAAAAAGATACTTTAGCCACTTCTCTAATTTATGAAAATAAGTGAGTAACTTGTCCTCACCTCTTGTATCCTACAGCAGCCTGAGAAAGATGCAAAGATGCATATGCTGTCTACACAGCATGCAAGGGAAATAAAATGTTTTTAATTCTGTCACCTACACAATGCTAAAGCAATAATATTTGGAAACATCAAGCTAACTGATAGAATTTTCCCAGAAATTCTCATCCAGATATGTAGCTTCACAAGTGTTCAAAATATGGAATAAATGGAGATTAATAACCTTCATTCACATTTGCAGTTTATAGCTTATTAGTAATAGTGGGAAAATCTTTGCTTATTGAAGGGACTTGGAGGTGATATTAACATCCCTAAATATTTCAGTAAGTGAAATAAATTGTGATTAAAATGATTAGAAAAAAGAGACTGTAAACATCTTAACAGATGTGCTTGTCACCACAGTGACACTGAGTGCGGAACCAATCCATTTAGTACAACTTTTGGTAAACTCCAGCTCTGTGCAGCCAAGAGACCCGTGCTGATCCTCAGTTTCACACTAGAGCAGGGTGAAGCAAGATGGTCTCTGTCCTGAGAGAGTGGCCATCAGACAGGAGCCTCTGCCTTCTTTATGAGACAGTTTGTTTCCTATTGTCCACCCCCAAATGTAGCATTTGGCTTTTGAGTTTCATGGGTATGTGGCTGTGGAGTCTGAAAACAGTATTTGCTAATGATGGTATTTTCTTGCCTCCTGCTGGAATGATCCAAGAAAATAAGAAGGCTGGTATCCCACCCTGCTCCAGGGACAATGGCTTCCATTGAGCTCCAGGTCACAACACACCACAGGCATGACTCAAAGGCCAGCTTGAAGCTGAGCCAGGCACCAGGAAACAATGTCACTGGGCTGGAGTTGCCCAAACAAGACTCAGAACTAGACAAAATGCACACGTCCGGAGTTCTCCAATCTGCAGTGTGGGAGAGAGGCATCCCCACTCTTCAGAGCAGAAATGGCCAAGTGTACGGCCAGCCTGGACCTCTGTTCCTCACCAACCACTGCTTTGCTTCAGTCCGGGAAAACCACCCCACTTTGCAGAAATGGAGATATGTCCACAGCTCAGTTGTCAAAAAAAACATCAGGGGAAAAAAATCCTTCCTCAGCATCCGTGTCCCAAAGAGCGCCCAAAGAGAAGGGGATGGGTATCATTAAAACTTGCCCTTGCATCCTAACACAGAGATGGTTCAGGACAGGGCTCCGCATGCTTTTTAGGAGGGATCAAATGAATGATGGCATGGGCATTTATATATGAATGGTGAAGGGAAAGAGGAAGAGACTGAGTATTATTGTGTCAAATGAGTTCATGAATGAATGAAGGGCATAAATGTGTGAATGAGTGAATCAGTATGGTAACAATGAATGAATGTGTGAATAACAGTATTATGCATGTGGGATGAATGGCTAAATGTGCAAGGGAAAGAGCAAGCTTCAACCTGAGCATGGTATCCAGGGTGAGAGGCACAGGTGCAGGGCCCTGGCTCAGCTCACTCATCACAGTCCTCACACAAGGTCCCTCTCACAACCTTACCCCACTCTGCCACTTTGAACCAATGAGAGCAATGGCAGACTGTTATGGGTGGCATTGCTCTGAACTTCATGTTTATAGTAGAATCCTGACGCCTAGTACCTCAGAATGTGACCTTATTTGTAAACAGGGTCTTAACAGGCATAATCAAGTTAAATGAGATCATTAGGGTAGACTCTAACCCAAAATGATGGTGTCCTTCTAAGAAGTGAAAAAACTGGAGACAGATACAGGGAGAACATCATGTGAAAAAGCCAGGTCAGGGTGATGCTTCCACAAGCCCAAGAAGGCCCAAGGTGGAAGCAAACCAGCAGAGACAAGTGAAGAGGGACAGACAGACTCCCTTTTCACAGCCCTCAAAGGACGCAACCCTGAAATAGCTTGGACTTCCAGCCTCCAGAACCGAGACCTTAAATTTCTGCCATGAAAGCCATCCTGTTTGTGGTAATGTGATATAGCAGCTCCAGCCAATTTGATTCCCCGAAACTCCTCCCCATGTCCAGAACCTCTTATAGCCACCATACCCAGGAATGTGAAGAATTTGTTTGGCAGCAGATGCCCAAAGGGGAAACAGCCACACGGAGTTCCTTAGAAAACACATTTGACCCCTCTGCTCACAAAGAAGGAAAACACAAAACCCAGTGAAGTTGGCTGAGCATGGGTGAAAATGTCAGAGGAACTAGAATGCAAGGGATGCCACTAAGCAGCTGGAAACAGGTCTGCTGCTGCCTGGTCCCAGCCTTCCCTGCCTGTCCCAGCTGATAGTGTCTGATTCCTCCCAGTGGAAGCAAGACTCCTGGTGGTATCTCCAGTTCCTGCCCCAGGCCTGGCACTTTGTTAGTACCCAATAAAGTTCTGAAGGAGAGAGGGAAGCAAGGAGGAAAAGCCCACAAAAATTGAATGTCACCTAGTTCCAGGGGAAAGGCTGTTTCTTCTCAGTGTGTTATTGGCCACTGCAAGTTGTGTGAGGGATGACATTGGATGGTACATAAATAAACACTTTTAATAGTTATTTATTTTAATTAATATTAATTGGGGAAAATATTCATTGCTAGCATATCCAATCCACAATTTCATGGAAATTATTGCTGAAGATGAGGTAATATTTAAGAAGGAAACTGGCTTAAAGAAAAATGATAAGTAACTAACAGGTGGTCTAGAGATGGGGCCTTGGTTTATAGCCAAAGGACTTAGAATACTCTAGTGATGCAGCCACATCAAAATTTATAGCAGCTCAATTCACAATAGCTATGGAACCAACCTAGTGTCCCTCAGTAGAGAATGGATAAAGGAAATGTGATATATATACTCAATGGAATATTACCCAGCTTTAAAGAAGAGTGAAATTATGGTATTTGCCAGTAAGTGGTTGGAGTTAGAGAATATCATGCTAAGTGAAATAAGCCAAATCCAGAAAACCAAAGGCCGAATGTTTTCTCTAATATGTGGATGCTAATTCACAATAAGGTGGGGGGCACTAGGGAAGAATAGCATTACCTTATATTAGGCAGAGGGAAGTATTGTGAGGGGAGGGGAGAGGTTGTGGGGTTAGGAAAGATAGTAGAATGAAACAGACATTATTACTGTATGTATATATGTGACTACATGACCAATATAATTCTACAACATGTACATTTAGAAAAATGAGAAATTATATCCCATCTATGTATGATATATCAAAGTACATAAATGCATTATACTGTCATGTATAACTAATTTAAAAATTTAAGAAATCTGTGAACAGCAGTCAAAACTTGCTGAAGTTTACGGTATTGGTCTGAGGCCACAGAAGCTCAGTGGCTGTTGCTTTCTAGATAGACAGATTGATTTTAAGCTTCCCAGTGTTGAGGAAAAGACAGTATTTGTTCTGTCCAGGCCTTCAACTGATTGGAAAAGACCCACCTACTTTATGAAGGACAATCTGCTTTACTCAAAGTCCACCTATTTAAATGTTAATCTCATTAAAAACACCCTCACAGGGGTACCCAGAAAAATTTTTAAAGACAGAGAGAAAAAAAAATTTTTTAATATTTATTTTTCAGTTTTCGGTGGACATAACATCTTTATTTTATTTTTATGTAGTGCGCCCTGTGCATGCCAGGCGAGCACGTTACCGCTTGAGCCACATCCCCAGCCCTACCCAAAATAATTTTTATCCATATATCTGGGCATGATTTTCTACTAGATTGACACACCATTCATTCACACCTAGGCAATGAGAATTTGGGAGGCGGCTAGAGAGGAATGAAGGTTCTCCTAGACCTCACCTCCGATGAGGACAGCAGCCAAATGGCATTAGTCCATTTGGGCTTCTATAACAAAAATCATAAAGTGGCTGGATGAACAAGAGAAATTGATTTCTCCCAGGCTGAAAGGCTGGAAGTCCAAGATGGAGGCATTGGCAGTTTAGTGTCTGGTGAGGGCCTGCATCCTGGTCCTAGATGACATCTGTTAGTTCTGTCCTCTCGTGGTAGAACCTCTCATGGTAGAGAGGTCAAGGGATATCTCCAGGGTCTCTTCTGTAGGGGAACAAATCTCATTCGTGAGGTCTCTACCTTCATAACCTACTCACTCCTATGGCGCCATTTCTTAGTAGCCTCACAATTGGGGTCATGTTTGGGGAAAACAAAAATCTTCATACCCTAGCAGCACCATGCCCCTCACCTCCTCATGTGGACCCAGGGCCACGCTTCTCACTGCCCTCCTGACCTCCAAGTCCTCTTCTAGAACTGATCCATGGGTCCAATCTTAGCATTCTCCACTCAGTGGCCTTCCACTAGTAACTTCCTCCTCGCTCTAAACTGCCCGAAGAATAAGACTCAGCTCTGTTCCCGTTTCCAGCACCTCTCCTGACCTGGTCACCACCAACTATTCTGCAAAAACCTGATCCAAGGATTCTAACACAGTCTACTGCCTGAAGCTCCCTGCAGTGGCATCCTACCTGGAGTGGCCTCCCATCTCACGCTCTACCCAAGCTGAACCCATAACCTGGACTCCTCTTCCACAAGGCATCCCTGCTCCCTGAAGACAGAGACATTAAACATATACTGAGTGGCTGCGATTGGCAACTCACTTGTAGAGAAGGAACGAGCACTCTTTCCCCACCCTGATGTGACCACTGGCTGAGGCGTCCTCACCTACAGATTGGGTGTTCCTTGCAGCACTCTAAGAAGACAGACTGGGAGATGGATGTCAGGATGTGACAGTGGTGAATGAATGGATAGAAAGCAGACGAATCTGGAATGAGAACCCTCAACTGCAGAACATAACACCTCTGTATGAACTAGGTCACGAACATCATGACATTAAGTGACCAGGACCACGGATCATCTGGCCTTGCTGCAAAACTTTGGTTCTCAAGCTGGAAGGTTCCACTGAGGCTGCCCAAAGGATTCACAGGTGGTAACAGTGGTTCTCCAAGACGTGGGACTACAGAAGAATCTGGTGGAACACAGGGCTAGCACTCTTCTCCCCCTCCCTGAGCACCCACAGGCCATCTCCAGGGAAATGTCTAAGGTTTGATTTTTCAACCCCATAGTTATAAAAAAGCCGTGATCACATAGCTTATCTTTCCCAAAGGCCAGGAGACAGTGACAACTCTAAGGATATGCTTAGTAAAGCTCTGGAACAATTTTAATAGGCGACACAATCGATCCATTCCTGCCTGGGCTTTTTTGCCTCCTCCTATTTTCCTGCTAAAATGCACAGCTGCTTCTTCACTTCATAGACCCCAAGGTGTAAAATCTGTAAATTAGAAATGTCCTCTTATGGATGGTCAGCAGTTGACTGCCTGCAGCCACTTCTTCAGGTACCACCCCATTGCCCTGCTTTCCTAGGACTCTCCCAAACTCTCTTTCCTATAAATCAGAGGCTCATGCCTTCTTTCTTAAAAGCCCGCATGTTTTTGAAAGTCTTGCCTCAAGCCTTCTGTGTCCCCTGGTTATGCCTTTTCAAAAGCTCACTGTAAGACCATGCAAGAATGTTCAGAGGTGAAGTAATTAGTTTATGGGTGCTGTAAACAAATCAGTGCATGAATCCACTGATACGGATTAACTGGTGGTAACCATGGGCAGGTAGGGTGTGGCTGGAGGAAGTAGGTCCTCAGGGGTGTGCCTTTGGGATTTATATTCTGTCCCTGGTGAGCAGAGTTCTCTCCACTTCCCAGCTTCCTGTCCTGTCCTGGGCTGCTTTCCTTGGCCACATCCTTCTACCATGATGTTCTGCTTTACCTCGAGTCCAGAGCTATGGGGTCAGCTGACCATGCACTGAACCTATGAAACCACAAACTCAAAACAAACTTTTCCTTCTCAAAGTTGTTCCTGCTGGATATTTGGTCACAGCAATACAAAGCTAACTAAAACCCCCCTGAGCAAGGATAAGACAAAGGATCACTATCGGGTGACCCTGCCTTTTACACTGTCCCTTTGCACTATCCTCAAAGGCCCATCCAAACTCAGAAACTAGAGTCAGCCAGGCAACAGGAGCCATACAGGACAGTTCAAGGGAGGCAGGAATGCATCCCATCCAGCTCTCTCCATGGAACCCAGCCACATGGCCTTGCAGCTAAGCCCCCAGCACTGTGTTCACCTTCAGTGCAGTGAGATATTCCTTTTTTATGCAAATGCAATTGGTAGCTTCCCTGGATCCAACTCTGAGTCAGGAGCTACACAGACTCAGGTCTCCTCAGTGGGGCTCAACAGGCCCAGCGAAGACCCCCTATAGAGTGGAGTTGCCCCAGAAGGCACAGTGGCACCAGGAAACTGGGCAACAGACCAGAGACTACTCATCTCCTTCCCATGCCATGAAGGGACTTCCTCTTGTGCCGCAGTCTGGCTGGGCACAAATTAGGAGCCACTGAAGCAGGAACAAACTTTATTTCTGAACCCCACCAGCACACTCCACACACGCTCCCCGGGAACTCTCCCGAACCGGAAATCCCTCCTCCGGCACTTCCCCAACCAATGCGAACTCTTCAGGAATCCCCGCGAGAGCTCAACCGGAACTCAACAGGAACTCCCCGAGAATTTAAAAGTCATCCTCTTAATGGCTCGCTGGTGTCATCTCTCAACCACTACTTCTGGCAAAAATGCCATGCATCATCCCGACTCGGCTGTGGCCCTCAACACTCTTGTACTCAGTGCCTCTGCTGCAGCTACCCAGGTTTCAGAGAGGTGACTGGGGACATGCCCTGCCTTCCAGGAAGACCCATTATCAATCACAACCAGCACAGGCCAATGCCAAGCAGTCATGTAGAATGGCCTCGTGAATGACTCAGCCTTGTTTCAGCAAATGGCCTGGGTTGCAGCTAATTACCCCCTTGAACACAATTCCAGAAAAAAATTTCTGAAGTTGGCCTTCTTCTGCAGGCCAGTGGGGACAAGGCCTTTCTGCAAGTCACCAAGTTAATCATTAAGTTTTCTCAGATCTGTGGAACAACTGGAAATGCAGCCTTCCTTTAATCTTCCATATCAAGTCCCCCTCATCCAGATCTCTTCAGGGCTCCATGGGTCAGCTAAAGCAAAAGCTTGGGGCATTGGCCTGGGAGAAATAAAGCACCTATCAGGCCAGGAATGAGGGAGAAAAAGAGACCAGGGTCAATTTGCTTCTAGCTGCCTTAAGCAATAGGTCCATGAAAGGGAAAGAATGGGACAGCCCAGGGTTGGAGTCCCAGTATCCCTCCTGGATGCCCTTGAACAGGTTGTTCAACCCCTCTGAGCTTCTGTATCCTCCTCTGAGCAGAGTGACAGAAAGCATATCCACAGCAGGCTGCTGTCAGGATCCAACGACTTGATGAGTACAAATCAACTGGCACCCATCACGCACTTGATAAACAGGGTCACCTATGCCCTTGACATAACAGTAATAGAGAATTAACTCCCACTTTTCTTGGAGTGGGTGTCATTTCCTTTCTGTAGATGTTGGCTTCTCTCCCTGGCAGTGGACACAGTGACAGGAAACAGCCAGCTAGTCTGAAAAGACTGGCCAGTAAAGTATGAAGAATCCCAAAAGGGAACAGCGTCCCAAAGTCCAGGTGTGAGAGTCAACCAGCAGGGCCCAAGGCTATAGAAGAACAGGGTAAGATGAAGGGCAGGGAATGATCACTGGTGACCACACAGGAGCAGTGCCCATAGGACAGTGGGCATCCTCTTCATTGTAGGGTACAAAAGTCTGGGACCCCAGAAGATAACTCTGAGACCAGGATTCAAACGCAAAGCTTTCATTTGTGAGGCACAGAGAGAACTAACTAGGAAGGAGTCATCAAGCGATCCCAGGAAGGGAGGGCAGCCAACAAGAGATGTTATTAGGAAGTTTCCACACAAATGACTGGAACTTCTTCTGCAGAGAAACAGTATAGCACATGAGTCTCAGGATTATGCCACCCAAGGGACAAGGGACAGGATATCTATATACCAACTCAGTCTGCCATTTGGGAGATGTTCCCAGGTGTGCAATTCACCAGTTCTTCTACAAGCAGTTCTGAGTACAAGCAGAGCATGGCCTTGAGATTCTAGAAAAAGCCTCAGACACAGAGGTACGGCTGCAGGCAGAGCCCACTGATAGGCGAGGGTCTGAGAGTAAGGACCAGTCACTGCCAACGTCTGTTCCACAGGGGATCCGTGAGAGAAAAGGAAGTGATGGAATGGAAATGATAAGTGCAGATAACTGTTTTGAAGAATTTTGCTTAAGAGTGAGAAAAGAAATGGGACTGGAGGGGGAAAATGCACCAAAGAAGAGAGGGTTCATGTACGTTCCAGAGTGGACAGGTACGATCCACTGAAAAGGAGAATTTAATAACAAGAGTCCTGCCCTTCAGGAGGAGACTGGGTTGGTTTATAGCAAACAAGGCTCATGGCTGCCAATGATGGTCACTGGTGGATGCAGAGTTCAGCTCCGTCCTCATTGTTCCCATTTCCTCAGAAAATTAAAAACCAAGGTATTTATGTTTATAGTAGCTCTATTCACAATCACCTAAACTTGGAAGCAGCCCAAATGTCCTTCAGTAGATGGATGCATAAACTGTGGTACATCTAGACAATGGAAGAGCATTCAGTGCTAAAAAGAAATGAGCTATCAAGCCATGAAAACACAAGGAGAAACCTGAAGTACTATTGCCGATAAAAGAAGCCAATCTGAAAAAGGCTATAAGCCATATGATTACTGATCTCTGGCATTCTAGAAAGGGCAAAACTACCCAGAGAGTAAATCAGTAGTTGCTAGGGGTTAAAAGGGAGGGAGGGACAAACAGGAAAAGCAAAGAGTCTTTAGAGCAGTGAAACTACTCTGTGTGACATTGGAAAGCAGACACATGTCAGTATACATTTGTCCAAACCCACGGAATGTAAGATACAAGATGTAAACCTTATATAAACCAGGTACTTTATTAACAATAAGATACTGATATTGGTCCATTAAGTATCTCGAATATACCACATTGGTGCAAAATATTAAGAATAGGAGAAATTGGGGGAAGAAAAAAGGGGCATAAGGATCTCTCTGCACTTTCTGCTCAACTTTCGTGTAGAAAGTTGATTGGTTGTGTGTTTTGTCCAGCCACTTTCAAGTGTCCACATGCAGAGCAGGGATGAGCTGGATTTAGCCAGGCTTGACATCGCCCTAGGCAGTCACTCTTCACCAGAGACTCACCTTTACCTGCTCCTCATCATCTCCACCTGAGCCACTGTGATAGCTTCTAAATGGTCCTAGACTCCAGCCCATCCTCAACATTACTGCCAAAGGGAACTTCAAGGGAAACTCATCCAAGAGGGTGCAGTCCCCTTCCACCATTTCTGGCTGGTGTCCAGTTGTCTATAAGATGAAGCCCAGGCACTGTCATATAACACAGAGGAACATTTTAGCCACTGGGGCCCAACCTGTCTCTCTGATTGCAGATCCCCATGATCCCCTCCCCTTGCTGTTCCCTCATCCAGTGCTTCCCAAACCAGAGCTCTGTACCTCGTACACACTCTCCCCTCTGCCCACCTGCCCTGCCCTCTTTCTTTGCTGAAACCCAGGTTCCCATGTGCCTCCTCTGCAATGCCTTCCCCACGTGTCTAGGGGAGTTAATGGAAGCAGTCGATGGTTCTCACACTTCTGGATTCCTCTTTCTATTTCTGCATTTATGTTCGTGTAAGAGGACTCGTCTGCCTTTCCACTCCACTAGACCAGGAGTTTCTGGAAGATGAAGGATGTTATATTATTCATCTTGTCACCACAGTTGACACAAAGTCAGACACAAAGTAGGAGCCCAGTAAAGTTTGTGAAATGACTGAATGAACAGGTGAGTGTAACTGGCCCCAAATGATCTAGCTCTCATCTGAACTTGGAATTCAAGGTAGCCTTTTCTTCTTCCCTTGAACATTACATTTTCATGCAGGGTCATTTCTAAAGCATCAATTTTGGGGAAGTTCCCTCCCTGAGAAGGGCATAGGGGTTGCCATGGGGAGTGGAGACCAGCAAGGAAGACTGGTCCCTGAGCGTGCTCCATGCTGCTTTTTCTACCTGTGCAAGTCCAATGGGACACAGCTCCACTGTGCACTCTGTTGTGCAGACACAATTAGATAAAGTGCACAGAGGGTTCCCACAGATGCACAGTAGGTGCTCCACGGCAGCCAGTTCTCTTCCCTTCCTCACTCTAATGGGACAATTATTGTCAAGAAGTGGGCTCTCTAAATCTTTATCCTGATGCAGACATTGCTCCAGATGATAAGAACATCTTATATTGCTTTTTGAAGTGATAGTAAAAGGCCATCCTCTGTTCAGATCCCAGTCTCTTGGCCATTCTGAGAAATGAAGGAGCTGTCACTAAATCACACAGAATATAAGTTATGTCATTATCTTCATCCCTGGGAAAAAGAATGATAAATCTGCCTCCATTAGCTTTAGGAATCAGGTCACCTTGGCCAACACCACCAATGACCTCCTCTGAGCACAAACCTTGTGTGCAGCTGTCTCCCTAAATACCCAAAAAACTCCAACACAGACAAAACTCCAATCAGGGCCTACAAAGTTGTCCTTCTGCATTTCCAGCCCTTAGCCCCTGCAGCATGGTGAGTGCCCTTTCTAGCCTTGTACTGACACCCACCAAAAGCTGCTGGTATCCTTAGCCAGCAGCCCATGGGAAGGGACCAGACTCCTCTCCCTGCATCTGGAGTCCTTGCTGTTAGAGGCCAACCTGGGCCCAAGTGTTTGGCATTCATTTTAGGGAGATATCCCAAGTGCCTCCTGTGATCCGGCCCTGGCATGGCCAAGGGAACAAGCACAGAGTCCTCAAGATGCATTCCTCTATATACTCGCAGAGCAGTAAGGGAGGAGATGTGTATGTACACATGTATTAAGGGAAGCCCAGGGGACTGAGGGAGTACCAGGGACACATGCCTAGGAGTCCAGAGGTGCACAGGACTTGCAGATAGAAGACATCAACCTCAAGCTCTCTGCTGATCACACATCCTGTTGCTTTGGGCCGGACACAGGCTGGGGAATGGGAGTGCTCCTGAAGCCCATTGAGCACTAGGTCCTGAGAGCAGAAACCAAGCTCTCCCCATATAGGGTGCTGCCAGAATCCTGGCCTTGTCTCCACTCATTCTCTCCTGCTCTTGACACCCCAGACCCCCTGGGCTTCCTTCTGTTCCTCAAGCTCATCAAGCTCTTTAAAACCTTATGGCCTTTGCACTTGCTGTTCCTTTCACCAAAAATGCTGTTCCCAGACTCCCCAAGACTGGCTGGTGCTCATACTTCAGGTAAAATGTCCAAGAGGCCTTGCCTGACCACCACACTCTTCTCTATGACATCCTCAGCTCCTTCCTCCCACAGAACTCACCACCCTCCGCAGCTGGTTCTCTATTTACTTGATGACCTGTTTTCTGTTTCCCCCTTCTGCTGGCATATAGTTCCCTGAGGTTGGGGTCTGTCATTTTTGGTCCAAATTCAGCACAAGCTATGCAGAAGTCCAAAATACTCATGGAATCAGTAAACTGCCAACCACTTTCATACCCATGGTTTCCCCAGATGCATGAGGAAACCAATATGAAATAGGGGTTACTGCACCCACCTTTATAGATAAGGAAGTGAGCTCAGCAGGCTCCTGGACAGGGCTCCACCCCACAGATCCAGGATTTCTTGGAAGAGAAGGATCCCCTTTGTTTTAGTCAGCTTTTTCACTGCTGTGACTAAAGTATCTGACCAGAACAACTGTAGAGGAGGGAAGGTTTATTTGACGGCTCATGGTTTTAGAGGTCATAGTCCACAGAAGGCCAGATCCATTCCCCTGGGCTACAGGGGAGGCAGAATATCGTGAAGAAAGAGTGTGGCAGAGGGAAGCAGCTCACATGGTGATCAGCAAGCAGAGACAGAGACTCCATGCTCCAGATACAATATATATACCCCCTTGCCACGCCTCCAGTGAAGCACTTCCACACACCCCACCTGCCTCCAGTCACCACTCAGTTCATCCCATCAGGGATTAATTCGCTGATTATGTGAAGGCTATAACCTAATAATTTCTCCTCCAAACCTTCTTGCATGTGAGTTTTGGAGGAATACCATATATAAACCATATCACCATTTTTCCCCATATTCTGTTCCCAGAACAATCCACAGGCCCTGTAATTGAGCATCAGTAACAGTTTGCTGAACTACCTGCAACTCAAGAGCTGTACTTTTGCATGAGTGATCAGTGTTTTAAGTTCCTTTACAAAGTAAAGGATCAGGGAAATGAACAGGCTGGAGTCTCCGGAGATAAAATTAGTCATAGTTTGAGTTTAAAAAAAAAAAAAATGAATTTACTCACATGGAGGAAGGCACGGGCCTGGAACTAAAACAAGCTTCTGATTTCTTCTCAATGGTTGTACACACTTCCTGCCTGAGCCTTTTCCACCCTGCCTACTACAGTCATATCTGTACTGGAAGACAGAGTCTACATGTGCAGGTGTGCATGTATGAGTCTATCTATCTGGGTAGGATCTGTGAGTCTGTGTGTGCTCTGTTGGTATGTCTGTATACGGCTATGAACATGCATGTGGATCTGAATGGGGAGGGTTGGAGGAGTCAGTGTGTGAGTTTTTTGTTTTTGTTTTTGTTTGTGTGTGTGTGTGTGTGTGTTTCCTACTTCTTCTTTCGACTATAAACTCCTGACTTGGCAGAGGCCAGGTCGGCTCTTTCTCCATTTTCCTTCACTGACCACTTCCTGGGTACCCCATATGCACAACCAATTTCTAGTAACAGTAGGAGACTCGGGGCTCACCCTTCCCAGATCCCTGTTCACACAGCCTCCAGCATCACAGGGGTGAGCAGCCAGCCCAGACAGCACCAGGGAGACAGCCCCCGTCCACTCACACCCTGACCCTCTGGACCTCTGACGTGCTGCTGTGAAAAGGCTGCCCAAGTTTTCCTGCTCAGGACGGTGCAGCCTGCAGCTCCTGTTCAGGCCTGTGGAGGCTGGCTCCTCCTCAGCCCTCCGCCCTCGATCAGCTTATGCAGGGCACATCCTGTGGTCAGCGCAGCAGGAGGGACTGTCTGCAGAGCCCCTGGCTGCCTCTGTCCTCACCAACAACCATGGACTGTTTCAGTCCCACAAACGCTTCCGTGGCTTTGTCTCCATTTAAAGCCACAATCTTGCTCAACCAATTAATGAAACACCTTCCCTCCCACAATTCTTAAATTTCCCCAGAGCCAAATGCAAAGTGTACACAATTACGCAGCCCACAGTTTGATAAAGGGAGGCTTACATCTTTAATAATTCTCAATGAAAGAACATCCTGTGAAGGAATTGTTTAATTAAAAGACAACAATGGAATAAAAGGCAAATAAAAAGAAAGAGAGAGAGAGAGATCACAACTGTTAATTCAGAACTAAATAAATATCCTCCACTTGAGATTCCTTAAATACTTTCTTAGAATCCAGATTTACTTGTTCAGCATGCAAATGAATTCTATCATTAAACATAGTTGAAAAATGAGCAACTGTACTTTGACTAATTTTGTATCTCTCTGCTTAAAGAACAGCAGACAGGTCCCAGAGAGAATGGGGATTCCAGCTCTGAGGCCACAACAGCTTCTCCAGGACAAATCAGAGAGGGCTGGGAGGAATCCCTGTTCAAAGAAGGGCTTTCATCATTGAGGGCAGGCCACAGAGAAGACTTCTGCTTTTAGGTAAATGGAATATGCACATTCTACTCTCCTTTCCTTACCAAAGACTACTAAAAACCCCAAATGTTATATGGAAAACAGACAGAAAAAGAGTCCGAATAGTGGAGGAAAATAAGGCCCACCAGCTAGGGACCTCGGGACCCAAAGAATGACACAGTGATAAGGTCTTTGAGGCCAAAAGCCTTAGTTGTCCTACATTTGAAGACTTGGCAACCCAGAATCCAACAAGTACAGAACAAAGAAAAAGCTTAAAACAACAACAACAAAAGCCTATTCCCACTATCTGCAGGCCCAGGAACCTACAAAGGCAGAAGAGTTTTAGACAGCAGCACCCTACTCTAGTCCAACATATCAGGAAAAAGTGTGGTTAAATAAACTCTAAAGAAGCCTCAAAAGTCAACAGTAAAAAAACAAACAATCCAATTAGAAAATAGGAAAAAGACATCTCACTGATGAGGATATACAGATGGCAAATAAGTGCATGAAAAGATGTCCAACATCATTATCTGCTATGGAAATGCAAATTAAAACAACAATAAAATATTCGTCCATGCCTATTAGAATGGCTAAGATAAAAAAAATAGTGAAAACATCAAAATTTCCAGAGAATGAGGAAAAACCAGCTCACACGTATATTGCTAATGAGAACAAGGATATTTGCTGTAGAAAACAGTTTGGCAGTTTCTTTAAAGAAAAAAGAAAGAAAGAAAACAAAAGAAATACACAACTATCATATAACCCAGCAATTGTACTTCTGGGCATTGATCCCAGAGAAACAAAGACATGTTCATGTGGAAACTTTAATGCAAATGCTTATAGCAACATTATTGATAATATCAAAACCTAAGTAAAAAGAACAAATGTTTTAGTGTTTTTTTTTTTTTTGGAGAGAGAGAGAGAGAGAGAGAGAGAGAGAAAATTTTTTAATATTTATTTTCCAGTTTTTGGCAGACACAACATCCTTGTTTGTATGTGGTGCTGAGGATCGAACCCAGGCCGCACGTATGCCAGGCGAGCACACTACTGCTTGAGCCACATCCCCAGCCCAGAACAAATGTTTTTTGATGAGTGACTAGTTATACTACATTATGCCACAAAATACTATTCAGCAATGAAAAGGAATGAATGTATGATGCACACAACAATCTGGATGAATTCACAGACAATTATGCTAGGTGATAAATATCAAACTTGTAGTATTCTACATGCTGTACAATACCATTCATATAACATTCTTGCAATGATAAAATTACAGAAATGGATGGGGAAGCCAGGTGTTGTGGCACATCAGCTCAGGAGGCCGAGGGAGGAGGATCCCAAGTTCAAAGCCAGCCTCAGCAAAAGCAAGGTGCTAAGCAACTCAGTGAGACTCTCTCTAAATAAAATACAAAATAGGGCTGAGGATGTAGCTCAATGGTTGAGTGCCCCTGAGTTCAATCCCCAGTACTGAGGAGGAGGAGGAGGAGGAGACGGAAAGAAGTGGGTGTGGCTATAAAAGGGCAGCAGGAGGGCTGTGGCCAATGCCCAGTATCTTTCCTCTATCCACGTCAATATTCTGGTCATGATATTGTACCATAGGACAGCAAGATGTTATCACTTTGGAAAATTGAATAAGGAGCACACTGGATCTTTCTGCATTATTTCTTTCAACTACACGAATCTACGGTTCTATCAAATTAAAATTCTAATTTAAAAAAAATGTTAAGAGCAGAGAAAATTCTAGCATCCAGGTTGCCAATCAATTCTCTTGAAAGTCACTTGCATGATACCCTTGAGACAAAATAGAAGCTGAAGGAAAAAAAAATGGAAGCAGTATTGTCCTTCCAAAAGACCACTTGGCCTAGGTGTCTGGAAGACAAAGGAGATAGTCTGCAGCATCCCATGTGGCTATCACAGTAAGCTGCCCTTCCCAGCACCCTGCCTTGAGGGGCACCACCTTGAGGGGCACCAAGCTGGGATTGTGGGAGGGAGATGACGACAGGATTGGCATGTCCTGAGAGCACGGTTCTGTCTCATAAATACACCAGCAGGATAATGACGATGAGGCTGGGTCACCCCAGAAGGTACTTGCGACTCCAGCCATAAACTCAAATGTGCCAAGCTGAAAAGTCATCAAGCAAACCTCTAGTGGAAGGCTCATTCTGGGAAACACTAGGTCCACGGGATATTTGTGGGGAAAAGAGCTGACGATCAAATTAGTTTGGGAACTGTTGTGTTTTACGAGTCCTTACTGTCAATTCATTGTGCACACAACGTATGAAAGACGCTGGGAAGTCCTGACATTAAGAATCTCATTAATTTTGTTTAAGCCAACCTTTTGCAATTTGTATTGGCCAGGGAACCCTGTTGCCATGCAACTTCCTTTTATATTTAATTTTTTTAATTGACATATGATGTTTGTAAATATTCAGGGGTACGGTATGATAATTTGATAGGTGCATAAAATATATGATGATTAAATCAGGATAGTTGGCATATTTCTATCTCTCAAACATTTATCATTTCTCTGTGTTGGAAACCTTCAGACTTTTCTAGTCGTTTTAAAACGTATCACGAATTGTTGTAGCCAATAGTTATCCTACTGTGCTACAGAACATTAGAATTAATTCCTCCTATCTATCTGTATTCTGGTGCCCTTTATCTTCTCTCTGTGCTCCTTCCCACTGATCCTCCTTAGCCTCTAATGACCATGATTCTACTTTCTTATTCTGAGACCAACTTTTTTAGAAAGTTCCATGAGGGAGAATATGCAGTGTTTATCTTTCTGTGTCTAGCTTCTTTAACATGTCATCTAGTTCCATCCAAGATCCCTCAAATGATAAGAATTTCATTCTTTTTATGGCTAAGAAATATTCCATTGTATATTTACATCACATTTTACTTATCTGCTCAGTGATGGATATCTCAGTTGATTCCCTACCTTGGCTTTTGTGAATAGGGTTATAATAAACATGGGAGTGCAGGCATCTCTTTGATCAATGATTTTTTTCTTCTTTTTAGATATGTATTCAGTAGTAGGATTATTGGATCATATTATAGCTCTATTTTTAATATTTTGAGGGACCTACATACTGTCTTTAATGAGAATTCTAATTTACATTCCCATCAACAGTGTATATGTGTTCTTTTTTCCATATGCTTGCCAGTACTTGCCGTTTTCTCTTTTAGATAACAGGCATTCTAACTGGGTTGGTATTTTCTTATTGTCATTTGGATTTGCATTTCTCTAATGATTAGTGAGTGATGTTGAGCACTTTTTCATTTATTCGTTGGAGATATATATATTTTAAAGCAGAGATTGAACACAGGGGTGCTTAACCACTGAGCCACATTCCCAGTCCTTTTTTTTTTTTTTTTTTTGTATTTTATTTAGAGACAGGGTCTCACTGAGTTGCTGAGGGCCTCATTAAGTTGCCGAGGCTGGCTTTGAACCTGAAATCCTCCTGCCACAGCCTCCTGAGCCATTGAGATCCCAGGCATGCATCACCACACTTGGTTGTATGTCTTCTTTTGGAAAGTGTTAATTGGATTTAAAAATGGGCAAATGATGAATAATCTCGTTTTTTGCTGTTGAGTTCTTTATTTATTCTGGATAATATTAACCTTTCATTTAATGAATGGATGTCAAATATTTTATCCATTTTTCAGGTTGTCTTTTCTTTTTTTTTTTTTTAAAAATGAAGTTTTTCTTTATTATGAAATTGTATACTCAAAGCATACATAAACTACAGATTGATTTTTATCCTACCTCTGATTTACATGTTATATGTGGAATTTCACTCATTTTGTCAAGAAAACTCACAATGAAATTGAGATTCATATTTAGGTGGGGAGGTAGGGGAGAAGATAACGAAAAAGATGTTTAGACCACACACATTTTTTTTCATTCCAATGGTGTCACTTGGAACACAAATGGCAGGGAGTTCTACATCCAGCCACAGGCTACCAGGTGTTAATTCTGTGTGAATGGTATCACTACAAGATCAAAAAGGGCAGCACAAGGGAGGGAGGAAAGGGGTTTATATAAAATTATCTAAAACTCTGAAAAACTACAAAAGTATCTTAAGAAAAATATAATCAAAGTAAAAGCAATGGTATTTATTTCAGTGAAATTATTTTAAATTATATATGATATATTAAGCTCCTATATGTCCCAACTTGGTAGAAAAGTTCCTCTCAGTGAGAAATCAATTTTAATGGCAAAATTTTTACATATCAGTAAAATCTGTCATATTTAAAACTATGTATACAGTACATTTCTGGCAAAAACCTTATACATCTTTCATTCAAGACAAAGTAAAAATATGGTTGCATAAAATCACAAAAAATATAAATTGCTGAAAAGATAATAAAAAAAGATTTTAAAAAAGCATTTTCATTGACTTCCCTTACAACTTTAATATTAGTAAGAATCTGCAAACTACAATAAATTTGTGAAAATTCTGTTGTAACCTTGACACACTTAACCAAAAATTGTCTAAGCTTAAAAAAGAATTTACCGCAATAATCTGCATTACCATACTATTTGTACAAGTGCAATATTTAAACATCTTCAAAATAAATCTCAATAACTAAAATGAATCACAATAACTTAGAAGCAAAGTTCACAAAATTAACATTTTTTAGAAGGTCCTGTTTAATTGGTTCTTCCTTTTTTCTCTCCTCCTCACAAGAGTTTATAGAGTATTATTTAGTTCTATGTACAAATCTGTAACTTTAAAAATACAATATTCTGTTCTTAACATCAGTAATATAATGCTGCTTCCAGAGAGCCCAAGTAAATCGATATCCCCCAGAGGACTACATACAAGTTATAAATACAGTTTTGAACTCATATTTAAAAGGAACTTCAATTACTATATACATCTTTCAAACTCAAAGTTGAAATAAAACAAGCCCTGGACCCACCCCCCCAAAAAATCAAGATTTTTGTTTTCAATTCAGTGCAGTCTAGAGGTATTGGAGTCACCATTAACTAGAATAACCATTTATGCAAACTATCACAACATCTGATTACATTATTATCTGATAAGTGCTCACTGTATTTGCCAAAAACCATTCTAATACAAGGGGGAGGGGGTGGAGCTCCCTTGCAATGATAAAATGCAGTGCTGGAAAGTGAACCCAGGGCCTGCACATGGCAGGCAAGTACTGTATCACTGAGTTACATTCCCAACCCCAATTTAAATTAAAATAATATAATGCAAATATGGAGAATACAGTATTTTTTATTTTTTATCAGGATACACATGATACCGAATGTATCTGAAGTGACTTTTAATATCTGCATTTACTCCTGGTATGTGATTCTTTACTAAGAAAAAAATACCTAAATCAGGGATCTTAGTAAGAGTAAACATTTTTAGACAGTTTCCATAATGCTAATTTTTAAAAAAGTAATAAAACCTGAAACAAACTTGACCATTTAGAAGCACTGATTTATTCCACATTTTAGAAATAATGTTATATCTGACTAAAGAGAGATAATGAAATGCAACGTGTAAGGTTTAACTGGATTCTGGTTTGAAACAACAAGCTATAAAAAAAATTTGGAGGACAGATGGGGCAGGAGAATAGCATTAGAAGATATTAGGGAATTATAAATTTTACAATGGATTTATAAGTTTTTTTTTTAAGGAGGATATCATTATGTTTTGGATATGCTTTAAGTATTCAGGGATAATAAACATCTATAGCATCCGAATGGTTAAGGAAAAAAAGCACATATATAAACACAAAAATATATATGTATACCTGTATGTTTATACATATATGAATATAAAGAAATCAAATATGGTAAAACATTAATTAATGAATCTAATTAGTAGCTAAATGTGCTCACCAATATAGTCTTTCAACTTTTTCTTAAAACATGTTCAGAAAATAGTTTTAGGGAAAATCAGATCCAAGCATTTAAAGTCTGTAAGATGTATTCCTATGTCCTGAATCAATTTAAAAGATACACAATCAAATGATTAAAAATTTTTGCATACATTCAATACTGGCAGACATGATGAGCCAGAATAAGTTGTGGAATTGGCAAAAACATGATTTATTTACAGTATATGCAACTAGCTCTTAAAGCAAATAGAGTACTTTATATACAAAGCATTAGGGGGACAAATTAACGATTAAACTTAGTGCCTAGAGTTTTTGAATATATAAATTTGTGTGTATTCGGACTTATCAAACTAAAGAAAAACTCTCATTTGAATCTAATATCTGATATGACTTATAATATAGAATTTGAAGAGATACAGAAGAAGTTATCCAGACTATTTATACTATTTAAGAATTTGAGGATCCCAGAAAACAATATCACCTATAAAGTTCTATGGAAATGCTAGGCAATATGTGTTGAATAAATTTATGAAGCAACACATCAACATGTAAGGATATATGAAGGCCTTTATGGTAAATTAATATTCTACAAAGCCCTATATATACTACATATAAAATAGCCAAAAATCAAGTGAGCCTGAGAGCTATAATCCATTGTGTATGTATTATATAATGCTGTATACCCATTGAACAACAAACAACAAAATGATCTTAATTTATTTCTGCACATTAGGCTTTTAACTATTAATCATATTTCAATCCCTGTGCAAATTGCATTCCAAAAGGCCAATCCTTAGTTATAATTATATATTTATATATATATCATATATATATATATGATATATATATATATAAAACTTGATTACAAATGGAAGCATTTAGCTATAATTTACTATGCATGCTTATTGCTATTAAAGAAATAAGCAAGGTTTTAGGCTTACTGTGCAAGAATTTTAATTAGATTTGCACACATTTCAAAAAATTCTATTGTGTGACTTCCAGGTCTTGGAGTTAACTCAACAGGAGACGAGTCAAGTGAGGTCACAGATGAGGTAAGAGAAACTTCTGAGGATTTTCCTTGAGCCTCAGCATCTGAGTCATTCCTTTGGCAGGATCGATAGTTGCTAATTGATCCCGATCTCTGTGGAGTAGCAGTACCTGATTTGGCTTCTGTAATTTCATCATCGATACTACGGAAATCCAGTAAGTAAGTTCTACTATCCACTTGGTATAACTGTAGACTCATTTTGGAGTATGTGCTTGTCACAGGATTCTTCCTTCGTACGCGCAAATAATAAGGGTTTACAACCTTCCATTCATAATCCAGTTGTTTAATTGCTCTACATACTTCTGCCATGATATCATTTGGCCTACTTTGACTTCTAATTCCCAAATGCCATTTTGCTTTCCTTACACCTTGGTGTTTGGATTTCTGTGGATTTAATTCATCCAGAGTATGTCGTGCCCTTGGTGTTTCAGCAACCAAGAATGGCACTCTTTCTGGATGGGGTCGAGTTAAATGGTGATCATCAAGAAAAGAATCAGGTGGGCTTGTTGCCAAGTAGAAATCTTTGGCTTCATTCATTATTCTCCTATTATCTATGATAAGGTGGTAGGCAACGGCCAAAGGGTCCTGGTGATTTCTGTTATAAAGGCAGCTAAGAACCTCCTCTTCTGAGCATTCAAATTTTTCACACACTTCTTTTAAGGCTTCATCATCAATCATGGTTGAGCTATATGACGGATCCTCAGGGAAGAGATATTTTGGAAGGTCCTGTTTAAACCATTCATGCTCCCTGATATCTTTTATCGTGGCCCTCTTCATGGGATCCACCTGCAGCATATGTTTCAAAAGGCTAATCACAGAAGGATTTAAATACTGAGGAGTATAAAAAATCCCATCACATATCTTCTTAAAAAGAGTTGGCACATGATCATCATCAAATGGAAGGGTTCCACACAATAAAGCATAGAGAATGACCCCACTGCTCCATATGTCTACCTCTGGACCTGCATATAATCTTCCTGAAATTACTTCTGGTGCAGCATAGTTGGGTGAGCCACAACTTGTTCTTAAAAATTCACCATCTGACATCATGTTTGAAAGACCAAAATCAGCTATCTTTGCATTCATGTGTGCATCAAGCAGGACATTTTCAGGTTTCAAATCTCTATGTACTACCATATGCCTGTGACAGTAATCCACACCAGAAAGGATTTGTTGGAACAGACGTCGACTTTCTTTTTCATCCAGCCTTCCATTTTTACAGATATAATCAAATAGCTCTCCTCCTGAGACATATTCCATCACCATGAAAATATCAGATGGTGTACTGATGACCTGGTACAGCTTAATTATATGAGGATGCCTGAAAAGCTTGAGGTTTTGAATTTCTCTGCGGATCTTTCCCACCACATCCAGGCTTCGAATCTTCTGTCGATTGAGTATCTTCACAGCAACTTTATGCCCAGTCAATTCATGTTTACCAACCTTCACTTTGCCGAAGGTGCCGACGCCCAGCGTGTCTCCCAGGATGTAGTGGCCGATCTTCACCCGCCCGTCGTGTTTCTGCTTCTCGGCTGTCGCCATCTTTCTCCAGGAACTGAGTCTGCGCATGGCCTCAGGTTGTCTTTTCACCCTGTTGTTTCCTTTGCTGTGCAGAAGCTTCTTGGTTTGATATAATCCCATGTCTATATTTTTGCTTTTGTTGTCTTATCTAGAAACATCTTTGCCTATATAAATGTCTTGTTGTTGTCTTCTAATATTTCCATAGTGTCATGCCTTACATTTATGTCTTTTATTCATTCTGAGTCGATTTTTAATATGGTGAAATGGTAGGGATAGGTTTATTCTTCCGCATAGGTAGATCCAGTTTTCCCAGCACCACTTAAAATATCTCAGAATAAGTTTAGCAAATGACAATTACAAGCTGTGATGAGAGAATTTGAAGAGGAAACACAAGCACACCAAAAAGGACCTACTAAGATCATGGATTAGAAGATTTAATATTAAAACGTTCATATAACCAAATTAATCTATAGACTCAATGCCCTCCCCACAAAATATCAATGACAGTCTTCACAGAGAGAAAATTCATTAGAACCACAAAAGCCCTCAAATCTCCAAAGAAATGCTAAGGGTGGTGGAAATAATGCTGAGGACATTCTAATAATCATAATATTGAACTTCAATACATAGTACAAAGCTATAATAACCCAAACAGGCTGATACTGGTTTAAAAACCAACACAGACCAATGCAGAGAGAACCCAGAAATTAATTCAGTTACATTCAGCCAACTGATTTTAACAAAGTCTCCAAGAACAAACATTCAAGAAAGGATAGTCTTTTCAATAAATGGAGTAGGAAAATTGTCCATCCAATTTCCTTTTAGATTTCAAGAAACATACTTTAAAAGATGACAATCTACACCTAACTTCTATCAGATTTAAGAGACCAAAAAGAAGGTCACCAGACCCTACATGCTCACCATCTCAGCAGACCCTTCTGCCAATGGACAACACAGTTGGGCATAATTCACAGAGCAGTCTCTGGAGAAAACAAGTTTGTATCTTAATCTCCTATGCTACAAGAACCAGCTGTAGGGCTGAAGACAAGTTGGATTACTGCTCTACTCCTGATGTGTAAACTGGAGCTAATAATGCCTGCTGTTGGGATGAGGATCACTAACAGTAATATTAATGATAGTACCTACCTTTATTCATTACTCACTATGGGCCAGGTACTATGCTCAGAGACCTTCACCACTCTAAAGGTATCTACTAGCATTCTCCTGGTATAGTAGAGGAAGCAAAGGCTCAGAGATAGTGAGGAACTTGTCCAAGGTTACCATCAGGCCTGGAAAGTGACTGAGCTGGAATTTGACCCCAGACCCATCTGACTCTAACATTTGTGTTCTTAAAAAGGATAAGGGTAAACCACCTACCACACAATGGATGCTCCGCAGGGTTCTGTCCCTTCTTGATTCTACAGCACAGGGCTTTCATCAGCCAATGAAGCCTCGGCCCCACTGAGCTTCTGTGCAGCTCCCTAGGATGCTCCCAGACCCATCCTGGCCTTTATCTCGTGATATAAGAATCATAAAAACCATTGTCTTAATTTGACAGAAATCAATGGGTCAGCTTGGACCTATAACAAATATCAGGAAATGAAACAGGGAAGCACATCTCTCTTTCTGGGAGTGTTTCCGAAGTGCACATTCTCAGAATGGTAAGAGAATTTTTAATTATAATAAATTGCCATCCAAAATATCTGTCCCAATTCCCACCAACAGTGTGTGAAAGTAAACATTTGCCTACAATTTCTATATAATATGAATTGAATAATGCTCAAGATATGTTCCTAAATGAAAAAGGAAAAAAAAGAAAAAGGCATGGTATAACCCAACTTTTGTTTTTTCTTTTTAAAGGGACAAACAATAATTATATAATGCCATTTTGTGGAAAAAGGTGGGCAGATATAAACTCAACTCTTGATAGTCAACTCAGAGACTGAAGAGGAGGAGATGATTGATCATGGTGAAGTTTATAAAGCTTCCTCTTAAGTTTGCAAGCAGAAGAAAAGCATTCAAGTTACTTCTTAGGAAAAAAAGAGATAGTAATAAATAATTAAATATGAAACTAAAATAATTCAGATATAAAGAAAATACAATCCAGTGGTTTTTTCCCCAGCATGCTTTATCTTTATCATCCCTTTGTTTTCCACAAAATGAATTTTCTAGGAGAGTACTACACCACATAAGCAGTTTGTTGACCCAGCCTTGCTAAGGTAGGCACCCTATTTTGGCAGCATCGGGTCTCCTCTTACATTTCAAGTCAATGTAGTTACTACAGTAACTTTGCATTACTTCAAAGCAGAAAGCTTTCTTTGTAATTTGGATAATCTCTTAGAAGAGATTGCTAGAAATGGAATTACTAGGTCAAAGGGTATAAACATTTTTATGGTCCCAGATACTCATTACTAAACTATCCTAAAGAATGTCCCCACCAGGGTACAGTAGGAAAGGTAATGGTTCACTTTACCAAGGTCTCACCAGCACTGGCTGTTCTTTAACTGAGTGGTGAAAAATGGCACCCTGCTTTAATTTGCATTGCCTTGATTACAACTGAGGTTTAGTGGTTTTCCATATGTTTGTTAACAAGCTGCATTTCTTCTTGTGATTTGTTTGATCATGTTCTTTGCACATTTACCTATTGGGAATGATCAGTGTATTTAAGTTTCTCTACGTTCTCTGCTTTGTCACACTTCTGCCGTGACTCCCCTAGCACTTGACTATCGTTGATGCCTTTTTTTTTTTTTTTTTTTGGTGGTGGGGGTACCAGGAATTTGAGCTCAGGGGCACTCACCACTGAGCCACATCTCCAGCCCTAATTTTGTATTTTATTTAGAGACAGGGTGTCACTGAGTTGCTTAGCCCCTTGCTGATGCTGAGGCTGGCTTTGAACTTGCAATCCTCCTGTCTCAACCTCCCAAGCTGCTGGAATTATAGACATGTGCCACTGCACCCAGCCATTGGTGCCTGCTTGAGATATCACTACTAATGACATTTTAGACCTACAAAGCATTTCTCACACATATACTCTGGTCCAACTTTCACAATGTGCTTTTTGGAAGACTAATGAGATTTGTAGTCCCCATTTTACAATGTGGAAAATATAGATCCAAAATGAAAGGAATATCTTTTCCAGGGCCAAAAACCCTAACTGTAGTAGGGTGGGGCCAGAATGTGCCCAGTTCCAGCAGGTCAGGCAGTGCAGTGGTTAGGAGTCCAAGTTTGTAACCCAGCTCTGCCCTCCCCAGGGACAAACAGTCAAATGAAGTAATGCCCATGGGAAGCTGAGCACAGTGTCTGGCCCATGGTAACTGCACTATGAATCTTTCACTTTACAAACACTTTCTGATACCGTTGGGGCCCAGTGCCCTGCTGGGTACTGGGAATACAGAGCTGAGCCAGGAGCTCAGAGTCTGCAGGGAAGCAGAGGGACATATGGCAAACATCCAGACATTGTGGCAGGGCCCTCTCAAAAGCACGTACAAGGCACTGAGAGGGCTCAACCCAGGCCCTTGTCCCTTTATTAGGGCAGAATCTGTCACTCAAGGTCAAATTCATCTTTCTGAAGTTTCATATTTGAACAGAGTCTGGCTGCTCCAACCCAATGTCATCCATGAGGGGTCACAGACCAAATGCAATGACTCTCATAAATTTTCCCACATCCCATCCATCAAACCCTCCCTTTGTGACTCTCCCCTCAACAGGAGGAACCTACACTTTTCCTTAGCATGTGCCTCTGATTTTCTCTGTCCAGAGGCCCAGCCGTTCATTCTCTGGGTCTGATTGCTTCAGAGTCTGAAGAGAGCTGCCCCTCAGGAGTGTCTATGCAGAGGGGCTACTGCTAGTTGGAGGTGTCCTGGGGGTTATTCTGCTCTGTAGCTGGCTCCTGGGGAGCCATCGGGGACGGGGGGCTGGGACTGAGCTTCAGCCTCAAGGGGCTGGGGCTCAAATATTATTATTCTGATTCCACAGGGATGTCAATGCAGAAAGATGCCAGAATCTGGTAACTGGTATGAAGGAACTGGAAGAAATGCATGAGCTCTGATCAAAGATATCACTGCTAGTTAATGACTCTGGACCATGATGGCTCCTCCATGACTCAATGCCTTATCTCTGAAGCCAGAATTAAAGCAGACATGGCTCCAAATCCTTCCTTTGCCAAATATTATAGTCATATATATAACTGAGGCTCCAATTCTCCCAACAGCACTCATGCCATCGATTAATAACAGCCACCAATTACTGAGCACTTCCTGTGTACAGGACTGTTTTTTAAACACGGCTTCATATATCATCTCAATAAATTCTTTGCCTGACCTTATTCAATTATTTAGCCAAATATTTATTGAATGTTTTTCTAGGTGCTGGAGATATAAGACTGAACAAAACAGATGAATGTCCCTGCTCTGGTGAAACTTACACACCAGTGAGGAAGACAGAAAATAAATGTGATTAATAAATAAAATGTATAGTGAGGGATAAAGTCATGAGTGTTGAGGAAAACAATAAAAACAGAAGAGTTAGAAATGTCAAACTGGGGATAAAAGTTTTAGCAGGTTGGCCAGGGAAGACCTCACTGGAAAGTTGACAGGGACTGTCAGAATTATTGGAAATATTCACTCCCCTCTTGTGGGTGGAGTATACTATACAGTTTGATCTGCTGTGGCCAAGGGAATATGAATAGATGTGATACAAGTTAAAGTTTAAAACGTGATTGTGCAGGGACTTGTCACTTATGCTCTATCCTTGGATAACTGCTGTTCTTGCAACCTCTGTCCAGTCAAGATACTGGAAGCAGAATCCACTGAGCCCAGCCTAGATGAAATGCCCTAGGCAATCAAGACTTGGAAATGTTTGTTACACAGCATTATGTGGTCATCAGTGACTGACAGGAAGACTTCTGAGTGAAGACATTAAAGAAGTGAGAAAATAAACTATGTGACCATCTGGGGTTAGGCTGTTACTATCAGAGCAGAGAGACAACAAGTGTGGAGATCCATATTCAGGGACCATTCTAGTATATCAAGGAACAGCAAGGAGACCTGAGCAACTGAAATTGAGAAATCAAGGAAGAGGGTAGCAGGAGATGAGATCAAAGAGAGGTGAAATGGCTGGATCAAGTAATTCTTTACAGGTTGAGTGAGCATATAATTCATCATCCAAATCAGGTCATACTTTTTAAATTGAAGCATAATTTACACATAGTAAAATTTGTTCTGGGCTGGTGTTGTAACTCAGTGGTACAGTGCTTGCCTAGCATGTGTGAGGCAGTGTGTTCGATCCTCAGCACCACATAAAAATAAATAAAAGTGAAGGTATTGTGCCCATCTACAACTAAAAAAAGAATTCTTTTTAAAAATAGTTCTTTTAGTATTCAGTTCTATGAGTTTGATAAATGCAGAACACCAAGTCCGGGATATAAGAACAGAAGCAGGAAGACCATTATATAAGCAGCTAAGAATGATGGTGGCTTCATCCAAGGAGGTGGCCCTGGCAATTACTAGGTGAGGAGTAATCAGATTCAGGATACATCAAAGGGAGAGCTGACAGAATGGTTAATGGACTCATTATGAGGTATGCAAGAAAGAAGCATCAAAGAGTTCTGACCTGCGTAACTGAAGAAAAGGGTGAGTGGTCCATTTCACAGAGAAGGCTTAGAGAAGATGAGGCATTTGCCAGCGGCTGTCCATTGGGAAGTGGCATTCCAGAGCCTGTTGGGCATCCCCACACTTTGCCTTATGTCAAAGAGATGACAAATGTTCTTCTGTGAAGGAGGAGTCCTGACAGGATCCTGACCACATAAAGGTGTCCAGTTCTGGAAACGCCCTGCCAAGGGCACTGCCAAGAGACCCAGGGGAAGGGAGCTGGAAAGTCCCTGGAGGCAATTCAAAACCATCCCTGAGGCCTGGGGAGGTGCAGCCCACTGAACCCCTCTTGCTTTGGAGGATAAAGCCAGGAAGGACAATCCTACCAGAATCAGCTGTCACTCTGCCTCCTAAGGCTACAGACAAGGGGGGACAGGAAATTCTGAGCCCTCAACAGTCCCAGGTGCACCTATGAGGAAGGCCATATCCCTCTGCTGCCTCTGGCTGGGTTAGGGGCTGGGGCTAGATTCCTGCCAGGAGACTCCACTGCACCTCAAGGGCAAGTGTCAGCCACAAGAGACAAAGACCATGTGGACAAGTAATGACACTGAGAGTCATGTGTGTAGTCTGGCAGAAAGTAGGTGTGAGCCCATTCCACTGGGCAAAGCACCAAGCCCCTATCAGCTGCACAGACACATGGACCAAGGCAGGCAGAAAGACCTCAGTCCTGCAAAACTGCTAGCCACCCTTGCTTAGAACCCAGGTGCATCTGGGGTTCTATACCCAATCTACAAATGCCCTGTTAACTTCTTTAGCCCTGGAACAAGTCTCAGTAGGTGGAGGGACACTCAGACGCTCAAGAGAGGTCAACATAGGCCTCCCATACCTGCATCATCTAACCTATTGAGAGCACAACTCACACCCACTTGCTTGGCTGAAGCCTGAAGTTCCTTTCCAGGGTTCAGATCCCTGCTTTAAGGATGAGTCAGATGAGAGCATAACCACCATGTTCAGTGCATCCATCAGATGGACCAACCCTAGCTGGCAGCAGACAGGCAGCGTGTCAGAGGGCAGCACAGGCTCCTTTGCAGCCAGAGAACATGCACGGCTCCACGCCACGCATCAGAAGCAATCCTCAGTAGACTGAGCACCAAGAACCTTTCAAGCCTTCTTTCACTCCCACTCTCTAGGCCCTGAGGACATTAGAACTGTCTGCTTCTGTCCCTTCATGTTTGAATACATCCATACCCAAGCACACACCAAACTTGGGTATAGTTGAATTCAGCCTGATATCTTGCTCCCGTGGCCCTCTGGGGCCTGAGACACTGCACTGGACCTGTCCATGTAACCTCCAATTAGACAGCATACTGGAAGGCAGGTGCCTGGGGTGTGAGAGAGAGAACAGGAAGGCAAACTAAGCAGCAATCCAGAACCAGGAAGCAAGCAAGGTCTACAGCAGGTGACAGAGCTGTGACAAGTCCCCTGCCCCCACATGCCTGCACTTGCTGCTGAGATTAATCTGACAAATCAATCCTACCCACTTCTGACTTCATTATTTATTCACATAATTAGACTCAAGTTTTTTTTTTTTTAAGTAGTGATTTCCAGTTGCTCTAAACATCTGAATTAGGCTCACACCACCTTCTTCCACATTAAGTTGAAGGAGCACTTTCCATTTAATCTGCTTTTTTCTCAAGAAGTGTTACTCCAAATACCTGGGGGCAAAACTAAGTGACGTGGGTGCTTTAATATACCCAAGGAGACAATGTATCCAGACAATGAGGTGAGGCAAGACCATGCCCAGGTCTAAAGGAGCTGGATACATGTCCATCACACAAGTGAGAAAACTGAGGCCCAGAGAGCAGGACACTCTGCCCAGAGTTTCATAGCCAGAGTACAGTCACTCTGAAGCATGTCCTCTCTGTCACAGAAGCCCTGATAGTCTCTGCACCAAGTTGCCTCCAAAGAACACCTTGGATTTGCTCACCATTCTGGCCTCCTATGGCTCTTCTGTAGTCCCCAGATTGAGCCTAAACCTTTCTAAGGCACACACCTCAATTATGGAGGGAACAGAGTCTTCAGAGAAAATGGAGCTCAAGGGGCCAGGTGCCCCTTACCAGAATTGTCCTGAGCACATGGAGCCCGCATTTCTCCATCAGCAAACATTTTTTAAGCCCCTTCTGCCTGCCAAGGGACTGTAAGGAGAAAAACAGCCAAACTCTCTCTCTCAAGTGAGGAATAAAATCTAGTGGGTGAGACTGACATTAGTCAAATAAGCAAATGATGGATAGATGGTTGTAGGGTGAAAATCACGCTCCAAAGGAAAAGCTCCGGGTGCCATGCATTTGTCTAACTGGCTCAGGGGGCAGCTGGTTGCCAAGGAAAGGCTGCCCTGAAGAGCAGCAATTTATTGGAGATGAAGAGGAAGACAGCATTAGCAGGTACACAGGGGAGACAGGAGCAGAGGAGCTGCCTCAGGATTAGGAATCCCTGTGAGATAAGATAATCAAAAGGCCCATGTTCCCATCTACAAAAGGGTGACAATCCCACTGCTTGGTGTTGTAGCTAAGGCCAAGATGATGCCCGTCAGGAGATGGCATTCACCAAATGTCAGTTCCTTCCCGAATCCTCTGACCCACTCCAGAAAACTTCCCATCAGCACTAATTCAAGGAGAAAAATAAAACACTACACATGAAGGTTTTCACCAAACATTGTCAAAAAAAATTGACTGGAGATTGGAAACAGCCACAATGTCCAATAACAGGAAACATTAGGTAGGTTATGGAACATCAATTCTTCATCTCAACGTAATCATTAAAAATGATCATTACAAAGGCTTTGCAACCACACAGGAAATGTTTATGCCAGGATGTCAGATCAAAAAGCAGAACACAAAATTGCATCTAGATTATAAGTATTTATATGTAAAATCAGCACACATATGGTCAGAGAAAAAGAGAGAAAACAAAAACAAGGTCTTGGTTAGGCAGTAAAGCTATGAAAATTTTCCCAAAATTGGTGTAATGCTATTAAAATAAGCACAGTAAGCATCAGGGATGGGAGGAGAGACTTGCATTTTGGTGTGACAGTGGGAGGAGGGATCCTCAAGTCCAAGCTGAAGCTCTGTTCTTGGGTTACACAAGTGACCCCTCTGATTCCTGCTCATTGATGAGATGAGGACAGGGGGTCTCAGTGAGGTCCAGGAGGAGGCTGCCCGAGTTGGTGGCCAGGATGGGATGGAGAATGGAGGAGAGAAGTGAGCCAAGAAAAACGAACTGACGGTGCCAAGAAGTGGGTGAGGAGAGGGGTGAGGTTCTAAGAAAGACAGCTTCTGGGTCAAGTCCTAGAGGGCTGGAGGCTAAAGAATGCAGCCACCTGTGGTGGGCCAGGGACAAACCTGCCAACGGAAACCCCAGTGGACATATGTGGAGTGCTGTACTGTGCCACAAAGGGAGGCGTCCCTGCACAGGCACAACAGGAATGTCTAGCCCTAGCACGGAGCTGGTAGGCCTGGTGATGGCCGAGATCGAGTCTGGTTTCCCTAGATAGGACAGACGTTGTCGAAGACTGACAGAACCTGGGACTTCAGGCCTGCAGCCTGCCAATGACCACTCCTTAGACCTGTGGGCAGCTGCCTCCTTCAGGCAGCAAAGACACCAAGCTTCAAAGTCAGCTCCAGCAGGCTTCCAGGAAGGCTCTGGGGGCACTGGCCCACCTGCATTCTGCATCTCTCCAGGGCTTTGCCTTTGCTCTGCAAGCTTGCTGCTTTGGGAGAGAAGGCAGTGGGCACGGGCTGGAGCCCTGCAGCCTTTCTCCAGCCCAAATCGCTATCCTGCTCAAGATCTTTGACTGCTACTAATGTGTCCTAAGAAACAAACAGCCATAATGACCACAATCTGAATGATGTGGCTGACACACAAGCTATACAATGATTAACAGGAAGTTCTGCAGGGCAACTCCAAGACAGACTGCCCACCCAAACCTTGACCAGGGCATGTGACTTTTTTGCACCTCGGTTTCTCCAAATAAAATGGAGATAAGAAAAAACACAAATACCTACCTTGTAGAATTGAGGGAATTTGACAAGACACAAAAAGTATCTGGCTTATGATAAGCCTCAATAGTACTAACTGTCATTACTGCCTGCTTAGAATGGAGCTTTGGCCACCATTCTTTGGTCGCCCTGGGTCATGCCATCCCTGATCCAGTTCTCTCCCTCCACCACCATGTGGCCTCTGCACCATGTACAAGAATGCATCGTGAGCAGTCATACACGCAGGCGGGGGCGCACATACAATATGGCACCCAGCTCCATCTATAGATGAGCAGAAGCCCTAGGCTAGGGCAGCATCACCCTCTCACACTCACCACATGCCCCAGACTCTGCCCTCCTTTACTCCTCAGAGTTGTTTTCATTTTCTTGTTTACCTCATTTCTAGCCTTTCTGATTTCCTACTTTCTTCAACTTGCCTATCCTGTCTTTAACAGGGGAGGGTGTATGAGCACTTTCAAACTATCATCAACATCTTTTGGAAAAGGCATCCACGCCAGAAGCCCAAAGTGCCTGTGTCTGTTAGTTGCCAGGTTTTGATCACTTGGTTTCCTGAGTTGTATCAGAGTAGCCCTGCCACATCCCTACCCTGGCTGGCTTCCCTCCCCTAACCCCTCCCTCAACTCCACACCATCCCCAGCATGTGGGTGCCTCTGCGCAGTCCCAACATCTACAACTACCCGTTTCACTCTCCTTCATCATGTTCTCCTTCTGCTTTCCTCCTGACCCTTCTCCTAGCAAACATCACTCAGCCACGGTTATAGATTGCACATCTTTCATGGCACGTACTTGTCCTCCTGTTTATCTTTCTTTGATGTGGTTTTCTTCCTCTATAAGTCAAAACAACCATTCCCTTAAGTCCAGTGAGGCCTCTGCCCAGCTGCAAACAGAAATGGTGAATAACAGAAGAAAGAAATACATCCACCATACAAAGAAAATGAGACACTGTGAGGTCAGCAGATGCCACTCACCCCTGCCCTGCCTGGCATGAGTAAAGCTTACAGAGCTTTCAACAAACAACTTGGATCCACAACCCAAGTAGCCTTGTTAATTGGCTCTAGAAGTCTCTTATCATCAAGTCCAGGGACAATGCCACCCTCAAGATCACAGTGGCCAAGCAGGTCCATGGGTCTCCCCAAGCCCATGCTCACAGCACAGTTCCACAGGACAACCATTGTACTTCTTTTTGTCCCACAGCCAGATAGGCATTCTAGCTGTGAGCAGGCCTGGACGTGGCATGGTGGTCGTCATAAAGGGTTTTACCATCATGGTCATCAGATCACCTGATGGGGAGATTTTAAACACATCACACTGACTGGCCTTATTCCCACAGCTCCCATTTAAATGATCTGAAGAAGGACCTGGATACAATGTGGACTGAAACTCCCCCGGTGACCCTCATATGCAAGCTGAGGTGAGATCATGCGGCTTTTCAAAGCTAGACCTCTGCAGTTGGATGGCTGGGATCTAAATCCTGTTTCCATAATCCAACTCCAACAAGTTACCCACCCTGACCAGGCCTCAGCATCCTCAGGTATAAAAAGGAAAACAAAAGAGCACTTCCCCTACGTAAAGAAGAAAACACACGTAAATAGGCTACCACGGGGTAAGCACCAGACAACTACTTAATACTACAATTCTTTATACTCTGGGTCATTCCATCCCTGGTCCAGGTTTCTCTCTTCTCCTCCACTGTTTGGCTTCTGTGAAGCACTTTTCAAAGGGAAATGGAAAGACCTCTTGGGTCAGCCTATGTTGGCTGTCCCAGTTGGCCTAGAAAGTCGAGAAGATGTTTGGGGGCAGAATGCCAGACATAGACCTCTTCAAACATCTTAGTGCAGTGACTACCTGTTGGGAGGGAAGGCACTATGGTCCAGAGGAGATAGAGAAAGACTGGGAATCCATCAGGAAAACTTCCAGAATGTATCATGTAAGAATGTGGGGCTCACTACTGCCCTCCTCAGGCCACCAGTAGGACAGCCATTCTAGCACCAGCCACATCTACACTCAGGGCCAATTCTTCTTCCTCCCTTTCCCCAGCTATGGCGTTAAGAAAGGGGTTTAAATCCCATCTTTCATTCTAACAAAACTCAGAGAAAGGTAACCAGATGGGATTGGCAACCCCAACATCAGCCAGCAGAACCTCGGCTTCAGAGTGTCCATGAGTATCACATGGTACAATACAATACTCAGACTTCACAACCAAATGAAATTCTTCATTTACTCATTTGTTCATTGATTAAATACTTCTAAGAGCCTCCTGTGTGTCAGCCATGGCTGTGTTGGATGTAGGGACACAGAAACAATATGGCCCGGTGTATCAGCTAGCTATTGCTCATACTATATAACACACCATCCCAAATTCAGTGGCCAAAACAACCATTATGGATTCTCACAGGTGTGTGGATTGGTTGGCTCAGGTCAGCTTCCCACAGCAGGTCTGAGGGTCAGCTCAGTGGCTCCGATTTGTCCTTATGTAAGAAATCCTCCTTGGACCAGTTGGTTTTCAAAGGCATATTCTTTCTCCTCGTGGAGATGAAAGTGATAAACTCAAGAAGGTGGGTGGAAATATCCAGTATCTCATCAGGCCCAGGCTCAGAGCTGGCACACTGTCATCTCTGCCTACATGCCATTGGCAAAACAAGTCATGTGGCTAATCCCAAAGTAAAAGATAGGGAACTAGATTCCACCCACCAGGAGACCACAGTCAGGGTGTGAATGAAGAAGTGGGGGTAACCATTCACTGGGTAACTCCCAGACTCTGTCCTCAAAAGAGATTCTCCCAACAGAGACAGGAAAAACAATGGATCCAGAATAATTTCAGCTCAGTATAGATTTGTTTCAATCATGGAGGGTTTTTTCTAACCTAAAGGATACCTGTTCCCTGTCTCATTTCTCCTACAAACATGCTCTATAAGTTACATCAGGCACGAGTTCTCACCTATTGATGGGAGAAAAGAGGAAAAGGGTTTGCCAAAGATACACTCTACTACCTCAGTTATTTAAGCTTGATGAAATTGTTCATTTTATTTGCACTTGTGAAAGTGTTCAGAGGAAAAAGGAAGTAGAACTGGCGTTTACAGCTTCCCACACTAACCAATACCAAAGTGTGGCTGGTCCATTCAGTCATGCTATTTAAGAAGGCAAAAAAATTCAAACTCATGGGAAGAAGCACTGAGAACTAGGCATAGCCTTAATCTGCAGGAAGGTACCATCTTTTGAAAAGAAAATGGACACTTGTGGATGACATTCCATGCTCTGAGAATGTTAAAGACACTGTCTTATCAAAATCTACCAAGAAAAATGTGAGGTGCTATCTCTATCAGACAGATGAAAACATGGCTGGATGACCAGAGACCACAGCCCTCGCTCAGAGTCCCACAGCCAATGAGTGGCAGAGCCATAGGCAGATGTTTTCTGGCACAAAAATCTTTGCTTTTACTAAGTACCTTAGATGACCCAACATGAGAGTCATCCACACTAGCCCAAATGAAGACAGAAGACCCAACTGGATGCTAACGACTGAATACAGAGAACCCAGTGCTATCACCCAGAGTCCCAGACCAGGCCAACAATGAGCAGATGGTTCAGCACAGAATCCTCACATGAGTCTGCAAGCTGAGGGGTGGCCCAACTCTTACAAGCTCCTGGAACTGACCTCATTGGCCAGTTGCAGCGATATGTATTCTCTTCCCAGCTCCTCAAGTGAACATCTGTTTCTCTCAAAGCTGTGAATGTCACATCAAGAATTTCCAATTACCTTCCCCTTGGTTTCATTTAGCATCAGTGTATTGGAGGTATAATTAGTCTGAGATGAAAACCTGTATTGTTCTCTTCTCCTCGGCAATGAAATAGGTTTCCAAATGTGCTAACAGAGAGGATCCTTCTCCAAAAATGACAAACAGCAAGTGAAGGGTAAAGCAGGAGTGAAATGCGGATTAATGACAACCGCAGCTGAGGAGCGCGGGCTGGGGGAATGTGCTGGTGGCGTCTGCCACAGAGTTCCTACTCCCAATCTCACCAGCTCTCAGTTCCTAACAAGGATGAGCCTTTCTCACAACATAAAAGCGATGCTGACGAAGATGAAAGACCAGTGTCTGCTGGTATGTTTTCTAATGGCATGTCATGAGCACCCAGCGCCTCAGAGCTTACTGATGAGGTGATGTTGCACAGTCCTGTCTCCTCACCCCACCCACCTCTGCCGCCAAGCTTGGTCACGCTCAGAGCCTGGGGCTTGGGCTCTGGGAGTGGACTCTTAGGAACTGAGGGGGGGGGGGTGAGGAAAAGAGACACACAATTTAATACAGGACGACAGTACTCCTAGAAGTTGGATAATCGAGGTTCCCAAGACTCAGGTGTCCTCATGGACCCCAATCATACCAAAAACTAGACCCCTAGTCTCTGATTCATCCAACACTTGCCAAAGCGAATCTTTAAGACTCCTATTCATATAATATCACAATGATATTTACTCTTCCACACTTACCTCCTTAAAGGCTATTTTGCACAAGGCAGCCAGAGGGTTTACCAAATAGGAAACAGGCCATGTCCTTGCCCTATAGAAACCCAACTCCTCATCTGGGCCACAGAGCCCTAGGTGGTATTCCCTCACACCTTCTCCAACCTCACTGTCTCACCCCCTCTCCTTGCTCTGCTCTTACCAGGTTTTATTTCCATCTTGGGATCCTGGAAATGGCAAAAGTCTCCCCTATAAAAACAAACCTTCACAGGTCTGATTCCAACAACCAGGCAGGTTGGCCACACAACCAAAAGCAGCCCCAGCCCCCTCATCATGTAGTCCTGTTCCAGGTTCCTTACACTTCACCATGAGATATTATCTTGCTTTTTGCCTCTCTCCTAGATGCGAGTCCCACAGGTGTGGACACCTTCCTTGTTTTATTTCCTGCCAGTCCTCCACACCTTGCAGAGTGGCAGGGCATCCGATACACAACAGGTGCCAAATAAATACTGATGAACTCAAGACCATTGGGAGTTGGTGGGGTTTTGACACACCAAGAGGACCACAAAGTGCATGCATTTTATCTTCAGATAAGTGATAAAATGACATGGGGGAAATAAAGCAAAATTTCTGAGTGATTCCAAAAGGCTGATCCAGAACTAGTGGGTCAAACCCATAAGACATATTTTGCCTAACATCAGGCAGGAGCTTTCTCCCTCTTGAGTTGCCCAACAACAGAATGACTTCCATAATAGACGGTGAGTTTCCCATCTCCAGAGGTATGCGAGTCAAGACTACTGCTGAGGCTTCTATGGGAAGGAGATGAGCATCCTCCATTCTTCAAAGACCACCAGTCAGTCTTATTCTCCCAGGGAGATCAAAACCCCTGAGGAAGGACAGAGACTTATTCTCTAGCACAAGATGGCTTGCACAGAGTTTGCAGGGTAGAGTCCTTGCATCCAATAGACATGGAGTGGAGTGTAATAGTCTGATTCCTTCTAAGGTGTAAGCTGGATGCTCCAGGGGGCTATCTCCACGGGGCTCCACACACAGGCAGGTACCTTCCTGGCAGGACTAAGTGTGTGGCCTGCACCTTCCTCCAGGGAAGCAACTTGGAGAGTAGACAAGGAAAGAGGTAAAGAGAGATGGAACACCTCTGCCTGCACTCTGATGGTTTATCTCAGTCCTCTCTATAGCCCTGCAAGGGAGGAACATAACTTCTATACCATGACAAAAAACCTGAAGCTCAAGCCTTAGGGAAGTCAAACGGCTGGTCAAAATCCTGTAGTGGGTCTGGGGGGATGCTGGGAGTCGAGCTCAGATCTGACTGATGCCCTGCATTCTTGCCACCTTGACCTCCAACGGTCAGGCTGCTGCCCTCTAATTCTAAATCTGTTCAGTGAAAATATACTCAATAGCTCCTGTCCTTTCTTCTTCCCCATCTTCTGAGAAAATGAGACCCCTTAAGTCTCCAGGTCAAGTTGGAGCCCCACTCGGGGTTCCTGCTGTATCATTTGGTCCAGGGCCTATTGAAAGGGAAACTGGCAGAGCAAACACATTCACACGCCGCCCCCTCCCAGCCATGAACTGGCACAGAGCTAATAAACTACAGTCTCCTTCAGGGTGTGGCACTATAATTGATCTGCATCTCCATCACCTAAGACAGGTGATCACGTAGGAGGCACTTACCAGAGATGTACCCAATGCCTGTGACAGGACAAAATCACATCTGCATCCTCCTCCCTCCCTGCCCGTGGGCATCCATGTACCTTCTCCATTTCCTCAAGTTCTTAGGGCTTTTGGGGAAAAAAAAAAACTAGAGACATACAGCCTAAAGAAAGAGGAAGGAGAGAAGAAGCAAGAACACATGTGGGCTATGGAAGGTGGCATAGCTGGAGAGTTTGGGGGAACGACAGCTGTGAGAGTCCAAGGGAGGGACAGAGACAGAATGAGGGTTCTAAGTGCTTCTGTGCTATGAAAAGGATCTTCTTTACCATTCTTCAAAGACTACTAGTAAAGAATTGCTTTGCATGTCATTACCTTTGTTTTCCTAATGTGACTCTCCATAGATACTGGGACATGAAGCACCATCATTTATATTTGGGTGACAAATGAGTAGAACAATAGATGATTGAATAAATGAATGAATAAACAAATGAATGAAAATGTGAAATCCATTGTTTAGCTCCTAAACTCCTAAGTCTCTCCTGCCTGTGTTAGAAATGATAACAGCCAATACTTTCTAGGAAAAGACTTGTCTGCACTAGGCACCTTCTCAAGTGCTTTACTGATGCTCCTCTGTTTACAATGGGTCACATCCTGATAAAGTCATCATAGGTTGAAAATATCATAACTCAAAAATGCGCTTGATGCAACCTACCAAACATTCTAGCATAGCAGTACAATACATATAGAGTTCCTTCCCCTGCCCTCACCTGGCTGGGAACTGTGACTCACAGCTGCTGCTCAGCATCATAAGAGAGCACCATACCACATATCACTCACCCAGGGAAAGCTCAACATTCACAGTTGAGCTTCTACTGAAAGCATATTGCTTTCACATTACAGTAAAGTCAAAAAATTATAAATTGGGGATTACCTCTCTAAATCCTTTAAGCTTCCTCTGCCCCTAGAATCTGTCATGCAAACAGACAAATAGCAAAGATGCTGTTCTCCCCCTTCTTCTCCCCAAAGACACTCAGAAAGAGCCCAGCCATAAGGAGCTGTCCCATCAGGCAGCTGGAAGGGGAAGGGCTGGAAATTCAGCCAGATTTACAGAGAGTCCAAGGGGATGGGGACTGCTTAGAGGAAGAAAATGGTTACCCACACTTGGTGTGTTTCTCCAGGACTAAGAATGTGTCTGACTTATATATTTCCAGAGGTCAGCCCCAGGTCTGACACACATGCAAAAGGTAGCAAGCAAAATACTTTGTGGCTTATCTTTAACTGAATTACAGTGAATCCATGGGCCTCACTCACACTCTCCATGGGGAAAGGAGCTCTAGAAGACTTAGAGCCCACGGCCAGGGCAAAGGCTCAGCAAGGGAGAAACCTGACACACACTATCTCAGCCAGGTGGTGAAGATCTATGCCAATAGTGATAAATCATGTTGATCGCAGGCACCTTCGATATGACGTGATAAGAATGGCACTTGACCTCTGTGGTCTTCCTTCCCCAAACTTAGAACCTTCATCTAATCACGTGGAAAACATCAGACAAATCCCAGTTGAGGGGAATTCTACATGACTAATAAATTCTAAATAGGATACTGAAATAAACAAAAATTTTTAAAAGAATATGATGTAAAAATGAAGGAAATATAAATATGTATCCATATTGGCCCATTCATTGTGACAAATATACTATACTAATGTCAGATACTAATAATAACAAAAGCTAGTTGTGAAGTGGATGAGAGCTCTCTACTGTTTTTGCAATTTTTCTGAAGGTCTAAAATAATTCCCAAAAGTTGTATCAAAAAAGAAAGGGAATCTCACCTTAAATTCTATAGACTATACTTCACAAAAGAGTTCTCAGAAATGTTCCCTCCTCCCCAATTATTCTGTTTTAACTCACCCAAACATTGGTACCATCCTTCCTTCCTAGCCAGGTGCCCCAGCTAATCCATCCTTTATCCCGAGACCAATCAGAGCTTTCAGGAACACTGACATGAGGAGGCACATCCATGTTGCCATGGCTCCCACTGCCTGAGGATGTTTCTAGCCTCCCAGGTGACATACTGGGTCAGCAGTCTTGCCTCAAACTCTTCCTCCACATTCCTCTCTTGATGTTGCCATTTTAGAAGACCTATTGCTCTTTCTAAAAAAAAAAAAAAAAGAGACCCTCTCCCACTAGCTTTCATGTGTTCACCTCCCTTGCCTTGACCCCTGCTGCTCCCTCTCCGAGGATGTCCTTTCCCTAGTGTTTTCTTTGGTAGACTCTTGCCTACTCTTCAAGACTCGGCTCCATCCGACTGCTTCCTCCAGAAGCCCTTCCTTCACCCCAGGCTGAAAGTGTGCTGGTGTGGAGGAGGCCCCTGCGCTTCTGCACACGACTTTCTCCTGTATTTGCCTCAGTTGCTTCCCTTCCCAGAGGACAGGCAAGCGCTCTCACCTGCGTCTGTCTAGCACCAATCTTCAACAAATATTTATTTAATGGTGTGTAATGACTTGGGGGTGCGGGGAGGTGAAAAATCATGGCCAGCAATCCAGGGCCTTTGTTCCTGAGCTTTGAATTATAAATTCTACTCTTTGGAACTCCATTATCCTCACTAGAGTCCTATATAACCACATTCCATTATACGGCAATGTAATGGATTGCTAGATTTAATTATAACAGGATAATTAATGTCAAGGTATTGCCAGTTTGGACATAAATATCAAATATCAATGTAACCATTCTCTAACGCTGTGATTACCAGGCTTAGAAACACCATTTTTTAATAAAAGTACCTTTGTTGTGGGGAGGTGATGCCAAGTGGAACATCTGGTCTGCAGGCTGCCACCAACATGCAGCAGGGTGCCTGCTCGCTGGATTGAGGCTGGGCTCCCAGCACACCTGGCCCTGACATGGGCCAGCTCTCCCATACCCTAGGGGCAGACCATCACGCCTGGTCCTGTGAGTTTTTTGAGGGATCTGTCAAGGTCCCTTGGGAGGTCCTCAGGTCAAAGGCTGCTTCATGATTTCCATAACATGAAGTAAGAGCGATCACAAGAATTAAGGGACCCTCAGAAGGTGGAGACCATGGAGCCAAGTCAAGAGAGGGATGCTGAGCTCACAGTGGACCAGGAAAGCCTCACCCTGAGCCTCCATCCGTCCACCCTATCCTCTCCTCCAACCTCCTCACAATTCTTGCATTACCATTTTTCCTAAATATTGAAATGTCATGCTTTGCCTTGACAAAAAAAAAAAAAAATATGTTACTAACCTTGAGGTCACTCTGAAATGGTAGCATCATGAATGTTCAGACCCCAAACACATGACATGGTGCCCCCACTCTAGCCTATCCTCTCCTGTGAATCCTGTCAGAACCCTGTGATAGACAGCCCCAAGATTCCTCCAGGATTGCTGAATTGGCCACATAAGAAACCCTATCACCCTCAGGCCACCACACTGTGACAAAGCACCAACTGGCATGTTTAGAGAGTCCAAATAAAGAGGAAGTTTGCCCAGGCAGCCTCCAGTCTGTCACTCTTGCCAGTCCTGAGTGGAATCATATGAAGACCTTGAGTCAAAATGGATGAGATGAGCCCTTGCAAAATTTTTGACCCAAGAAAAAATATGAAAGATCATAAAATGATTGTCGTTTCAAGCCATTAACATTCGGGATAGTTTATTAGTTTATAAGAACAAAGGTTCAAAATAGAGACACTGCAGTTGAACAAACAGCTCTCAGACCCTTCCTCCAGCAGCAAATTTGACTTGTTTCCCACACACCCCTGGTCTCACTGTGAGACAGAGAAGGATGCTGTCTGTGTTCATTCCCCCAAAATGCTAGTGCTCCTGGCTCTCATCTCTCCCTGGCATATTCATTCAGACCCCCCCCCCCATGACAGGACCTGGAATGCCCCAGCCCTTGTTGACCTTATATAGCAAGGAATCCTTGCTTCTTCTTCACTCCTACCCACAGATCCAGAAATGAAATAACAGTACTCTTGGGCACTCTGGGACTGACTGGAGACCCCCTAGTTTACTAGTATTTCCAAGTAGGACCAAAGGGATGCCAAAGACAATGTGGTGCAAATCAACATCAGCATTACCACCACCACCACCATGATCACCACCACCATGACCACTACCATCATCACATCACCGTCATCATCATCCCCCTCATTGTCACCTTCACAATCATCATCATCATCATCATTGTCACCACCACCTCCATCATCATCACCACCACCTGCAGCATCGTTATCACTATCACCACACGAATACCAGGGACATTGAGTACTTACTATGTACTATCCTAAGCACATCTATGTCTTATTGAACTCCCATCACATCCCTATGGTGTAGTCCTGATATTCTGTCCACCTTAAAGACAAAAATCAAAGGTTTGAAGCAGATTTCTAACTAGCAGATGGCCACCAGCCCTAAGGGCAGTGCCCAGATTCCAATCTTGAATGGATAACTCTGAAGGCCAGGCATGTTCTCACCTTTCCAGCTTCTCTCTCCTCAAACCCACTCCTCATCCTTAGTTGCTCTAGAAGCATTTCACTGGAGACCCCGGGATCCCAGATATAATCCTGCAGCGCCTCCATCTCTGAATTTGGGAAATGGGAGCATCAGAAAGAGCTCAGCTCTGAATAGAGTGGCAGACCTAAAAGTACCATATGCCACAGAAGAGAAAGGGACACTGTCATTTATTAATCATGTTCTTATGCCCAGGCACTTCTGTACACATCACCTCCTTTAACTTCACCACAACCCTGGAAGTGAGCAGGGATTGGCTTCTCTGTTTTATAAGTTACCCCAGGTTCAGAAAGTAAGCCCAGCCACCTACTTCCCAAACCCTTACTCTTTCTGTTGCCCTCCACTGACCATTATCCCGAGGACAGATCCCACATGCTGAGCCAGGGTGAAAGCCCCTCTGTGGGAGAAGCAGGATCTCCCCCTACACACTCACTTAGAGCAGCTAACGAGCTGGGAATGTGTTTGGATTGCTCTTCCAAGGGAGGCAACCATCCTGAGCCTGGCTCCTTCCTCATAGGAACAAACACCCACAGACCGAAAAAAGACACACAGCCCTGAGGCTGGAATTCTCCCTGCTCAGCCTCTCCCTGGCTCTGGAGCCCAGCTGGGTGCCTGACTAGCTTATACAACTTCCCCTTGCCTATCTTCCTTTGGAAGCTAAAACTAGCCAGATTGAAAAGGACACTGTTCTTCAGAGAAAGAAAAAGTCATGATTTCTATAATTGGCACTGCTATGATTTGCATATGGTCCTTCCCCTCCAAAACTCGCACTGGAGTTTAATCACACTGTGAAGTATCAAGAGGGTGGAAATTAAATCCAACCATGGCATTTAGAGATGAGGGCCTCTGGAAGGTGATTAGGATTAGGGAAGGCCAGCAGGGTGGAGTCTCCATGATTGAATACTGGTGGCTTTTAAAGAAGAGAGAGGGAGACCAGAGGAGACACACAGATTCTCCTCGTCTCTTGCCATGATGTGGCCTATGTCACCTCAGGACTCTGCCAGAAAAATGTCCATCCCCAGATGCAGTCCCTTAACGTTGGACCAGAACCATGAGCCAAAATAAACCTATTTTCTTTATAACTTACCCAGTCTGTGGCATTGTGTTATTAGCAACAGAAAACAATAGGATGGCCACTGAATTAAACATGCAAATAGGGCTGCCAGTCTTTTTGTTACTCATCTTTTGATTTGCCTCTGAGGCTTCCCACTGTGCTGGGCCACAGCTGCTAACCCAGATAGGAGTGACCCTGAGAGCCACCGGCTGCGCTCTGTGAACACAGAGTGAGGGATTGCACGTGGAAGGAGCAGTAAGGGAGGAGTGGAGGGCAAGGTGGAACCCAGTCTGGGCCTACAGGTCCCCTCAGCTTCAGTACTTAGCCTTCTCCCTCTGTAGGCCTGGACAGGGGTCAAGTCCAAAACCCAGAGTCTGGGCCTCAAGGTAGCTCGAGAATCAGGCGTCCTTGGAAAGGCTCTGGGTGCCTAGACAACTGCTAGAGTTATGAATCCAGCAATGTAATGTTTTGGGGCCTGTGCAATGCTAAGCCAGCCTGCTCCCCAACCCCAGAGCTGCAAGTTCTCTAGGAATCTGGAAAGAGCAGCAGGGATAAGGTTTGGAGTGTCCTGTTCATGGGAGGAGAAGGACCCCTACCCTGTCCTAAACAGAAAGCTGCAGCTCAGTCCCCGGGAACAGAGGACATAGTTGCAGCTACAAGGCCACAGGTGCAACCTGTAGAGGACGCTGAGAGTGATGGGGACACAGCTGAGAGCCAGGAAGAGTGGGATGGACTGGAGGGTGTAATTCTGCCTCACTGTCACCCATCATGCCACTGAGCCCTTAACGGCCAGGTGGAGGGTGTCACACAGGTTCAGTTTCCCCAGCGTGGAAGCAGGACACGTGAGCCAACAGCTGCTGGCCCCTCCCGCTCCCATGTGTGTACACACACTGCACACCCACAGGAGCACACAACAGCAGCCCAGACTTGTTTACCTGTTGGCAGAAATGCAAACAGAAGCCCTGGAGGTAGGGAGGGGCCCATGGTGCTCCAGCAGTCCAGGTGACAGAATGGGTTTGCTGGGGCTTGTTATCTTTGCAGTCCCCAAATCCCCTGCTGAATGAGAGGAAAGGCTCATTGCAAAGGGCATGTCCTCTCTTAGCTTTCTAGAAGGAAAGTCCTTAAAGCAGCCAGGCAGGCCCATTTGCAAACCAATTAATAATGTGTAAAGTGCTTTAGGCTGACTGCTAGCTCCTCACGGGAAGCCGCCATGGTGGCCGCCAGGAGGCTGAGCTCATCCCTGGGAGCTCGCTCTGCGAGGCGTGAAGCAGGGGCCACACCAAGGATCTATGCCTGCAACCTGAGCACCGGAAACACAAAAGAGGCTGCCAGGCACGGGGCTGCCCATCTGGGGTCTTGTGCCCTCTCTGTGGCCCCAGCAAGCAAAGCAGGTAGAAGGAGCACCTCCCCGGAGTCATCAGACTGGGCTCCACATGCACTATGTCCCTGTGGGCTGAGAACTGAATTACCATGACACTCGAGTTCTCATGTCCCTAAGCTACTTCTTATAGAGTCAGAAAATGGCAGAGATAACACCTTCAGCCTGGTCTCCCTTTCAGATTATACTTCTCACTTGTCACAAATTTCCAGTGACTTCTCATTAGATTTAAACCAAGTCCCACAATCTTACAATGATTTGAGAGGCCCCTGTGCTTGAACCCACGTTCCCTCCCAACATTCACCTGTTGCTGCTCTCCTCCTGACTCACCCTGCACACTGGGCAACCTCCTCCTTGCTGATCCTCCAACATGCTGAGCGCATTTCAGCCTCAGGACCTTTGATGTGCTATTCCAGCTGCCCACATCTCCCTGCAGCCAGATCTTACTTGATGGGCTCCATCACATCCTTTCAGTCTCCACAAACACCTCCTTCTGTCCCTGGCCACTCTCTAAAGTGCTACTCTCTTCTTTCATTGTTTATTTTTCTTTATAGAGGTTATGATTACCTGATCTACATCATTTAGTGTCTGACTCCCCACCTCCAACAAAATGGCCACCTTCTCCCTGCACAACCTCAGGGTACAGTACAGGACCTGGCCCATATTCACTGCTCAATGAATATCCAATCCATTTCAAGACAGATAAACAGACCAGAGAGGAAAGGCAGTGACAAAGGGAATGGGACAAAGCCAGGAGGAAATTGGTGTAAATCTTGGTCCAGGGCTCTGGAGAGCTACCAGGTATGATGCAAGGACTAGCTGACACACCCTCTCTGAGGGTCGGCTTGGCCTTGCCCTTTATATGCACTGTGGGAAGCAACTGAGAGGCTAGGTTGGTCCCTCCCACAAGTGAGACAGAGTTTTAGAAAATGGGCCCTCACTCTGGGCACTAATGACTGAGGCTAGCCCTGGTCAGGGCCCATGAGATGTTGCACCCACAGCAGGGACTGGGGAAATCAAGTCTGTCACTAGAACATAAAAAGCATGTGGCTTCCACATCACTGATGAGGGACAAGTCATTTGCCACTCAGACTCCAAATAAGAAGCTGTTTCTCATGCTAAAGATCAAGCAAGCCAAAACCCTCCTGTCCCCAGGGCAGAGAGAGAGAAGTGACAGAGCTGATGTGCTATGAATGCACAGAAGAGAAACCTACAAGTCCCACAAAGAGAAAGCTGCTGGTCCCGGGATAATAAGCAACTAGCAGCAGCATCATGGAGTACTGTTGGGGTAGCAAACACCAGCGATAACCATCCTGGAGAGTTGACCTGCACTCAGCAAAGACCAAGAAACAAAGAGAGATGCCTACAATCACTAAAGAGCTTGATTAGCATTGAGTGTGGACTTTGAGAAATGACAGGTGGTAAAAACAAGAACAAGGGAAGATCCCAAGGCAGGTCATCAGGGTCCTGGCACTGACCACAGTCACTGCTCTCAGCTCTCCTAACAGCCCACCTGCCTTCGCCTCCATATTTTCTCCTTGACATTGGGTTTATATCTCATGTTGTACCTGGCTATCATTCCAAAGGCTTTAGCCATTCTTATCAAACCCTTTGTCTTCAAAATCCCCTAGCTTGAGAACTACCCAAAAGGTAGCATGGTTGCCTGGACTGGGTGGACCCACTTGGCCATAACGGAGCAGAGAAGGGTGGAGACACAGCCCCTCCCACATTGCTTTGCTATGTGTGGATCCATTCCAACCCAATGCTCACAGTTGGGCACCCAGTTCTCTTGCTCACTGTTCTTCCTAAGTATGAGTGTTCTCATTCATTCTCATTCGTAATTAATCAATCTCTCTCTCTCTCTCTCTCTCTCTCTCTCTCTCTCTCTCTCTCTCTCTCTCTCTCTCTCGTTTAGCTTGGTAACTCTTTAGGGACAGGGGCCATGTCTCTCTCCCTACAAGGGGTCCAGAGAGGAAGCCCACTCTGCGTGGTAACCTGGCCTTGAAAAACCCTTCTCATCTGAAGAGTAACTCTAGAGGTGAAAATCACCAGCAGTTGTCCCTCCTCCTACCACCTCAGTGAGAAGCCACTAACAGACACCCCTGATTATATGGGCCATCTCCAACATCTCCAACTCAGATGGGAGATTCCTGAACTTCCCCCTGTGCTCCTCAGAAGATCTGTAGGTGCCTAGGCAGCATTTTGAGCCCCAGAGGACATTGAGACTCCCTATCCTCTCTCACCCAGTGTTTCTTCCAAATGAGTGCTAGAGCAACAGCCCAGTGCTGGGCTGGCTGAGGGCCAGGAGCACTTAGTCCCTTTCTTCTATGCCTGTCCTTCAGTACCCTGAGGGGCACCCCACATTTGGTTTTTCTCAATTGGTTCTGGGGACTATGCTTCCTGACACAGAGCAGGTAAGGAGCCAGCCTTCTGCCAGGTTCCCCTTCTCTGAGCTAACAACACTTTGACCTTGACCCCAATAGCCCCAGATTGGTTCTATGATTTCAGCAAAGATGATGAGCAAATTCCCAAAACCCTCCACAGACACAGTAACAGAAATACCATTCACAAAGCAGCAGTCCTGGGCCCTTCGTGAGCTTTATCTCATGTCATTCCCATGGCAACCCTAGGAGTACGAATATCGCAGCTTACAGACCAGCACACGGGCTCAAAAGTTGGCACCAAAAGCAGAGCTGAGATCTGACTGTCCCTCAATTTGCTCCAAAGACGCTGCCCCTTCCTCCTTGCTGCCAGCATCCCTGACCCCTGAGGAGGCAGCTGAGCATGGAAAAGCAGATTTCCTCAGCAAAGAGAATAGATGGAGTGGGCAAGAGAGGAAGGGGAGGAAGGGGACACTCCCAGGCCCTCTATCCTCTTATTTTATAAAAATTAAAGTGGCTCAAGTCCCGCATCTCCCATGTGGTAGGAAACCACTCTTTTCCCTCCCTTCTCCATGGTGTCCCCAAGGCTTCTCTGGTGGGGTTGGGGTGTGTATGGGTGCTTCTCCTGGTAAATGTTTCCTTCCACATTTTACTACCCTCTGGTTCAATTTATTTAACCTTACCAATGTATCCATCCCTTTGATGTATTACAAATATGAATAGACTACTAGAAGAAGGTGGAAACTACAGGCAGGTGGGGCACAGTTGGAGGAAGTAGTTCACTGGGGGCAGGCTCTTGGCAATTATATCTTGTCCCTAGCCCCCTTCCTTTCCCCCTCCTTCCCCTCCTCCCACCTCATGGCTGTTGAGCTAAGCAGATATCCTCCACCGCACACTTCTGCCATGATGGTTCTGCCTTGGAACCAGTCAACCATGGACTGAAAGCTCTGAAACTAAATCTTTCATCTTCTAAGTTGTTTCTCTTCAGTATTTGTCACAGTGACGAGAACTTGACCAACACTGGCACGCAGGAGCAATTCTGAAAATGTGGAGGTAGTGTCCTGGGGACGGGGAGATGCCGTACCACTCCCTGCAGTTCTCTCCAGGTCACCCTCACAATCCCCGACACCAACCACCAGCGCATTCCAAACTGGAGAATGTTGCTCAGGGTCATGCATGAGTCTTCATGTTTCTCCATGCCCTTGGCTCACCCACCTCCCTGTGATGACAACAGTTATTGGTACCTTCTGGATGCACAGTGCCATGGTAGGCTTTGTGAGAGAGGAAAGAGGAAGACCTGCACCCCATGACACACTGTGTTAATTCTTAGAGTAACATCCAGAGTCGGGAATGATCAAGTCCATGATGTAGATGGGGGAATCAAAGCCTAGAAAGCCTCAGGATAAGGAAAGAGGGCAGGCATTTGGCCAGGTCTGCCTGGAACTTGCCCTCTCCTCCAATAGACAAAAAGGAGATATAAATGCCCTCAGACCCTTTGGGATCCAGAAGCTCCCATGAAAGCAGTTGTTCTGGCTGTCAGGAGAGGGGCGGAGGCAGCCCACCTATGCCTGCACATCATTGGCAGAGGTGCTGGCAGGAGAAGCCACTGGGGGTGGTGTCATCCCCACATGAGGTCTCAGGGGTGTTCAGTCCACCTACCCTGTATTCTACCTGCTCCTCCATGGTGATGGTCATCAAATCCTTTCTGCATCTAGTTCTAAGATGAAAACAAGCTTCCCCTGGACCTGTCAAAGGTGACAGGTCTCCTTACCCAATAGCACAGAGTGGAAAAGAGGTGGGCTTAGAGTAAAGCTGTTCTGAATTCATAGACCAGCTCTGTCACTTTTCACTTGTGAGATTATGAGCAAATCCCCAAATCCCCAAGGCTCCTGTGATCTCTCACAACTCCAGCATTGTTGAGAAAATTTGGTGAGACAGAGGGTCCGCATAAGCAAACTTGACAAATAAAGGCTAGTTTACCCCTCTCTTTCCACAACCCCCTTTTCACCACCCTTACCCCCAAATTCAAGCAATATTGAAAAGTAATAAAAGGAGGCATCCCTCAACCCAGCACACCACTAAACTTGCCAGCCAACCATTTCCTCCCAGGAAGCTCATTTGTATACTGGGGTGACAGGAGATGGGTTATAAAACAGTCCCAACTCTCCACCCCTGAATCTTGAGTTGTTTCACACTCAAGAGAAGTCCTCCCCTCAGCAGTAGAATCTCTTTCTCTTGCCGATTGGGCTGACTTTCAGACGTGCTTTGGTCAAGAGATTGCACCAGAAGAATGTGCCAGGTCTGAACCTGAGTCTCGGGCAATCCTGAGCACTTATGCTGGCTGTCTTGCAATTCTGCTGCTGCACATAAATAGGCCTAGGTTCACATGACTGATGATGAGAGACCTGTGTCCTGGTCATCCTATCACCAAAGTTCAAAGGTGGCTGGTTACCATGCTCACCAGCCAGCACAGATGCATGAGACAGCCCAGCTGAAATTGGTTGATCTGACCCAGGTCTACTGACCAGACTCATGAACAGCAACAAATGTTTCTTGTTTCATCACATTGAGTTTCTGGATGGCTTGTTACACTGCACTAGCTGACCAATACAGAGGTCTTTTCCTCTCCAAGCAGACTGGCAGCTCCACAAGATGGCAAGTGACCAAGATCAAGTTTCTTCTAGCCCCAAGTGAGGGCTCCATTTAGGAGCTACCACATGCAGAGGGCAGCCAACATGGAAGCTGCATGAAACAGTTTTCTGAGATGAGTTCATGACAATTTGGATAGTATCACCTCACCTCTGCCTTTAACAACACCCCATGCCTTCCTATGGCACTCCCACCATGCTCCCTATCCAGCCCTTCCATCAGTGGCTCCCCAGGCTGAAAGCCCTTGGGGATCTGAAGCACAGAAAGGGTAGCCGAGTTATTTTGGCTATCACAAGTGCCTATTTCCCTTTGTAAGTGCCTATTTCTCAGGCCTCCTGCCTCCCCAGTCAAGAGGCTTCTGGGGAGAAACTGACATTTTGCTCAGCTATTTAATGACCTGAAAAGGAAGGAAAGAACCCCAGGTGTCTTCAGGCCCACGTTTCAGGTTCATGATCTCTCTCTGTGACTCCAGGACTGCATGAGTGAAGCCTTCAGCATCCCTGAGCACCAAGAATGAGGTGGCATGACTCAAAAGGTAACTCAGAATAGAAGCATCCCTCAACCAGAGAACAAACACCAGAAAGTCCAACGGCATTTAGACACTATCTGCCCATGCTTCTTTGAAATATCAAAAATCAGTGAATAGATAAAGAATAGGTGGCAGCCATCCATAATGAAATTATGGCATATGTTGATAAATGGATGAAAATGGAGAAGATCATGTTAAGTGTTAAATAAGCCAGACTCAAAGTCAAAGGTCAAATGTTTTCTCCCATATGTGGAAACCAGAGCAAAATACAGGGGGAGGGGAAGGAAGGTGGGGGATCTCATGAAAATAGAAGGGAGGTCAGTGGAATAAAGGACAAGGGAAGAGGGATGGGAAAGGGGAGGAACTATAGGATGAAATTGACAAATTATGCCATGTACATATAAGAATGTAACACAGGGAATTATATATGTGTGTGTGTGTGTGTGTGTGTGTGTGTGTGTGTGTATCTCACAAGTTTTGCAAACTACAAATAAATAGAAGGAAGACCAGTAAACAAGAGGAAAGAAAACAGGGGTGGGAGAAGGGGAAGGAAAGAGAAAGTACTAGGAACTCAAATGGAGCAAATTATATTCCATGCATGTATGATTATGTCAAAATGAACCCCAATGGTATGTATAACTATAATACACTAAATAAAAACATTTAAAAATTCAAACAAATTTTCTTTCAGAACAGGGTTTTACTGGGGTGTCCCTACTTGCCAGGAGCATTAAGAATGTGTGCAGTCGACCTTCTGGGCAGTTGAATTCTAAACAATATTTGCATGGAGGCAGAAGCCAGTGCTCCTGAGAGTCCACCCTTCCTTTATCCATTTGCCAACCATCTTGCCCAAACCCTGAGAAAATGACTAGAAAAGATGAGCAGGTTCCAGTTCCTGTGCCTAACACTCCCATGTCACAACAGATGAAAGATGCAACAAATGGTCATGTCAAAAGTGATGGGTGCTAGGTTGGCTCTCAGTTGGTGTATCAGTGGAGGTGTGTTCAGGTAGCAGCAGATCCTGAGGATGTGACAATGCTGTCATAGAGGCAGGTCAATGGATTGGGACACCAGAGGCCAGCAAGGCTAGTACTGCTTAGCCAGAGAGGGGATTTCCTGACAACTTCCCCAGCAAACATGGAGTTTGAGAGGATGAGCAAGAAGCGAGGGACAGAGAAGGAAGAGGACGAAAGTCCTTGTGAAGTCTCCAAACACGGGACCTAACAGGACAGCTCTCTGTCCTTTTTCCCATCTCAGCCAGGCCCTGAGTTTTGACTGCCTCTCACAGCTGCTGAGCTCCAAACCTGCCAGAATAAACTAGAAAATGTCTCTTCCTTGTGATCTCATTTCTAAAAACTTGCGAGAGAACAAAATGAATTTCTCAGACTCACAGTACTTTTGCTAAAGTGCCAAGGCTTTATAATCTGTAAACAGTAGGATATGATTAAATGCAAATGTGGGGCCATATTTAAGAATTAATCTTCTATAATTAATTAGTAATTGAAAATATTCTGGTAAATGATACCTAAATGACACAGAATTATCCTAGCTTTGAGTGATAAAGTCGTCTGCTAAAAATTTACAGTGTTGGCGTGAGAAATATTTGCATATATCATGTGGGACAACAGAACATGGTGATTACTTAATTTACCTTTGCTATAAATGCAGTAAGAGCATAATCTTTATATTCAAATTATGGGAGATTCACTCAGTGCAGCAGAATCAGAGAAGCAACTGATTTGAAGCCAGGAGGTAACCCAGTTCTGTTAAGGATCAAATTGGCCTCCAGCCATGCTCCATCCTGGGAAGCCACCCTGGGGAGATGCTTTGGGAGAAACTCCTTCCCACATCGTCCCCGTCACTCTCACTACTCTGCTCAGCCTGAGTGAAAGGTGCCACTCACTCCCAGAGCAATGGGAAGCTATCCTACAGCCGTTTCCCTCCCTGTTCTTTCTCCCATCCTTCTGGTATCTAACTGCAGTGACACCTGTTGCCACTGTCACTTTGTAACCACCATTTCCTCCCCAGCATTGCAATGCAATGCTTTTCTCAAGCCACTTTGCTACCAGCAATGCTGTTATCCTGCTTGATGTATGCGTACATATTGATGTATGGGTCTGCACTTACACTGTTTGTGTAAGTGTGTGGCAGCCCCCAAAGGACTGTGCCAGTCTCAGAATCTGGTTGTACCAATGTATGTGGATGTTTGATTATATCCTTGGATTATCGTGTGTCCTCCTGTGTATGTATGTGTGTGGGCATGTACATGAGTGTGTGCCCAGCTTCCCACACCTGCCTGCACTGCTGCTTACCATAAGTCTGGCTCCCACACACTGTACCCAATTGTGCCCTGCCACACGCACCAGCTAGTCCAGGACCATCCTACCTGAAGGAACATCCCAGGCCCTGTTCACTGACGTCTCTTGGATTAAGGTACATTTCCTAGGCAAAATTGAGTTTTCCCAGTTGCAGAGTGTCAAGGCCAATGCTTATGCTGAGAGGTTTCTCTAGGACTTATTGAAAAGCCAAAGACGCACACAAGAAAAACCTAACTGCAGGCCTCTCTACTGAAAGTAACAAAATATAAAATATCCATTCATTTATTCCCTCCACAGCCTCTGTGGACCAGGCCTTGTACTGTTCTCAGAAGATAAGATGGGTAAACACCATACAGTTCCTGACCCTGAGGGTATCACATGCAGATTGCCCAACATCTAGAGGACACACCGAGATGGACAACGCCTGGGTGCTGGGGCAAGGCAGGCTGCATCTGTCACCTGTGAACTGTGAGCAAGGAGCAGAAACTCTTCTCCACCAAGTGTACAAATGGTTGAAATTGTCTCATTTTTCCACTCTTTGGTTTCCAGTGAGACAAAAGAAATGGGGAAGGAGAAAAGGAAATGTGGGGGAAAACAAAAAGAAAGAGGGAGGCTAATGAACAGCTAAAGTGGAGGACCACTTTTCACTGAGAGGTGAAAGGTCAAAGTCCTGGAGCTCCCAACAATGCCCACACATACTTAGAGGGGGGCCTCAGTAGTCAGGATCACAGCCTCTCTGCCAACTACTGGGAATGCCAAGCAATACATGGCTTTGGTGTGTGGACACAAGTTTCAATGCCACAGCTGGTCTCAGTGAGGAGATACCAATGTTCCTGCCCAGAACTTGATATGATTCCTAATTTGCAAGAGGCACCCATTAAGTACATGCTGGGTGAGTGGAGATTGGATAGATGGATTGAAACAGATGGGCAGATGAAAGGATAAACATGATGGACAGCTAACAGACTGATGGGTGAGTACGATTTCTACCAAAAAGCCAAGATAGAGCCTAAGACCAAAACTGACAGTGGACTGAGGTCTCCCCATCAAACCTGACCTGGAGGGAGCAGAAGCAGTAAGATGTATCAACAGTATGCCATTGACCTCTCAGAGCCTGAAAAGGACCCAAGAACAAACCAGTCTTGAAGCAGAGATTCCTGGCCCCCAACTAGGGAGCTCTCCCTGCTGCCATCTCAGCCTCAGATCCAGCTACTCCTGGTCCTGCACACCCACCACAGATAAGACCCTCTCCCCTACTCCCGCCCTTATCCATATGGTTAGTGCAGAGTCATTCCTATAGGCCCACCCCGAGTGTCACCTACTCCAGAAAGCTTTCCTGGATCCTCTGGCCACCCTATCTCTTCCTGCCTAGAGGGTATTGCTCCATGCTCAAAGTCTCAGAAGGACCAGTTCACACTGCTGCCATCACAGGTAAAGACAACATCACAGGTGAGGTTATCACCCACTGCAGCCTCACTCAGCATGCAGCAGCCCAGGGAAGAGCCAATACCTGACAGAGAGGATAATATACCCAATTAGGTTATACTGGGAAAAGCCATTCTCCCTCCAAGGCCAAGGGCAAAGCAGAACAAGCCCCACTTAGAAGAAAGGATTCCCCATGACCGGCACCCTCAAGAGCCCTCAAGGGAACCCTATGGTGAGCCCCAGGCCTGGAACAAGGAGACCAGGGCACTGTCACCTCTAAGCTCAGGCTCTGCAAAGGGAGTCTTCAAACCACTTTTTTAAGATGATACATTGATGTGGTGGCTGTTGAGACTGCCAAAAAGACTCAGAGGAGAAAATGTGGAATTAAGATTGAACAACGGGCAGATCCAGATGGAATCTCCTACAGAAGCCCAGAGAGTCCTCCAATCAAGTCCCAATGCCTCAGTCTACTACAGCCTACCTTCCATTCGCCACCAAGCCCAAGGTCCCTGAACCTGCCAGCTCCAGCCAGTGTGGCCCTTTGTGAAATGGGATGACAGAGAGGCCAGTGTACCATTTGTCCCCCAGGCCAAGAGTCACCCATAGTGAAAGAATGCATTGGAGACACTGCTCAGAGAAGCAGTTCCCAGTGCAGCAAATTAGCAGACTGGTAGGTCACAATGGGAAGCCATGTCCTTGTCATGCAAGACTTGTTGAAAGTGCCAGCTTAGCAGATTCACACTGAGCAAAATGTAGGAGGCGGATCTGTCTTCCTCGCCCAATCCAATTCCACGGGGTTTTTCAGTGGAGAAAGCGCCATTACAGCTGAGAAGGACACACAACCCACACAGCTATACCATTCCCCACTGGGCACAACATCGACATATTATCCAGGGCTGTGGTGGCCAGGAGTCTGTTTACTTCTTCATAACAGTGTTTTAAGTTTCATAAAATTCAGAATATGCTCTGGTGTTGGATTACCCTGTGAATATCATCTGTCTTTATCACAACAAAAAGGAAGTTGGATCCATATGCACAAGAAGCCCTAACAATGTCCCCAGACAGTGGTGAAGGCTTTGGGAAGGATGGCATTCCCAATTATCTCCTAGGAGACCTTCTAGACCAGTCGCTCAGACAGGTCATGTTCACCTCCCAAGTCCAGATCGCTTCCCTACCATACTTAGTAGATGCACCAAAACTCTTTGGACGTAATACCTGAAAAAACCTCTCTAGACCTTGGCTAGAGGCAACCAAACCATATCTTCCCCCCAGGAAGCCAGCACAGCTATATGCTACCCACTACAGAAAGTGTAGTACAATGTGTAGTTACCACCAAAGAGCTCTGGAGCTGGTCAAATCTAGACTCGAATTCTGTTCAATCCCTTAGTGGCAATCTGTATGACTTTAAGCAAGCATTTAACTTCTTCTGTTTTGCAGTTTTATTATCTGCAAGGTGTGCAGATCAGAGAACACACAAAAGGGCCAGGCCCATGATGGGCATCCAGAAACAATGGCTTCTTCTCCCAATGGCAGGGTAGAGGACTGGCAACCAAAATTCTCACCAACGCTAGCCATACTCAAGAGCAGGAGTGGTTTGCGCTGTGCCCAAAGTCCATATGTCATACTTGCCATCAGTCTCCCATCACCCCTCCCAGAGACTTGTCACTCTTGTCTGATATTGAAAATAGATACTCCAGTGCCCCCCCAGCCCTGAAGAACCCAGCAACACAAAGGTTTTGCAAACACAGCCTGGGGAATTGGAAAAGGCAGCAGACCAGAGCCAAGCAGAGCATATCCAGCACTACAGGAGTTTGCATAATTAACCGCTTGGAAATAATGTCTTTAGGGCAGTATTGGTTGTGTGTTAAATCCTTCCAGGGCCTGGAAACAAGAAGGGACTGAATTTTTCTCTGGAAGCAAAATGCATGTATATGTGTGGTGAAAAAGACAGATGCTTCTCAAAAAAGCTCCATGCCAAGTGTTTAATCATCACTGTCACCTCCCTTACCCCTGTTTTACATATGCAGAAACTGAGGCTCCAAAGGTGAGGCAAGTTGGCCAAGGTCACACAAATAGTAAGAGAAGCTGGGACTTGACCCCAAATCTGTTGAACTCCAAAGCCAGTATTCTTTCCACTCCCAAACTTCATGGCAGAACAGCGGAAAGGAGGAAGGGAAGCAAGAAGAGAGGGCAAGGCATTAGCAAGAAGGAGAAGGGAGGAGGCTGGCAAAAGAATTATCAGACAGCATCCCCAAAGCATGTGCTGGCTGGGGGTAAAGAGCAAGGAGAAAAGCCATCCCAGGAGCAGACTTT